>NC_141755.1:119123704-119762593 GCF_982258835.1 Parasteatoda tepidariorum | reverse complement strand
CAAATGCATCTTTTACTGATACATTTTGCTTAAAAAACTTGAAAGTATTTGCTCGGTATTATTGTTGTTGTCTATGATGCACAGAGCAAACTATTAAAAATTAATTTCCTATGTGAAGTTTTTACCCAATCTGCTAGGTATTCCCCCCCCCTTACTTTGCATTTTATAATCTCTTTTTTCATAGGTCAATGTAAATTTTTTATGATCTTTCTTACAAATATATATATATATAATTTTTTTTTCATGGAAGTATATGATAAAGTAACTCTCTTTAGTAATTTGGCACTAAAGCATTCTTCTTGGATCTAAAAGTCATTGCTCTTGTTAACTTTATTAATCTGTAATTTTTTTTTCATTTGCAAATTTTATGAATGAAGATTTTAATTGTTTTATTTTCTTTCGTTTTGAATTTGATCAAGTAATGCTTTGTAAAATAAAAACATGTGTAACAGTTAAAATACCTCTTGACATACTTTTTTTTGTTAGTCCAAGGCAAAGAATTTAAAGAATTTTTGTTACATTAACAGTGTTTTTTAAAGCTCTTTCACAAAGAAGATTATAAAGTTGACCACAGCCTTACACTCTAAGAGAATTTACAATTATATGCACTTGTGAAGACGAAATTCAGTTGTGGTTGGAAGTTGTATGGTATAATTGACTAATTGAAGATAGTGATGAAAAACAGGATAATGAAAAATGAAAGTTGAAGATGAAAACTAAATCATAAATTATAATAAAACTTTTATTTATTAGTATTTGTAGAGCTCAAGATACAAAAATCATATTTTATCAATAAGACTTTAAGCTAAATAAATTTTGCATAATAATATTAATAAGGACAGGCCATAGGAGTTAAATCTCCCGTGACCTACTTAATCAAAAGCTAAATTAAAAAGTAATTGAATTTTTCCCCACAGACAGTTAAAATCATGAGAAGAAATCCAAGGTTGGTGATTTATCGAAAAATAACATAGCCGAAAATAAAGCCAGTCCCCCATAATCAATATTAGGTTTGAGAAATGCCTTGGCAATCACAAATCGCCGCCAGCAGGACTGTGAGAATTACTATAACCGTGTAACTGAAACATATTTGTGGTAAGAATTTTAAGAATGAAGAGTTATAAATTAAATTAAAAAAATTCTATTATGCGCAACAGTGAATTAATGAGTCTGCATTAGTATTGAAATAAAAAGTTAGCCATTACATTGATCAATGAGAAAAGAATAAAATATTTTATATTCGCTATTTATAAAAATTAACTAATTGATTTAATTTAATTATAATTTGATTAAGAATGTGTAAAAAAACAAGTTTAAGAAATTAAAGAAATTTTAAAAGCTAGAAAATATGTAATGTCCATTGTGGCATCACAACACTATCTTGCCTTAGTGAATTATCCTGACCATAGAATGAGCAAAAAATTTAAATATTTTAAAAGTTATTCAGCTTTTTTAAAACTGTCAACTTAGAGAAATTTTTCTTAATGAAAATTATTTAAATCGAAGACTTATTCTTAGCTCAGATAATGTAGCATTGGAATAATTGTTCAAGTATTAAAATGTAAAACCAGTTTCCCAAAAGTGACTTTTCTTCTTATTGATGCTTTACTTCGTTTTCAGAATTAGCATGGATAATAATATTGGCTGAAGAAAGGTCAAACATGAGTGGGGCTTTCATGTGTTATAGAGGACAGGGAAAACAGTTTTTTTATAAAATACCTGGAAAATTCCTACATCATACCTAGAAAATAACCGTTCCCAGAATTTTCAATAACAATAATCAGTGATTGAGATTCGAGTTAAGTAATTCTAATGTTTATTACAATTATTTTATAAAATTCTACTTTTAAGTGAAACTTTTCTACGTATCCATTCCCATTCAATTATATGGTTTTGCTCACAAAATCTATTTTTTGACATAACGAATAAAACAAATCAAAGTTTTCTGATAAAAAATTGCATGGTATTGGTATTAATAAAATATGATATTAATTTCCATTGAAATTTATCTGATATACCTGGAAAAATCAGGGAATTTTTTTCTGAAATTGAGTGGCATCTAGGATGACCCAATAGTTGTTGCAAACACACAGCAGTTATAAAAATAGCTTATTATTCACACAAAAAAGGAACTTTATTTCATTTGATGACCGAGTCTTTAAAAAAATATCCTATAACTTAATGACTCTTTGAGATGAATAAAAAAAAATAAGGTATCTCTGATGGTTACAAATTATTGTAGCAATTTTAAATGATAAAAAATAAAATCAAACAAAATGCAAAAGTATTTTTAATGAGTTTCCATTTAACATTAAATAAAATATTAAAATTCAAAATTATTATACAAAAAATGGCCAAAATTTTAGCATGTAAAATTATGTATACAATTCAATGTACTAAATTTAAATTAAGATTGTAAAATAAATAAAAATTGCATTGTATTATTCTATTTTGATTTTTGTCATTAAAATTCTCAAACTGTCATTATCATTCTTATACAAATTTTAAGATGTATGGTAATGATATAGTTTAAGATGTATGGAATTTGTCCTACACCATAGCTACCAACTCTACTGGAATTTGCCATTTTTTTCTGGATGTAATAAAAAATTTTCTCATTTTTGTACATTTTTGAAAATTCTCTATAATTGAGGGAGTTTTCTAGTAAAAAAAAAAATCCCTATTCGAATAGAATTTTTATACATTTTATGTCTCGCTTGAATATTTAGATAAGTATTATGAATACATAATGAAGTGGGTCTCACTGAGAGTAATCAGTTTGAAGCTTTCCTATCTTTCTTTTTCTTTGTTCTAAAAATTTCAGTTTCTTTTTATTCAGAACACCCTTTTTAAGTTATAAAATCTTCTAATTATCAATGATTATTTACTTCTCTACTGCTATTTAAAATTATGAGTTAACATGAAACTGAAAGTTTCGAATTCATATAATGTCAATCACAAATGAAAAATATTGCAGACCATTTATGTACATGCATTATGTATTAGTGTAATAAAGGTTTCGTATTTTGGTGACAATAAAAATCCCTAAAATTCCTTATCTGTAAAATATTTAGTACATTCTGCCGGAAACCAAATATTGTTACTTTTGTAAAAACTTTTATATATTTTGTACAAAGACTTATCTAGTATAAACTAATAAAAAACAAAAATTTACAATAATATTAAAATCAACTCATAAAGGGTAAGGATGTTAATGACAGCAATAAAAATGGTTCAACTTACTTTATTATTCAATATACCTAAGCAAGATTGCTAAATATTTCCACACAAATATTCTTTTTTCATTCTAAATCAGCTGCTACTAAGAATAAATGTTATTTGAGTTACAAGTGGCCATGAAACTGTTGAATGGTAAAGATGTAAAATGCTGTGAAGTCAAACTTAGTGCAAAAATAATTTTAAAATGCAGTGAAACATAAAGAAACAACTTAGTTTTAAATTTTTAATATATGTGGTAATCATAGTTTTTTTTTCATGATCCATTTTAATTTTTATTTAAAGAATGGATAGAGCATGAAAGACCTTTTAGTATTTATATTTATCCTGATTAAAGGAAGGTAGTATGTAGCTCTGTAATTAAAATAAAATATTTTATTTTTATTTTTAACTTTTAATATTTAAAAAGAGAAATAGAAAATTTTCATTTCATTATATTTAATAATTTTAATTTAGGTTTTATGTTCAACAATTGAATACACTGTCTTAGAGATGAATCTAGTCTAGTTGAAAATTTGTTTTTATATTGCTATTAGAAACTGTTTTAAATATTGAAAATAATTATTAGGGAAAAAATTTTCTTTATTAAAAAATTCAGTTATTTTATTTTGATTTGAAAAGCACAATGTAAAATACTATTGCAAATTCTTATAAATGCATATTTTTTTCATACTTTTTTAAAACTGTTGTTAGAAAAATTATATATTTTTTTAAAAAATTTCATTTCTCATTTTTTGACATATTATTTTAAATATAATTACAGATTTCAAAAAATGTTTTTAAAAAAAAGCGTTTTAAAAAGTTTTAACTGTTGGAGCTATTTTAACTCTTCCACAGAGCCCTAGAGTTCCACGGAATGTCATTTGGGTACCATTGTTCTAGAGTGTGATCCACGTATATATAGTTAAATTCGCAAACTATTTTTAATGTATTTCAAGATATTTTCATTGAAATCCAGCCAACTGAATCCATGAATTGTATCATTAAGAATGAGCCATAATTACGTTATAAAATAATATTAATTAATTAAAATAACTTACATCTTTTTATTTTATTTATTTATTTATTTCAAATGGTTAACTGTGAACAATTTTGGTTACGGACAACTTGAGCTGAGATCCTAAAGCATTTGTACTCAGTTAAAAGTTTTCAAAAGTTTCAGTACTGAACAAAATTTGTCATGAAATTTCGTGATTTTAGTTTGTTTGTTTTTAAATCATAGAAAGTCATAGATTTAGATCGCCAAAAAAAATCTTATTTTTTAAAACTGAAAATTCAGAATATTTGAATTAGTAACAAAATCCCCACTCACAGTCATATTTCATTAAAATGTAAAATGTTTTTTTGTTCCCTGTTCTTTATTAAATTATGATGTTCTTTCTAAAAATGAAAGAAAGAACATCATTTCTAGAGGGAATTATCTTTTAAACTTCAGTGATTTCAAATTTTTTTTATTTATTTATAATTTTTATTTTACACTTTTAAAAAAAAATTTGTAAAAAAAAATTTGTAAAAAAATTGTAACTTCAGTAAGTGAAAATTTCTTCATAAAAATTTCTTGAAATTATTCATGGTAAGTCATGTATTTGAAAATCTGAAATGTATAAAACAGGGCACTATAAAACTTCATTATCATTCTATAATTGTAAATCTATGTTATAAAAAGGTAATAACAATTTACTTTTTATTGCAGTATATGTATCGAGAGTCCTGTAAAGAAGCTAAGTCTGAAACGTCTTCTGAGAAAAGATACAAGAAATAATTATATTAATGTTATTTTTTTCACCTATGCAGAATATATTGTACTTATTTTCTAAATATTTTAATGGCTCTGTATGTAATAAAAATATAATTCAATGTGTGTTCTCCTTTACTTCCGAAAACAAGGTTGTCAGAAATTATTTGAAGAAAAAAAACATTTTTTAAATCTAGTTTTATTTCTTTCACATTTATTAAATCAAAGCTCAGATAAAAGTTATATTATTTACTTAATAATAATTAATTAATAACAATGTAACTAAAGAGTTACTGTTTCTAACTTAAAGTGGTTAAAATTAATATGCAATTAATACAAACTAATCACTGAATAAAGTTGTTATACATATTTGCTTTTAATCAAGCTCAACACCCTCATTATTGTGTGGATCGAAGGTCGGGTTTGTCCGTAAGATATCGAATGAGGATTCATATCTAAACTATTTCAGTTATAAGCATTACACACTTTTATTTTCGAATTATTATTGTCTCACAACCTTGGTCCCTTCGCAGACTGAGCCAAGATGGTTACCCTCCCGCACACTGAAGCCAGTGATGCTTAACTTCGATGATCTACTGGGAACCATGTCTTAACGATAAGCTCTGGTGCGACAACTACAACTAATTATTATTAATAGCTGCCTTTGAGGGGTCGAAAACTAATTTCTTTATAATTTTTGGATCAAAAGAGATTGATATTAATACCAAATCCAAGGATATATGTCAAAATTTTCAAAAACATAAAAAATATTTATTAAACATTTTCTTATTTTGTCCATTTCACCTTAGATACTGGTATTGCTAAAATCATTGATAATGCAAGTAAGATATGACGCGGATTTAAAAAAAAATCTGTACCCTTCATTAAGTGTCTACTTGAGTCTATTTTGGTTATTGGCATTGTTCTCTTTTGTTTATAATTTTTATTAATTGCTGCATTTGAGGGGATCATTTAATAGATACATTAATGATTTTTAATTAATTTTTGGTTCACAAGGGAACTTCTTTGATGTTAATCCCGAGTCAAAGGACGGGTGCCAAAATTTTCAAAAACAGATACATATGTTAAATAATTATTGAACATTTTTATTTTGTCCATATAATAATAGGTAGTTGAAACAGGTGTCACTAAAAAAATGTTGCATTTATGATATGAGACGAGGTAAAAAAAATATGTGTTGCCAACATTTAATCTGTATAAAAATATGGTCCTATACGTCCCTCTAATAATAACCTATTATATTCAAATTGGACCACATATTATATTACCGGGTAATAGTGTACCCTACCAGAGGAAATAATAATAGACTTTGTATCAGGTACACAA
Source organism: Parasteatoda tepidariorum (assembly GCF_982258835.1). Lineage (NCBI taxonomy): Eukaryota > Metazoa > Arthropoda > Arachnida > Araneae > Theridiidae > Parasteatoda > Parasteatoda tepidariorum. The sequence goes on along the minus strand of NC_141755.1, from coordinate 119,756,274 downwards.
TGTGGCCCTGTAGTTTACTACGTATGTATATCTAAAATAGTCTTCTGAAAAGCTTTAAAATGAGGAAATTCGTCTTCTAAAGAGCTTTAAAAATTCGAAGTCATTTTTCAATATTAACACAAGGCCCGATATCAAACCTTAATATTGACCCATAATATTTTAATTAGAACACGTATTATATTACCAGGTAATAGTGTACTACTTAGGGTCCAACTTTGAAAATTGTACCTTGATAGTAAAGGCAGTTAGGGGGTCAAGAAATTTGAACCTTACTCGTGCCATTTTATTGTTTTTTTTATTATTCCATTACGCTTTTTTGCTGGTTTTCACACACAGAAAACAACCCATGCATGCTAGAATATCCAAAATGTTACAAAAGAAGTCGAAAAAGAGCAAATAAACTGATTTTCCAGTTTTTTTCCATTTTCCCAATAAAAAAAATGATTTCCTACATGCAGGACCCTCCAGAATATCGAAAAACACATAAAAAAATAATATAATTTGAAATAAACAAAAAAAGAAAGAAAACTTTATAAAATTTGTCCGTCCCTGGGATTCGAACCCAGGACCCCTCCCTCCACCAGCGAACTTGCTTGCCTGGTGGCCTACCTTCCAGTCCACGGTGATACGTGAAGCCTACCACAGTTTCGCTTCAAAAGCTCTCTCCTCTCATCTTTGCAATATACCTTTAGGTGCCCACTGTGACCCCTCTAATTGGCCTATAAAATTTATCTTCTGCAGCCTTGCTTGGACCATAGACCCCTACTTAGGGTCCGAGTTTGAAAATTATACCTTGATATTAAAGGGAGCTAGGGGGTCTTGAAATTTGAACCTTTCTCGAGCCATTTTATTTTTTTATTCTTTTTTTTTATTATTCCATTACGCTTTCTCTGCTGGACTTCACACACAGAAAACACCCCATGCATGTTAGAATATCCAAAATGTTACAATAGAAGTCGAAAAAGAGCAAATAAACTGATTTTCCAGGAATTTTCCAGTTTTTTCCCATTTTCCCAATAAAAAAAATTTTTTTCCTACATGCAGGAACCTCCAGAATGTCGAAAAACACCTAAAAAAATAATATAATTTAAAATAAACAAAAAAAAAATATTTTTTGAAAATTTGCCCGTCCCTGGGATTTGAACCCAGGGCCCCTCCCTCCGGCAGCGAGCTTGCTTGTCTGGTGACCTTCCTTCCAGCCCACGGTGTTACGTGAAGCCTACCTCGGTTTCGCTTCAAAAGCTCTCTCCTCTCATCTTCGCAATATACCTTTAGGCGCCCTCTGTGACCCCCCTAAATGGCCTATAAAAATTATCTTCAGCAGCCTTGTTTGACCGTAGACCCCTACTTAGGGACCGAGTTTGTAAATTATAACTTGATTTTAAAGGGAGCTAGGGGGTCTTGAAATTTGAACCTTTCTCGAGATATTTTATTATTTTATTCTTTTTTTTATTTTATTCCATTACGCTTTCTTTGCTGGACTTCACACACAGAAAACACCCCATGCATGCTAGAATATCCAAAATGTTACAATAGAAGTCGAAAAAGAGCAAATAGACTGATTTTCCTGGATTTTTCTAGCTTCCCAATAAAAAATTTCCTACATGCAGGATCCTCCAGAATATCAAAATACACACAAAAACAATAATATAATTCAAAATAAGCACAAAAAAAAGAAAGAAAATTTTTTGAAAATTTAACTGTCCCTGGAATTCGAACCCAGGACCCCTCCCTCCTGCAGCAAACTTGCTTGTCTGGTGGCCTACCTTCCAGTCCACGGTGATACGTGAAGCCTACCACAGTTTCGCTTCAAAAGCTCTCTCCTCTCATCTTCGCAATTTACCTTTTGGGGCCCGCTGTGACCCATCTAATTGGCCTATAAAATTTATCTTCTGCAGCCTTGCTTGGACCATAGACCCCTACTTGGGGTCCGAGTTTGAAAATTACACCTTGATATTAAAGGGAGCAAGGGGGTCTTGAAATTTGAACCTTTTTTCGAGCCATTTTATTTTTTTATTCTTTTTTTTTATTATTCTATTACGCTTTCTTTGCTGGACTTCATACACAGAACACACCCCATGCATGCTAGAATATCAAAAATGTTACAATAGAAGTCGAAAAAAAGCAAATAAACGGATTTTCCTGAATTTTTCCAGTTTTTTTCCATTTTCCCAATAAAAATTTTTTTTCCTACATGCAGGAACCTCCAGAAGGTCGAAATACACCTAAAAAAATAATATAATTTAAAATAAACAAAAAAAAAATATTTTTTGAAAATTTGCCCGTCTCTGGGATTCGAACCCAGGACCCCTCCCTCCGGCAGCGAACTTGCTTGTCTGGTGGCCTACCTTCCAAGCCACAGTGATACGTGAAGCCTACCACAGTTTCGCTTCAAAAGCTCTCTCCTCTCATCTTCGCAATTTACCTTTAGGGGCCCACTGTGACCCATCTAATTGGCCTATAAAATTTATCTTCTGCAGCCTTGCTTGGACTATAGACCCCTACTTAGGGTCCGAGTTTGAAAATTAAACCTTGATATTAAAGGGAGCTAGGGGGTCTTGAAATTTGAACCTTTCTCGAGCCATTTCATTTTTTTATTCTTTTTTTTTATTATTCCATTACGCTTTCTCTACTGGACTTCACACACAAAAAACACCCCGTGCATGTTAGAATATCCAAAATGTTACAATAGAAGTCGAAAAAGAGCAAATACACTGATTTTCTAGAATTTTTCCTGTTTTTTTCCATTTTCCCAATAAACAAATTTTTTTTCCTATATGCAGGAACCTCCAGGTCGAAAAACACCTTAAAAAACAATATAATTTAAAATAAACAAAAAAAGAGAAAAGTTTTTGAAAATTTGTCTGTCCCTGGGATTTGAACCCAGGACCCCTCCCTCCGGCAGCGAACTTGCTTGTCTGGTGGCCTACCTTCCAGTCCACGGTGATACGTGAAGCCTACCACAGTTTCGCTTCAAAAGCTCTCTCCTCTCATCTTTGCAATATACCTTTAGGTGCCCACTGTGACCCCTCTAATTGGCCTATAAAATTTATCTTCTGCAGCCTTGCTTGGACCATAGACCCCTACTTAGGGTCCGAGTTTGAAAATTATACCTTGATATTAAAGGGAGCAAGGGGGTCTTGAAATTTGAACCTTTTTTCGAGCCATTTTATTTTTTTATTCTTTTTTTTTATTATTCTATTACGCTTTCTTTGCTGGACTTCATACACAGAACACACCCCATGCATGCTAGAATATCAAAAATGTTACAATAGAAGTCGAAAAAAAGCAAATAAACGGATTTTCCTGAATTTTTCCAGTTTTTTTCCATTTTCCCAATAAAAATTTTTTTTCCTACATGCAGGAACCTCCAGAAGGTCGAAATACACCTAAAAAAATAATATAATTTAAAATAAACAAAAAAAAAATATTTTTTGAAAATTTGCCCGTCTCTGGGATTCGAACCCAGGACCCCTCCCTCCGGCAGCGAACTTGCTTGTCTGGTGGCCTACCTTCCAAGCCACAGTGATACGTGAAGCCTACCACAGTTTCGCTTCAAAAGCTCTCTCCTCTCATCTTCGCAATTTACCTTTAGGGGCCCACTGTGACCCATCTAATTGGCCTATAAAATTTATCTTCTGCAGCCTTGCTTGGACTATAGACCCCTACTTAGGGTCCGAGTTTGAAAATTAAACCTTGATATTAAAGGGAGCTAGGGGGTCTTGAAATTTGAACCTTTCTCGAGCCATTTCATTTTTTTATTCTTTTTTTTTATTATTCCATTACGCTTTCTCTACTGGACTTCACACACAAAAAACACCCCGTGCATGTTAGAATATCCAAAATGTTACAATAGAAGTCGAAAAAGAGCAAATACACTGATTTTCTAGAATTTTTCCTGTTTTTTTCCATTTTCCCAATAAACAAATTTTTTTTCCTATATGCAGGAACCTCCAGGTCGAAAAACACCTTAAAAAACAATATAATTTAAAATAAACAAAAAAAGAGAAAAGTTTTTGAAAATTTGTCTGTCCCTGGGATTTGAACCCAGGACCCCTCCCTCCGGCAGCGAACTTGCTTGTCTGGTGGCCTACCTTCCAGTCCACGGTGATACGTGAAGCCTACCACAGTTTCGCTTCAAAAGCTCTCTCCTCTCATCTTTGCAATATACCTTTAGGTGCCCACTGTGACCCCTCTAATTGGCCTATAAAATTTATCTTCTGCAGCCTTGCTTGGACCATAGACCCCTACTTAGGGTCCGAGTTTGAAAATTATACCTTGATATTAAAGGGAGCTAGGGGGTCTTGAAATTTGAACCTTTCTCGAGCCATTTTATTTTTTTATTCTTTTTTTTTATTATTCCATTACGCTTTCTCTGCTGGACTTCACACACAGAAAACACCCCATGCATGTTAGAATATCCAAAATGTTACAATAGAAGTCGAAAAAGAGCAAATAAACTGATTTTCCAGGAATTTTCCAGTTTTTTCCCATTTTCCCAATAAAAAAAAATTTTTTCCTACATGCAGGAACCTCCAGAATGTCGAAAAACTCCTAAAAAAATAATATAATTTAAAATAAACAAAAAAAATATTTTTTGAAAATTTGCCCGTCCCTGGGATTCGAACCCAGGGCCCCTCCCTCCGGCAGCGAGCTTGCTTGTCTGGTGACCTTCCTTCCAGCCCACGGTGATACGTGAAGCCTACCTCGGTTTCGCTTCAAAAGCTCTCTCCTCTCATCTTCGCAATATACCTTTAGGCGCCCTCTGTGACCCCCCTAATTGGCCTATAAAAATTATCTTCAGCAGCCTTGTTTGGACCGTAGACCCCTACTTAGGGACCGAGTTTGAAAATTATACCTTGATATTAAAGGGAGCTAGGGGATCTTTAAATTTGAACCTTTCTCGAGCCATTTATTTTTTTAATTCTTTTTTTTTATTATACTATTACGCTTTCTTTAATGGACTTCGCACACAGAAAGCACCCCATGCATGCTAGAATATTAAAAATGTTACAATCGAAGTCGAAAAAGAGCAAATAAACTGACTTTCCTGGATTTTTCCCATTTTCCCAATAAAAAATTTCCTACATGCAGGATCCTCCAGAATATCAAAATACACACAAAAACAATAATATAATTCAAAATAAGCACAAAAAAAAGAAAGAAAATTTTTTGAAAATTTAACCGTCCCTGGAATTCGAACCCAGGACCCCTCCCTCCTGCAGCAAACTTGCTTGTCTGGTGGCCTACCTTCCAGTCCACGGTGATACGTGAAGCCTACCACAGTTTCGCTTCAAAAGCTCTCTCCTCTCATCTTCGCAATTTACCTTTAGGGGCCCACTGTGACCCATCTAATTGGCCTATAAAATTTATCTTCTGCAGCCTTGCTTGGACCATAGACCCCTACTTAGGGTCCGAGTTTGAAAATTACACCTTGATATTAAAGGGAGCAAGGGGGTCGGGGGTCTTGAAATTTGAACCTTTTTTCGAGCCATTTTATTTTTTTATTCTTTTTGTTTTATTATTCTATTACGCTTTCTTTGCTGGACTTCATACACAGAACACACCCCATGCGTGCTAGAATATCCAAAATGTTACAATAGAAGTCGAAAAAAAGCAAATAAACGGATTTTCCTGAATTTTTCCAGTTTTTTTCCATTTTCCCAATAAAAATTTTTTTTTCCTACATGCAGGAACCTCCAGAATGTCGAAATACACCTAAAAAAATAATATAATTTAAAATAAACAAAAAAAAAAATATTTTTTGAAAATTTGCCCGTCCCTGGGATTCGAACCCAGGACCCCTCCCTCCGGCAGCGAACTTGCTTGTCTGGTGGCCTACCTTCCAAGCCACAGTGATACGTGAAGCATACCACAGTTTCGCTTCAAAAGCTCTCTCCTCTCATCTTCGCAATGTACCTTTAGGGGCCCACTATGACCCCTCTAATTGGCCTATAAAAATTATCTTCATCAGCGTTGCTTGGACTATAGACCCCTACTTAGGGTCCGAGTTTGAAAATTATATCTTGATATTAAAGGGAGCTAGGGGGTCTTGAAATTTGAACCTTTCTCGAGCCATTTCATTTTTTTATTCTTTTTTTTTATTATTCCATTACGCTTTCTCTACTGGACTTCACACACAAAAAACACCCCGTGCATGTTAGAATATCCAAAATGTTACAATAGAAGTCGAAAAAGAGCAAATACACTGATTTTCTAGAATTTTTCCTGTTTTTTTCCATTTTCCCAATAAACAAATTTTTTTTCCTATATGCAGGAACCTCCAGGTCGAAAAACACCTTAAAAAACAATATAATTTAAAATAAACAAAAAAAGAGAAAAGTTTTTGAAAATTTGTCTGTCCCTGGGATTTGAACCCAGGACCCCTCCCTCCGGCAGCGAACTTGCTTGTCTGGTGGCCTCCCTTCCAGTCCACGGTGATACGTTAAGCCTACCACAGTTTCGCTTCAAAAGCTCTCTCCTCTCATCTTCGCAATATACGTTTAGGTGCCCACTGTGACCCCTCTAATTTGTCTATAAAATTTATCTTCTGCAGCCTTGCTTGGACCATAGACCCCTACTTAGGGTCCGAGTTTGAAAATTATACCTTGATATTAAAGGGAGCTAGGGGGTCTTGAAATTTGAACCTTTCTCGAGCCATTTTATTTTTTTATTCTTTTTTTTTATTATTCCATTACGCTTTCTCTGCTGGACTTCACACACAGAAAACACCCCATGCATGTTAGAATATCCAAAATGTTACAATAGAAGTCGAAAAAGAGCAAATAAACTGATTTTCCAGGAATTTTCCAGTTTTTTCCCATTTTCCCAATAAAATTTTTTTTCCCTACATGCAGGAACCTCTAGAATATCGAAAAACGCATAAAAAAATATGTATAATTTAAAATAAAAAAAAAACAGAAAAAGACAATTTTTTGAAAATTTGACCTCCCTGGGATTCGAACCTGGGACCCCTCCCTCCTGCAGCAAACTTGCTTGCCTGGTGACCTTCCTTGCAGTCCACGGTGATACGTAAAGCCTACCACGGTTTCGCTTCAAAAGCTCTCTCCTCTCATCTTCGCAATATACCTTTAGGGGCCCTCTGTGACCCCCCTAATGGGCCTATAAAAATTATCTTCAGCAGCCTTGTTTGGGCCGTAGACCCCTACTTAGGGTCCGAGTGTGAAAATTATACCTTGATATTAAAGGGAGCTAGGGGATCTTGAAATTTAAACCTTTCTCGAGACATTTAATTTTTTTATTCTTTTTTTTATTATTCTATTACGCTTTCTTTGCTGGACTTCACACACAGAACACACCCCATGCATGCTAGAATATCCAAAATGTTACAATAGAAGTCGAAAAAGAGCAAATACACTGATTTTCTAGAATTTTTCCAGTTTTTTTCCATTTTCCCAATAAATAAATTTTTTTTCCTATATGCAGGAACCACCAGAATGTCGAAAAAGACCTAAAAAAATAATATAATTTAAAATAAACAAAAAAAAGAGAAATGTTTTTGCAAATTTGTCTGTCCCTGGGATTTGAACCCAGGTCCCCTCCCTCCTGCAGCGAACTTGCTTGTCTGGTGGCCTACCTTCCAGTCCACGGTGATACGTGAAGCCTACCACAGTTTCGCTTCAAAAGCTCTCTCCTCTCATCTTTGCAATATACCTTTAGGTGCCCACTGTGACCCCTCTAATTGGCCTATAAAATTTATCTTCTGCAGCCTTGCTTGGACCATAGACCCCTACTTAGGGTCCGAGTTTGAAAATTATACCTTGATATTAAAGGGAGCTAGGGGGTCTTGAAATTTGAACCTTTCTCGAGCCATTTTATTTTTTTATTCTTTTTTTTTATTATTCCATTACGCTTTCTCTGCTGGACTTCATACACAGAACACACCCCATGCGTGCTAGAATATCCAAAATGTTACAATAGAAGTCGAAAAAAAGCAAATAAACGGATTTTCCTGAATTTTTCCAGTTTTTTTCCATTTTCCCAATAAAAATTTTTTTTTCCTACATGCAGGAACCTCCAGAATGTCGAAAAACACCTAAAAAAATTATATAATTTAAAATAAACAAAAAAAAGAAATTTTTCGAAAATTTGCCCGTCCCTGGGATTCGAACCCAGGACCCCTCCCTCCGGCAGCGAACTTGCTTTTCTGGTGGCCTACCTTCCAGTCTACAGTGATACGTGAAGCCTACCACAGTTTCGCTTCAAAAGCTCTCTCCTCTCATCTTCGCAATATACCTTTAGGGGCCCACTATGACCCCTCTAATTGGCCAATAAAAATTATCTTCATCAGCGTTGTTTGGACTATAGACCCCTACTTAGGGTCCGAGTTTGAAAATTATTCCTTGATATTAAAGGGAGCTAGGGGGTCTTGAAATTTGAACCTTTCTCGAGCCATTTATTTTTTTAATTCTTTTTTTTTATTATACTATTACGCTTTCTTTAATGGACATCGCACACAGAAAGCACCCCATGCATGCTAGAATATTAAAAATGTTACAATAGAAGTCGAAAAAGAGGAAATAAATTGATTTTCCTGGAATTTTCCAGTTTTTTCCCATTTTCCCAAAAAAAAAATTTTTCCCAACATGCAGGATCCTCCAGAATATCGAAAAACGCATAAAAAAATATATATAATTTAAAATAAACAAAAACAGAAAAAGACAATTTTTTGAAAATTTGACCTCCCTGGGAATCGAACCCAGGACCCCTCCCTCCGGCAGCAAACTTGCTTGTCTGGTGACCTTCCTTCCAGTCCACGGTGATACGTGAAGCCTGACACGGTTTCGCTTCAAAAGCTCTCTCCTCTCATCTTCGCAATATACCTTTAGGGGCCCTCTGTGACCCCCCTAATTGGCCTATAAAAATTATCTTCAGCAGCCTTGTTTGGACCGTAGACCCCTACTTAGGGTCCGAGTTTGAAAATTATACCTTGATATTAAAGGGAGCTAGGGGATCTTGAAATTTGAACCTTTCTCGAGCCATTTAATTTTTTTATTCTTTTTTTTTATTATTCTATTACGCTTTCTTTGCTGGACTTCACACACAGAAAAAACCCCATGCATGCTAGAATATCCAAAATGTTACAATAGAATTCGAAAAAAAGCAAATAAACGGATTTTCTTGAATTTTTCCAGTTTTTTTCTATTTTCCCAATAAAAATTTTTTTCCCTACATGCAGGAACCTCCAGAATGTCGAAAAACACCTAAAAAATATATAATTTAAAATAAACAAAAAAAAGAAATTTTTCGAAAATTTGCCCGTCCCTGGGATTCGAACCCAGGACCCCTCCCTCCGGCAGCGAACTTGCTTTTCTGGTGGCCTACCTTCCAGTCTACAGTGATACGTGAAGCCTACCACAGTTTCGCTTCAAAAGCTCTCTCCTCTCATCTTCGCAATGTACCTTTAGGGGCCCACTATGACCCCTCTAATTGGCCAATAAAAATTATCTTCATCAGCATTGTTTGGAATATAGACCCCTACTTAGGGTCCGAGTTTGAAAATTATTCCTTGATATTAAAGGGAGCTAGGGGGTCTTGAAATTTGAACCTTTCTCGAGCCATTTTATTTCTTTATTCTTTTTTTTATTACTCCATTACGCTTTCTCTACTGGACTTCACACACAGAAAACACCCCGTGCATGTTAGAATATCCAAAATGTTACAATAGAACTCGAAAAAGAGCAAATACACTGATTTTCCAGAATTTTTCCAGTTTTTTTCCATTTTCCCAATAAACAAATTTTTTTCCCTATATGCAGGAACCTCCAGAATGTCGAAAACACCTAAAAAAAAAATATAATTTAAAATAAACAAAAAAAAGAGAAAAGTTTTTGAAAATTTGTCTGTCCCTGGGATTTGAACCCAGGACCCCTCCCTCTGGCAGCGAACTTGCTTGTCTGGTGGCCTACCCTCCTGTCCACGGTGATACGTGAAGCCTACCACAGTTTCGTTCAAAAGCTCTCTCCTCTCATCTTCGCAATATACCTTTAGGGGCCCACTGTGACCCCTCTAATTGGCCTATAAAATTTATCTTCTGCAGCCATGCTTGGACCATAGACCCCTACTTAGGGTCCGAGTTTGAAAATTATACCTTGATATTAAAAGGAGCTAAGGGTCTTGAAATTTGAGCCTTTCTCGAGCCATTTTATTTTTTTATTCTTTTTTTTTATTATTCCTTTCGCTTTCTCTGCTGGACTTCACACACAGAAAACACCCCATGCATGTTAGAATATCCAAAATGTTACAATAGAAGTCGAAAAAGAGCAAATAAACTGATTTTCCTGGAATTTTCCAGTTTTTTCCCATTTTCGCAATAAAAAATTTTTGTCCCTACATGCAGGAACCTCCAGAATATCGAAAAACGCCTAAAAAAAATATGTATAATTTAAAATAAACAAAAACAGAAAAAGACAATTTTTTGAAAATTTGCCCGTCCCTGGGATTCGAACCTGGGACCCCTCCGTCCGGCAGCAAACTTGCTTGTCTGGTGACCTTCCTTGCAGTCCACGGTGATACGTGAAGCCTACCACGGTTTCGCTTCAAAAGCTCTCTCCTCTCATCTTCGCAATATACATTTAGCGGCCCTCTGTGTTCCCCCTAATTGGCCTATAAAAATTATCTTCAGCAGCCTTGTTTGGACCATAGACCCCTACTTAGGGTCCGAGTTTGAAAATTATACCTTGATATTAAAGGGAGCTAAGGGGCCTTGAAATTTTAACCTTTTTCGAGCCACTTTATTATTTTATTCTTTTTTTTTATTCCATTACGCTTTCTTTGCTGGACTTCACACACAGAAAACACCCCATGCATGCTAGAATATCCAAAATGTTACAATAGAAGTCGAAAAAGAGCAAATAAACTGATTTTCCAGGATTTTTCCCATTTTCCCAATAAAAATTTTTTTTCTTCCTACATGCAGGAACCTCCAGAATATTGAAAAACACATAAAAAAATAATATAACTTAAAATAAACAAAAAAAAAGAAGAAATTTTTTTGAAAATTTATCTCTTCCTGGGATTTTAACCCAGGACCCCTCCCTCCTGCAGCGAACTTGCTTGTCTAGTGGCCTACTTTCCAGCCCACGGTGATGCGTGAAGTCTGCCACAGTTTCGCTTCAAAAGCTCTCTCCTCTCATCTTCGCAATATACCTTTAGGGGCCCACTGTGTCCCCCCTAATTGGCCTATAAAAACTCTCTTCTGCAGCCTTGTTTGGACCAAAGACCCCTATTTAGGTTCCAAGTTAGAAAATTATAGTGGGCCCCTAAAGGTATATTGCGAAGATGGGAGGAAAGAGATATGGATGAAGAGATAAGGAGAAGATGAGAGGTAATATGTTGAAGCGAAACTGTGGTAGATTTCACGTATGACCGTGGACTGAAAGGTAGGCCCCCAGATAAGCAAGTTCGCAGCTGGAGTGAGGGGTCCCGGGTTCGAATCCCAGGAACGTGCAAATTTTCAAAATTTTTTTATTTTTTTTTCTTTGTTTATTTTAAATTGTTTGTGTTTTTCGATATTCTGGAGGGTCCTGCATATAGGAAAAAATTTTTTTATTGGGAAAATGGGAAAAAACAGGAGGAATCCAGGAAAATCAGTTTATTTGCTCTTTTTCGACTTCTTTTGTAACATTTTGGATATTCTGGCATGCATGGGGTGTTTTCTGTGTGTGAAATCCAGCAAAGAAAGCGTAATGGAATAATAAAAAAAAAAAGAATTAAAAAATAAGATGGCGTAATAAATAATAAATAGCGTAAAAAATAAGTAAAGTTCAAATTTCGAGATCCTCTAGCTCCCTTTAATATCAAGGTATAATTTTCAAACTCGGACCCTAAGTAGGGGTCTATGGTCCAAACATGGCTGCCGAAGAAAATTTTTATAGGCCATTTAGGGGGCTCACAGTGAGCCCCTAAATGTATATTGCGAAGATGAGAGGAGAGAGCTTCACGTATCTCCGTGGACTGGAAGGTAGGCCACCAGACAAGCAAGCTCGCTGCTAGAGGGAGGGGTCCTGGTTTCGAATCCCAGGGACGGACGGTTTCTCAAAGAAATTTTTTTTTTGTTTATTTTAAATTTATTATTTTTTTAATGTGTTTTTCGATATTCTGGAGTTTTCTGCATGTGGGAAAATTTTTTTTTTTTATTGGGAAAACTTCAGGAATATCAGTGTATTTGCTCTTTTTCGACTCCTTTTGTAACATTTTGAATATTCCTTTAAGGATTATGACTGGAAGTGGGAAATAAGGTGAAATGATGTCCACTTTCAATATTAATATCAGATATAAATAAATAGAACCGTCTTCCATTTTGCCCTCTTTCGTTAATTTTAATAACGGAAAAATGCATTTTCCTTTAATGAATTTTTGACGCTATTGCAGTAAGCTAATAGGGCCTGATTATCGCCTAGGGCCTGGTTGCCCTAGGCCCAATAACCGAGGGTCTAGGGCCCACATTATCTGGGGGGGCCTCAAAAATTAGTTAAAAGACCACAATATTACTTTTTTTAAATACTGAAAGAAACAGATATTCTCGAAAAAGGCAACTTTTTTATTTAAAATTTTCTTCATGGTGTGATAAACCATTCTCGTGTAAACATTGCACTAATCAAATTCGAAAGAACAGCTGAATTTTAATGGGTGCAATTTTTACTCCAATGGCTTAAGCAAATGCAACGAGGATGCATATTCACCAAGTCTCTTATGAATGATTAGTGTCAGCAAGAACAGAAAGCTTATTCTTAACAAATATGTAAAGCTGTAGGTGGAGGGCTACAATCTTTAAAATAATTCAGCTAATCAGTGACTTTCAGCAAAAATCACTTGTTTGTGATCACAAAACTATTTTTATTTTCACAGAATATTTTCTATTTTGCTTTAATATTTATATGCATTAACTTTGTCTTTAAAATCTTCAATTGTCTGCTTTTTTTAGAACGTTTCTCTTGAATCATGCAGTTCAAGAGATTCTTTTCTTTGTTAGGATTACTCTTCAGAAATTTAATTTCAAAATATTTTATGAATTTGTCTTGATCGGTCCCTCTACGTGTATATATTAAACAAGTTTTTTTACACATTATTCTTTCACAATTTTGACTGCTTTTATGGCAATATAGGTAAGTTTGTCTTTCTAGTGTTAAAAAAGTGTCTTTTCATGATTAGAAAAACTACTTCTGGCGGAATAGCATGTGCATTTTAACTACAGAATGATTCAGGTCCTCTTTATAATGTTCATAAGACAACTTGGTAGTCTATTTTAACTCATATATGAACAATTATAGTTGAGTTTATTAGCATATTTAAATATTTACACTATTTAAGAGAAAATTAAAAAAAAAAAAAGATTGACAGAACAAACTTAGTCCATCACTATTTCCAAATCGAATTTTTTACATTAAACGGTGTGACGTATAACAAAATACTTTTCTTTATTGAATGTGGAGAAAGTGTACATGCATTAGTCAGTCTCCAAAAGTGTGGTAACGTGAGTAGGATGAGGTAGGACAGTCTTTCCCTATCCCTCAGGGGTTTTGAATATCTTTCCATAGGGACACAAACAAAAGACTTGTCCCTCAGAATTTTCTGAGGAAAAGTGAACAGGAAGTTGGTGGTAAAGTGCAAGTAAAAAGATCACATTTTTGTCTTTGAGTTTTTAATTTATTCTTGTTAACAAAAAAAAAAAGCTATATTTTTTTAAGAACGTAATTATATTTCTTTTCAAGATGGTAGTGTTTTCCCAACAACATTTAAGTTCGTCCCCATAAGTGGGGGGCAATTGACCCCTCTGACGCCGCCCTTGCTGATTGGTTGTAAAAACGTGGCTTTGTTTACATTAGCAACTGTTCTTTCCATTCTATTTCAAGTAAACCAAGCAGGTCAAGAGGTACATTTTATAATCCGTCACAATGATTTCAACTCATACAATTCTTATTCAACACAAAAAAATAGGCATGAAACCATGTAGAGCATAAACTAATTATGTATTTAAGCAGGGTTTGTTGATTTAAATCAACTGATTTTTTTTTATATGTATTGATAGTGCAGTACAATCTAAACTACTCAATCCCTTAGGAAACGAGAAAGCTGGAAAATGTTTCTTTTTATACAGTTTAGCAACAACAAACTATTATATTTATGTTATCTTTAATATTGTGTACATTAATTTAAAATTGCAGAATGAAAATGTCTATGCTATTAAATTAAATAACCCAGAATTAGAATTGTGCTGTCTCTTTTATCAATAAGTATTTTTTCTCATAATATGTTTACAGTATCTTTGACATTATCAGATTTTCTATAAAGAAATTTTGTGAAAAAAAACTCCAATGAGCACATAGAGTTTTTAATTTTTTTTTTAAACTTAATTTATCTATTTTGATATAGGATTAAAAATGAATATTTTAATATAAAAATACATAGATTAAATATTTATTTATTTTTTGATGAATGACTACATTTATGAACACAATCTGCTACATTTATTTTGTAATTTTAAAAATGAAGAGTAAAAAACAAAGAAAAAGTAATCATAATTTTAAATAAAAATCATGGTTTGCTAATACAAACTTTGTTTTAATAGTTAAAGTATTCTTTAAATTCTCTATTTCATCTAGTCTTTAAATTTCAATAATGCATTTGTTTCAAAATGGTTGATATGCATTCAAAGCTATGTATTATAATGAAAAATAGTTTTAGGTAATTAGAGTTTCTAAAATATTGTTATAATATAGCTTTAATATTAATTTAATTTTGATTAAACATTCACAAAGTTTTTTAATCGAAAATCAAAGTTCTTACAGTGTATTTAAATAAATAAAAAAAATCAGATTTAAATCAAAAATATCTGATTTTTAAAAAAATAATAATAATCACTAGGACTGCATCAAAGTTGCCAGGGCTAGTGATTTTTTAACAAACAAAATTAAATCACTTTTTACAATAAAATACGTAAACAAACAATAAATCTAAGAAAGAATTATATTTCAGCAAATTCAATGAGCGAAACGGCGCAGCATTTCAACAACTTCGCATTAATTAACATTCTAATTTGTGTGGAAAAAATTAGTTAAACTTTGTCTATTGATGATCAGCTGGTGCTGACGTCATAGGTCATATGTGTGAGTATGTTCGATTTACTTCTTCTGCAAGTGACCAATTAAGTGTTAAAATCGTTAATGTTAAAGTCTCATAATCGTTCATAACATAACACCTCTTTTCTCTGAGTGAATTTGATTTATTAACTAAATTTATTGAAAGCAAGCTGCTGAAATTAAAAAAATATTAGAGAATTTATTCTTTTAAAAGATTATAAAGAGTTTAAAAAAAAAAAAAAAACATAAACAAAGTACAAAAACAAGTAGTGCTAAAACTTCCCCTATTACATTTTAGCACTGGAATTTAAAAAAAAAAAGATACTAATAATGAATTATTATTTCTTATAATTATTACTTTATGGTTAGGTTCTGTTGATTTGTTTACTTGTAAGATGGTTTTAAAAGCATACATTTTGATTTTGGAATGAATAAAATTGTGATTTTTTGAGGGAAAGAAGAACAATCTGAAAGTTCATTTATATAATAAATAAGCAATTTCAAAAAGTGATAAATTAACTTGCCTAACAAAAGTTTCTGCACAGTAAACCACCCTATTTACCACTACAATTTTCTTCCATTGAGATAACAATTTGAAATTGAAAATAGAAATGATCCAGTTCTATTTATATTTCACCTCTACAATTAAACCCAAAACCAGCTTTTTTTTTTTAAACGTTTCCCAAAAGTTAAATTTAATAGGGCTAAAACAATTAAAATGAGATTCATCAAAATAGTTTAATCACTATTTTGACATAGTTTTATAGGTAATTTCTTACCTTTTTAACCTTGTTCAGGTAAAATAGAATAACAATTTACAAATTGTTTTGCTTTCAATTATTTATTTTTTTACTAAATATATTTTAAAGGTAGGAATCGCATTGAATTATAATTTAACTTGATCAAAATAGACAGCAGGCAGAGAACAATTTAAAGAAACATAAACATAATACATGTTTTATTCAAAATGGATCAAATAAAATTTGAATTAACTGTACAAAATGGCTGGCTTCTGACCATGCCAATAAAATATAACTAATTACAAATAAAGCAAAAGAGGATATTAAAACAAAATATGGGGGAACTACAGTATATTCGCTTCTGCTGCAGGCAGCTAAGGCATCTTCATTAATTACATATGGTCGGATGTGGCAGTGAGGTGTGCCAATGTTGGGTAGAATGCCAACATGACAGCAACAGCAAGAATGATCAGAGGGATGATAGAACACACAGAAACCTACAACAATAATAAAATATTAACATCACCTTTTTTAATGTTATTTAATGTCTTTTTTAAAAGCATCTTGCAGAAAGATATTAGTATTAGAGAGGCTAAGGCACTAGCATAAGAGACGATAACTAGTATACATACATTCATATGTATATATACAAAAGGGTGGCAGTCACGGTCGAGTGTCGTCGAGTCACGCGGATAACAGTTGGAAGGCAAAAAGATTTTATTTAGCTTCACACGATATATTCAAAACATTTTCTATCCATGGTGGAGCTCAAATTCGCACTCCAAAACTGCATGCTTATGTTTTTATCCTAGAGAAAGTAGCAAATGAATTTCCCTGTATTTGACTATATTTCAAGGAAAAAAGGAAATCTTAGAAATAACTATCGGTTTATTAAATTGGCCGCCCGATTCCCACAAAGAGTAAAGGGAAAAATGTCTTTACTTTCATTGACTACATACTTGAGCCAAAATTAGATTTAAGGACAGGATGTGAATTTTAATAGTGAGGGAAAATGTTACAATTAGAATAAAATAAAAAGGACTTACAGAAAATATATAACATAAAAAGATTAATTGAAGCTTTTTATGTTACATATATTCATATATATATATAGATACATATACATATATATATGTATCTATATATATATATGTATCTATATATATATATCTATCTATATATATATATGTATCTATATATATATATGTATCTATATATATATATATGTATGTATCTATATATATACATGTATCTATATATATATATATATATATATATATATATATACACATATACACACACACACCTACTTATATACACACACAATATCTAGCCATAAGTATCTGGGCACCCAATGGTGTGAACCTCCTTAGGCACGTATTAATATGATGTCGGTCCCTCTTTTGAATCGATGACAGCCCTTCAGTGAAGACTTTGCACCAGTTTTTGAATAGGACTTCCATCACAACTGAACTTAATCTATGCTCGTCTTAAAGGTGTTCTATAGAATTTAAATGGGGGCTCTGAGAAGGCAGCTTCTGAACACCCATTTTGTAATTCTCTGCAAGCCTCTATGCGTGAATGGAAGAGAAATGGGTCGAAATACTGCCATTGGGCTGGGAGTGCAATCCCATACATCTCTGAGTTCCAACCACAGGAACCAATGGGCCAAACCATGAGAAACCCCCACCCCCACACACCATTATGTTTCCACGACCATAACAACGGGATAACTTTTGGCCAGATAGTGTATATAGTATTAATGAAACTATTATTTAGTTTCAGTTAGAATTACCTGAACCACAAAATGGCAATCAAAATTTCAATTTCATGGTTCAAATTGTTTTAAAATGAATGAAAGAAAGTTTTTACCTGCAAATTATTTCTCTCATTTAACTGTATACTTTTGTTCAGTATACCGTTAAATGAGAGAATATACTGCTTAACTTTAGGGACGTGTATTTCCTGAGCGGGAGGCAGTGGCATAGTTTTAATGTACATTCGAGGGGGGGGGGTTATCTCCTTCTAATATGTGATATATACATACTCAGAAAATGTGTCTTGAGCAGCTTGGAAAATGGATCCATCCCACATTATTAGTATATAAATAGAGTGTCCAGAAAGATATAAAAACCCACTTTCCCAAGTCAATTGGCTCTTCTCTATCTATCCATGTTCTCACTTTTGGTCCCCTGGCCCTCACTTTAATAAAATTCTATTATTTCTCCAAGCTCCCGTATCTTTTTTAATAAACACCCCCACACTACGAACTTACAGTGCTTTTAAAGAGAAACAAATATATATATTCATTCTTAACGTTTAGATTACAAAAAAACAAATAATGAAAACTTTTTTATATCTACAACCTACTTATCATACAATAGTTCATTAATCAAGTAATATATATAATTTCGGAGGGGGTTTTGTCCCCCAAAACTATGCCACTGGTGGGAGGATGAGTAATTGAAGATTTCATAACAGTTTTCACCAAGGAAATGTTAAAACTCACTTGAAATGGAGACATTGCTTTTGAAAGTCTCTATTTAAATTTTTTCTTCTAAAGAGCACCAAATAATGATCTTTTCTCATACAGTAAATTTAATGACACAATCCATCCAATTTAATGAATGTTTGAAAAAAACTGTATTAACATCAAGTGACATCCACTACAAGTTTTAAAAAAAAAAATGTATTTGAACTCGAGTGAATGAATTAAAAGTATTTTTGCTAACGATTGAAAATTTGAATGAGATGTATAAATACAGTAGGGAACCGATTATCCGGAACGATCGGGACCATCGCTATTCCGGATGACTGATTTTTTCCGGTTTTCTGAATCGCTACAAAAAGCCGTTTTTTTTTAATTGTTAAACCAAACTAAGAAAAAAACTTTTTAATATAATCTTAAAAAGAAGAAAAAACGATGAAGTAATACACTAATGATTATTTCCAAAATGATGGTAAGGTAAAAATCTTTCAAAAAAGAAAGAAAATTTCTAAAATCTTATGAGGAAAAAAAAATTTTTTTTTTTTCAAAAATGGCGGGAAAATTAATTGCATTTTGTTCCGGTTTTTTGGTTTTCCGATTTCCGGATAACGGGTTCTGTACTGTATATATATATAGGGAGAGTGTGAACTAATAGTAGGAACTAAAAGAAGAAAAAAAAGGAACACAGTATCTGAAAACTATAAATTTGGTGACGTGGATCACACGTGCTACCATGTGATGTTCTTTATTGAATTTATCTGATACAACGAATATAAAATAGCTAAATATTTAAATGGCCGCCATAAACTATTTTTTTGTTTAAGTAGAGCTATAAGTTAGAAATTATCCCTGATGTTATCTTTAAAATATGTGAAAAACTGAATCGCTTATAGTAAAATTTAAAACAATGACTAACCCATCAGAAAGTTCGTTTTTCACTCATCCCTGTTTAATGAATGAATTAATATACAGTACAGAACCCGTTATCCGGAAATCAGAAAACCGGAAAACCAAAATACCGGAACGAAATTCGATAAATTTTCCCACCATTTTTTAAAAAAATTTTTTTTTTTCCTCATAAGATTTTAGGATTTTTCTTTCTTTTTTGAAAGATGTTTACCATACCATCATTTTAGAGATAATCATTACTGTATTACTTCATCGTTTTTTCTTCTTTTTAAGATTATTTCCTAATATTTTTTTTTAGTTGGGTTTAACAATAAAAAAAAAAACGGCTTTTTGTAGCGATTCAGAAAACCGGAAAAATCAGTTATCCGGAATAGCGATGGTCCCGATCGTTCCGGATAATCGGTTCCCTACTGTATTAACATCAAGTGTCCTCCACAATAACTTTGAAAAAAATGTACTTGAGTGGATAAGTATTTTTTGTTAACAATTGAAAATTTGAACAAGATATAAGGAACTAATAGTGTAGGAATTGAATACATGAACTTTTTAAATAAATTGTGTTCACAATTTTTGAATTCTGTGTAGAAAGAACTCACAGTTTTAGATTGCACAGAGAGTAGCTGAAGTTGTTCCTTTAACACATTAAGCTCACTCTGCAAATAAGATTTCTCCTTGTTACATTCTTCGTATCTCTCTTTAATCAGAGTTATCTCTTCTTGAGCATCTAATAACTGCAAAAACATTTATATCAGTTAACATGGATAGGAAAAAATCCAGTAGATTTTACGAAATAATATAATTTTCATGATAATTGCCACAAAATGTACTTAATATTTTACACATAGGGATTTTCATAGTCATCAAAATAGAAAAACTGAAATATTTTCCAGTTATGATTAACATTAAATGAACTTGAAATGTTACACATTATGTTTACTCATAGTTTTTGAAAAATATTTAGCATTTAATTCATCAAAGATAGTTAACAGAATATTTAATTAATTTAAAAAGGGGGTTCTGAACAAAAATAAACTCACATTTTAGAACAAAAAAAGTTTTGAACTGATTTTATATATGAGTCTCGCTTTATTATGTATTAGTAATATTTAAATATTTAGGCAAGCAATAATCTGTGCAAAAATTCTATTTCAATAGAGATTTTTTAAAGAAACTTAATCAATTTTAGGGAATTTACTAAAATATACAAAAACCAGGAGAACTTTTATGAAACCAGTAGACCAGGAGAAACTGGCAAAATCCAGTAGTCTACTGGAGAAATCAGCATCATTATAATAACATTGAGCTCAGGGGATATAGCGTTCCCCTTCCAATGAGAAATCCCAGCAATGGCTGGTCGTTACAAACTCTGCATTCAGCTTGCACTGACCACAGTGCTGAGGCAAAATATCCTCAGTGGTAGAGGGATCATGGGTTAGAATCCCCTTGCTGTCAGGCTAACCGTGGGAGGTTTTCCTCGCCATGTAACGAAAATACGGGTTAATTCCCTCAAAAAGTCCTACCTGAAAACAAATTTCTCCCAATACTTGATCCAGGAGTTCTCTTGTCTTCTGGATTGGATTCAAAATTACAAGACTACAGAATTGAATATAAGAAGTCGTAACCCCCCCCCCCCCAAAAAAAAAATTGGGTCGGCTGTTCGATGACGGTTGTAAAATATAAAAATAACATTTTTTAATACTATAATCATCATCGTTCAATATACAGGGATGAGAGTAGTTGGAAAGTAAAAAAGAGGAAATTCAAGAATATATATATATATATATATATATATATATATATATATATATATATATATATATATATATATATATATATATATATATATATACACATAAATTTGACAAAAAATTGCAATTTTTAAACTTGTAAACCATGTGATTATAAATTCCAATGATTAATTTTAAAATTGCATGAATATATTAATAAGAATCACATGCATGATTTTAAATTAAGAGAATATGAATCTAGAATATGAATATGAAGAGAAATGAGGCTTTTAAATCACTTTAATATGAAACTCTATATCGAATTTAAAAAATGAGAAAATACAAATCATGATGCGTAATTTTTAGACCACGTAAATACGAATCACGATGCGTAATTTTTAAATAGTGCGAATACGAATCCCACTAATTTTTAATGCATGCATAAATAGGAAAATCGATGTTTGATATTACAAACGCAAAAACGAATCACAACATTGGATTTTAAGCTCGTGTGAATATGAATCGCTACATAGGGTTTTAAAAGAGCGTAATTACAAATCGTGATATTGGATTTTTAAATCTCGTAAAAAAGAATCGCAATGTACGACATTTAAATCGCCAGATTAAGAATCGCAACGTTCAACTTTTAAATCAGGTAAATACGAAAATCAATTTTTGAGGGAGGAATGAGGACTTCAATACTTTCGCTTTGCGGTAAGTTTAATTCCTCATAAAATATTTAAACTTGTGCAGAAAAAATTTTAAGCGGAAATTAGCGGGAAAAATTTAAAAATCTGACAAAAAGCGGAAATCCGCGAAAAAATCACATCCCTGAATATAATAAAGGTTTTGGAATGAAGAATCTACTTTCTCTTGTCTGAAATGTGCAATTTTCTTTCTTCCCAGGTTCTTAAAAGTTTTTTAGTACAATATAACAAATAGTGATGTAACTGAATACTGAATATTTAGCCAAAAAATTGGCCAATTTTTTGGCTAAATATTACAAATGACAATGGTCATTTGTCCCTGGTGGGTAAACAGTCAATAATTGGTAAAGTACAGATCTCCTACTAAAGGTAGTATCCAGAAAATAAACAGACAATAAGATAAACTCGTTCCCCACAACAGGTGTCAAATAATTTTTTAGTCACACTACAAAGGTGCAAATGAAAATCAGTCTTCATTCTCAAAAGCAAATTTCAAAGCTGAACATCTCCCAATTTTTTAAAAAAAGAAAAAAAGTCTAATAGAAAACCCTAAAGAATGGTTGGCATAACTTTGGTAATGAAAGATTTTGATCAAGCAATGAAGAGAAAGATCATAGCTTCCTCTGAGATGCTGTTTTAGAAACTGCACTCCAACAATGAACAAACAAAGAATGGTGATGAATTGAGATAAACTACAGTTGTTAAATATTTTAAAATTCAATTTGTAGTCACTCAACACATTTCTTGATTTAATCTTCACAATTTTATACTAAATTTAGCGATAATTTTTTTTCTCATTGCTATGTGTAAAAATTAATTAAATTTTAAAATAATGACCTATCAAAACATGGTTTAGATGAATATGCGTAACTTGAAAGATCATCTGGATTAGTTTGCAAGATTTACAGTGAAGCACTTTGGTTTGGCTTCTTAATGTCCATACTATGATTACAAAATAAAAAATATTAGTTCTACATCCTTCTTTTTTTTTTCCTTGCTCTACCAGACACTAGAAATGTTGTTGTGTGGAAAGTAGTTATCGACAATGTCAACCTTCATCTATGAAAAGGTACCCCTACATAGAATTGAGTTAACATGTCATATATATATACTAGTGAATTTGAATTGTATTTTTTTAGTGATAGACACACTACAGTTCTCTATTCTAAAATTATGCACTTTTTTTAAGGCCAACCCAATATGTCAAAAAGACATAGACTGCAGTCTTTCTGTGATTGACATCTTCAACTAATCTTAAGGCATAGCTGCCAAATATGCATAAGAAAAAAATCCAGTAGATTATATGAAATATAAATTTCACAATAATTGTTACATGACGCACTAAATATTTTACACATAGGGAATTTTAGGGATTTTCATAGACATCAAAATAGAAAAACTACAATATTTTCCAGTTATGATTGATGTTATGCATTATGTTTACTCATAATTTCGATTATGAATGGTCACTTAATTCATCAAAGATAGTCGAAACATTTTTTAAAATTAATTAAAAATAGAGTTCTGAATAAACCGAACACTTTAGAAGAAAAAAAAGTTTCGAACTGATTTTTATAAATGAGGCTCGCTTCATTATGTCAGGTACAAAAATTATACTTAGGGATTTCTTTAGGAAATTTACTCAATTATAGGGAATTTTCTAAAATGTCCAAAAACCAGGAGAAACTGGCAAAATCCAGTAGAGTTGGCAGCTATGTTAAGGTATTGCTAATTTTTAATATTTATTCACTTAATATAGTTTGATTTAATAAGACAAAACTTACTCCAAAATATCTGTGCCCTATCAAAAAAAATAAAGGTTAGTTAATTACTTCATATAAAAAGTTTTTCTCAGGCTGAATTATGA
The DNA here is from genome assembly GCF_982258835.1 of Parasteatoda tepidariorum. Classification (NCBI taxonomy): domain Eukaryota; kingdom Metazoa; phylum Arthropoda; class Arachnida; order Araneae; family Theridiidae; genus Parasteatoda; species Parasteatoda tepidariorum. The sequence continues at coordinate 119,732,735 of NC_141755.1, read as the reverse complement.
TAGCATATTATTGAAACATGCATAAAAAAAACTCAAGAAATTTTGCAACAGTAAAAACTGACATGGAAACCATGGAAAATATTTTTGTTCTTTTACTTTGTATATTAATAGCTGTGTTTACTTTTTTAATAGTGTCAACTAAATCAGACTTGATAATGGGTGTGAGATCGTCTTGAGAATCAGGGTCACTCTCAAAAGAGTTGGCTTTTGCAGCTTCTAGTTGAGAACAGGTGGTTATTAACAGTTTACTCTGAGCTTCTAAGCGTGAATTTTCATAAACATGCCTAAAAATAAATAAGAAATATTATTGCACAGAAGTTAGTTAAATAACTTTTTTGTTGAGCTTTGATCAGATGATTAAATGAAAAAAAAAAAGTACATTAAAGTCAACAAAGTTAGAGAATGTCCACCCTTCAGAACAAGTAAGTAAATAGAAACACAAAAACAGGATTAGAAATTTTTTTTTTCGAAGTAAAAAATTCTGTATATAAAACTCGCTGCCAAAAACCTGAACCAAAAATCCTCCAAATTCCGAAAAAATTAAATCTTAGCAGTGGTCATTATTCTTATTTTAAATAGAAAATTGGAGGTAGAACTTAAAGTAAAATATTAAATACTAGTATTCATATACAATTTCATGTGTTAAACTTGTTGAAAAGAAAATGTCTTAAAAATATGGTTCAATTTAATGTTTTAAATACACTATAAAAAATCCACATGCAGAAGTTTTATAACTATCATTTTTTGGTTCTTCTCATCAAAAAACGAACCCTAATATGAAGTTAAGGAGACATATTTGAAATAAACATGGGTAATTCAATTCCCGTTCAAAATAGTTATTAAGGTGTTTTATTTTTTGGGTACAAAACAAGGAAAAACCAATAGAACATTCTACATGAAGTATCTAATGTTGGTACATAATTACATCAACTAAAGTTTTAGAATGAATGAAAGAAAATAATATCATTGAATTATATGAGTATATTATAATGTGTATTTTGCTTTACACAAATTTTTTTGGAATTAAAAAACCAACTTTTATAAAGACTTTATCAGTTTTAAATGTAGAAAACACATTATTTGACTTCTAAGAATTTTCATAAGATTTTAATTTTATATTTAAAATGGTACTTAATCTATGTTCTTTTTCCTTTAACTTCTGAATTTATAAATTCATAAAAGATTTGGAATAAAAGTTTTCAAAGATTTTTTAAAAATTATATATATATATAGAGAGAGAGATAGATAGATAGATATATGCACAATAATCATACGTTACAGTCTGTTAAAATTTATAAAAAAAAAAGAAGAAAATCTGCTTACAATTGCAATTTACTTGTCATTTCACTATCACTTGAAAAATCATAGGTAAATTGGAAGGTATGGTAAAAAGTAGACAATAACAAGTATTTGAGGATAATAGGCATAATTAAGCATTGAGAAACAAATTTCATGACCGATGAAGCTTTATAGTTTACATTATATAACAATACAAATAGAGAGAGAAAGATATTCTCCTCTTAATGATTGATTGTGGGATAGAATAGGGGACTATTATTTAATATTATCATATTGAGTAATACTAAAAAATTTTCTGGAGTGGTGACTAACTTTCCACAAAGTGTTTACCTATAATATGCGTATCTAGTCAATAACGATTCACTTCTGTGAGTAATATTTTTCTTTAAATGTAGATACATTTTCTTCAAGTCTAATGGCAATTCATATAATCGATTTAAGCTTTTTCCAGCACTTTGCTATGATCTAGAAAAATTCCGTGTGAAAGAAATAATAATAATAAAAAACAATATACTTAACAATGAATGTTTCTGAGACATATGTTAGAATAACTCTTACTTTAGTTTAGGGTAAATCCAGTGATCGGGTAAAGCCGATCACTCGTTCAGTGGTTACTGTACTGGACTATGGGGTGGGTGGTTTGAATCCCACCATACGTGTGGATATAACTTTCTCTCTCTGTGTGAATGTAACCTGCCTTATAAACGGGTTGTGTGATGTGGGCGATGCTACTCCACCACCGTGGCTTAGCCACAGGTGCCCACTGGGTAACAACAAGAGAGTAGCAATTCTGAGGCCAATGGAAAATAGACCTAAGTACCCACCTTTAAAAAAATTAAGTTCAGAGTAAATATGTTTTTTTTTAAACGTGCTTACTTCATTAAATCTGTTTCCAGTGTTTTAACTCGTTCCTCAAAGATGACACAATTTTTCTTAAGAGTTTCATATTCAGCAAAAGAAACATATTCATTTTCTTTACTAAGTACAAGACTTGTAATATTCTCTGAAAAGTCAAATAACAAGATTTATGAATGAAGTGAGATGGAAGAAAATATAGCACACAATCAGAAGAAAAAAATTCAAACCTTGTGAATCTTTGAGAGGGCTCTGAGAAGGATTTTGCAATTCATTTAATGTTTCCTGTATTATTTCTTTCTGCCTAACTGGATCATTTTCATTACTTAAAGATAATAGTTTATCTGGAAAAAAGAAAGAAAAAAATATTAAAACTGGTCCAGCATACTTAAGTTACAATTCAGATAATGATTTGATGGACAGTAGCAAAAAAGAACAACACTCTCAATAACTCAGATTTTCAGAACTTTTAAAAATTTGATGTTTATGTTAAGTAATAAATCAGGGTGCATAGCCAAATTATTCAACAAAAAGTAAGCACTCAAAAAATATTTTCAAGCACTTTAAAAAAATATAATTAGGCAAGGTTGGAAAGTTTTTGACAATTGATGGTTTTATCTTGTTTTAACCTTCAAGCAAAAAAAAAAAAAAAAAAAAAAAAAAACTTTGGTACTGTTTTTGACAATTGTCAAAAATCATGAAATTTTGAATCATGTAAAATGAATGGCGTTTTCATATGCAATGGACTGACAATATAGCGAAATAGATTGAGGTTGAATTAATTGTGAAAACAACAATGAATAGAATATGAATGAATGAATAGAACAATGTGAACTGTGCCTTCTCCCATAATTCGTAGCGAAAATCAACATGGTAAAGGAAAAATGTCATTTTGAAAAAGGGAAAATTAAGCACTTTTTTAAAAACACCCAATGAAAAAAGCACCTTTAAGGGCTTTTAAAGAACAAAAAACGAAAATAAGCACCTTTAAGTACTTTTTAAAAACGCTACACACCATGTAAATGCAGATGATCCTTTAAGTTATTAAAACTGAGAAAAAAAAGTATACTTCCTCTGTTTCTTTTTTTGACAAATTTACATTTGAAACTCTAAATATATTAGCCCTAAAACAGTGCTCTTTTGCAGAAATGTTTGAAAAAAATTTTTTTACCCAAAATTATGTTCAAAAGATGCCTAACTTGTGCATCGGTGGAGAAGGTAATGGTCTTAATTTTTCTATTCTAATTTGAGAATAATCAAGTAAAAAATTTTAGTTTTCTTTTATACGAAAAGTCTCGAATGCATTTTTTGTAGATAATTTTAATATTATATGCACATGAAAATTTTAGTTTACGCATTTAAGTCTTCACTTTATTGTTCACATTTCGTGCCAATTCCTTCGTAAAAATATGTAGCGTTTTGATAACTGTTTTTGGCATTTATTTTTGAGAATTTTTGCTTGGTTTCTTGAAATCTTGATGCTTTTTATTGCTTCGTTATTAATGGTGTCTCAATGATATTCTCGTGAATTTTAAAAAAATACTAATATTATTATGGCAAGGGAAGTTCAAATCGCAGATTCAAGAAATCACCTTAGACGTACTTAATTTGTGCAAATATCCTTCTTAATCCTTGCAGTGTTTCAATCAATCTTCGGACAGTTATTGCAACAAGTTTTTACATTGGGAAAAAAAGACGAATCCCAATATTTTTTTGAACAATTTTATTTAACGTAAAACTCAAATCACTTCTTTGATTTTTTACTTTTAATAGGACAATTTCATTATTTTTATCGCTAGTACTGCCAAATTCCATGGTCTATTTGTTGATATTATTTCTACTCATGAATTTGAATTACACATTTAAATAAACACTTTTTGATGCTTTCAAAGTTTGAATCGCAGATTCAAGGAATAACTTTCTTACATGCCTGGTTAGCACCATTATTATTGTTAATCCAATGCTTCAATCGTCAACCTTTGACAATTATTGCTTAGTAAATTCCACATTTAAAAAAAACTTGATGTTTTTTTAACAATTTTAATACACGTGAAACTCAAATTGCTTAAGTGATAATTTACTTTTATAATGCGACAATTTAAACTTTTCTTGGACTTTTCGGCAGTTATTGCTAGCGATACCGATTTCCATACAGTTTTTAAAATTAAAGTTATTTCTCAGGTTATATTATTTCGAAATGCAAAATTTGAACTGTGCACTTTCTGATGTAAATCACAACTTAGTTCAATAATATCGTAAATCAATAGTGTTTCAATTGATTTTCGACAGTTATTGATTGATATTTCTTTCCATGTGGCTTTTAATATCCGATATTTTTAATACGATGACGACGATCGAAACGAAATAAACATTTGAGTAACCCTTTTTTAAAGAGTCTGATTCAAGTCATTTCGTCGTCTAACTTATTTATTTTTTTTTTTTGTTAATTACTGCAAGGGATTTCACAATTTGTAATAATTTTTTTTTAAGTGAGATGATTTACAAAATGCAAAAAAAGAAATAATTAGTGCATTTTTCTCTGATAAAAAATATTGCCCATAGTATTAGAATAATAAAATTAATTCTATTAAAAAATATATACACAATTTATTTTATCCAAATAGTTCTTTTTTTTTTTGTAAACACAACGCTTTTGTGACTTTAAACTAGTAACATATGTATTCGTTATTATTAAAAGTATCTTGCAGAAAGATATTAGTGCTAGAGAGGTTTTTCACAGAAAGCCTGAAAAAATACTGCTACAGGGTTAATGATTGATATTATTTATTCAAATAGTGTTCTATTAATGTGGTTTATTATTTTTTTATAATTATACTTACTTTCTAGTATTTGTGCTTGGTCAGTTTTCTCTTTCAATTCTTGCTTAGCTCTTAATAACTGATCTAAAACAAATTGCAATTCTGCAGATATGGATTTGACATCTCTTTCTGCCTCTTCTAACTGACCTGAAAAAAAAAGAGTTTAAATTAAGCCTGAATAATGATAAAAACTCAAAAATTTCACTGAAATCTGGGTTTTCTAGGTATTTTGAGAAAATGCTTAATGAATTATACATCTCATTTTTGGCACATACATAGCAATAATTTAATCAGAAATACAGTTGGCCTCTATTTAAAGAAGTGGCTAAATCCTGATAAAAAAGTTCATTACATGGAAAATTTGTCAAATAGAAAATCACCATTTAATACTTAAGCAACACAAAACAAGTTTTAAATTCCTAAACACTAGACATAATGAATATAGCGATTGATACACCATTATTTTGTAAATTAGCATCTACTATCGAATTGTTTCAAATGATTTTAACATTTCATCAGATGAAGATTTGGTGATTTCATCATTTCTGACATCTTCCTTGTCTTCCTAACAATTCATTGCTGTATTGTGTTTATTTTTCACTCTGCCCAAAATATCCTATTCAGTTAATATTTCTGTGGTTGCAGCTTCAGAATCAATAAAGAGAAAATCATTAATCACATTGTTAATTTCGTGGTTTTCTCTTAGCTGTACCCTGATTTTTTTCAGTTCTAAAAGAATATCATCCTCGCCTCCCGCACTTTCCAAATTCTCTGCGCTGACTAAGAAACCAGCTTTAGCTAAAACTGTTATGAATAGTATGATCTGTAACATCATAGTTCCATGCTTTAGAAATTTCAGTTATGCTTTCCCGTAAATTGACTTTCGGTATGGATTCCTGTATGTCATGTAAACAAAAAGGGAAAGGGATTTTACTGCCTTCTCTAAAAAGTGGCTGTGGAAATCAATTCAAGGTTGTTTTCCCCATAAAATGAGTTAACAAGTTTAAAATGTTCTGAAATATTTTGGGAAATAAGGAAAGTGGATCTCAAAGAAAAGTTTGTTAAGTCGAAAATTTACTTTACGATTTGTAAGTTATTTTACAAAGAAATTTTCAAAATGAAAGTTCATTAGATAGAAGTCCGACTTTATATAATATTTTATTCAATACACAACAAAACTTACTTATTGATAGAATATATGCCAATTTATTATATTATGTTTTAAACAAAATTTCACTAGATTGAATAATTCATACTTACTTTTGGCATGCAATAATTCAGAATCCGCAAGCTTTTTGTTATCTCGAGCTTCAGATAAAAGTTCTGCAACAAAAATAAAATGAAGTTAAAAAAATAACATAAAAGATGTAATACTGTAGCCATTCTTCAGATTTTGAAGTCTTTTACCTAGATGAACTTTTTTTAAAATATATTTCATCAAAAGGAAAATATACAAACACCAAGTAAAATGAGTTTCAGTTTAGAGTTTCTTAATCCTATCATTGTTTAGTGTTATTTACATGGTTAACTGTCTGCTATTGGTCAAAACGTACCAAAAAAGAAACAGATTAATTTTTTTTTCTTGTGTAAACTTTCCGTGAAGTTTTTTTTGGCAAGAACAAATTTGTAACAGCTTATTGTAACTCTCTTCAGGCATAGTTTGTTTCGAGACATAAGTATAGAAATGAAATATTTATTCCTAACTTTTTTATGGGAATGGGTCTTAAAAATTATTTTTCATAAGAAAATGAAATTTTATCAGGGTGAGTTGCTAAATCTTTCAACAAAAAATAAGCACCTTTTAAGCACATATAAAATATTTTTATTACTATCTACATTAACAAAATGCAAAATAATATTCAAAGACTTAACATGATCATGATAAAATAACTAGTGTCTGAAAGAGAACTCTTTTCTCGATTATATTAGCAACCACAAAAAGATAGAGAGATTTTTCGGTTTGATATCAGAGGGTAAAATGAAGTCTGAAATTGAGAATATCTTGCACATGAGAGTGCAATAATCTCACCAAACCCAAGTATCAAACATGTAAAATGATTGCCGCTTTCATACAGTAAGGATTGCTGGTAAGCTGAAATCCTTTGTGAGAACGTTTAATAGAACAAAAACGCGCTTTTCCATAATATTTCGACATGGTAAAGAAATTTTTTTCTCTTCTCCATTTTCGAAAAGGAAAAATCAAGCATTTTTCAAAAACACCCAATAAAAAAGGCACCTTTAAGGGCTTTCTAAAAACGAAAATGGAATATAAGCACCCTTAAGAACTTTTCAAAAATGCTACGCACCATGTGTATTTGAATAGTGATAAATTGACGCAAAAAGGCAACCAAGAAACTAAATACATAAAAAAAATTATTCTTTTTCTTCATTATCTGAAATTTTTGTCAGGGGTAATGATACAACTGCTTTTCATTATTGATGCAATGAAAGTACTTTATTGACTCAGTATATGAAATTTTTTTCCATCTAGAACAATAATTTGAAAGTTTGTTTAAAAGAAATTTTTTTTATTCCTCATAAAAATAAAGAGAAAATGTTCTCTAGAAATATTACTTCTAGTGAATATCATTAAAATGTAAGATCCACCTGCATTAAAAACATGCTAAAAATTGCACATAAACATATGTAGGGTTTGTTATATCAGTATGTAATCTACTTTACAGATCAATAGGTGTCAACACTAAAATTTTTATAAAAATCATTCTTTCTAGATATTTTTTTATTTTTTAAAAAATTTTTTATAAATTTTTTACATTTTTCTAAATGCTAAACATGTGCATTGAACAAATACTATTATACATGTAATAGTTATCTTTTTATACCGCTCTAAATTTTTATTAAATGTTAAGAACACATTCTTATATTTTCACAAAGCAACTTAATTAGAAAAAAGCAATTCTGCAGGAATATCATGAAAATGAAAAACACCAAACTTTGTTTTTCTTTTTAATCCACTGGAAACTAGATTTAAAATAGTGGTATAAAAGTACTTATTCAATCATATTGGAATTCGTTAATGTTTTTTTCTTCTACAATTCAAATGAATTTCTTTTGTATCAAGTAAACAAAAGTAAAGTATCAAAAACACAATAATACCAACTTTTTAAATGTTGTACATCTGCTTGAAGTTTGTTTACATAGTCGGGAGGTTTTGCATCTCCGTTCGAAGTGCATTCATCTGTTTCAGAATTCGACAAGGATTCATTTTTAAAATTCTCTTTTTGAACTCTCTGAAGTTCTAACTCTAGCCTATTGACTTCACCTACAAAATAATTGGTTTCATTTAACTTAATGTCTTGAGAGAAAAAACTATTTAAATGCGCTTACAATTTCAGTGAAGTAAAATTACAGAAGGAATAATTTTAATTTAATAAAAACCATTTTGAATTGGTTAAAAAAAAATTTCATCCCGCTCAATATCGTGTCGTCATCAATTTAAATCATTGATATTTTCAAAACACAAAATTCTAAATAAATTATAAGCAGCAAAATTTAAAGGAATAATTATGTGTAAGTTTACTTTTATCTCTAATCAAATTTATTATTCTACAAGAAAAAATATTTGCAAATAAAACAGATGCCAAGGATAAATTCTAGTTCTAATATTTTTAAATAAAATATACAAGAATTTTAATACATAAATGTGATTGAAGATTTCCTGAAACTTCTGGACCTTGGATTTCTGGAAACTTCCAGATTGCAATTAGCAAAAAATCCGGAAATCTGTATTTTATTTCCGGAACACAATCATCTCTGTATTATACACAATATATTAAGAGGAAACACAATTACCGTTCTCTTGTGTCAGTTATATTGGGCTAACTATACTTATTTTAATTGAGGGAAAAATTTAGAGGAAAAAAGAAACATACTTAAATAATGCTATAGCAAAGGAAATAGTTTAGTATAACTGAAATATCATCCTTAAATATCCCATAGATTATGATTTGAGTGGTTACCATTTTTTAAAAGACGAAAATGAAAAACAAAATTATCTGTATTTTCCTAACTAGTAAAGAAAAAATAAAAATTCTCTGCAATTTTCCTGTTATCTCAGATGATTTTTAAATTCCCTTTATTTTCCAATTCTCTGTGGAGTGGCAACCCTGCTTAAAATAAATTAGTAATTTGACTTGAAGTCAAAATGACTGCAATGGTTATTTTAAGTAGTAAAAAATACAGGTGTTTTCAGCGTGAAAAAAATTTAAAGAGGATATTCGAATTGATGAAGCTCCGGTTAGATTAGATTTAGAGATGCAGGTTCAGGGCCCCAGAAAATTACACTAGAGCCAGCATCAGCTACCTCATTTCCAAGAATACCCTGTTATGAGTAGAAAGGATCGAAAAACATTCCCCACACTAAGAAAGAGGTGAATTTACACAGAGAGATATTCCCCTGTCAAAGCACAAGACCTCAGCCTGTAGCATAACTTCCTAAGGGAAAGTGAAGTTTGGTACCATCAATGGAGCAATAAATGAAGCTCCGGTTAAAAGAATTACTGAAAATAAAACATTGAGCTTCCAAAGACTTCCCTAAACCAACATTTAAAAAAAAATCATGAATAACCAAATATGCATAAATATAATATAAATATTCGTTTCTGCACGATCAAGACCAAATACGAATAATAAAGCAAATTTCACTCCATGAAATGCTTTACATTTTAATTAAAAAGAATAAGCATGGAAAAACCACAATACATACAACTTAGTACTTGAATTAAATTTTTCTCTGTTGTTTCTGATTTTGTTGAATTCAGCTTATCTAAAAGAAGACAAGATATATTAAGAAATATAAATAAAATAAAAAACAACATAATCAGTAAATAAAAAAATCCCAAGAAATTGAAGCGCTAAGATATTATCTCGATTGAAGACTTAGTACGTTTCAAAAATATACAAAATAAAATGACAGTTTAATCTCATTTCATTTTTGTATATTTTTGAAACGTATAAAGTTTTCCATTATATAAAAACATAATCACTAATTAGATTTATATGTAATAATATGAGTCCCATTTTAAATGAATAACTAGAAACACAAGTAATTTACTTTTAATAACTAGAGCTGGGATTAAATTTTTTTATTAATTCCCACATATAAAGGTCACCATTAAATTATAAATTTACAGTGTTGCTACAACTTGTTCTTTTATTTAAATTGTACTACTATTTTTAGATTTACTTTTTCTGGCTGCACTGCTGTATCGAAACCAATGTGTGTAGTTTTTCATAAATAAAAGTCTTAGCCATCCTTTTTCCATTAATTCTATCCCTTAATTCCCACATATAAAGGTCACCATTAAATTATAAATTTACAGTGTTGCTACAACTTGCTTGTCCTTTTATTTAAATTGTACTACTATTTTCAGATTTACTTTTTCTGGCTGCACTGCTGTATCGAAACCAATGTGTGTAGTTTTTCATAAATAAAAGTCTTAGCCATCCTTTTTCCATTAATTCTATCCCTTAATTCCCACATATAAAGGTCACCATTAAATTATAAATTTACAGTGTTGCTACAACTTGCTTGTCCTTTTATTTAAATTGTACTACTATTTTTAGATTTACTTTTTCTGGCTGCACTGCTGTGTCGAAACCAATGTGTGTAGTTTTTCTTAAATAAAGGTCTTAGCCATCCTTTTTCCATTAATTCCCACATATAAAGGTCACCAATAAATTATAAATTTACAGTGTTGCTACAACTTGCTTGTCACAGCTTGTTCTTTTATTTAAATTGTACTACTATTTTCAGATTTACTTTTTCTGGCTGCACTGCTGTATCGAAACCAATGTGTGTAGTTTTTCTTAAATAAAAGTCTTAGTCATCCTTTTTCTGCCTTGGCTAGCTGATTAAGATGGCCTCCTTATTGAAAAAATAAGCAGTACTTGCCTGCAATTTTTAGTTAAGAGATTTGTCCAATTAGAAGGTAGAGGAGAGTTTTTTGATGGTAGTATGGAAGCAGTAGTATGTAGTAGTGGTTGTTCAGTTTTTTTCCTAACCTAAAAGTTTTTAATCTATTCGAAAATCTAGACAGAAACTAACATACTTCCTTCTGTAATGACTCTCCACACACTAATGGTGAAAGCATGTAAAGTGTTGCCATAGATAGAGAGTTCTGCACTTCACAACCTGCAGCCCATTTTGATCATCGATATCAAAACCGTAGTCTCTCTTTTTTTTATAAGTCTCAGCCTGCCTCTTTCTGCCTTGACTCTCTGTTTGAGATGGCCTCCTTATTTAAAAAATAAGATGTATTTGCCTGCCAATTTTTAGATGAGAAGACAGAGGAGAGTTTTTGATGGTAGTTTGGAAACAGGGGCAGACAGAGAGGGGGGGATTCAAAGAAGAAAAAACGGGCCCACAAAAATGAAGATAAGACTAGGTTTCTTCTTATTCCTTTCTTTAAAGTGCAGCAAAAATGTTTATAATTGTAATCCTTCATGATAAATTTAAAAGTATCTAATTTATTATTTGTAATTCTTTGCTTAACTTGATATTGAATTTCTGCCACATAATGGAATTCATCTCGCGATAGTGCTTAATAATAATAGAAAAATTAATCAACATTAAAATAAATTAACTTCTTTTGATTCTTAATTCCAGACAAACTTTATATTTATTGTACGACCTTTTTTTGTGACATCATATTTGAATCCGTATATGCTGGTGGTGATTTGGGATTGGCTACAGTTGCATGGTTGCTACTTTAAAAATATTTCAAGACTGAACTGATCTTTTGATCAATTGACATGATTTAGTGTTGTTTACCAGAATTTTCAGAAATTTCTCACTGACTCCAAAATATATCTTTCCATAATAATGGCACATATATTAAATCGATTGATTTGATTATTCTTTTTCATTTTGTTAATTTATTTTTTCACAGCGAACAAGATAAAAATTCCAGTTAACCTTGTAGATCTTTTTGCACCAATCACTGGATAATAAACCATTAATATTTTCATGAAGCTATTCATATGTCTACTTTATTTATTGCTTCATCATTATTTATTTCTTGTCCTATCTCAATATATTTAAAAAAAATCTTAACTTAGTTCACCATTTCAAAACGTCAGGGGAAAACGAAAACTCTAACAAATTTAGACTCAACACAAATTTTGTTTAAGCAAGCAGGTGCTGAAATTCGATCTATCACATTCTCACATTGTGGTGCAACATCATTATCAGTTCACTTTGCAATAATTATGAAAAACAACAAAGTTCTTATTAAAATGTAATATTTGTATAAAATTAACTGGAAAAATAGATAGAAAATGTTTGTTAAAATTAATATTTTTAAGGAAAAAAGGACATTTTAATTTAAAGAACAAATGGAAAAGAGATTAATTGACGAAATTTAATCTCATTATTTTTTTCTCAGTACTGAAGATTGGCACCCATGCAGTTGTTAAATATTTTTAAATTTAATCGCAGCTAATTTTTAACTTGCTACCCAGCATTTGATAAATACACAACACATTTCTTAATTTAATATACATCACTCAAATTGTCACTACAAATTACATAAATTAAGAAGCAATTGAACAAATTATAAAAAAATTTATTTCTAAGCTTTAGTTTCAAATTAACATAATTAAAAAAATGACACTATTTCCCAGCAAAAATATGCAAAGATGAGAACCATAATAATAAGAGAAACAACATTGTTAAAAACTTGGGAAACAGGATAAATAAATAGGTGTGAACTGTAAAACGTCATATCAATAATATAATGAGCCAGTCGTTTATTGTAAAAAGAACTTTTTATTTTATTAAGATATTTTTGGGATAGATTTATATTCATTCAGTTAATTACCTAAAACTAATTTGATTTTTGACACCATTTCTTAATTGGAAAGCTGGGTGGGATTTTCACCTACTGGTGGACATAAACTTCTCTGCATGTAAATAATCAAATTCAGCATTTATAACTAAAAATAAACTTATTGAATCTCTAGCGTAACTACCACTACGGTTATTAAACATCAATTCCCTAGTATATAAGATGTGCTAACTGGAATCAATCTCCAAGGTACCTTTTGATAGACGAAGGTTGGTATTGTCGATTTCTACTCTGCTTATATTGTTGACTTGCAGATGATGTGCTACGAACACACCTGCTTTGATGGATGGTACACATTGAAAAAAGTTAACTAGTTATTAGCAGGGTATCTGCTACATTTTAAATTTTCAAATTCATTACTTTTCATGACTAATTCCAAGAATTTTTCATGACTTAACGAAATTACTATTTTCTCTGACAAAAACGCAACAATAAATTAAAAAAAAAAAGCATTATAATAATATTAATTGAAATGATAGGCATAACCAAAACTGTTAATCTCTGCATCTTCATATTTAAATTTAAAAAACAGAATAAAGAAAGAGTTGAAGCAATAAAATAGCGGAAAAAATATGAAAGCAAATAATTTGTTCTTTTTTTCTGCAGAATTATATTCTAAAGATACATTTCTTGCTCATCAGAAAGGAAAGAAATATTCCTGATTTTTCTGTTCTTATTTCAGAATAAAAAAAATAAATAACAAAATGAAAAAAATAAATAAAAAATGAATAACAAAAATTCTGAAACCACAGAAGTTTAAAAGATAATTTGCTCTAGAAATGATGTTTTTTTCTTTCATTCTTTGGAAGAACATAATTTCATACACCATAATTTTTAAAGAACATGAACTTTGAACACCATAATTTTTAAAGAACATGATGAATACATTTCATATTTTTATAAAATATGACTGTGAGTGGGGATTTTGTTACAAATTTAGAGATTTGGACCACCATGAAATTGAGGGCGGGGGGATAATTTCCATTTTAAAAACTAAAATTTTCGGCCACTTAGATCTATGACTTTTTTTAAAAAAATAGTTAAAATCATGACATTTCTTGACAAATTTTGTTCAATTCCTAAATTCATGACTTTCCTGGTGCCCAGATACCCTGTATATTTACGACTGCGTCATTGTCCTTCTCACAACGTTGCTTCTCAGTCTAACTTACACATAACGGGATCCTGCATACACGGCTGCTAAAAGCCGTACAGCAGAGACCACACACACAACTGTGGACAAGCGCTCAAAATCCGGTGAATGATCTGCAAATATGGCCAACTAGTGGTATCCGTTCATTGAAATCTATCCTGATAAAATTTTGGGGGGAGGGGGTATTGTGGCTCCCCACAAGTCAAATGAAGGCATAAAAGAGAAAACTACTGTTTTTCTCTCTTTTTGATCCCATTTTTACAGTTCCCACATTTATGTTAAAAAAAAGCATTAATTTTTCTTTCTGAAGTTATAAGCAGATGGCAGCACAAGTCATAGGTGGGAAGCTTTGTAAAGGATTTGAAACCTTTGAAATTGCAACTAGATTACAAATAAAAATAGTGTTAAAATAAACTACTTAAAATACAGATTATTTTCCTAACGTTGCACTTTAATACTTTTAAGAACTATACGGGGCTTGCATATACAAACACAATTGATAACGTATATTCTGATGTTCACCCCTGGTTTTTGATTATGAGATAGTGAATTTCTGGTTTGTCAAGTGTGTAAGTTAACAACTGTGGGGGAAAATATATATATATATATATAAATAATTTTTTCCAAAATTAAAAAAACTAAGTCTTTAAAATTTCCTCAGATAAAAGATAATTGGATCGACATTTAGAGAACTACTAAGTTTTTACAAATTGGTTCTTCCCGAGAGTTATTTAACAGTGAAGATGGGTTATGCTATAGAAAAACTGCTCCTGCCTGTCTTTAAATTCATCTTTTCTCATAATCAGCTTTCATGGACCGCCTTCTTGATCTTCAAATAGTGTTTGAAAGGGCAAATTGATTCCTTACTACCTCTTTGGTTATATTGCAACGATATTTCAAGATCGACAAATAACTGTCTTAGCAACATGTGTATATGTCAATGCCCTGATTTCTGAAACACATTCGACTTATACACTAGGTTATATAGTACATTGAAGACTAATTCTAGTAAATTATCCATAAAACCTTGCTGCACATTTTAGCTATATTTATTTAACTTACCATGAGTGGATAAATTTCCATTTGCTTCAACATTACTATCCAAAGTTTGATCCTTTTTAAGAATGTCAAAATGTGCTATACATAGAAATAAAAGAAAAAAACAGCTGTTAAAAATTTCACAATTAGCACAAAATCTATTCAAGTTTCTAAAATAGCCATTTAATAACTATCAAGCTTTTTAGAATAAAATAAAAATCCAGATACTTTATAGCTTGCACAGGATATGTTGACAGTTCAAAAAGCAATTCAATAATTATTTCAAGTAATTCTTTAATTATTTCAATAAAAAAAAGTTTTCTTTTAAGGTTTGGTTTAATTTCAAATGGGACAAAGTTACTTTTAAAAACTAAACATGCAGAGTTTGAAAGAGAGAGAGCACTTGCCGTTAAAATTTAAAAAAAAAAAAAACATTTCATATATTTTTTAAGTATATTCACATTATTGTGACATTATTAACAGGCAATGTTTGTCCAAACAAATTCAATTTTATCTGAACATTACATAATTATAAAAGGTATGAAATAAATAGTTTTTAAAGTCAATAAAAAATGAGAATATGGGCATTTTATTCTGACTAAATTCACACTGAAATTTAAAATTTTTTTTTTTTAATTATGTGGCATGTAGTTTATTTTTGTTATTAAGAAATAATTCATCACAAAGTCAGCTAAAAGTTTTAAATTTGTTAAAAGTAGTTTAAATTGATCATTTGTAGAGGAATGGTATATACCATAATAATAAAAAACCTAAAAAAGGTAGCGATTCCTCTTAGGGTAAATTTTATTAGTTGAACTTTTTACAGTGCAGAATGCACCACAAGTCAATTGCAACGCCAGTTTTAAAATCAAACCTGGTATGTAATTAGTAGTTATACAAGTTTTTACATTTACAAGACTGAACATAATAATCTCCACCTAATAAAAAGTTTCGAAATAGTTTATTTCTTATACTGCTCCTCAGAATCAACAAATGAAAAGAGCTTGATATAACTATATAGTTTTCAAAAGAACTGTACGCATAAAAAATTATTGGATCCTAAAAAAATGCATACAACCAAAAAAAAAAGTAAAAAGAAGCAGGCAATATGTTCCTAAATTGAAAACAAACTTCTTTAGGGTGGAAAATAAAAGTTTTCTTTCCACTCAAATGTAAAAAAGTTTCACTCAAAGGGAAAGACAAAGGAACTCAAATGTCCAATCAATGTACAACAAGGAAAATCACTTTATTATTTGTATTCTTCTTCTAATTGTCCCATTTATAACTAATTTAATTACAATTAATTATCATTATTATACTTTTATAAAAAAAATAATGAAATGATTGCCTTCTTTAATTTAATTATTATTTAAAAAATATGTCATGTTAAGGAAATGATTTGTAACAAAAGGATAATGTGTTAGTAATATTTCCTTCTTAAATTTCTACTTTTTTTCGTTAAATTTATTTCAAAATTGTAATACATCTAAATTTAATGAAAGAGGCACTACCTATCAAGAATAACAGAGGTAGTGAAATTGAATAAAATAAGCAGAGCTCAGGTCAATCAGAAAAATGGATGGCGTTTTCTAGACTTTCTTTTATAATGATGCAGACTTTGACAAGTGAAATTTATCGAAAAAAAATGAAACATAATAATTTATTAAAATTATTATCATCTAGTCAAAATTTTTAATGATTGATAAATAAACACTATTCTTTAAAAAATTGGTAAGATTTAAAATTTTACCTTTCATCGCATTTAATTGTTCCTTTGCAAAGTCATTCTCAGCTTTCAGAGCTTCAATCTAGAAGGAAGAACAACTATTTTTACTGATAAAGTACAATACAAAAAAGAAGAAAAAATTGGCTGTTCTACAACATATTCAATATAACCAGGAATAATTTTTTATACAGATTTCTTACTTACAAAAAATCTGAATAAAATTATCTTTTTAAAAAAATTTACATTTTGTAAAAAGATATTTCAGGCATTTTAAAAAAAAATTGATAAATATAATAAAAGTTTTGAATACATTAGGTTTCTAATGAATGAACTCTAAATGAAGAGAGAAAAAACAATATTAAAAATTACTTTATTGATCAAAATAAATTGAGAATCAAGTGTACATTTAATTTCTGGTCACACCCATGAAAAACATTGTTAAAAGTTATAATTATCTTAAATAAGCACCAAATTTCCAAGTTACACTTAATGCCAGGAAGCATTTGTATAAGTAGGTGACGCTCTAAAAAACCAGTCATTTTAAAATCACAAATTCTTAAAAACTAAAAGCGCTTTGAAGCAATTAATACTTACTCTTTATAAGGCATTTAAGAGAAAAATAAAGGAAACCTACTTCAATGATGCTGGTCAATCATTTGGTTCAGAAAATGCCAGGAGTGTAAATTTTTTTAAAATATATATATAAAGTCTGCCATTAAGATGGATTAAGATAGGTTAAAAAAAAAAAACATTTTAATGTATAAGACTGTTGTACAGGAGAACAACAGAAACACCTCAGTTTATAACTTTAAAGCAATGATAAGAACATCATGTGATCCAGATCTTCAAAGCAATCAATCCCACAGAAAGGTGGGAATAAAGTGCTGCAGGTACAAGACTAAATATATATATATTATTTTACACCTTCATATATATATAGTTCACTAATACTTTGTTTATCATCGACATTTTGGGGTGCAAAAATTTTAAATAAACTAAATTAGATTAGGGAAAAGCTTCGGCCAAGTCGGGAGAGTGACTTTTAGAAAATTAAAAAAAATTTTTATAAAAAGTAACAACTTTTTATTTCAAACTAATTTTGTTTGGATATGATATTGTTAGATTTTAGGTGAATCACCCAGATATCACAATCATATTTTAAAAATGCACGGGATTCCCACACAAGGGTCGAGAAAAAATGAGAGCACCCAATACGCTGTAGCAGCACATGCATGATAATTTAACCTTTATACACAGATAGCCTGCAGCTATAAACTGGAAATTACTTTGATAGCGCTGAACTAATAGCTTCTGTCACAAATCAATAAAAATTATTTTAATAGAACATAAAAATCTAATTTTTTTTCTCATAGTAAATGAATTGATAATATCGTTTCAAACACCAACATAAAAGAAAACAACTAAACAAAATAACATTAAACAATAAGAAAAATATTTAGCAATTTAAAATGTAATAAAATATTGGTAATATTAAGCAAGTTTATAAATTTATTTTTCAAAAATTCTTTTTAAAACCTATAAAAAAATTAATGCACAATTAATTTAATGTAAATTAGAAGTCAAATGACATATTGTAACAAGACAAAGTATATATTGCCCAAAGTATATACTGCCCAAAGTATATATTGCCAGGTGGCGACAGTCACGGTAAAAAAGATAAAACTGGTGGTCAAACTGTTTTTAATAGCAGTTTATTTGTGGGTGGTATAATAGTAATTTTCTTTATTTAAATCACCAATACTTAGTTCAATTAGAAATTATATAGTTACACTTTTAACAAACATAGATTGGATGTATTAGATTTAAAGTGAAAGCAAAAAAAGGCTGCCAAATTAGCCATGCCCAAACTTAAGCTACCGCTTTTATTTTTTTCCATCTTGTTTCTGATTCCATAAGAATACATTTATGACTCACTTGTCCTGAAAAGGTTTACATGTATCGCAAAGTCAATGATTTAAATAATCTGATTTTCTAAAAAATTCAATAATAATAGATTATGTAAAATTTATTAAAATCAATGTAAAAATCAGTGAAGCAGGAAAAAAACAAATATGCAAAAATTCTGGGAGCTCAGAAAATCTCTGTTTTATGTACTAAGTGCCATCTCTATCAAATTAACAATAAATAAAAAAATTTACATTACATTTTTTTTCTTCTTCATAATAACACTGATAAGGATGTGAACTATACAGAAACAAAATGCAAACATAATATATACATAATTACACGTGTAAATTAATGAAATGTTATATTTCCTTCACCTTTTGATTGATTATTTAACTGTTAATTCAATACAATCCCCACAAAGATACAAATGTGTTTAACATTCAAAGCTGGGAAATTTATTATGTACTTAAAAATAATCTTTGATTAAAAAATGTGACAATATTTTATTAAAATTAAGTTCAATAC
The DNA here is from genome assembly GCF_982258835.1 of Parasteatoda tepidariorum. NCBI lineage: Eukaryota > Metazoa > Arthropoda > Arachnida > Araneae > Theridiidae > Parasteatoda > Parasteatoda tepidariorum. Next base: position 119,713,544 of record NC_141755.1, on the reverse strand, counting down.
TTCTTTAATCAAATAATTATAAAAAAAATTTAATCATTTTGAGGGAAAAAAAAAACATTTTTGTCAAAAGTAAACAGTATCTTCTTTCAATTCATAATTTAGATAATTCTGTGATCATTAAATTCTTAATATCAATTACTTTAAAATAAAATTTAAAAAAATTTATTAAAGTTTTTGAATTGGCAAATCACACTAAAAATATTAGATATGAGAAGGACCCCTTAAATTGTTCCTTATTAAAATTTTGATAAAATTATTGTTAATTTTTTTTTTTACTTAAAATAACTCAAGAGTACTGCATATATTAAAAATCACAAATCTGTTAGCTGTCCTTAAACCAGATGAAAAACTTGATTAGTGAACAAATCAAGTTTAAGCATTAATCTAAAAATAGAGCAATGAACTAATGTTATATTTCTATGTCTTTTTAAAAATAAAAACTAAAAGTTGTATAATTTTTTTATTTGATTAAGGGCAAAATTTTTTATTCTTTTGAGCACCGCGTTTTTAATTTTATTTATCTCATTTTGCATTTCTTTTAACTTTCATTTTCTTATATTAAGTTCAATAACTCCATCCTAAATGTTTCCCTTCTTCCCTGCATCGAAAGTGGAATCGTTCCACAGGTGAAAATGCGTGGACGATTGCAGGGTCGTTTTTGGCGCAGAGGTATACATGAAAAAGAAAGAAAAAAAGATTCCCTTATTTGGCATTTTTTTCCCTTGCTTGACTCCAAGGAGCTGGTAGCTGGAGAACCGTGACAAGGGGGTTATAACACACATTCGAGTTTCTCGTGTTATAACAATATTGTATTAAAAATATCGAAATTGAAAAATAACAGGTATTTTATTTAGGTCGCAATAGAGCTGCATAAAGGGCTATTGGTGATGGTCTTGGCAACATCTCCGAGGATCGCCCAAAAACATGCCATCACAACATATTTGATCCTCTGCAAAGGGGATGGCTCTTCCACTTTGGTAGCTCCACAACCTGCATGCAAAGTTGAGCACTTTACAGTAGAACAGTTTAACGAGGAACAATACTGCGCACCCTAAGTAGGCAGATCAAAATGGTTTCCCACGCATTTACTGACAGCAGAGAAATAATGTAGATTGACAATAAAATTGTTAAAAATAAAGCACATTAAAAGTGAAGTTTAAAATGCGCCATTCGATACTTGCGCAAGTCTTAACAATGTCAAATTAAAAATATTCGAGTTTCTCCCCACGGCAGAATCACAGCGCCACGGCAACATTGTCGCAGAACTTTAGAGTTCTTGAAGAAAGATTTTTCTTTTGAAAAGTGAAAAAAATTACTTTTCTTTTCCACTGAAATTTAGATTGAATCATAAAATTTGATAATCACATTTTGATGCGCTCAATTTACATCGACAGTATCATAAATCAATGTAATGCTTCAATTGTATTTTCGGTAGTTTTGTTATTGATTTTCACATCCCGATATATTTCAAACAATATGGAAAATTCGAATCGTGCATTTGAGCATTTACTTTTTAAGGCAATAATTGTATCGAATTTCCGGCATTTATTGCTATTGATTTCTCCATAGTTTTTAAATCCAATATTTTTATATGATATTATTTATTACAACAACCAAATCTCGAATTGAAACACGTATTAGAGGAATCCGAATCGCGTGATTTCGTTGTCAATCTTTCCTCCCCTTTTTTTTTATGCAATTACTACCACAGATTTTCTAATTTTTAATTTTTTTTTGTTTATTGATATGATTATTTACAAAATGAGAAGAAGGAACTATTTTGTGCGTTCCTAGTCCCCCCTCCCCCCCAACAAAATGTGAGAATATCATTCATGATAAAATAAAAAATAATTAAACGTTCTATTAAAAAAATTTTGAAGTTTTTTTTCCATATAAACATAGCACTTTTGATATTTTAAATTAGTAACATATATGTTCATTATTATTAACTGTATCTTGCAGAACAATTATAATGCTAGAGAGTTTTGTAGCAGATAGGTCGAAAAAATTCTGTCACAGGGGGATTTTCTAAATCATAACAAAAAATGTTTTAAAAAAATTCAAACAATTACTTAGTTTGATGATGAAATCGCACAAATAAAGCATGTCACTAGTGTTTAATAATTAAAATGTGTGAGTCAAAAATCACTAGTCGCTATAATATCGGACAAAAAATATTGAAATTTTCAAAACATCATGGAAAAAAAAGAATGATTAAAAAAAATCCCTCCGATTTCCGATGCAAACTGGCTCTTAAATAAATGTATAGTCAATCAAGATATATTAGCCCAAACAGTTTCAAACTACACCAATCATAAACAAGTTAAATAAAAAATAACTAAAATAAACAACTAAAAACCATGGAACTAAAGATATTACAATCAAATTAGTCTTAATTAAAAAGCTTTTCCATACTTTTGTAGATAGCAATTGTTCCCCTTTTCGCATTTCCTCAGCATTTGTTTCCTGCACAATTTTATCTTCTGCTGTTTGATTTATAAGATTTTGATACTTTTCTTCGATTTCCTGTAAAGAAACATTATTTCACTTGTAAACATTTCTCTTTACCTGAAAATGAGAATTCAAAAAAAAAAAAAAAAAAAAAAAAAAAAAAAAAAAAATGATCATGACAAATTTTTTTTTTTTGAAGATGTATTGAATATTTATCAATACCCAGTATACATACATTTAATTTTTAATAGATACATAATTTTCAATTTTTCACAAAAACAATAAAACTGAAGATTATAATTTTGGCTGGAAATATTGCTGACAAAAACTATGATTTTGAAGGACTCATTTTTGGCTTGAAATTTATGCATATTTAATAACAGCATGCGCAGTTGCTGATACAAAAGGGAAAAAAATCCAGTAACTTTTACTAGGGAAACTCTCTGAAATGACTAAAATAATTTAGATATCAATTTTTATTACAGAAAAATGAATAAGTTATTTGTTCAATAGGTAGTTTGAAGATGTCTTTATTAAATTAACTCGTAAGTTTGAAGCATTATTTGAAATAAATGTTTTTATAATAATTTTCAAAGTTATGAAATCTTATTTCCTCATTCACAACTCTTACTACCTACGAATATAAAAAACCTACAAACAATGAAATACATATACAGTTCAACCTTCATCTTTAAAAACCAACACTTGTTCCAATGCAGAGGTCTCCAGCCCTATGCCCGCGGGCACCATGGTGCCCGTCGATCAATCTAGGTGCGCCCGCTGCTTGCGCCCTACGATAAAATAATTCCATTTTCCCTTAAAATGCTATGCAAATACATACTGAAGTACGCTGGCTTACTAAAGGCAAAGTACTTGATAGATTTCTACATTTAATTGAAGAAATAAAAAATTATATTTCAAATAAAATATTTTTAGAGTTAAGAGATCTTCTTTGCCTCGCAGATTTATCTCTCCTAACCAACATAACGGAAAAACTAAATAATTTAAACTTGGAGCTGCAGGGAAAGGACAAACATATAGCAAGAATGACAGGGGCTCGTTCAGAGATAAGTTATTTTTGTGTACATCACATTTCAAAATGAAGTCTCTTGTGCATTTTCCAAACATGAAAAAATGATAGGTGACAGTGAAATTGGCTTATCAACGCTCCAAGATCAATTTAAAAAGCGCTTTCAACAATTTAATATAATCGTGCCATTGATCACCTTTTTTGTAAATCCTTTTACCAACCAAATAAACATACCGTAATAACAACATACATTTCAGAATTTCTTCAAGCAAGGCGAGAAGAAGGGGAGATAGAAGTTTTGGATCTTCAGGATGACATTATCCTCCGAACTATTATATCAGATGAGAAATTCTGTAATATAGTTGACAGAAATAAATTCCATTCTTAGAAGGAGCAGTATGGTGCCATGCGACTTAAAGAATTCTAATCAACGTTGTGATTAAGGAATTTTAATGGGACAAAGGACATAAAATTGTAAGTTACAAGTCACAAAACAACACAAAATAAAGCATTAATATAATCAGGGAGAAAACGAAACTTAAGTGGGGGGAATTCGAAGCCTACATGTTTTCGGTTCGAGAGATGGAGTTAAACTAACTTAGAACTGCTCTATTTGAGTCCCATAGATGGCGTTGGCAGGTGGTTTCGATTGTCACAACAGCATATAAAATAAAGTCGTTTTTAGGTTCCACATACTTGTTTGAATCATTGTTTTCGATAATGAATATCATAAAATCAAAATATAGATCCCGACTTACAGATGAACACCTTGGCGATTGCCTGCGAGCAGGAATTTCATCATATTCTCCCAATTATGAAGCGCTGGCCAGTGAAATGCAATTAAGATCACATTAACTGCATTTTATATATTTTATAAATAATTTTTATGCTTCGTATGTTTTGAAAGCAATTTAGCAATAATTTATTTTACACAAGAATATTAATACTACTTATATTCATATGGTAAATTAATTTTTAAAATTAAATTTTTTGTGCATTAGGGGAGTGTCTGGTACCCCCGCCTACTGTCAATTTCATATGTAGAGAATATTTTTTCAAGTCAATGGGCCATCGGACATTAATTGTTATATTAAAAAAAGATTATTTTCCAAGTTTCAAGCATTTATGAAGCTGGTAACATGGTAAACAATAGTTTTGAAAATATGTTGAATACAGTAGTCAAATTTTTTAATTTCTATTTTTAAGTTAAACTATTCTTTTTTTGGTTTATTCTTTTTGCATTATTTAATTAGATGATAAAACAATAGAAACATACAAAAATATTGATTATTACTCAATATTATACAGAAATATAAGCAATACTCCTTAAGTGGGCGGGACTACCCGACTCTCCCCTATATGTAGTGTGTATTATTACTATGTCTATCAACTATAAATTTATGTTGAAAAAATAAATGGTGCCCGCCATTCGACCGATATTCTGGTATTTGCTCTTAGGTACAAAAAGGTTGGGGACCCCTGTTCCAATGTATTAAGTTAATTAGATCTATAAATGGCATTTTTATTTAGAAAAAAGTGTTAGCTAAATAAATGCTAAAAAGGCTTTTCTATTTTGATCGATTGTAAAATAAAAAAAATAAAAAAGTAAAGTTTCGATCTTAGTCAGTTCTGTCAAAGAGGAATATCTCATGCATTTAACTTACGTCGGTAACGTCACGGTACGAGGGGCTTTGGCCGGTTTCTTTTGATTTGCTGTTGGTTGTAAATGCATGGATCATGATATCATCCCAGATCTGTTAAACAAGAGTATTTAAGCTTCTGTTGAAGCTGATTATTTTGTATTTTCTTTTCATTGCTCATTTGTTACTCTGTTTGCGAGAGTACATTATATTTGTCTATCAGCTTTTAAAATAAATCGTTTAGTAAGGAAACTTTTGTCTTTTATTTGTCTTCTTGACATACAGATATAATGATATTCTTGCGACAATCTCGGCTGCCGAAAAGTTTGAAACATTCCTAGCATTCCCTCAGTCACAGCAATTTCGAATGCTTATGATCGATAGCATTGCTATTTGGATAGAAACTGAGCCCTTGTTCTTATATAATTGTTAAAAAAATTTCTAAATTGGGAAAAATTCTTCTGTGTGTAAAAAACTGACAAAGCAATTGGATCAGTGTTAAGATGACTTTCTTAACACTCATTTTATCATTTAAATTTGTTAAGTTATTTTCGAAAAATACATTAACACTAAACATACCACAACCGGTCAAATGGCCGTTTAAGAACTTTTGCGTTTCATCTAATTGTTTTTGCACATTTGACTTCATGACTTTTTCTAACAATTATATACAGTTAATATTCTATTATTTTTCTTCTTCTGTATTTTGTTTGTTTTGAATAATACTTGTGGCATACCTATTTCTACCACAACCAGTCATTCGACCGGGAAAAACAATTTATTGCTTTATAAGGTTATCGGATCAGAAAATACGACGTAATACGTGTTCGCGTATTGCATTCGATGAGTTGCACATTTCTGCAAAGACTGTTCAGTAGTTAGTTCAATCAGAATGACTGTGAATTCAAATTTCAAGAAAGTACCTAAACTTTTTGATTGACATTTTTGCGTAAGAAAAGGTGACAAAAACTAAATGTTTTGGCAAGTAGTTTATATTTTATTTTGATAGATTGACCTCATTTCTAACTAACTGTTCGTTTTTACCCAGAAAAATGTCGAAACAATCAAGACAGTGCAAATTCTTAGAAGAAATAATATTAATTATAAGAATTATAGAAATAACAATAATTGGAAGAAATATATTTGCGGAAAATGTACAATGGAAACTCCCAGTATATGTAAAAAATGTGTTGAGCAAGGAATTAAAAATTCTTATTTTGTGTTGGTAATACATACAAAATAGGCAATATACAATTTCGTTTAATTATAATAAAGTTTTTTTAGTTTATTTCCTTCCTAACATCCATGTTTCATACATTTAACTAAGAAACATGAAGTTCATTTGGACTATGGTAGATATAGGTATAAAGTGTTGGTATGTTTAGTGTCCTAATTTTCTCAAATGGAGTAGTTAAAGAATATATAATGTTATTTTAATTTTATTTATGGGAATGAACTGCAGAAGCAAATAATGTATATTTTCTCATTACGAGAGACCGAAACTAGCATAAATGAAGTTAACTTATTTTTATAAAAATTTACAAAGCTGGATACGTGCTGGAGTGGTTTGAAGAGTATAATGAAGAATTCTAATTTAATGTCTAGCATATTATTTTTGCGTTCTAAAATGAATTTAATATCTTTAACCGAAGTCAGGCTTTTAAGTTCATTTTGATGAAAAGTTACTTAAACTTAAATAACAAACAACTTACTTCCAGTTTTTTAGTTAAATTTCCTATTTCTTTCTCATTTTCAGCAGCTTTATCCAGCAAGAGTTCAATTTCTTGTTCTTTTTTCTGATTTATATCCATTAAGTGGCTGCATTCATTTTCAGTATTGCTTAGAGAGTTCTTGAAAATAAGTAAAACTAATAAATAAATACTCTTAACAAGAAATTGCTAAGCATAATGCAATAAAATATTGATATTAAAAACATAATTTATAAACTCTAGAATTGAAAAATCATTTGTAAAAAAATAAGAATGCATGGAAAAGTGATGAAGCTTAAAAAAAAATACAAACTTCTAAATCTTGAATTTTCCTGATGGCTTCTAGTTTTTCTTGTAAAACTTTTTTCAGAGATTCCTAAATAAATAATATCAAGAATGAGAAAAAGGAAAACAAGATAACTCATTTAATGTTAAGAGTTCCAGTGAAACACTTTGAATATATATATATACAGTCGAACCTCGTTAACACAAAATCGGCAGGACTATCATTGTTACTTGATGTTAACCGAATTTCATCTTATCCGTTACATCATGAAAACAATTTATTAAGTACTTTTATTACATTTTGTGTACTATATTAATGTATTCAAACAATACTATTATGAGCAAAAAAAATTAAAATAAGCTTAAAAGTTTTAACTACTTTATTAAACTATTTTATTTTAACTATTTATTTGCCCATTGCCTACTTCTAACAATGGAAGAAAATAGAAATAGCATTTCTCAAAATGAATGATTGGGATTTTATTTACATACTTATTATCTGTGCTGTATCCAGTTTCCTTTCATGTTAAGCGATAATAAGCTTGAAAATTTCATGTTCAACATTGCAAAATACAACAATAATTGATTGCTGACTCACGAGGCCAAACACAAGTTTCATGTAAAGTGATACTTCACGTTAAGCCGTTTCGCGTTAATGAGGTTCAACTGTGTGTGTGTTAAAGCTATCTTTTGTAACGAAATAAAAACCTACTTATTAAACTTTAGATATCCCAACCAAAAAGAAGTTGAAAATTATATACTTTTGTAACAAAAAAATAGAATTTATTATTAAAAGTAATAATAAAAAATAGAACAGTATAGCAGATATGATTGATATACCATATTAATCTACATATTTTTCTACTGTTAAATCTAAAGTTTGTATTATTTTCATTTAATAAAATACAAAAAAAAAAAAAATTAAAATGAAGCGATTAATGCAAATTTCTGGTAAAATTACAAGGAACTTGACTTAGGCAAGCATAACACAAATTTCATTCATGATTTTTCTCTATTTTGATTCAACATCGTTTTTCTTTTTCAATTACGAAATACAATGTTTCTTTTTAAGTTGTCTGCTAATTTGTAGTTAATTTAGTAAAGAGATTTGAATAAAATATTATATTTAACAAATGTCAATTTTTATAAAACATGTTCTTGATTAAATGTGGTTAGCATCTTTTCTTATTTTACTTTTAATTTGATTCATTTCGATAAATTTCAGTGATATACATATGTATGCATAGATTTGGAATAGTATACTTATAAATTTTTTAATAAAATGGGTACCATGGAAGTAGACTTTATACTGCCTTCCAAAACAGACAAGTACCATAATATCACCCTTTTACACATTGATGGCACTGATTATACAACTTTTATTTTTTTATTATTTGTTGCATATTCCGGTGCAGCTTCGTAATATCAGATTTGCTAGAAGTTATACTGAGTTAGAACTTCAACTAACTATACTATGATATTCAGAATTTACCATAACTTAGATAACTTAAATTTTGTTTCATTAATTTTTGCACTTTCCCTTATTTAAGCTTATCGAGACACACTTTAAACATGCAAGCATCAATAAAAGAAACACACGGTTTTAAAATACGACTTCTGTGACATTATCACCATACACCGCTAAATTATTAACATTGATTTTACTTGTGAAAACACAACATAGGAAACCAAAGATTCATAACAAAGGCTGATAAAATTAATTTTTGAATGATTAAAGATAAAAGCTAGCAAATCGTTATTATAAAATATTTATCATATCTTAAAGAAAACTCATTCTTCGGGATGTAGCGTGAACTAGTTATTGGGCAGTTTTAAGGTAGTCAGTTAAGTCCAGTGTCTTCGAACGTATTTACTTAAAATTTGGTGCAGATTGGTTCAGAATTGTGGATTTATATGCGGTACATGCACACATATAAACATTCTGTTTCATTTATATAGTAGATGGTAATGAAAAACATCACTGGAGGAAAGAATGAATGAATTTAGTAAGAATCACTCACTTTTGCAGCTAGTTGATATTTGTCTTTATCCTCTTGCAATTTTACAACATCATCTTTCAGTTTTTCTTCAGTAACATTCTGAAAGTGAATTAGGGGGAAAAAATTATCCTTTTCTCTTTTACTCATAATTGTTATTTGAAATTTTAACAAAAAAATTTATTCTTTCAAAATAACCCTCAACCAACACTATCTCTTCTGAGTTGATTACAGTATATTATAACAGTGTAGCAGAATGATATTATTGAACTAAATCAATAGCAGGAAGAAGAAATTAAGATAATTTGATCCAGGACCAGTTACTGAAAGATATTACAACATATTAGCTGGTTTGTTAACTTGTCTCTATTGAATTTATTTTTAAAAATTTAGTTAAATTTACAAAAGGAGTATTGTGTAATGCAGTAATCAAATTAAAATATGCTACTTAAATGATGAAAACACTGGTTTAGGGGTTTCTGTACTGGACTATAGGGCAAGTGGTTGTGAGTTTGTATCCCACCGTAGGCATGGACGCAACTTTCTCTCTCTCTGTGTTTTATGTCCTTTCTTCTGTGTGATTGTGTGACTGTAACCTGCCCTATAAATGGGTTTGTGGTTGTATGACGTGGGCAACGCTACTCTACTGTCGTGGCTTAGCCACAGGTGCAAACTGGGTAACCATAAAAGAGTAGCAATTCTGGCATTTTTGAGGCTAACGGAAAATAGACCCCAAGAGTCCATCACTAAAAAAAAAAATTAGGAAAACACTGTCACAAATAAGTCCCTGAAAATCATAGCACCAAATCGACATACTATTCTGTTACATGAATCACTAGTTCGGATGCCACTGATAATTATTTTATGGCGGTCTAGGCCAAATTTTAGTGGTCTCTGACCAACGAACTACCGTTAATTTCGAACACTGAATAGTATAAGTCTTTTAATTTTTAAACAATACACACGAGAAGAAAACATGTTCGACAATAAATATTTTTATAAAGGAAAAAAAAAAGAGACTTGATGATAAAACTAAAATTCAAAAAGATTTCACTTCCGAAAAACTACAATGCAGATTACAAGTTGATTACAAGTTACAGTATGTTCTGCAGATTACAAGTTGGTTGCATTAAAAAAAGAGTGACTTAAATCAATAAAAAATCTGTTTCCTTTATTTTTCCTTGATACCCAGAGGCTGAGTGGTAGCGTTTCGCGCTCTTGTGCCACAGGTCCTGGGGTCGATCCTCAGGCCGGGCAAGGTTGACTCAGCCTTTCATTCCTTCAGTGAGTTGATAAATGAGTACCAAGCCTGCTTGGGAACTAAACACTGGGGGTTTCGCGTTCGGCTGACCACCTAACCGGAACATCTGCTTTTGCACCCCAGAGCCCAAGGTCAAGAAAACTAAGATGGGCACAGTAGGCCTTGGCCCTCTATGGGCTGTCGCGTCACTGAGTTTAGTTTAATTCATTTTTCCTTCTAAAATTAAAGTATTTTGACTTAAATAAGATTTTTCTTTTTTTTAAAAATTTTTATTAGATGCTTTTAGGAAACACAATTTTAACAAATTTGGTTTTATATGATTATGTAATTAATAATTTACTAGGAGCAGAAATGATAAATTTGATTCCTTGTTTTTATGTCTTTTTTGTATCACATGAGTTTCAGACTACACTAAAAGCAGATAAATAAGTATACGATAATAATTGCTAAAATAAAATTAAAGAATATATTACTAAATTCTTAACATTAATAACTTTAACTTTAGGCATATAACATTTTCATCCTATATATTACCAAGTTATCAAGGGGAAAAAGTTCTTTACATTTTTTTATACATATGTATTATGATAGTGCAAATACATATTCAAGATATAAGACAGGCAAACAATATTTGGAATTTATTATCACTTATCCTCGCATTGCCTAATTTGTATATCAGTAAGAGCTGCAATGGCTAAGGCACTGGTTATGACTTAGTATTAAATTGATTGCTTTTCAGGAAAGTTAAGAAAACACAAAGATTACCACATTTCCATCTTTATGGGTGCCACTCTAAAAATAATTTAAGATTGAACTTATTTTTTTTTGATCAATTAACACAATCTAGAGTTGTTTACTAGAATTTTCAGAAACTCACCCACTCTAAAATGTGCCTGTCTATGAAGAGAAATTATGTATTAAATCAAGTTTTTTTCTTCACTTCATTAATTTATTTTTTACATCAATCACTGAATAATAAACAACTAATTCTCTCTTAAAGCTATACATATCTCTACTTATTTTTGACTTTAGCATAATTTATTTTTTGTCCTATCTCTATAATTTATTTTAAAAAAAAAAAAATAATAATAATCTCAATTTAACTTAGCCCAACATTTCAAAACATTATGGAAAAATAAAAACAAGAAAATTTAGGTACAACAATAGTACAAATTTTGTTTAAGCAAGCAGGAGTTGAAGTTCAATCTCATTTTTTCAATAATGAGCTAGATCATTACTTGATCTTTTCACAATAATTGTGAAAATCAACAATGTTCACTTTAAAATATAATTTTTACTTTCATTTAATGTAAAAAAAAAAATTTACGTTTTTAAGGAAAAACAGAAATTTTAATATTAAAAAAATAAAACGAAAGGAAAAAAGAGAGATAAATTTATGAAACTTAATCTACTGATTTCGGTCCCCAGGACTAAAGAGGGGCACCTATGCATCTGGTCGAAAATCCTTCATGACTCTGGTTTTTGTAAGAAGCACTCACTTTAAGTCATTTTAATGGCATCATCATCATTTTGTGGTCAACAGACACTCTAAATTAAGATCTGTAAAAACAACTCAACTCACTCATGAGAAAAGTATTTAATAATAAGTCCTGCAGGACTTCAATAAGAAACATCCTATTAATACCCACATTACAATAATTAAAATTGTTGAAATAAATACTTTTCCTCCACAAGTTTGAAGTTGGCTTTCCAAGGTCTCTATTCGACTTAAAAGTCTGTCTTCCTCAATCAGTGCCTGAAATGAAATTAACTCTGTATTCATATAGAAGGCTGAATTTAAAAACAAATATAAAAGCACACTAAATTTTTCATTCCCCGTGGCAGAATCGTGGTGACACAGCGACATTGTTGCAGAAAGTTACTGAGTTCTTGCAGAAGGATTTTTCCTTTGGGAAACAAAAAATGTTGCTTTTCTTTTCTGCAGAAATTTTCAGATTTTATCCTTTTTTCAGAATTATATTCAAAAGATGCCTTTCCCACAAATCAGAGTGGGAAAAAAATGCTTGTGACTTTTCTATTCTTATTGGAGAATAATGAAAAATAAATATTAATGAAGTAAAAAATTTCTGGCTTTCTTTTCTGTGGAAATTTTTCTTGCAGTTATTACTACAGATTTCAACATAGCTCTTAAAATTCGATATTATTTACCATAACTACTAAATCTCGAAATAAAACACTAATTTAGTAACGCCTTTTTGAAGACGTGATTTCGTCATCTATCTTTTTTTTGACAGTTACTGTTACAGATTTTACTTTTTTAATGTGATGATGAATTATAAAATGCAAAAAAGGAAATAATTAGTGTGTTATCTAAAAAGAAAAATAATTAGTGTTATCTTTCTACAAAATGCAAGAACATCGCCCATAATATCAGATTATAAAAATCACATTCAATTAAAAAAATATTTTTATTTGATCCGAATTTTATTTATTTATGTATTTAATTTTTTTGCAGTTAACGCTTCTATTTCTTTAAATTAGTAACATGTATATCTGTTATTGTTAAATATCTTGCAGAAAGGTATTAGAGAAGTCGCAGAAAGCCCGAAAAAATTCTGCCACAGGGCTTTCATTGAGGTACAGTTTGCCATGGGCAGGGAGAGGAGGAACTATTATTGCTACTTTCAATAAATCAAGTATTTGAACAAAGTTTTTACTTAACTTTTTAATTTAAAAAGATTGCTTTATGCTTAATAAGTACATGTTTATTGCAGTACATTTAGACAGCCTAAGCACAAAATAATAATATAATACAGTTATATATGCACAAAGAAATATATCGAATAGAGTTTAAGAGGACACCATACCGGGGGAGAAACTTTTCCTCCCAAATTCTCCTCCATAACTTATTTAAAAGAAAGAAAAAGTGAGTTCAGACAAACCTAGAGTAAGCCATGAAGTTTCAAATAAGGAAAAGGAAATTTTAAAATATTCAAATAAAAATAAATAATGAGATGATAATTTAGGATTACACAAAGGAGAATTTCTCTTCTAATGATTTGTTTGTATTTTAATATTTTGAAGTATTTTTTTCAGCAATTGAAACTTTATGACTTACTCTAAGTTTGCCTGAACTTACTTTTTCTTTCTTTAATAATAAATATTTTATAAAATGACAGGAATAAAATGACTATTTATTGAATACCCATGCTTACATGATATGTGTGCCTAAAAAAATGGTGCCAAACACTTAAAACTAACAAAATTTTTCAACTTATATTTCTTTCAATTAATCATTGAAAAGAACTTGATCCAAGCATATTATGAGATGAACAGTTAAATTGAATATTTAAGAACTGAAATTCCATCACTACTTTTTAGGCACATATATCATAACTAACACAGGCATTGGTCTAAATAATGCACTATTTTGGATGGCAGTTTTTACAGGCCCTTTCAGGACACGTTGTGAGGTTTTTATAGCGTCAATAACTTTAACTAAATGGACTGTCCAGGAAAACTCTAGCATGAGTAGGATTGCCTCATTTAGGGATGAAACAACCACATGAAATTGATGAAAGAACATCTGAGAAGGAAAATAATACCAACAAACGAGGACGTGGAGAGAGCATGCCACAAAGGGTTTAGTCTGTTAGTTTCTTAGCCAATTATTGAAAATGAATCAATTTTGCTTTTCTTTTCAATTACAGGGGTTCGAAGTACTTACAGACCAGGTTCTGTCCAAGCCAAATTAGGAAAAACGGTAGTTTCTCGAAATACTTTTTCTTAAAATTTTATTTTTGTATCCCTCAAGAAACAATAAATCCATATTTTTGTGTTGATTTTTTAATATAAGTTTTAATTTTCGCAAAATAGGTTTCACAAAATAGGTAAAACCTAGACAGATTTCTGCTGACAGATGTCAGTAACCATTGTAATACTCTTTGTTCGGTGATTCCATTCAAACAGGATGTTCTGGATAAGGTTCGGGTCTAGACGGGCCGGTTCATTCGGTTAACACCCATCTCATTCCATGGCAGATCTTGCAACATAACAGTTAGTTTTGTCTTCTTGTCTGATCTTTAACCTTCTGAGAGTTAGCCTCCCCCCCACTCTTTTTAAGCTTTCAGATGCATCAAAAAAGTGGTTTCTTCACGTTAATGAATGGATGTGTAGCAAGAAAATTTCTATACCAGAAGATTCAATGATTAAAGGGTAAAAAAAAAAAAATGTCACATAGTAGGATGTACTTCAAAATAGTGTAGTAGTAGGATAGACACTCAAATCTTCATAAAATATTCCCTGTATGTATTATGCACAAGATATAATAAGAGAATCACTGTACTCTCTTATATGAAGAATATTGGGCTAAGTTATAATAGCTGGAAAAAGGAACAGCTGAACATAATAATAATGCTATAGTAAATGAAATAATTTAATAAAGCTGAAATATTATACATAAATATCCTATAAATTGCACTTTGAGATGTTACAATTTTTTAAAAGATGTTTTAATTGTGGGAAAAACTTAGAGGAAAATAGAAAAAAAAAGAACAGCAGAATATACTTAAATAAAGCTATAAGCAAATTAGATAGTTTAGTATAGTTGAAATATCATCCTTAAATATCACATAGTGGCCATAGTCGCTTTGAGTGGTCATCATTATTTAAAAGACAAAAATAAAAAACAAAATTCCCTGCATTTTCTCAGTTTGTAAAGAAAAACTCAAATTTCCTGTTATTTTAGGTGATTTTTAAATTCCCTGTATTTTTCAGGTTTTACCTATTCTCTCTGTGGAGTGGCAACCCTGAGTAAGTATATAATTCTCAGGGTTTATATGCAAAATTAAGAGATTTTTTGCTTCACTTTTTCAGTTTTCCTATGTGAATTTGCGTAAAAACTCCGAAATTTAAAAAAATAAATAAATAAAAACTCAAAATAAACAAAAATTCACCAAAATTTATATTTAATAAAAATGTTAATAAAATCATCAATAAAAAGCATTAATAAATTATTTTTATTTAAAAAAATCAGATGATGTCATCAAATAATAAATTGCCAGAAGTAAAAACTTGACTGAAATGAAAAATAAGACTAAAGAAATTTACTGGGCAATATATATATATATATATATATATATATATATATATATATATATATATATATATATATAAATAATCAGTGAATAATTAAAGTTAAATCGCATTTGATCAACTAAAGAACATTTTTGAAAACAAAAATGCAATAAACAATTAAAACCCAACATATTACCATTGATTAAAAATTAATTATGAGAAAGATAAGCACCAATAAGATTGTAAAACTTAATTGAGTGATACTAATTTTTTAATATAAATTAGTTTAACTTAATTAAATATGAATTGCTTACATAAGCTAACACAGGGTTCCCACTGCTTTTAACAAAGCAAAAACTAAGCACTTTTAAGGACTTTTTTTTGAAAAAATTAAGGACTTTTTTGAAATTGAGTAGATTTAAATTTTTATGTAACAATCTGTTTAATTTTCGTAATGGATTCTAGTTCAAAAATTTTACTGATACTTCTTAACTTAGGGCTTTATTTTGTTCCTATAAGCACGTGTGCTACCAATAGAACCAAATTTCTTGAATTCAACGATTTCAACGATTAATGTGGGTCTTCTATTTAGAACTAACTGCCCACCCCCTGCACAAAAATGGCATAATCTCTTCCATGTGCAGTATCCCCCTAGTCTGCACAATATAATTTTTATTGATTCATTCTCCTCATAGAATATCATTCTAGTCAAAAGAATATATTAATGAAAGAACATGCTTTCTTGCCTGTAGCCCCCCTCGCACACATTCCTTCTAGTCTCTCTAAAATGCTCTACTCTGGAGGCATGGTCACATTCTAGGTAATAAAAGAACAACTTTGTGTTTTAAATATTTTTGCAAGACTGAAAAATTTTTCCTGTCAACTACAGTGATGCTAAAAATAAAGCACTTTTAAAAGCCTTATACCAAAATTAAATACTTTTAAGGGCCCTTATGTTCCAAGATAAAAATTAAGCAGTTTTTAAGGAGAGTGGGAACCCTGTAACAAATATATAAACGATCCATATATAAATAAAATGAGTCCATATTTATTAGATTAAGTCAAATAACAGGGTGCATAGTCAAATCTTTCAACAAAAAATAAGCACCTTTTAAGTATTTTTTAAGCATTAAAATATTATTGAGCACTGTATGTATTAACAAAATGTAAAATAATTTTCAAAGGCTTTATGTGATCATGATAAAATAACTGGTTTCTGACAAAGAACTCTTTTCTTGATTATTTTAGCCACCATCAAGAGATTGTTCGGTTTGAAAAATGAGGGTGGAAAATGGAGCCTTAAATTGAGAATATTTAGCAAAGTGCAGCAGAGTTACACACGAGAGTGCTAGAATCTCACCGAACTGAGCTTAGTAGACACACATGTGGACTAGCAAGAATTTATAAAACATGTGAAATGATTGCCGCTTTAACACACTATGGATCGATGATAGGTTGAAATGGATTTCGGTAGAAAGAATTGTGAAAACGTTGAATAGAACAATGTGAAAACCACGCTTTTGCATAATACGAGGCGAAAATCGACATGGTAAAGAAAAAACTCTTTTTCGAAAAAGGAATATCGAGCACATTCTAAAAACACCCAATAAAAAAGCACCATTGAGAGCTTTTAAAAAACGAAAATTGAAAATAACCATATTAAGCACTTTTTAAAAATGCTGCGCACCATGAATAAAATGAATAATTGAAAAATAATGCTTTTTATCAACAGACAAGTAAAAATAAATAAATCCACAATAAAAAAATATTTTTAATTCTTATCTGTAAAGTAAATAAAATTTCCTGAAACATGAAACAAAGCTGCAAGAAGACGAAAAATAAAAGTAGAACTTATTAATCAATAAAATAAAACATCAACTTTTCAACAGCTAAGTGATCCTAAAAACTGTATTAAAAAAAAACTGAATTAATGAAAACATTATACAAATAATTTGAATTTAATTGAAATCAAATCATATTTAAACAATTGACAAAACTTTTTAAGAGCAGGAGAAAAAAAAGGAAAAAAACCTATAAAATGCAATATGATACAATTTTCTATTGAATCATAAATGAGATCGATGAATAGATAGAAGATATAAATTACAATGGTATTACAACGAAATTAATATAAAAAAGACTTACTTTAATAATGAATTCCAAACCAACAGAAAAATAAACAAATATTAAAGTTAGTTGATGTTATTCAACTAAGATTTATATTTGTTGAAGTCGATAATTAAAAGAGGCACTAGTATAAATATTAAAAACATGGACAAGGCAGGATATAATGAGAACAATTGAAATTAAAAAAGAAAAAACATCATAAAACGCATGAATAAGTAGAATTAATTTATTGAGTATGAAATTTATTGCCAGCCATAAAAATAAAAACTCAAAAGATGGTAGAATAAGAAATTTATCACTACTGAAAAGAGAAAACAGCAATATACTTCATGAAATGATAGTTTGCTTTTAGTGATAAATAACTGTATGTTAAAGTAAAAACTATCTTCTGTTTTTAGTTTTAAAAGCAGCCAATTTTTAACCAAAGCAGATGTGAATCAACATCAGGCAAAACTTGCAAATGGTACGGCATATCTACGGAATCAGAATTAAATCAATTAAAAAATATTGCTTCTTTAATAGACATCAAATAAATAAACATAGCAGATGATTAAAAAAGTTTTGTTCCTAATTATTAATGCATGATCCTAAATTCTAAAACAATAATTTGTCATGATAAATCATGAATAACAAAAATTGAGAGAAAGTGTAATTGTGTAAAGTGGATTATTTTAAAAAAAAACCTAACATGTTAATAATCTCAAGTCCGAAGTTCCAAGGTCATAACTCAGACATCCAATTAACAACACCCCAGAAAGGCTTAACAATAATATAATCTGGAGGATACACTTAAAGAATGTCAGTCCGTAAAAAAATCGTATTTTTTTCCTTTTAATCTTCCATTGCGCAAGCGCAAATTACGGTTGAAAACAGAAGAGTGGAATCCCCCAATTTGATAAGGCGTCACATTCCTTGACAATTCCCTGTTTCCCCAATATTTGTAGTGGACCTATGTCCAAGAGTTCGTAGGTTTAATCCCAGCCAGCCGAAGATCTCGGTGTAGTAAATGGTGACTGATTCACGTTAAATCTTTCTAGAGTCGCACATCCACCATGTTCCCATAAAAATTGGGTCGGCTGTTCAACGACGGTTATAAAATAAAATACTTGATCCAGGAGTGACTTTTTCTTCTGGATTGTGTTGAAATTACAAGGCTACGGTGTTGAATATAAGTAGTCGTAATCTCAAAATTGGGTCCGCTGTTCAACGACAGTTATAAAATGATAACAAAAAACATTCACGGTACTTACGAACTCAGATTTCATTTTAATAATTAAGCTAGACTTATAAAATGATCAATTATTGAAATTAAGACTGTTATTCTACTTTTACTGATGTGAACGGGAGTTCAAATACTTATTGGTAGACAGTGTAGAATCCCACTTTTACGAACCCTTATTATTAACTTCCTTTATATAGATCATTTATTTACAATAGTTCTCTCTCTCTCTCTCTTTTTTATATCAGATAATTTTCTTTCACCCTGCATTCAGAAATATAATCAAATGTTGTCATTAATTTTTTTTGAAAATTGGAATAATTCCAAGGTGTTTCTGTGCCTGAATGAACTTAAAAAATATTGACAAAAGATAAACCATTTGGGTGATGTTTTTAAAGCTATAATTTGATGAAACACCAAAAATGAAACAATGATAATTAAAATCCTAAAAAATAAATACCATTTTAGTTTCAAAATAACGTTTCCTATGTGATTTGATGTCAGTGATATCTGTAGAATGCAAGTAGAAAGGAGTATGAATCAAATAAAACAAACCTTCCAGCCAATATCGGATTCATCCTGTGTATTTGCCACAACTCTGCTTAAAGTTCCGAGTTTATTCTCAAGAATTTGTTCCCTGTGAAGAGCTTCCTGAAAATAAAGACAGGAGAATAAGCTGAGCCTGTTTTGTAAAATATCTTGTTATACACAAACTTCAAAGAACACTACAAAATATCTAGACTATACAGTCCACAAAACTCTGCAAGGCATTCAGAGGTGTACACATTGCACGTTAAGATTTTATACTATATTTGAACCTAATAAATACTTCACTCCTATATTTAACACACAAATTGTATATTAAGCACATTCAAAATATACTTTTACTTTTAGTGTTTTAGTATACTTTTAGTGTACAAAATATACTATTAATCCGAATGAAATATTAGTCAGGGGCAGATTCGGCTGTATATCAAATAGCATCTCCCTGACGTCTGCTAAATACAGCATTTGTACAGTCAGCAAAAAGAAAAAAAATTGATGATGGTTGAATTATTTATAGATAGAGAAAAACTTTTAAATATGTAAGTTTTTGATTTGATTTTTCAGTTAAAAGATTCATAAAAATGTCATTTCTCAGTTCACTAGTAGTTTTATAGTTAGTGTTTAAATAACTAACAATTATAACATACTTTAAATTTACATTTGTATATGGTATAATTTTACGCAATAAATATTACTTGATATCAGCAGATAGGGTGTGTAGCCAGATTTTTCACAAAAAATAAGCACCTTTTAAGTACTTTTGAAGCACTAAATAAATATATTTTCAATCACTTTCCAAAAAATTAAAAAAAATTCATAATTAGGACCTGCGCAGTAATTATTTTTTTCCTATCATTTTAAGTTCTTAATTTATAAACATAAAATCAGTAAAATTCAAAAATATTTCCTAAAACTTTACATAATCATGATAAAAAAAAATAAAAAAAACTAGTTTCTAATAATTGTTGCAAAAAAAATTGTAAAAATCATGAATTTTTTGTAGTTTAGATGGACAATCGACAAGGCAAAGAAAAAATCTCTCTTTCAAAGATAGAAAATTAAGCCCTTTTCACATCCTGAATAAAAAAAAGCTCCTTTAAGGGCTTTTAAAAAATGTAAATAAAAAAGAAACACTTTTAAGCAATTTTTAAAAAGATTACGCACCCTGGCTGAGATAAGAATGGCAGAAAAAGAAATTTTTTAAAAAAAGCTGAAATTCAATGATAAATAAAAAGGAATAACAAACCAAATGAAAAAAAAACGACGTTTTGATTAATGTTTCAGCTTTGTACTATACAATTAACAACAAAAGAGAAATAAGCGACATTTAATTATAAAATTAATTTACACAAATTTTCATAAAATTAGTCATATAAAAACTGATTCTGAAACAAAATAAAAGTATGTAACTCATTTTATAACAGAAAAATTAAAAATTTGGTTTATTGTTCATACAATGCAAACAAATAAATAGAAGCAATACAAAAGTAACTAATAGTGGCTTGGTAAATAAAAAATGATGTAAGCTTTATTTTTAACCAAGGAATATTTTCCTTAAAGTAGAAACTTTTTCATTAAATTTTTCAATATTATCAGTAATTGAGACATTTATTAAAAATATGATTTGAAAATATGGAAAATATTAAAAATATGGTTTGTGAAAAATAAAACCATTTTCAAAATGAAATCTATTCTCCTGTTAAAGCTTCCATTTGGGTGCTTAAACAGAAAATCAATGCAAAAAGGTATTTTTGCATCGATTTTCTTGCAAAAGTGTGATTTCTTAAATTATAATATTTTTGTACAATATTATGGTAACACACAAATTTTGTATATGGGTAATCAGTTTTTTGCACATTGAGATTTCATAATTAATTCACAGTTTTTTTTTTAAATAATTTTTTTCTGCAGCAATATATTGTTTTTATACATTGCTTTTCAAACTTAGATATATTTAATATAACATTAATATGAGGTGGGTAATGATTTGAGTAAACAATCTTTAATACTTAGAAATCCTGATTATATATACTTTGTTTTCATGGCCATTTACACTTTTTTTTTATAAACTTAAATATTTGTGACTGTTTCTTTAGAAATCTATGTTGTTCACTATCAATTTTTCAAAAATTATTGATGTTTTTTTCAGTCATTTGTATTAGGTTTTCCAAGTTTTAATATGAATTTGATAACTATACTTTTTTCAAATCGTTAACTCAGCAACATTAATTTCTTTATAAAAATCCAACCATCAGCAAAATTAGTCACCAATAGTTTGAAAATGATATATAATTATTTTAGATGTTTTTATAAAAGTATTAGCGATTGATTGATGTAACATACAATCTCGAGTTGTGAGCCCACACACAAGATGTTGTTTTACCAATAATGCATCAACAACTGCACACTTGGGTAGATTTGACTTTCGATTGATAAACTAGCACATATTACAGGCAATTGTGACACCCTAATTTTATTTGTATCTTCAAACATCAGAATTAAAAAGATTATTTCATTTAAAAGAGCTGAATTTTTGGAAAACTAAAATTTTTAGTAAACTTTAAAAACTAAAATTTTTGGAAAAATTAAATTACATAAATTATTATAAATTAATATAAAATTAAAATTAATATCTGAGGGTAAAAAGCAAAAATGCTTAAAATAGGAAATCCCTGTAGTAGATATAACCAAAGGCAATTAAGTGGGTGTTGTTGTGCGCAAATGAGACATTACTTTCTATAACACCACAATTCACGTATGTTTTATTTTAACAATGTACATGATTTCCTAATACCTAATGATGCAATTTGAAGGGAAGATATCTGGCATAAATAAATTTCTTTGAAAAAATCAACTCAACCCAACCATCGTTAAAAGAAGAAAAACAATTCCATAAAAAACCATAAATAGATTTGAAAAGAAAGTTTTACTTGAAGGTACTGAGACAGCTGATAGAGTTCTTGAGAAGAAACTGCTGTTTCCGGACATAGCGGTACAACTGTAGTCGTAGGGCTGAAAATATATTGATAATAATATGAAACTAATTAAGAAAGATACACACAATGAATCAAGTTCAGCAACAAGGCAAAAGTACTCATGCAAAAAGCTACAAATATTTTCCTATATATTACCTGGCTTTGGCTTCCTTCCCATCAGGTAAATACAATTTTAGAGTAGCAACAATACAGCCATGAACAACTGAAATATGACAATATTTTAGTCACCACATATTTGGAAACTAGCTTATCATAAAATATTACGATAGACAAAATATGTAAAAAGTCAGATACTATTGAAACAGAAAACAAAGATAAGATATGCGTGTTAGCAGAACAACACTTCTTCAAAGGACACGCTGCCTGCCATCACACAGGAGCCTTTCTGTTGTCAGTGGTAATGCCAAAAACTGACTGTGCCCCGAAGCCCCATAATGGATAAGCAAATAAGAAAAAGCAATTAGAAAAATTGAAATGCAAAGAAAAACTAATAACAAACACAATTTAAAAGTATATAGAGTAAGACTTAATAATGATATGCCCACATAATAAAGATAAAGTTACAGTTAGAATAACCAAATAATTAAGAAAATTTCAGAAATAAAACAAGTTCTGACCCCTTTTAAAAATCTTGGGGGGGGGGGGAAGAAACATATAATGATTAAAATTTCTAAAAAAGTGCTGCCACCTATATGCTTCAGGAACAAAAGAAAATCCTAAATTTCATCGCATGGGCCGATTTATACGGGGTTCAATATCAGCCAAAATATTCGAACGTCTTTAAAATATTTTGAATCAAAATATTACAATTACAGTAATTAAAAGAAAAATTATTATTCTCTAATGTAATCTTGGAATTCTCGATAGCTGAAAGAAAATCTGTTTTCTTATTATAAATAAATTTAAACCTAATAGTTTTTTACCAATTAAAATATTCTTAAAAATATTAAAATATAAGTTGGAATTAAAATACATTACAATAATAACATTAAACTTAAAATCTCTGCTTTTATCGTATAATCCGATAAAAAAATTTTGTAGTGAATTTTCATATCAAGATCCAAAAAAAAATAATAAATAAGCGCAATTTTCATCTGAAATAAATTTAGTTCTTTAGGATAAATATCTTAAATTAAATCAAAATTATAAAAATCTAAAATAATTAAATCACCAATAATTTCAGATTTGTCTTTTTCTGAATTTGTAAATTAGTTTCATACTTTGAATAGAGAAAATATGTCTCATAGACAAATTTAAAAAAATTAAGACTAAATGAGATAAAAAAAAATTTAAATAAGCTAAAATATAAAATAGGAATTATTTCTAATTTAACAATTACATTTAACAGTAAAATACTATTTAGAGAAACTTTTCAAAATCAAACATAACAGTAGCAGTGAAAAAGAAATATTTCTGACTTGAGGCAAGTTACAATTGCTTTAAAAATGATTATATATAGTAGTTTTATATAGTGGAACCCTGTTTTACTTTGTGGGTTTTGCACATTATCCCACTTCCTATGCATTTTCTGCTAGCCCATGAAAATTACCTAAACCAATAATGTGAAATTATCCCGGATTTTACAAGACCCTTTATTAAAAAGTCCAACATTATACGTTTTTTTAACAAATAAAAATCATTTTTTCTCTACATAGCTTGCACAAGCTTTTTCAGGGCTTTCTTTTCTTTTCTAAAAAAAACAAGACCTGTTTATTAGCTTTTTGTAACTTTCCAGACTTCTATTCTATCTTATCATTCTTTTGTCTGTTTGAGAGAATCTCTTCTTGAGACAAAATAAGAAGGGTTGTTAACCGCTGGGTGGAACCGAAGGGTTGTTAACACAGGAAGGGCTGTTAACCGCTTCCCTGATTATCCGGAGTTAACTCGGGTACGTATATACTTTGCAAATATTTATTATCCCAAGAAAACTCGGGCATAACAGAATTTGTCAATACATTGTTTTATCACGTTTTCACTCGGCGAGAAGCAAAAAAAAAAAAATAATAATAATAAAATAAAATTTGCCAAGTTTTGTTTTGCTGTTGGACTGTGGGACTGCAAACGTGTTTTGTGCGATCGTATATATGATCGTTGCTGAATTTGCATAGAAAAAAAAAGAGTGAAAAAAAATTGCGTACCACTTCACTGGTGTTTGGAAAGTATCAATCTGTGTTGTCTCTTTTAAAAACTATCGTACAACGACTAATATTTAACTTTTTCCATTTGCTCGCGATAACACGGGATAGTAAACTAATAAATTAAATGTTTTTTTTTACACATAAAAAATTTCAATTTCAACTTAAAACTTGTGTATTATGTTTTGTTTAATTTCCTTGTATTTGTTAATAATAAAAAAAACCTTAATTTTTTGCAAAAAAAAAAATATATATTGGCAAGGGAAGCGGTTAAAGGAAGTAGAAATTGTAAAATTTGCTAGTGGAATTTTTCACAGCAAACTTCAACTTTTGAATCTTGTAATTATCCAATCATTTAAAGAACATTACACTAAACAATTGGTTAGGTAATCATTTCTTTTTCTTGATTTCGATGATTTGCAAACAAAAATAAATGTTTTGGAATCTCCCAATTTCTAGATTTCCACCACATTGGACAGTGTCGACTAAAATGCATTAAAAAAGGATTTAATAAAGCTCCTTGGGGTAAATTGCGTCTCAGTATTGCCTCTTCGGGAAAAAAAATTATATTCCACTGATGTCAATGATGCTCCCGGTTATAAAGACGCAAAAAATATCAGAGGACATACCCAAAACTGATCTAGAGTTTGAAGGCATAAAAAATCTGAAGCATTTGCGAATGTAAACCGTAAAGCAAATTTGCAAACAATGGTAGTTCTTGTGTGAGTTATATTGGGCTACTACACTAGTTTTAATTGCTGGAAAAACGTATAGGAATTCAAAAAGTACTGAACATACTTAAATAATTCTATAAGTAAATTATATAGTTTAGTATAGCTGAAATATCATCCTTAAATATCCCATGGATTACGCTTTGAGTGGTCATCATTTTTTAAAAGACAAAAATAAGAAACTAAATTCCCTGTTTTCCCTATTCTTCGTACGTTTTTGAATGCAAAGAAAAACTTACAATTAGGATTCCACTGTATTTATCATTAAATTTAGTAGAAGTTAAGTACTTATAATAAATTTTAGAATTATTTTGATTAATTAATTAAAATTATTTTGACTTATGCAGCTTGAACTTAGGTGAACAATCACAATGTGATAGTCGCTTCGGTGAATGTCCGAAATATTTGTTATATCCAATGTGATATTAATTTATTCGTTAATATTATTATATTTACTTGATATTTTAATATCTGCTGAGGATAGATTAGGAGAGTGTTCAGAGTACTGGTTAAATTCAAATTTGGTAGTGGCACTTGACCTTAAAAAAACTATGATGAAGGGCGTACCACGCAAATCAGGGATGAGATTAGCCAAAAGGCAAAAAAGCTGAATTTCCACGATACTAAATTTTACGCAAGCGCAACCCTTTAACAGTAAATTCCAGACAGTTTAAGGTAATAAATAATGTGTTGACATACAATTGTGTACTAATCTATTATTATATAAATGATTACATTGATACTTAATATTTAGTGAAAATAAAAATTTCCAATTGAAAAAATAAAGCTGGAAATTATATTTTTCCTCAGTTCATATAAGAGACAATTATTACTTGAAAAACTACCTGGTTTAGCAAATTAAAACTACTGAGAATACACATTAAAATTTCATTTCTTTTAATAAATACTGTTATGTGATTTATAGCAAATATATCAGTAATATTACTTTTTAAATTATATTCGAAAAAAAAAACTTTAACAATGGACCGAATCATTATGTTCATATTATAGTCTAATCTAACTAGAGCCCTCTGAAACATATCAATAACAGTGAAGTAGAAATATATAGTAACTCCTTAACATACAAAAATTGCTATTTTAGTTTGAAAAATTACATGACAATCAGCAACTGTTTAGATAATGGTTTTTTATTTAATAAGAATTTTGCATTTTATAGCATAAATAACGGCAATTATAAATAAAATTTTGATGATGAGTTAATTAACTCTTTTTCCAAAAAAAAATTTTTATTAAATCTCTTTTTAAGTGATTGCTTTTGTTTGTTATATCTTTTATGTTTGCTATATTAAGTCGTTAATCTATCTTCAAACATCTTGTGACAAATCCTATTTTTTCTTCCTTGCAAAGCACAGAATGTAAGTTTTGAATATATTCCCTTCCAGTTTCTCTGATGTTGTAACACTTACATATACTAATAATCGTAGTTAGAAAAACAGTCACCTTTATAGTAACTAATTTTTAAAAAAATTTACTTCTTACAAGAATCGCGATAGTTGATATTAAAATTGCGTGAATATGAATAACAATTATGGATTTTGAAATCACATGAATATGAAACTAGATATACGATTTTGAAAATGAGAAAATACAAACTGGGATATAGAATTTTTAAAACGCGTAAATACAAATCACGATTCATAATTTTTAGATCACGTAAATACGAATCATGATGCGTAATTTTTAGATTGCATAAATAAGAATTATGATGCATAATTTTTAGAATGCGTGAATGCGAATCCCAATGCCTTATTTTAAAATCACGTATAAATACGAAAATCAATGTTTGATATTATAAACCGCATGAGCAAATCAAGACATTGAATTTTAAACTTGCGTGAATACGAATCGCTACATAGGTTTTTAAAAAGGCGTAAATACGAATCACAATATCAGATTTTTAAATCTCGTAAATAAGAATCGCAACGTACAATATTCAAATCGCGTGAATAAGAATCGCAACACGCTAATATGAAAAGCTATGTTTGATATTAAAATCGTGTGAATAAGAATCGAGATATTAGCAGATTCCAGGCTTGGGACCTCTAAAAGGCTTGTCGTTGTTGTTAATTTGCGTCGCACTAGAGCTGCACAATGGGCTATTGGCGACGGTCTGGGAAACATCCCGGAGGATGATCTGAAGACATGCCATCACAATTTTGATCCTGTGCGGAGGCTAAAAGGCTTGTCAGAAGCAGCGTCGTTTGAACTGTGAAAATCGGATCTATCTGGAGGGCTGGTAAAAAATTCAGAAAATCTTATCTGCTGCGTGTAAAAGGGGAGAAAATAGTTAAAATAAGCAAAAATGAGAAAGGATTGATAGCTATGTAGTTTGAATTTTCTGAAAAAGCGGAATACTTATAAAAAAAACAGTGAAATTTTTAGAAAATCTGAATTTTTCATTAAAAAAAAGCTGAAATTTAAGAGATAAAAGTAAAAAAAGCGGAAATCAGCTAAAAAGCGGAAAAATCTCATCCCTGGCAAATGTATACCGGGCAGTGACACTTAACTAGACCTAGTATATATTTTTGACATTTATCAAATGGAGTTAGTGATTGTCAACATTCACCCATTTCGGTCATTCACAGTAACATATAATATAAAAAGCCTTTGCCTAAATTCTAATTCACACGTTCGCAAAATCAGGGGTGATTGTGAGCTCAAAAATCCTGAAAATTTCTTGAGTAAAATCATTAATGATGCATTTCAAAAAATTTATGTCTCCGTAAATTTAAATCATTGATATTTTTATAACATGAAATTCTAAATAAATTATATGCAGCATAATTTAAATGAATAATTCCGTATAAGTTAAACTTTTATCTCTCATCACATTTATCAGTATACCAGAAAAAAATATTTTCAAATGAAAGCGATGCCAATCATAAATTCTAGTTCCAATATTTTTAAATAAAATATACACAATCATCTCTGCATAATAATAATGTTTCCCTGTAAACATTCCTCAAACTTTTTCAGTCGAATAAAGTCATTTTGATCTCTTCAGAAATAGAGTGTTTACACCTTGACTATAAAAAAACAGTGTATAGTTTGGCCACAAAGTCTGAGGCTGTCTGTTGCTATGAAAACAAAACTAGATCATTTTAGGGAGGCTAGCTTCTCTTCACTCTAGGACTATAACACCAAAGAAAATGATTCCCTTTCTTTCGCGGATCCAAGAGCTAAAACCTGTTCTAAACAATGACCCCACACCCCTACTTGATATAGTTATATTTCGTTACCATAGTCACCGCCACAGGTCCAGACGAATGACATGGGGAGTTCTTACTTTAGACAAACTATATGTACCTTTGCGAGGATTTTCAACCACATCAACACCAAATTGTACTATGTCTCCAGAACAGACTTCTCTGGCTGGAGACTCTTCAGAACCTTTGCTCAGCCTTTGGTTGTTCACAAATGTTCCATTACTGCTTTTTGTATCTTGCAAATAGAACTAGAGAGAAAAGATATTTTATGCTAATATTCTAAGTATAAAATAGAGAAGCTTAGATAAAAAGAAATAATGTGGCACAATTTTTTTCAGGTTTTCTACGACAAATAATTCTTAAGTAATTAAGTCATTTTCAAGACAAAATTAAGAGCCCTGCACTCCATGTTTTAATTAAATATGACTGGGAGTGAAGATTCTGTAACACACTAAGATTTTTAACAAAATAATTAATATAAATCCTTGCTGTGCTTCTCCCTTTTTTTAAAATTTAATTTAAATAAAATCTATTACGCGTATGAAAAATTTAAATCACTCATTAGAGTCTTCCTCACATCCCATCGTACGCCCCCCCTCTCCCCCTGTGGCAGAATCATAGCGACACAGAGACATTGTCGCAGAACGTTACCGAGTTCTTGCAGATAGATTTTTCTTTTAGAAAGTAAAAAAAATAATTACTTTTCTTTATAGAAATTTACAAATAATATCTGAATCTTGCATTTAGATAATCACTTTTTGACACGCTCAATTTACGCCGATAATATCATAAATCGATGTAATATTTTGATTGTATTTTCAACAGCTATTGATATTTATGTGGATTTTAAATATCCCGATAGGTATTTCAAACAATATGAAAAATTCAAATCGTGCATTTGCGTATTTACTTTTCAAAGCAATAATTCCATCAAATTTTTGGGAGTTATTGCAATTGATTTCTCCATAGTTTTTAAATCTGATATTTTTAAACGATATTATTAATTACAACAACCTAATCTTGAAATGAAACATGTAACATATATTCTTGTTATTATTAAAAGTATCTTGCAGAAAGAGATTAGTGTTAGAGAGTTTTGTCTCACATAGCTTGAAACAATTCTGCCACAGAGCTCACACCTGTATCATCGTAAATATGTGGAGTGTTTTGATAATTTTTACGGCAATTATTGTTATGAGTTTACAATTGGTATTTTTACATTCCATTATCCTTCACTCCTCAGTAATTACTATTGATTTCCTCATGATTTTTTTTCTTTAAAATTCAGATAATATCACGGCATGCAAAGTTCGATTTGCACACTCAAGTAATTACATTTAGGGGAGAGTTGGATATAACGGGATAGTCGGATAAAACAGTATACGTCGCCTAGGGACCAGACTATTGCAGCTATCTAGCAGACGACAGAAACTTGTTATTTGACTGGGATTATATCATTTTCAGTGCATCCCGTCTCGAGATCACAAGTTGATAGAAAGTTGTAGGTCTCAGAACTTTTTTACTCTATTTTCTTTGCCATTTTCTACATTTACGTGCGTTGTTTTTCACATTGTACTGTCTATATATATGAGATTACAATTCCGGTGAGTATTACATTTGATGAAGCATTTATTAACGAGTATTCTTATGTCTAGTCAATCTAATTTTTCTTTCACGTTTAGGCAGCAGCCATGTTTGTTTAGAAAAGTGTCTGAGTTTGACAAAACGGGACACTTATGAGTTAGATAAAACGGGATAAAGTTTTTTTATGTCCCGCTTTATCCACCTATTTGTTTGCCTATTACTTCTACTACATTATTATTACTACATTGAAAGAAAGGTAAAAAAGGCACGTACAAATACATTGACCCCTGAATTGGCAGCAGTGAAAAAGTTGGACAGATATGAGACAGTATTCAAAGCTGAACGAGAAAAAACACAGGAGCATGTATTGGCTCTAGAAGAGAGATTATTTGGTATAACTGTAACAGACATACGATACTAACATTTGAGTTAGCTGAGAGAAACAATATTAAGCATAATTTTAACACAGGAAAAAAATGGTCGGAAAGTGCTGCCTGTATTCATTTCTTGGCAGACAGAAAGAACTTAGCCTCCAAAATCCAGAACCCACGAATATGGCCCGAGCAAAAGGGTTTAATCGCACTGCAGTTAAGCAGTTTTATTGAACTTTTGAATTCTCTATTAAGTAAACATAAGATTACTCCAAATGATATTTATAAAATAGGAATTCTAACAGCGCCAAACAAGCTTTCAAAAGTGTTGAGTCTACGAGGCAAAAAGCAAGTGGGTAGCTTGTCTTCAGTCGAATGAGGATATTCGTCCCTCCTATGTTTGTACTTCCTCGAGTGAAGGAAAACCCCAAGACTCATGGATGATGCTTCTCCAGGATCGTTTGCAGTGTATCACAAGACCGGCTGGATCACTAAGAAGATCTTCATTGCTTGGTTTTAAAAGTTCGTTTAACTTTCCAAACCCAGGCATAAGAAGCCAGTGCTGTTGCTGCTTGATTAACATAACAATCACATCAAAAATTTGGAGCTTGTAAATTTGCCAAGAGAAAATAATGTAATCATAATAACCTTCTCCCCACATACAACTCATTGCCTTCAGCCCCTCTTAGTTTCATGGCTCCACTGAGCATGTATTATGAACAAGAAGTTTGAAGGTAGCTGTTCAACCATCCAGGTAGATGCGTTACAATTTACGAGGTTACAAAACTGAATGAGGTTGCAAACTTCAACGCAGCCTACTCATGGGCAGCCGTTGCAGAGACTACAATGAAAGAGTTTAGCAAAACTGGTAGAAGTCCTTATAATCCTGATGTCGTCCCAGATCAAATGTTTGCATTGTTTGTCACCACTGATCTAACAGCAAGAACCTATGTGGAAATACTTGTTGAACCACCGATAGATGGCAGTGTTTATTGTTAATTAAATTGTAACCGTAACTGTAAAAAGATCTTATTTAAAAGAGACATCTACGCTTTTTGAATGTAGTAGTAGTAGTTGTAGTAGCCATTTGTCCTGTATATCTCATGTTATAATATATATTTTTGTTGTCACTTACCCCTTTGTAATTATTTAGTAGTTTTCCTGTTTCTAATTCAGATATTTCTAACACCATGAAATTGGGGGAGAGGATAATTCACTTTTAAAAATTAGATTTTTCAGCGAACTAAATCCATGACTTACCATGATTTTTTTTTAAAAAATAGTTTAAGATCATGACAAATTTTGTTCCATAACAAAATTCATGACTTTCCAGGTGAGCAAATACCCTACAGTAAGCCTGAAAAAATTCTGCCACAGTGTTCCTTAGTTCGAGTTGGCGACAACTCGGTAAAGCAGTCGCCAACATTACCACAAGAAGCAAGATTCTACAATATAATTACCTTTCCATTTTCATACCACAGGAGTGCATGATTTCTGGACAAAACTTTACAGTCAAAGATTGCATTGTTGACTGCTGGCCTGCACCTGGCAACAGAACGTCCTACTTTGATGGGCTGATCTAGAACAAGTTCTCTTTCCCTGAATGGGTGGGAGTTGGGTCGTGATGTCAGGATGGCCCTTGGAGCCATCTGAGGAATGGCATTCTTCCCAGCTTCATTGGCAGTGGTCTCTTCAACTGCAGCCGTAGTTCCTGTTAGTGGATCTAAGTTATTCGGTTCTTTACGATATACAACCATGAAAACGGCCTTTATGCAGAGATTCCTTTAGGGGATTTCATGATGATTATGTCATAGCAAAAATATCTTTTTATATATCTAAGTGGGAGAAAAAAATAGCTTTATTTTATAGCTCTTGTTAACTTAAAACCAGGGTAGCCACTCAAATCTGGAAGAAAAAATTCCCCGTTTTTTTCCTTGCACATATTATAGACAATATATTAAGAGGAAACACACAATCACTGTTCTCTTGTCTGAGCTTCATTAAGATAACTATACTAGTTTTAATTGCAGGAAAAACTTAAAGAAATAAGGAACCTACTCGAAACAAATAACAGGGTTGCCACAGTAAAAAATTAACAAAAATAGTTGCTTTTAGTAGCCTTAAGCATGAAAATAGTTGCCTAAAACAATGAAAATTGTTGCCTGAACAGAAACAAAAATTTATCAAAAATAGTAGCCAAATAACTAAAATTATAGCTTAATTGTCAAATACTATTATTAGGACTGGGTGATGTCAGAAATTTTAAATTGTGATACATTGTCAGACATCCCGACATATAATCAAAAATAAATAAAAAGGAATAAATATAGTACAAAAGAAAATATTAATTCTAAACATATTTTACTATGACATCAATATCATTGCTTAATTTTTTCAATTAAATTAATAAAGAAGTCAAAGTAAAAGCAAACACAAGCATTATTTTATTTAAGACTCATTGGTTTAAAAATAATAATACTGTAACAAATTATTTTACATACATGAATTAAAAATTAAAAGAAAAAAAACGAAAGTGGAAAACAAACCAAAGAAATGTTCACTTTACAAAAAAAAAAAAAAATTTATCATTTGTTGAAAAACAACAAGCTTTTAAAACATCACTAGCCCCTTTTTTACTTACTTATTTAAAATAACAAAAAGTAGCATTAACTGATGGTCAAATTCCGTACTTAATAAATGTAAAAATATTTTTACTTTATTATTATTTTCATTTTTGAAAATAAAATCGACTAAAGATTTATTTGTTTAAAAATGATACTGACTATCGAACAAATTATAAAACAAACAAGTATTGAAAGAATTTTAATAAAAATTTTTAAAAAAGACTTTAAGTACTAATGTTAAATTATTATAAACTTCAAAACATTACCAAACTTTTTATCTAATTAAAAAAAAAAATTTGTCTTAACTAATAGCCAAATTTTTTTAAAACTTTGTTTTCATTTTCTCAAAAATAAAAGCAAATTAAATAAAGGTAAGCTTTGTTTTAATTTTTTTATAATTAAAAACGACTGAGCATTTAGTGGTTGGAAAACAATCAAACTATTATACTTAACTACATTTAATAAATTTAAAAAAAAAAAAAACTTTTTATAACAAAGTTAAATACAAAATACCCCTAATAAATTGTATCGCTTAAAATAAAAAACAATTGAAAAAAATCAATGATTTGATCAAGTGAGTTCAGAACGAAAATTTAAGATAACAGCGATTGTGCAGCAATTGCAAAGTAACAGTAGGTCTACTAAAAATAATTGACAAGAATCGTTAAACCCAGACAGAAAAAAAAATGGTATGAATTAATGCAGAACGAAACGATCGCTGCAAAAGTCTCACTGAAAACAAGAAATCCGACAATTATTTCTGACGAAATAAAATGCACTACGATCGCAAAATTACTGAAGTCCCATTGAAAATAATCCTCAAAAAACACAAAATCCCAAAGATAAAAATGGACAAAAAGAAACTACGCATAGCGTTCTACACTACAATGCTGATCCTCGCACAAAACCGGGAGTTCTGATTCAATTCGCTCTTTGTCATTCAACATTATGAAACTAACATCATCTTAATAGCAAAACGCTATCTACATCCCTGCAGCTAGACGAAATCAAAATAGTCTTCGTTAGTGTGGTAACAGCGTTAGCCTAGTCAAGTTTGCATATTAAATCGTTAAACCACGATTGTAATCTGTTTCTGATGCATCGCCTAAAACGAAAGTCACTACATCGGCCTACTGATATATGCGTTAAATCGATGTTTTGCGATACATCGATTTATCGCCCAGTCCTAACTGTGCTCCAATTAAAAAAAAGTTTTGTACAAATATAAAAGGTCTATTAGAAAATAGGTATCTAAATAAAAGTCTAATAACAATAAAATATGAATGTTAATAGAAGGAAAAAACAATTAAAAATAAGAAAACTGCCCTTCAGAGAGAGCATATAACAAGTACTTTATTAAATTCAATGGAAATTTAAATTTATGGCTCTTTGGAAATAAATGATTGTATAAAAGTTGATTTCTTTTATTAACGTTCTGAAAAGTAACGTTCATTTTTGTGAAAAAACTTCGCCAAGAGTAAAAAAAGTCTCATATTCCTGAAAATAGTTGCTTTTTTAACCTTTTCAGGTAAAAAAAGTCGCCATAGTCGCATAAGGCCGAAAATAGTAGCTAATAGCTGCATTTTAGTAGCCTGTGGCAATCCTGAAATAATGCTATAGTAAATTAAATAGTTTAGTATAGCAGAAATATCATCGTTAATATCCCATAGAATGCGCTTTGAGAGGTCACCACTTTTTAAAAGACGAAAATAAGAAATAAAACTCCCTGTACTTCCCCTGTTTGTAAGGAAAAAACTAAAAATACCCTGCATTTTCCCTGTTATTTTAAAATTCCCAGTATTTTACAGGTTTTCCTTATTCTCCCTGAAGAGTGGCAACCCAGGACACATATAATATTTTACTTGATATCTACTCTTAAATAGAAAAAGATTTCATTAATAAAATAAATAACAATATTTAAATGTTACATCAGTACACACACACACATTTTTACAGTTTGTTATAAACTGCTTTATTTTCTTAAATTATATGGGAATGTATGCAATGTTGCTATTTTATAGAATGTCTTTGGTTAAGTATAACATTTGGGAATTATGTTTATTCTTATATAGAATGCCCAGACATTCTATAGAACAACAAACGATGTTTAGGCTAAGCATGAAATATAAAAATTTTTATGTTCTTCGCTTAATCATTCTTAAAAATGTCAAGGCAGTGCATTAACTGTTTCATACTTAGCCAGTTTGTCACAAGTTATTTTATAAAATGAGTAGGCAATATGAAAAATATAAATCATGCCTCCCAAAGGAGGTGTCATTACTTTTCATTGTTGTGTTTCTTGGATGATTTTACTGATTATATACTTAAATAATAAAGTAGATTTTTGTTGTTGTCGTATGCCTGTTTAGGCAGTGGGGGTTGCGATTGTTCCTGTTTTTTTAGTGGCGCCATCTATGACCAGAAATTCGACTTCTGCCACGCCATTCACACAACCACAACCCGTTTATAGGGCAGGTCACATTCAAACAAAGGAGAAAGACATAGAACACAGAGAGAGAGAAAGAAACATCCATGCCTTGCCCGGGATTCGAACCCAGGACCTTTCTGACGCAAGGACAGTTCCCTGCCCCCACCACAGGCCGGTCGGCAATATAGTAGATGATCTACAGAATGAAATTCTCCATAAACCACAAAGTGTAAACAAGGAAATTGAATAATTAGCTGAAATTGAACAAAGCTTAGCTGCAAAGAAAAATTGCAGTTAAGAAAGATCTAATTTTTTTTAAAAATTATTTATTAAATGATTTTTTGCGTGGCTATAATTTCAAAACCCCATCGAATACTTGCAAGTGACGCCATCATAGGTAAATCGATTCAAAAGTCAATCAAGCTCTATAAACACATGTAACATCCCTTATGAGTATGCAATTAAATCTGATTTAGATTACATGTTCAGGCATAATCACTTCAATTCTTTTCAAATTATAGGTACCCAATTATAAGAGTTTTTTGTTTCTCTGTGAAATGCGCTTCTGTTGTAAATAGGACTTATTATATTAATTAGAATCTCTTAAATGCAGTAGTAAACTATATTACTGAGCTACTACATAAACTAAAAATATGGGATAAGGATCTGCATATTCTTTTCACTAGTAATTATCTTATATCTTTTTCCCTAGGAAGATTTATCACTACATAAACTATTCTTAAAAGTATGACATTTTGTCTAAAAAATAAATTAAGCAATTGAAAATTCATCTTAACCATGCCTTATCTCTATTTTATATTATAAATTCTTAAATAATGTTCTACTTTCAGGGATACTACCTTTTTTGTGAAAATTAGACATAATTCGCGAAAATTAAAAATTATATTATAAAATCAACACAAAAATGTGGTGCAAATATGGATTTATCGTTTTTTACGGGATACGAAAATAAAATTTTAGGAAAAAGTATTTTGTAAAACTACCGTTTTTCCTAAAGTTGAATTTGTGAAGGTAGCGCTAAACGGTAGCAAATTTGGCCTGGACAGACCCTTGACTTTTAATTACATAACCAGGGCCCTCGCTAAGCATCCACAACCTCGGCAAATGTAATAAAATCGTAAATTTGGGGAAACAATGTTTGAATGAACAATTTTTTTTTACTTAAAAGAAAAATATGTATTCCTCTCAATCATAACAAAATGAATTTTTCTGAAAAGTCTTTTTTTTTTTATTTAATTACAGCAGTGTTTCTCCAAACTTATGACTTTTGTGTACCCTTTCTAAATTTATTGTAACACTGTGTACCACTAATAAGTAAATGAATGCATTTTTTACTAAAAAAAAATTGCACAAAAGTTTAAAATCACAACTGGCTGTTAAAACCTCTTAATAATTAACTGTGAACTCTGTAAACAATAGCCAATAGAAAAATACTTAGTCGTAAAATTCCATGGCTAGGTTTGTTTTTAAATAAAATTGTTTGAAATTTTAGTTTGTTGCAAGATGTTTCGCATTAGAACACATACCCCCGCTAAACTGTTTCCGTACCCCTGTGGGTACACATACCACACTTTGGGAAACACTGAATTACACTGGAAACACTGAATTACTGTTAAATACCTGTCATAACCAATTAGAATTAATATTAAGTCCAGAGAATTTTTCAACTAAACAGATTACTACAAAATAGATGATGTAAGCAAGAAACACAAAGCACAAATTAACAGGCTCGTAGCCGGATCATGCCATATTTTTCCCCCTACAGTTTGTGTCAATAAAACTGATTAAGTGGTAACAAGATGCATATTATCATCCATTTATTTTTGCCGAAATTTTTTTTCTCATAACGAAAACATACTGCTTATTAAAATGTATTTATTTTTATAGGATGGTTGTAAATATAAGAAAATTTAAATTTGATTTTATCTTCATATATTACCACTCTTGAATGACATAGCAAATCTTGAATGCCTGCACTAGGCTGGCAATGAATGTGTTAAAGCCCTCTCAAATTTTATTTTAAAACCATCGCTGAACAGTCAACCCACTTTTAGGGTTTATTAAATTTAAAATAAAATAATTTTTAAAAAAATAATTTGTATTATTTTTGTTAAATTATAACCAACATATACAAAAAAAAAACATCTGAACAAACAAAATAATAAAAAATTTTAAAATACTTATATTTTCTAAAAAAAAATAATAATAAATAAATAAAATTAAAAAAAAAGAGATTTGGTTTAAATTAGGTTGATTTTGGCTGATATTTGGTTAAATTTATGAATAAATTTCTTTTAAAATTTAAATGTGAAATGTTATACATTTTAAACTTATTCTCTGGGCTCATTTAGAATCTCTTCTATTTAATCCAGTTTATCCTATTGCCTCAGAAAAATTATTTCTTCTTGAAAAATGTGTAACCTTGAACTTAAATGATTATATATAAAACCTACCTTATTAAACAATGCAAACCTTTTTACATTACTTTTTTAATGCGACAATGTAGCTACTCTACTAAGTATTTATAGCTTTGAAAAATATTTTTTCTAAAACTGACATATTTTAAGTTTAGAGTTTATTTTTGAAAATTAGAAATAGTTACATTATTATAAGAACTAAAAGAGAGATGAATCTAGTTTATATGCTTTTAAAAGAACAAAAAATTATTAAAACTGACATTTTAGGGATTTACCCAAGGCAGGGGTAAATACCCTACACCCCTGATATCTGCCCAACCCATAGCTAGAGCCCTGCATAACTATTACAGGAGTAAAATTAAAGGAAAATTTAGTAACTAATCTTCAACAGGGTGCGTAGCCAAATCTTTGAATCAAAAATAAGCACTTTTCAAAAACTTTTCAAGCACTTTACAAAAATTTTCAAGCACTCAAAAAATTCATATTCAATCAATGATATTACTGAAAAACAAAAACTTTTTATAAACAGTTTTAGCGTTAAAAAAAACCCAAAAAGAAACGGGCGTAAATCGAATCAATCAGTACTTTCCCACATCACCGAGTGAATTCAACTTGACCCTGAACTCAGAACAAAACTACCCTTACCCCCTACGTCAAAAAAAGTGTTAGAAGTAAAATAAAATAAACAAGAACAAAAATAAAATAAATTAAAAAGAAAAACATTTCATAAGGATCTGATATTCTCTCCCGAATTGGAGCACTCGGGTTTCGGTTTCAAGTGTGCGCATGCGCAAGTCATAACGTGGGTACGACATGAAGTCAGCGTGAATGATTACGTAGCAAACTCCCCATTTTTCGTGAAATCCATGGGATCCACCAGATATCACTGAAGGGAAGGAAAAAAAATTATACGAAAAAAAAGCACTTTTGAAAAACGCCAGCTGAAAAAAGCACCTTTAAAAGCTTTTAAAACGAAATCCCAAAAAAAGCACCTTTAAGTACTTTTTACAAACGCTACGCACCCTGTTCAAACTAGTAACTAAAATTAATTTGTACATTTTTTTACAGGTTCTCATATTTGTTTCTAAGCGACTTTTATTAAATATAATTACAGTCAATTTAAATGAAAATTAAAATTGCTAAGAATGTATAGTTTTCATGTATACGATGAAATATTTTGTTGAGGCGATACAGACCAAGGCACAAAATTAAAGGAAAAAAAAAAGTATAGTTATTTGTCTTTCCAGCTACAATCCTCAAGGTGCCAATTGGATGTTACATTTGTAGTTTTTAAAAATAAAAACTTGTAGGTAGAGGTTTGTCTGAGAAGTGCTACGAATAATGCACTTAAAAATGGTCCTCTTGCGTGATTCTTAGTTTTTCACAAGCCGTCAAGAATTTGCAATTATTCTGCAACAGATAATAATATGGAAATCATCCCACTGTATTGAGATCTAACAATAATAGCCAAGTCTTGGCGATATCCGGACAGTCTCGCGATAGAGTAAAGAGAATATCACAGAACAAGTCTAACTCGAAGGGTATAACTCACAGTCAACCACAAACAAACCTCCACATTTTTCTTTTTAAGAAAAAAAATTGCTAGTTTATAAACTATTTGACGCCTTCGCAATTATAATCGTTGCGGCCGATCACGATACCAAAATATCCTCAATTGCGAAAATACATTATATATTTTTAATGCTTTTTATGAAATTAATATATGCGTTGTTTCTAATACAATTTTCACTTCTCCTGAAATGGCCACCTCTTTTAACAAATGATGAATTCAGAATCCGTTAAAAGAAAAAAAATATTGAAATTAATCATATAAGTACAATATTAAATGATGCGCAATATATAATTTTCAATTATTTTGAGGGCAAAACATATATAGTACTTATACTAACTAGTAATTTAAATAAATTGAGTAACAATTTAATAAATAAACAGGATAGGTCTAACTACATTTAGTCAAAAAAACTATGCAAGCAAAGCACAAGTCAATTTTATTTTAAGGCATAAATGATATTTTAAGAGAAGTAAACAAAAATAGTCTACTTTTGCATATAGTTTCAGTAACAGGTGACGAGTGAGCTTAGTATTAATAGATTACTCCTTACATCCGGGATATTTCTGTAAATGATTAAAAAAACTCTACTAATACATTTTACTATTAGAGTTCACAAATTCGCTACACCATACCAATGTACGAAATAAATAAATAATCAGTACACATCGCTGCTTATCAGTAATATCAGCAAGCGAAAACAACAATTGAAGACAGTTGCCACGCAAAGTCTATACACATCATAGAATTTTTCGAATTCCCGGGGACGTTCCTCAGCAGCCTCAACAAATAATTGAATATAGGTTTCTATCATTGCTGTATACATTATCGATTAATCGTTATTTAGGTTTACTAGATTTGGCTACCTCAGTCTGTTTTGACATTTTTGAGTTGATAAATTCTTGATTTTTTTTTTCCATTCGACTTTCACACTCTCTGCAAAGAAGACTGGTGTTTTTAAAGCGGCCTGAGAGGGGAGGGGGGTTAAAATCGGGATATCTAATTCAATCCAGCTCATTGTAAACGAGAAAAGACACATATTTTCAAAGAAAAAACACTCCCAGAAAGCATGTAACCTTACGACAACCTTGAGTTTTAACTTTACTTTCATTGTTACGAAAAGGTTTGCGGAAAAAACTTTTTTTCAATGATGTAAAAATATCGCAATTTCCAACCTTTCCTTCTTAAAGGAAAACTAAATGATTTTTAATTCTTTTTTCAGAAATATTGTTAATTAGGTAAAAAAACAAGCAAATTGTAAACCTTGTTTTTTGCATTTTTGTTTGCTGTCATGATTAGATTAGCAGAAATATTAAGCGAAAACCTTTTTCAAAGGAAACGAAATAAAGCAAATATTAACCTTTTCAGCGAAAATATTAATAAATAATAAGAAAATATTTTGCAAAGGGCCTCATTTAAAGGAAAGCAAATAAACGAGCATGAGACCATGATTTTGGATTGTTTTTTTAAAGTCTGAGAAAGTACAATACGAAAACTTTCTTTTAAAAAGGTTTCTCGACACAAGTATAAGTAATAGTTCTTTTTTAGAAACTTTTCATTCGAACAATCTCATTAAAATAATAAATAAAATTTGAATCTGGAGTTTAAAATTGACTCTTCAATATTTTTTTACATATTTTATTTCCTTCTCGAATTTGGCTTTAGGGGTCCTATGCGTTGCGGTACCTTAGAAATGTGGGGCCTTCTCTCGTTCATTTCACCTTATTGCAAACCTAATTATGGTATAGCAATAAAATATTCGCGCAAAGAGAATTTTATTTGAAATATTTATGTGCAGAAAAAATTCGCCCAACAGTCTATTGTGAACTAGAGGGTAATCGATATTTATGACTAACGAGGAGAGATGGTGAAAATAAAATCAGCATTGTGCTCCTACCACCTCTAATTCCCTGACAAGCTGGTATCTGCTCCACAGCTGGGAGGATTCAAAACCTAGACCCACAGTTTTTTTCATCATATCTTTGGAGTGAATTTAAAAGCATTTTGGTCACAGAACTCGATGTATAGTGTACAAAATAAAAGACAGACCACCCAGAATAAATTTTGATCTAATGATTGAATTTTCACGTTTTAAAAATCAATCTTAATATACCAAACAATAGTACCAAAGGGAATTTTTATACACTATTTAGGGGGCACATAAAGAGCCAAAAGAGATTTTGTTAATTAACCGGAAGGAAGTTTTTTAAGCTATATATTCGTGGAAGCAACGAGTGAGTCGTGGCGTGGTTGTTAGCGCCATGGGTAAAGAAGTGTGTAAACTCGGTCGTCAGGGGTTCGGTCCTGGTCACGGATTAATTTTTAATTTTTTTTTCTATTTACTTTATTTTATTTTTTAAAATTTATTTTTCGATATTTCAACGTGAATAAAGTGTTATATATATAAAAATA
Organism: Parasteatoda tepidariorum; assembly: GCF_982258835.1. Taxonomy (NCBI): domain Eukaryota; kingdom Metazoa; phylum Arthropoda; class Arachnida; order Araneae; family Theridiidae; genus Parasteatoda; species Parasteatoda tepidariorum. Next base: position 119,671,726 of record NC_141755.1, on the reverse strand, counting down.
ATTATTTTTCTTTGGGAAAGAGGGAATAATAGCTGAAATCCGGATAAATTTCGACTCCGGAGCTACGCACATGACTCACTCCGTAACTCCCTTTAATATTGACTTACAATTTTCAAACTCTGATAGAAATTAGACTTTTATATACAAAACAATCGTAAAAAAGGAAATTTTTATACACTAATTAGGGGGCACATAATGGGCCAAAATAGATTTTGTTAATTTACCGGAAGGAAGTTCGTTAAGCTATATATTCGTGGAAGCAACGTGTGAGTCGTGGTGTGGTTGTTAGCTCCATGGGTAAAGAAGTTTGTGGACTCGGTGGGCAGGGGTTCGGTCCTGGTCACGGATAAATTTTAATTTTTTTTTCTATTTACTTTATTTTAATTTTTAAAATTTATTTTTCGATATTTCAACGTAAATAAAGTGTTATATATGTAAAAATAATTATTTTTCTTTGGGAAAGAGGGAATAATAGCTGAAATCCGGATAAATTTCGACTCCGGAGCTACGCACATGACTCACTCCGTAACTCCCTTTAATATTAACTTATAATTTTTAAACTCTGCCAGAAATTAGAGTTTTATATACCAAACAATCGTAAAAAAGAAAATTTTTATACACTAATTAGGGGGCACATAATGGGCCAAAATAGATTTTGTTAATTAACCGGAAGGAAGTTCTTTAAGCTATATATTCATGGAAGCAACGTGTGAGTCGTGGTGTGGTTGTTAGCTCCATGACTAACGATGTTTGTGGACTCGGTTGTCAGGGGTTCGGTCCTGGTCACGGATAAATTTTAATTTTTTTTTCTATTTACTTTAATTTTTAAAATTTATTTTTCGATATTTCAACGTGAATAAAGTGTTATATATATAAAAAAAATTATTTTTCGTTGGGAAAGAGAAAATAATAGCTGAAAAACGGATAAATTTCGACTCCGGAGCTACGCACACGACTCACTCCGTAACTCCCTTTAATATTAACTTATAATTTTCAAACTCTGCCAGAAATTAGAGTTTTATATACCAAACAATCGTACCAAAGGAAATTTTTATACACTAATTAGTGGGCACATAATGGGCCAAAATAGATTTTGTTAATTAACCGGAAGGAAGTTCTTTAAGCTATATATTCGTGGAAGCCAAGTGTGAGTCGTGGTGCGGTTGTTAGCTCCATGGGTAAGGAAGTTTGAGGACTCGTTGGTTAGGGGTTCGGTCCTGGTCACGGATGAATTTTAATTTTTTTTTCTATTTACTTTATTTTACTTTTTAAAATTTATTTTTCGATATTTCAACGTGAATAAAGTGTTATATATATAAAAATAATTATTTTTCTTTGGGAAAGAGGGAATAATAGTTGAAAATCGGATAAATTTCGACTCCGGAGCTACGCACATGACTCACTCCGTAACTCCCTTTAATATTAACTTATAATTTTTAAAATCTGCCAGAAATTAGAGTTTTGTATACCAAACAATCGTAAAAAAGAAAATTTTTATACACTAATTAGGGGGCACATAATGGGCCAAAATAGATTTTGTTAATTAACCGGAAGGAAGTTCTTTAAGCTATATATTCGTGGAAGCAACGTGTGAGTCGTGGTGTGGTTGTTAGCTCCATGGCTAAAGATGTTTGTGGACTCGGTGGTCAGGGGTTCGGTCCTGGTCACGGATAAATTTTAATTTTTTTTTCTATTTACTTTAATTTTTAAAATATATTTTTCGATATTTCAACGTGAATAAAGTGTTATATATATAAAAATAATTATGTTTCGTTGGGAAAGAGGAGATAATAGCTGAAAAACGGATAAATTTCGACTCCGGAGCTACGCACACGACTCACTCTGTAACTCCCTTTAATATTGACTTATAATTTTCAAACTCTGATAGAAATTAGACTTTTATATACAAAACAATCGTAAAAAAGGAAATTTTTATACACTAATTAGGGGGCACATAATGGGCCAAAATAGATTTTGTTAATTTACCGGAAGGAAGTTCGTTAAGCTATATATTCGTGGAAGCAACGTGTGAGTCGTGGTGTGGTTGTTAGCTCCATGGCTAAAGATGTTTGTGGACTCGGTGGTCAGGGGTTCGGTCCTGGTCACGGATAAATTTTAATTTTTTTTTCTATTTACTTTAATTTTTAAAATATATTTTTCGATATTTCAACGTGAATAAAGTGTTATATATATAAAAATAATTATGTTTCGTTGGGAAAGAGGAAATAATAGCTGAAAAACGGATAAATTTCGACTCCGGAGCTACGCACACGACTCACTCTGTAACTCCCTTTAATATTGACTTATAATTTTCAAACTCTGATAGAAATTAGACTTTTATATACAAAACAATCGTAAAAAAGGAAATTTTTATACACTAATTAGGGGGCACATAATGGGCCAAAATAGATTTTGTTAATTTACCGGAAGGAAGTTCGTTAAGCTATATATTCGTGGAAGCAACGTGTGAGTCGTGGTGTGGTTGTTAGCTCCATGGGTAAAGAAGTTTGTGGACTCGGTGGTCAGGGGTTCGGTCCTGGTCACGGATAAATTTTAATTTTTTTTTCTATTTACTTTATTTTAATTTTTAAAATTTATTTTTCGATATTTCAACGTAAATAAAGTGTTATATATATAAAAATAATTATTTTTCTTTGGGAAAGAGGGAATAATAGCTGAAATCCGGATAAATTTTGACTCCGGAGCTGCGCACATGACTCACTCCGTAACTCCCTTTAATATTAACTTATAATTTTTAAACTCTGCCAGAAATTAGAGTTTCATATACCAAACAATCGTAAAAAAGAAAATTTTTATACACTAATTAGGGGGCACATAATGGGCCAAAATAGATTTTGTTAATAACCCGGAAGGAAGTTCTTTAAGCTATATATTCGTGGAAGCCAAGTGTGAGTCGTGGTGCGGTTGTTAGCGCCTTGGGTAAAGAAGTTTGTAGACTCGGTGGTCAGGGGTTCGGTCCTGGTCACGGGTTAATTTTTAATTTTTTTTTCTAATTACTTTATTTTATTTTTTAAAATTCATTTTTCGATATTTCAACGTGAATAAAGTGTTATATATATAAAAATAATTATTTTTCTTTGGGAAAGAGGGAATAATAGTTGAAAATCGGATAAATTTCGACTCCGGAGCTACGCACATGACTCACTCCGTAACTCCCTTTAATATTAACTTATAATTTTTAAAATCTGCCAGAAATTAGAGTTTTGTATACCAAACAATCGTAAAAAAGAAAATTTTTATACACTAATTAGGGGGCACATAATGGGCCAAAATAGATTTTGTTAATTAACCGGAAGGAAGTTCTTTAAGCTATATATTCGTGGAAGCAACGTGTGAGTCGTGGTGTGGTTGTTAGCTCCATGGCTAAAGATGTTTGTGGACTCGGTGGTCAGGGGTTCAGTCCTGGTCACGGATAAATTTTAATTTTTTTTTCTATTTACTTTAATTTTTAAAATATATTTTTCGATATTTCAACGTGAATAAAGTGTTATATATATAAAAATAATTATGTTTTGTTGGGAAAGAGGAAATAATAGCTGAAAAACGGATAAATTTCAACTCCGGAGCTACGCACACGACTCACTCTGTAACTCCCTTTAATATTGACTTATAATTTTCAAACTCTGATAGAAATTAGACTTTTATATACAAAACAATCGTAAAAAAGGAAATTTTTATACACTACTTAGGGGGCACATAATGGGCCAAAATAGATTTTGTTAATTTACCGGAAGGAAGTTCGTTAAGCTATATATTCGTGGAAGCAACGTGTGAGTCGTGGTGTGGTTGTTAGCTCCATGGGTAAAGAAGTTTGTGGACTCGGTGGTCAGGGGTTCGGTCCTGGTCACGGATAAATTTTAACTTTTTTTTCTATTTACTTTATTTTAATGTTTAAAATTTATTTTTCGATATTTCAACGTAAATAAAGTGTTATATATATAAAAATAATTATTTTTCTTTGGGAAAGAGGGAATAATAGCTGAAATCCGGATAAATTTTGACTCCGGAGCTACGCACATGACTCACTCCGTAACTCCCTTTAATATTAACTTATAATTTTTAAACTCTGCCAGAAATTAGAGTTTCATATACCAAACAATCGTAAAAAAGAAAATTTTTATACACTAATTAGGGGGTACATAATGGGCCAAAATAGATTTTGTTAATTAACCGGAAGGAAGTTCTTTAAGCTATATATTCATGGAAGCAACGTGTGAGTCGTGGTGTGGTTGTTAGCTCCATGGCTAACGATGTTTGTGGACTCGGTTGTCAGGGGTTCGGTCCTGGTCACGGATAAATTTTAATTTTTTTTTCTATTTACTTTAATTTTTAAAATTTATTTTTCGATATTTCAACGTGAATAAAGTGTTATATATATAAAAATAATTATTTTTCGTTGGGAAAGAGAAAATAATAGCTGAAAAACGGATAAATTTCGACTCCGGAGCTACGCACGCGACTCACTCCGTAACTCCCTTTAATATTAACTTATAATTTTCAAACTCTGCCAGAAATTAGAGTTTTATATACCAAACAATCGTACCAAAGGAAATTTTTATACACTAATTAGTGGGCACATAATGGGCCAAAATAGATTTTGTTAATTAACCGGAAGGAAGTTTTTTAAGCTATATATTCGTAGAAGCCAAGTGTGAGTCGTGGTGCGGTTGTTAGCGCCTTTGGTAAAGAAGTTTGTAGACTCGGTGGTCAGGGGTTCGGTCCTGGTCACGGGTTAATTTTTAATTTTTTTGTCTAATTACTTTATTTTATTTTTTAAAATTCCTTTTTCGATATTTCAACGTGAATAAAGTGTTATATATATAAAAATAATTATTTTTCTTTGGGAAAGAGGGAATAATAGTTGAAAATCGGATAAATTTCGACTCCGGAGCTACGCACATGACTCACTCCGTAACTCCCTTTAATATTAACTTATAATTTTCAAACTCTGCCAGAAATTAGAGTTTTATATACCAAACAATCGTACCAAAGGAAATTTCTATACACTAATTAGGGGGCACATAATGGGCCAAAATAGATTTTGTTAATTAACCGGAAGGAAGTTCTTTAAGCTATATATTCGTGGAAGCCATGTGTGAGTCGTGGTGCGGTTGTTAGCGCCTTGGGTAAAGAAGTTTGTGGACTCGGTGGTTAGGGGTTCGGTCCTGGTCACGGGTTAATTTTTAATTTTTTTTTTCTATTTACTTTATTTTATTTTTTAAAATTCATTTTTCGATATTTCAACGTGAATAAAGTGTTATATATATAAAAATAATTATTTTTATTTGGGAAAGAGGGAATAATAGCTGAAAATCGGATAAATTTCGACTCCGGAGCTACGCACATGACTCACTCCGTAACTCCCTTTAATATTAACTTATAATTTTCAAACTCTGCCAGAAATTAGAGTTTTATATACCAAACAATCGTAATAAAGGAAATTTTTATACACTAATTAGGGGGCACATAATGGGCCAAAATAGATTTTGTTAATTTACCGGAAGAACGTTCTTTAAGCTATATGTTCGTGGAAGCGACGTGTGAGTCGTGGTGTGGTTGTTAGCTCCATGGGTAAGGAAGTTTGAGGACTCGTTGGTTAGGGGTTCGGTCCTGGTCACGGATGAATTTTAATTTTTTTTTCTATTTACTTTATTTTACTTTTTAAAATTTATTTTTCGATATTTCAACGTGAATAAAGTGTTATATATATAAAAATAATTATTTTTCGTTGGGAAAGAGAAAATAATAGCTGAAAAACGGATAAATTTCGACTCCGGAGCTACGCACACGACTCACTCCGTAACTCTCTTTAATATTAACTTATAATTTTTAAACTGTGCCAGAAATTAGAGCTTTGTATACCAAACAATGGTAATAAAGGAAATTTTTATACACTAATTAGGGGGCACATAATGGGCCAAAATAGATTTTGTTAATTTACCGGAAGAACGTTCTTTAAGCTATATGTTCGTGGAAGCGACGTGTGAGTCGTGGTGTGGTTGTTAGCTCCATGGGTAAGGAAGTTTGAGGACTCGTTGGTTAGGGGTTCGGTCCTGGTCACGGATAAATTTTAATTTTTTTTTCTATTTACTTTATTTTACTTTTTAAAATTTATTTTTCGATATTTCAACGTGAATAAAGTGTTATATATATAAAAATAATTATTTTTCGTTGGGAAAGAGAAAATAATAGCTGAAAATCGGATAAATTTTGACTCCGGAGCTACGCACATGATTCACTCCGTAACTCCCTTTAATATTAACTTATAATTTTTAAAATCTGCCAGAAATTAGAGTTTTATATACCAAACAATCGTAAAAAAGAAAATTTTTATACACTAATTAGGGGGCACATAATGGGCCAAAATAGATTTTGTTAATTTACCGGAAGGAAGTTCGTTAAGCTATATATTCGTGGAAGCAACGTGTGAGTCGTGGTGTGGTTGTTAGCTCCATGGCTAAAGATGTTTGTGGACTCGGTGGTCAGGGGTTCGGTCCTGGTCACGGATAAATTTTAATTTTTTTTTCTATTTACTTTAATTTTTAAAATATATTTTTCGATATTTCAACGTGAATAAAGTGTTATATATATAAAAATAATTATGTTTCGTTGGGAAAGAGGAAATAATAGCTGAAAAACGGATAAATTTCGACTCCGGAGCTACGCACACGACTCACTCTGTAACTCCCTTTAATATTGACTTATAATTTTCAAACTCTGATAGAAATTAGACTTTTATATACAAAACAATCGTAAAAAAGGAAATTTTTATACACTAATTAGGGGGCACATAATGGGCCAAAATAGATTTTGTTAATTTACCGGAAGGAAGTTCGTTAAGCTATATATTCGTGGAAGCAACGTGTGAGTCGTGGTGTGGTTGTTAGCTCCATGGGTAAAGAAGTTTGTGGACTCGGTGGTCAGGGGTTCGGTCCTGGTCACGGATAAATTTTAATTTTTTTTTCTATTTACTTTATTTTAATTTTTAAAATTTATTTTTCGATATTTCAACGTAAATAAAGTGTTATATATATAAAAATAATTATTTTTCTTTGGGAAAGAGGGAATAATAGCTGAAATCCGGATAAATTTTGACTCCGGAGCTACGCACATGACTCACTCCGTAACTCCCTTTAATATTAACTTATAATTTTTAAACTCTGTCAGAAATTAGAGTTTCATATACCAAACAATCGTAAAAAAGAAAATTTTTATACACTAATTAGGGGGTACATAATGGGCCAAAATAGATTTTGTTAATTAACCGGAAGGAAGTTCTTTAAGCTATATATTCATGGAAGCAACGTGTGAGTCGTGGTGTGGTTGTTAGCTCCATGGGTAAAGAAGTTTGTGGACTCGGTGGTCAGGGGTTCGGTCCTGGTCACGGATAAATTTTAATTTTTTTTTCTATTTACTTTAATTTTTAAAATTTATTTTTCGATATTTCAACGTGAATAAAGTGTTATATATATAAAAATAATTATTTTTCGTTGGGAAAGAGAAAATAATAGCTGAAAAACGGATAAATTTCGACTCCGGAGCTACGCACGCGACTCACTCCGTAACTCCCTTTAATATTAACTTATAATTTTCAAACTCTGCCAGAAATTAGAGTTTTATATACCAAACAATCGTACCAAAGGAAATTTTTATACACTAATTAGTGGGCACATAATGGGCCAAAATAGATTTTGTTAATTAACCGGAAGGAAGTTTTTTAAGCTATATATTCGTAGAAGCCAAGTGTGAGTCGTGGTGCGGTTGTTAGCGCCTTGGGTAAAGAAGTTTGTAGACTTGGTGGTCAGGGGTTCGGTCCTGGTCACGGGTTAATTTTTAATTTTTTTGTCTAATTACTTTATTTTATTTTTTAAAATTCCTTTTTCGATATTTCAACGTGAATAAAGTGTTATATATATAAAAATAATTATTTTTCTTTGGGAAAGAGGGAATAATAGTTGAAAATCGGATAAATTTCGACTCCGGAGCTACGCACATGACTCACTCCGTAACTCCCTTTAATATTAACTTATAATTTTCAAACTCTGCCAGAAATTAGAGTTTTATATACCAAACAATCGTACCAAAGGAAATTTCTATACACTAATTAGGGGGCACATAATGGGCCAAAATAGATTTTGTTAATTAACCGGAAGGAAGTTCTTTAAGCTATATATTCGTGGAAGCCATGTGTGAGTCGTGGTGCGGTTGTTAGCGCCTTGGGTAAAGAAGTTTGTGGACTCGGTGGTTAGGGGTTCGGTCCTGGTCACGGGTTAATTTTTAATTTTTTTTTTCTTTTTACTTTATTTTATTTTTTAAAATTCATTTTTCGATATTTCAACGTGAATAAAGTGTTATATATATAAAAATAATTATTTTTCTTTGGGAAAGAGGGAATAATAGCTGAAAATCGGATAAATTTCGACTCCGGAGCTACGCACATGACTCACTCCGTAACTCCCTTTAATATTAACTTATAATTTTCAAACTCTGCCAGAAATTAGAGTTTTATATACCAAACAATCGTAATAAAGGAAATTTTTATACACTAATTAGGGGGCACATAATGGGCCAAAATAGATTTTGTTAATTTACCGGAAGAACGTTCTTTAAGCTATATGTTCGTGGAAGCGACGTGTGAGTCGTGGTGTGGTTGTTAGCTCCATGGGTAAGGAAGTTTGAGGACTCGTTGGTTAGGGGTTCGGTCCTGGTCACGGATGAATTTTAATTTTTTTTTCTATTTACTTTATTTTACTTTTTAAAATTTATTTTTCGATATTTCAACGTGAATAAAGTGTTATATATATAAAAATAATTATTTTTCGTTGGGAAAGAGAAAATAATAGCTGAAAAACGGATAAATTTCGACTCCGGAGCTACGCACACGACTCACTCCGTAACTCTCTTTAATATTAACTTATAATTTTTAAACTGTGCCAGAAATTAGAGCTTTGTATACCAAACAATGGTAATAAAGGAAATTTTTATACACTAATTAGGGGGCACATAATGGGCCAAAATAGATTTTGTTAATTTACCGGAGGAACGTTCTTTAAGCTATATGTTCGTGGAAGCGACGTGTGAGTCGTGGTGTGGTTGTTAGCTCCATGGGTAAGGAAGTTTGAGGACTCGTTGGTTAGGGGTTCGGTCCTGGTCACGGATAAATTTTAATTTTTTTTTCTATTCACTTTATTTTACTTTTTAAAATTTATTTTTCGATATTTCAACGTGAATAAAGTGTTATATATATAAAAATAATTATGTTTCGTTGGGAAAGAGGAAATAATAGCTGAAAAACGGATAAATTTCGACTCCGGAGCTACGCACACGACTCACTCTGTAACTCCCTTTAATATTGACTTACAATTTTCAAACTCTGATAGAAATTAGACTTTTATATACAAAACAATCGTAAAAAAGGAAATTTTTATACACTAATTAGGGGGCACATAATGGGCCAAAATAGATTTTGTTAATTTACCGGAAGGAAGTTCGTTAAGCTATATATTCGGGGAAGCAACGTGTGAGTCGTGGTGTGGTTGTTAGCTCCATGGGTAAAGAAGTTTGTGGACTCGGTTGTCAGGGGTTCGGTCCTGGTCACGGATAAATTTTAATTTTTTTTTTCTATTTACTTTAATTTTTAAAATTTATTTTTCGATATTTCAACGTGAATAAAGTGTTATATATATAAAAAAAATTGTTTTTCGTTGGGAAAGAGAAAATAATAGCTGAAAAACGGATAAATTTCGACTCCGGAGCTACGCACACGACTCACTCCGTAACTCCCTTTAATATTAACTTATAATTTTCAAACTCTGCCAGAAATTAGAGTTTTATATACCAAACAATCGTACCAAAGGAAATTTTTATACACTAATTAGTGGGCACATAATGGGCCAAAATAGATTTTGTTAATTAACCGGAAGAAAGTTCTTTAAGCTATATATTCGTGGAAGCCAAGTGTGAGTCGTGGTGCGGTTGTTAGCGCCTTGGGTAAAGAAGTTTGTAGACTCGGTGGTCAGGGGTTCGGTCCTGGTCACGGGTTAATTTTTAATTTTTTTTTCTGATTACTTTATTTTATTTTTTAAAATTCATTTTTCGATATTTCAACGTGAATAAAGTGTTATATATATAAAAATAATTATTTTTCTTTGGGAAAGAGGGAATAATAGTTGAAAATCGGATAAATTTCGACTCCGGAGCTACGCACATGACTCACTCCGTAACTCCCTTTAATATTAACTTATAATTTTTAAAATCTGCCAGAAATTAGAGTTTTGTATACCAAACAATCGTAAAAAAGAAAATTTTTATACACTAATTAGGGGGCACATAATGGGCCAAAATAGATTTTGTTAATTAACCGGAAGGAAGTTCTTTAAGCTATATATTCGTGGAAGCAACGTGTGAGTCGTGGTGTGGTTGTTAGCTCCATGGCTAAAGATGTTTGTGGACTCGGTGGTCAGGGGTTCGGTCCTGGTCACGGATAAAGTTTAATTTTTTTTTCTATTTACTTTAATTTTTAAAATATATTTTTCGATATTTCAACGTGAATAAAGTGTTATATATATAAAAATAATTATGTTTCGTTGGGAAAGAGGAAATAATAGCTGAAAAACGGATAAATTTCGACTCCGGAGCTACGCACACGACTCACTCTGTAACTCCCTTTAATATTGACTTATAATTTTCAAACTCTGATAGAAATTAGACTTTTATATACAAAACAATCGTAAAAAAGGAAATTTTTATACACTAATTAGGGGCACATAATGGGCCAAAATAGATTTTGTTAATTTACCGGAAGGAAGTTCGTTAAGCTATATATTCGTGGAAGCAACGTGTGAGTCGTGGTGTGGTTGTTAGCTCCATGGCTAAAGATGTTTGTGGACTCGGTGGTCAGGGGTTCGGTCCTGGTCACGGATAAATTTTAATTTTTTTTTCTATTTACTTTAATTTTTAAAATATATTTTTCGATATTTCAACGTGAATAAAGTGTTATATATATAAAAATAATTATTTTTCTTTGGGAAAGAGGGAATAATAGTTGAAAATCGGATAAATTTCGACTCCGGAGCTACGCACATCACTCACTCCGTAACTCCCTTTAATATTAACTTATAATTTTTAAAATCTGCCAGAAATTAGAGTTTTGTATACCAAACAATCGTAAAAAAGAAAATTTTTATACACTAATTAGGGGGCACATAATGGGCCAAAATAGATTTTGTTAATTAACCGGAAGGAAGTTCTTTAAGCTATATATTCGTGGAAGCAACGTGTGAGTCGTGGTGTGGTTGTTAGCTCCATGGCTAAAGATGTTTGTGGACTCGGTGGTCAGGGGTTCGGTCCTGGTCACGGATAAATTTTAATTTTTTTTTCTATTTACTTTAATTTTTAAAATATATTTTTCGATATTTCAACGTGAATAAAGTGTTATATATATAAAAATAATTATGTTTCGTTGGGAAAGAGGAAATAATAGCTGAAAAACGGATAAATTTCGACTCCGGAGCTACGCACACGACTCACTCTGTAACTCCCTTTAATATTGACTTATAATTTTCAAACTCTGATAGAAATTAGACTTTTATATACAAAACAATCGTAAAAAAGGAAATTTTTATACACTAATTAGGGGGCACATAATGGGCCAAAATAGATTTTGTTAATTTACCGGAAGGAAGTTCGTTAAGCTATATATTCGTGGAAGCAACGTGTGAGTCGTGGTGTGGTTGTTAGCTCCATGGGTAAAGAAGTTTGTGGACTCGGTGGTCAGGGGTTCGGTCCTGGTCACGGATAAATTTTAACTTTTTTTTCTATTTACTTTATTTTAATTTTTAAAATTTATTTTTCGATATTTCAACGTAAATAAAGTGTTATATATATAAAAATAATTATTTTTCTTTGGGAAAGAGGGAATAATAGCTGAAATCCGGATAAATTTTGACTCCGGAGCTACGCACATGACTCACTCCGTAACTCCCTTTAATATTAACTTATAATTTTTAAACTCTGCCAGAAATTAGAGTTTCATATACCAAACAATCGTAAAAAAGAAAATTTTTATACACTAATTAGGGGGTACATAATGGGCCAAAATAGATTTTGTTAATTAACCGGAAGGAAGTTCTTTAAGCTATATATTCATGGAAGCAACGTGTGAGTCGTGGTGTGGTTGTTAGCTCCATGGCTAACGATGTTTGTGGACTCGGTTGTCAGGGGTTCGGTCCTGGTCACGGATAAATTTTAATTTTTTTTTCTATTTACTTTAATTTTTAAAATTTATTTTTCGATATTTCAACGTGAATAAAGTGTTATATATATAAAAATAATTATTTTTCGTTGGGAAAGAGAAAATAATAGCTGAAAAACGGATAAATTTCGACTCCGGAGCTACGCACGCGACTCACTCCGTAACTCCCTTTAATATTAACTTATAATTTTCAAACTCTGCCAGAAATTAGAGTTTTATATACCAAACGATCGTACCAAAGAAAATTTTTATACACTAATTAGTGGGCACATAATGGGCCAAAATAGATTTTGTTAATTAACCGGAAGGAAGTTTTTTAAGCTATATATTCGTAGAAGCCAAGTGTGAGTCGTGGTGCGGTTGTTAGCGCCTTGGGTAAAGAAGTTTGTAGACTCGGTGGTCAGGGGTTCGGTCCTGGTCACGGGTTAATTTTTAATTTTTTTGTCTAATTACTTTATTTTATTTTTTAAAATTCCTTTTTCGATATTTCAACGTGAATAAAGTGTTATATATATAAAAAAAATTGTTTTTCGTTGGGAAAGAGAAAATAATAGCTGAAAAACGGATAAATTTCGACTCCGGAGCTACGCACACGACTCACTCCGTAACTCCCTTTAATATTAACTTATAATTTTCAAACTCTGCCAGAAATTAGAGTTTTATATACCAAACAATCGTACCAAAGGAAATTTTTATACACTAATTAGTGGGCACATAATGGGCCAAAATAGATTTTGTTAATTAACCGGAAGGAAGTTCTTTAAGCTATATATTCGTGGAAGCCAAGTGTGAGTCGTGGTGCGGTTGTTAGCGCCTTGGGTAAAGAAGTTTGTAGACTCGGTGGTCAGGGGTTCGGTCCTGGTCACGGGTTAATTTTTAATTTTTTTTTCTGATTACTTTATTTTATTTTTTAAAATTCATTTTTCGATATTTCAACGTGAATAAAGTGTTATATATATAAAAATAATTATTTTTCTTTGGGAAAGAGGGAATAATAGTTGAAAATCGGATAAATTTCGACTCCGGAGCTACGCACATGACTCACTCCGTAACTCCCTTTAATATTAACTTATAATTTTTAAAATCTGCCAGAAATTAGAGTTTTGTATACCAAACAATCGTAAAAAAGAAAATTTTTATACACTAATTAGGGGGCACATAATGGGCCAAAATAGATTTTGTTAATTAACCGGAAGGAAGTTCTTTAAGCTATATATTCGTGGAAGCAACGTGTGAGTCGTGGTGTGGTTGTTAGCTCCATGGCTAAAGATGTTTGTGGACTCGGTGGTCAGGGGTTCGGTCCTGGTCACGGATAAATTTTAATTTTTTTTTCTATTTACTTTAATTTTTAAAATATATTTTTCGATATTTCAACGTGAATAAAGTGTTATATATATAAAAATAATTATGTTTCGTTGGGAAAGAGGAAATAATAGCTGAAAAACGGATAAATTTCGACTCCGGAGCTACGCACACGACTCACTCTGTAACTCCCTTTAATATTGACTTATAATTTTCAAACTCTGATAGAAATTAGACTTTTATATACAAAACAATCGTAAAAAAGGAAATTTTTATACACTAATTAGGGGGCACATAATGGGCCAAAATAGATTTTGTTAATTTACCGGAAGGAAGTTCGTTAAGCTATATATTCGTGGAAGCAACGTGTGAGTCGTGGTGTGGTTGTTAGCTCCATGGCTAAAGATGTTTGTGGACTCGGTGGTCAGGGGTTCGGTCCTGGTCACGGATAAATTTTAATTTTTTTTCCTATTTACTTTAATTTTTAAAATATATTTTTCGATATTTCAACGTGAATAAAGTGTTATATATATAAAAATAATTATTTTTCTTTGGGAAAGAGGGAATAATAGTTGAAAATCGGATAAATTTCGACTCCGGAGCTACGCACATGACTCACTCCGTAACTCCCTTTAATATTAACTTATAATTTTTAAAATCTGCCAGAAATTAGAGTTTTGTATACCAAACAATCGTAAAAAAGAAAATTTTTATACACTAATTAGGGGGCACATAATGGGCCAAAATAGATTTTGTTAATTAACCGGAAGGAAGTTCTTTAAGCTATATATTCGTGGAAGCAACGTGTGAGTCGTGGTGTGGTTGTTAGCTCCATGGCTAAAGATGTTTGTGGACTCGGTGGTCAGGGGTTCGGTCCTGGTCACGGATAAATTTTAATTTTTTTTTCTATTTACTTTAATTTTTAAAATATATTTTTCGATATTTCAACGTGAATAAAGTGTTATATATATAAAAATAATTATGTTTCGTTGGGAAAGAGGAAATAATAGCTGAAAAACGGATAAATTTCGACTCCGGAGCTACGCACACGACTCACTCTGTAACTCCCTTTAATATTGACTTATAATTTTCAAACTCTGATAGAAATTAGACTTTTATATACAAAACAATCGTAAAAAAGGAAATTTTTATACACTAATTAGGGGGCACATAATGGGCCAAAATAGATTTTGTTAATTTACCGGAAGGAAGTTCGTTAAGCTATATATTCGTGGAAGCAACGTGTGAGTCGTGGTGTGGTTGTTAGCTCCATGGGTAAAGAAGTTTGTGGACTCGGTGGTCAGGGGTTCGGTCCTGGTCACGGATAAATTTTAACTTTTTTTTCTATTTACTTTATTTTAATTTTTAAAATTTATTTTTCGATATTTCAACGTAAATAAAGTGTTATATATATAAAAATAATTATTTTTCTTTGGGAAAGAGGGAATAATAGCTGAAATCCGGATAAATTTTGACTCCGGAGCTACGCACATGACTCACTCCGTAACTCCCTTTAATATTAACTTATAATTTTTAAACTCTGCCAGAAATTAGAGTTTCATATACCAAACAATCGTAAAAAAGAAAATTTTTATACACTAATTAGGGGGTACATAATGGGCCAAAATAGATTTTGTTAATTAACCGGAAGGAAGTTCTTTAAGCTATATATTCATGGAAACAACGTGTGAGTCGTGGTGTGGTTGTTAGCTCCATGGCTAACGATGTTTGTGGACTCGGTTGTCAGGGGTTCGGTCCTGGTCACGGATAAATT
Organism: Parasteatoda tepidariorum; assembly: GCF_982258835.1. Classification (NCBI taxonomy): domain Eukaryota; kingdom Metazoa; phylum Arthropoda; class Arachnida; order Araneae; family Theridiidae; genus Parasteatoda; species Parasteatoda tepidariorum. The sequence goes on along the minus strand of NC_141755.1, from coordinate 119,656,376 downwards.
TTAATTTTTTTTTCTATTTACTTTACTTTTTAAAATTTATTTTTCGATATTTCAACGTGAATAAAGTGTTATATATATAAAAATAATTATTTTTCGTTGGGAAAGAGAAAATAATAGCTGAAAAACGGATAAATTTCGACTCCGGAGCTACGCACACGACTCACTCCGTAACTCCCTTTAATATTAACTTATAATTTTCAAACTCTGCCAGAAATTAGAGTTTTATATACCAAACAATCGTACCAAAGGAAATTTTTATATACTAATTAGTGGGCACATAATGGGCCAAAATAGATTTTGTTAATTAACCGGAAGGAAGTTTTTTAAGCTATATATTCGTGGAAGCCAAGTGTGAGTCGTGGTGCGGTTGTTAGCGCCTTGGGAAAAGAAGTTTGTAGACTCGGTGGTCAGGGGTTCGGTCCTGGTCACGGGTTAATTTTTAATTTTTTTGTCTAATTACTTTATTTTATTTTTTAAAATTCCTTTTTCGATATTTCAACGTGAATAAAGTGTTATATATATAAAAATAATTATTTTTCTTTGGGAAAGAGGGAATAATAGTTGAAAATCGGATAAATTTCGACTCCGGAGCTACGCACATGACTCACTCCGTAACTCCCTTTAATATTAACTTATAATTTTCAAACTCTGCCAGAAATTAGAGTTTTATATACCAAACAATCGTACCAAAGGAAATTTCTATACACTAATTAGGGGGCACATAATGGGCCAAAATAGATTTTGTTAATTAACCGGAAGGAAGTTCTTTAAGCTATATATTCGTGGAAGCCATGTGTGAGTCGTGGTGCGGTTGTTAGCGCCTTGGGTAAAGAAGTTTGTGGACTCGGTGGTTAGGGGTTCGGTCCTGGTCACGGGTTAATTTTTAATTTTTTTTTTTTTCTATTTACTTTATTTTATTTTTTAAAATTCATTTTTCGATATTTCAACGTGAATAAAGTGTTATATATATAAAAATAATTATTTTTCTTTGGGAAAGAGGGAATAATAGCTGAAAATCGGATAAATTTCGACTCCGGAGCTACGCACATGACTCACTCCGTAACTCCCTTTAATATTAACTTATAATTTTTAAACTGTGCCAGAAATTAGAGCTTTGTATACCAAACAATCGTAATAAAGGAAATTTTTATACACTAATTAGGGGGCACATAATGGGCCAAAATAGATTTTGTTAATTTACCGGAAGAACGTTCTTTAAGCTATATGTTCGTGGAAGCGACGTGTGAGTCGTGGTGTGGTTGTTAGCTCCATGGGTAAGGAAGTTTGAGGACTCGTTGGTTAGGGGTTCGGTCCTGGTCACGGATGAATTTTAATTTTTTTTTCTATTAACTTTATTTTACTTTTTAAAATTTATTTTTCGATATTTCAACGTGAATAAAGTGTTATATATATAAAAATAATTATTTTTCGTTGGGAAAGAGAAAATAATAGCTGAAAAACGGATAAATTTCGACTCCGGAGCTACGCACACGACTCACTCCGTAACTCTCTTTAATATTAACTTATAATTTTTAAACTGTGCCAGAAATTAGAGCTTTGTATACCAAACAATGGTAATAAAGGAAATTTTTATACACTAATTAGGGGGCACATAATGGGCCAAAATAGATTTTGTTAATTTACCGGAAGAACGTTCTTTAAGCTATATGTTCGTGGAAGCCAAGTGTGAGTCGTGGTGTGGTTGTTAGCTCCATGGGTAAGGAAGTTTGAGGACTCGTTGGTTAGGGGTTCGGTCCTGGTCACGGATAAATTTTAATTTTTTTTTCTATTTACTTTATTTTACTTTTTAAAATTTATTTTTCGATATTTCAACGTGAATAAAGTGTTATATATATAAAAATAATTATTTTTCGTTGGGAAAGAGAAAATAATAGCTGAAAATCGGATAAATTTTGACTCCGGAGCTACGCACATGATTCACTCCGTAACTCCCTTTAATATTAACTTATAATTTTTAAAATCTGCCAGAAATTAGAGTTTTATATACCAAACAATCGTAAAAAAGAAAATTTTTATACACTAATTAGGGGGCACATAATGGGCCAAAATAGATTTTGTTAATTAACCGGAAGGAAGTTCTTTAAGCTATATATTCGTGGAAGCAACGTGTGAGTCGTGGTGTGGTTGTTAGCTCCATGGCTAAAGATGTTTGTGGACTCGGTGGTCAGGGGTTCGGTCCTGGTCACGGATAAAATTTAATTTTTTTTTTCTATTTACTTTAATTTTTAGAATATATTTTTCGATATTTCAACGTGAATAAAGTGTTATATATATAAAAATAATTATGTTTCGTTGGGAAAGAGAAAATAATAGCTGAAAAACGGATAAATTTCGACTCCGGAGCTACGCACACGACTCACTCCGTAACTCCCTTTAATATTAACTTATAATTTTCAAACTCTGCCAGAAATTAGAGTTTTATATACCAAACAATCGTACCAAAGGAAATTTTTATACACTAATTAGTGGGCACATAATGGGCCAAAATAGATTTTGTTAATTAACCGGAAGGAAGTTCTTTAAGCTATATATTCGTGGAAGCCAAGTGTGAGTCGTGGTGCGGTTGTTAGCGCCTTGGGTAAAGAAGATTGTAGACTCGGTGGTCAGGGGTTCGGTCCTGGTCACGGGTTAATTTTTAATTTTTTTTTCTGATTACTTTATTTTATTTTTTAAAATTCATTTTTCGATATTTCAACGTGAATAAAGTGTTATATTTATAAAAATAATTATTTTTCTTTGGGAAAGAGGGAATAATAGTTGAAAATCGGATAAATTTCGACTCCGGAGCTACGCACATGACTCACTCCGTAACTCCCTTTAATATTAACTTATAATTTTTAAAATCTGCCAGAAATTAGAGTTTTGTATACCAAACAATCGTAAAAAAGAAAATTTTTATACACTAATTAGGGGGCACATAATGGGCCAAAATAGATTTTGTTAATTAACCGGAAGGAAGTTCTTTAAGCTATATATTCGTGGAAGCAACGTGTGAGTCGTGGTGTGGTTGTTAGCTCCATGGCTAAAGATGTTTGTGGACTCGGTGGTCAGGGGTTCGGTCCTGGTCACGGATAAATTTTAATTTTTTTTTCTATTTACTTTAATTTTTAAAATATATTTTTCGATATTTCAACGTGAATAAAGTGTTATATATATAAAAATAATTATGTTTCGTTGGGAAAGAGGAAATAATAGCTGAAAAACGGATAAATTTCGACTCCGGAGCTACGCACACGACTCACTCTGTAACTCCCTTTAATATTGACTTATAATTTTCAAACTCTGATAGAAATTAGACTTTTATATACAAAACAATCGTAAAAAAGGAAATTTTTATACACTTATTAGGGGGCACATAATAGGCCAAAATAGATTTTGTTAATTTACCGGAAGGAAGTTCGTTAAGCTATATATTCGTGGAAGCAACGTGTGAGTCGTGGTGTGGTTGTTAGCTCCATGGCTAAAGATGTTTGTGGACTCGGTGGTCAGGGGTTCGGTCCTGGTCACGGATAAATTTTAATTTTTTTTTCTATTTACTTTAATTTTTAAAATATATTTTTCGATATTTCAACGTGAATAAAGTGTTATATATATAAAAATAATTATGTTTCGTTGGGAAAGAGGAAATAATAGCTGAAAAACGGATAAATTTCGACTCCGGAGCTACGCACACGACTCACTCTGTAACTCCCTTTAATATTGACTTATAATTTTCAAACTCTGATAGAAATTAGACTTTTATATACAAAACAATCGTAAAAAAGGAAATTTTTATACACTAATTAGGGGGCACATAATGGGCCAATATAGATTTTGTTAATTTACCGGAAGGAAGTTCGTTAAGCTATATATTCGTGGAAGCAACGTGTGAGTCGTGGTGTGGTTGTTAGCTCCATGGGTAAAGAAGTTTGTGGACTCGGAGGTCAGGGGTTCGGTCCTGGTCACGGATAAATTTTAATTTTTTTTTCTATTTACTTTATTTTAATTTTTAAAATTTATTTTTCGATATTTCAACGTAAATAAAGTGTTATATATATAAAAATAATTATTTTTCTTTGGGAAAGAGGGAATAATAGCTGAAATCCGGATAAATTTTGACTCCGGAGCTACGCACATGACTCACTCCGTAACTCCCTTTAATATTAACTTATAATTTTTAAACTGTGCCAGAAATTAGAGCTTTGTATACCAAACAATCGTAATAAAGGAAATTTTTATACACTAATTAGGGGGCACATAATGGGCCAAAATAGATTTTGTTAATTTACCGGAAGAACGTTCTTTAAGCTATATGTTCGTGGAAGCGACGTGTGAGTCGTGGTGTGGTTGTTAGCTCCATGGGTAAGGAAGTTTGAGGACTCGTTGGTTAGGGGTTCGGTCCTGGTCACGGATAAATTTTAATTTTTTTTTCTATTTACTTTATTTTACTTTTTAAAATTTATTTTTCGATATTTCAACGTGAATAAAGTGTTATATATATAAAAATAATTATTTTTCGTTGGGAAAGAGAAAATAATAGCTGAAAATCGGATAAATTTTGACTCCGGAGCTACGCACATGATTCACTCCGTTACTCCCTTTAATATTAACTTATAATTTTTAAAATCTGCCAGAAATTAGAGTTTTATATACCAAACAATCGTAAAAAAGAAAATTTTTATACACTAATTAGGGGGCACATAATGGGCCAAAATAGATTTTGTTAATTAACCGGAAGGAAGTTCTTTAAGCTATATATTCGTGGAAGCAACGTGTGAGTCGTGGTGTGGTTGTTAGCTCCATGGGTAAAGAAGTTTGTGGACTCGGTGGTCAGGGGTTCGGCCCTGGTCACGGATAAATTTTAATGTTTTTTTCTATTTACTTTATTTTAATTTTTAAAATTTATTTTTCGATATTTCAACGTAAATAAAGTGTTATATATATAAAAATAATTATTTTTCTTTGGGAAAGAGGGAATAATAGCTGAAATCCGGATAAATTTTGACTCCGGAGCTACGCACATGACTCACTCCGTAACTCCCTTTAATATTAACTTATAATTTTTAAACTCTGCCAGAAATTAGAGTTTTATATACCAAACAATCGTAAAAAAGAAAATTTTTATACACTAATTAGGGGGCACATAATGGGCCAAAATAGATTTTGTTAATTAACCGGAAGGAAGTTCTTTAAGCTATATATTCATGGAAGCAACGTGTGAGTCGTGGTGTGGTTGTTAGCTCCATGGCTAACGATGTTTGTGGACTAGGTTGTCAGGGGTTCGGTCCTGGTCACGGATAAATTTTAATTTTTTTTTCTATTTACTTTAATTTTTAAAATTTATTTTTCGATATTTCAACGTGAATAAAGTGTTATATATATAAAAATAATTATTTTTCGTTGGGAAAGAGAAAATAATAGCTGAAAAACGGATAAATTTCGACTCCGGAGCTACGCACACGACTCACTCCGTAACTCCCTTTAATATTAACTTATAATTTTCAAACTCTGCCAGAAATTAGAGTTTTATATACCAAACAATCGTACCAAAGGAAATTTTTATACACTAATTAGTGGGCACATAATGGGCCAAAATAGATTTTGTTAATTAACCGGAAGGAAGTTCTTTAAGCTATATATTCGTGGTAGCCAAGTGTGAGTCGTGGTGCGGTTGTTAGCGCCTTGGGTAAAGAAGTTTGTAGACTCGGTGGTCAGGGGTTCGGTCCTGGTCACGGGTTAATTTTTAATTTTTTTTTTCAAATTACTTTATTTTATTTTTTAAAATTCATTTTTCGATATTTCAATGTGAATAAAGTGTTATATATATAAAAATAATTATTTTTCTTTGGGAAAGAGGGAATAATAGTTGAAAATCGGATAAATTTCGACTCCGGAGCTACGCACATGACTCACTCCGTAACTCCCTTTAATATTAACTTATAATTTTTAAAATCTGCCAGAAATTAGAGTTTTATATACCAAACAATCGTAAAAAAGAAAATTTTTATACACTAATTAGGGGGCACATAATGGGCCAAAATGGATTTTGTTAATTAACCGGAAGGAAGTTCTTTAAGCTATATATTCGTGGAAGCAACGTGTGAGTCGTGGTGTGGTTGTTAGCTCCATGGCTAAAGATGTTTGTGGACTCGGTGGTCAGGGGTTCGGTCCTGGTCACGGATAAATTTTAATTTTTTTTTCTATTTACTTTAATTTTTAAAATATATTTTTCGATATTTCAACGTGAATAAAGTGTTATATATATAAAAATAATTATTTTTCTTTGGGAAAGAGGGAATAATAGCTGAAATCCGGATAAATTTTGACTCCGGAGCTACGCACATGACTCACTCCGTAACTCCCTTTAATATTAACTTATACTTTTTAAACTCTGCCAGAAATTAGAGTTTCATATACCAAACAATCGTAAAAAAGAAAATTTTTATACACTAATTAGGGGGCACATAATGGGCCAAAATAGATTTTGATAATTAACCGGAAGGAAGTTCTTTAAGCTATATATTCATGGACGCAACGTGTGAGTCGTGGTGTGGTTGTTAGCTCCATGGCTAACGATGTTTGTGGACTCGGTGGTTAGGGGTTCGGTCCTGGTCACGGGTTAATTTTTAATTTTTTTTTTCTATTTACTTTATTTTATTTTTTAAAATTCATTTTTCGATATTTCAACGTGAATAAAGTGTTATATATATAAAAATAATTATTTTTCTTTGGGAAAGAGGGAATAATAGCTGAAAATCGGATAAATTTCGACTCCGGAGCTACGCACATGACTCACTCCGTAACTCCCTTTAATATTATCTTATAATTTTTAAACTGTGCCGGAAATTAGAGCTTTGTATACCAAACAATCGTAATAAAGGAAATTTTTATACACTAATTAGGGGGCACATAATGGGCCAAAATAGATTTTGTTAATTTACCGGAAGAACGTTCTTTAAGCTTTATGTTCGTGGAAGCGACGTGTGAGTCGTGGTGTGGTTGTTAGCTCCATGGGTAAGGAAGTTTGAGGACTCGTTGGTTAGGGGTTCGGTCCTGGTCACGGATGAATTTAAATTTTTTTTTCTATTTACTTTATTTTACTTTTTAAAATTTATTTTTCGATATTTCAACGTGAATAAAGTGTTATATATATAAAAATAATTATTTTTCGTTGGGAAAGAGAAAATAATAGCTGAAAAACGGATAAATTTCGACTCCGGAGCTACGCACACGACTCACTCCGTAACTCTCTTTAATATTAACTTATAATTTTTAAACTGTGCCAGAAATTAGAGCTTTGTATACCAAACAATCGTAATAAAGGTAATTTTTATACACTAATTAGGGGGCACATAATGGGCCAAAATAGATTTTGTTAATTTACCGGAAGAACGTTCTTTAAGCTATATGTTCGTCGAAGCGATGTGTGAGTCGTGGTGTGGTTGTTAGCTCCATGGGTAAGGAAGTTTGAGGACTCGTTGGTTAGGGGTTCGGTCCTGGTCACGGATAAATTTTAATTTTTTTTTCTATTTACTTTATTTTACTTTTTAAAATTTATTTTTCGATATTTCAACGTGAATAAAGTGTTATATATATAAAAATAATTATTTTTCGTTGGGAAAGAGAAAATAATAGCTGAAAATCGGATAAATTTTGACTCCGGAGCTACGCACATGATTCACTCCGTAACTCCCTTTAATATTAACTTATAATTTTTAAAATCTGCCAGAAATTAGAGTTTTATATACCAAACAATCGTAAAAAAGAAAATTTTTATACACTAATTAGGGGGCACATAATGGGCCAAAATAGATTTTGTTAATTAACCGGAAGGAAGTTCTTTAAGCTATATATTCGTGGAAGCAACGTGTGAGTCGTAGTGTGGTTGTTAGCTCCATGGCTAAAGATGTTTGTGGACTCGGTGGTCAGGGGTTCGTTCCTGGTCACGGATAAATTTTAATTTTTTTTTCTATTTACTCTAATTTTTAAATTTATTTTTCGATATTTCAACGTGAATAAAGTGTTATATATATAAAAATAATTATTTTTCGTTGGGAAAGAGGAAATAATAGCTGAAAAACGGATAAATTTCGACTCCGGATCTACGCACACGACTCACTCTGTAACTCCCTTTAATATTGACTTATAATTTTCAAACTCTGATAGAAATTAGACTTTTATATACAAAACAATCGTAAAAAAGAAAATTTTTATACACTAATTAGGGGGCACATAATGGGCCAAAATAGATTTTGTTAATTAACCGGAAGGAAGTTCTTTAAGCTATATATTCGTGGAAACAACGAGTGAGTCGTGGTGTGGTTGTTAGCTCGATGGGTAAAGAAGTTTGTGGGCTCGTTGGTTAGGGGTTCGGTCCTGGTCAAGGATAAATTTTTTATTTTTTTTTCTATTTACTTTATTTTACTTTTTAAAATTTATTTTTCGATATTTCAACGTGTATAATATATAAAAATAATTATTTTTCGTTGGGAAAGAGGAAATAATAGTTGAAAAACGGATAAATTTCGACTCCGGAGCTACGCACACGACTCACTCCGTAACTCCCTTTAATATTAACTTATAATTTTCAAACTCTGCCAGAAATTAGAGTTTTGTATACCAAACAATCGTACCAAAGGAAATTTTTATACACTAATTAGGGGGCACCTAATGGGCCAAAATAAATTTTGTTAATTAACCGGAAGGAAGTTCTTTAAGCTATATATTCGTGGAAGCCATGTGTGAGTTGTGGTGCGGTTGTTAGCGCCTTGGGTAAAGAAGTTTGTAGACTCGGTGGTCAGGGGTTCGGTCCTGGTCACGGGTTAATTTTTAATTTTTTTTTCTATTTACTTTATTTCATTTTTTAAAATTTAATTTTCGATATTTCAACGTGAATAAAGTGTTATATTTATAAAAATAATTATTTTTCTTTGGGAAAGAGGGAATAATAGCGGATAAATTTCTACTCCGGAGCTACGCACGCGACTCACTCCGTAACTCCCTTTAATATTAACTTATAATTTTTAAACTTTGCCAGAAATTAAAGTTTTATATACCAAGCAATTGTATAAAAGGAAATTTTTATACACTAATTAGGGGGCACATAATGGTCCTAAATAGATTTTGTTAATTAACCAAAACGAAGTTCTTTAAGCTATATATTCGTGGAAGCAACGTGTGAGTCGTGGTGTGGTTGTTAGCTCCATGGGTAAAGAAGTTTGTGGACTCGGTGTTCAGGGGTTCGGTCCTGGTCCCGGATAAATTTTAATTTTTTTTTTCTATTTACTTTATTTTAATTTTTAAAATTTATTTTTCGATATTTCAACGTGAATAAAGTGTTATATATATAAAAATAATTATTTTTCGTTGGGAAAGTGAAAATAATAGCTGAAAAACGGATAAATTTCGACTCCGGAGTTACGCACACGACTCACTCCGTAACTCCCTTTAATATTAACTTATAATTTTCAAACTCTGCCCCAGAAATTAGAGTTTTATATACCAAACAATCGTAAAAAAGAAAATTTTTAAACTCTAATTAGGGGGCACATGATGGGCCAAAATAGATTTTGTTAATTAACCGGAAGGAAGTTCCTTAAGCTATATATTCGTGGAAGCAACGTGTGAGTCGTGGTGTGGTGAATACTCCATGAGTAAAGAAGTTTGTGGACTCGGTGGTCATGCGCTCGGTCCTGGTCACTGATAAATTTTAATTTTTTTTCTATTTACTTTATTTTACTTTTTAAAATTTATTTTTCGATATTTCAACGTGAATAAAGTGTTATATATATAAAAATAATTATTTTTCGTTGGGAAAGAGGAAATAATAGCTGAAAATCGGATAAATTTCGACTCCGGGGCTACGCACACGACTTTCTCCGTAACTCCCTTTAATATTAACTTATAATTTTTAAACTCTGCCAGAAATTAGAGTTTTATATACCAAACAATCGCATTAAAGGTAATTTTTATACACTAATTAGGGGGCACATAGTGGGCCAAAATAGATTTTGTTAATGAACCGGAAGAAAGTTCTTTAAGCTGTATATTCGTGGAAGCAACGTGTGAGTAGTGGTGTGGTTGATTGCGCCTTGGGTTGTTGTTGTTGTTGCTGGCCCACACGGTTAGCGGAGCTAAACCAAGTCCATGACTCCAGAGACTCTGAGTTAGTCTGTAACAAAATGTGGATCTGAAAAGAGGTCCACTTTAGAGATATTTAGGCATTGAAGTATATGTTCAGGAGTAGCTTGTTGGTCGTTACCCTTAGTGCAAACAGGGAAAACTCTTGAACCATAACTGAACAACATAGTTCTTAGGTGACCATTTCGAAATCTTGATATAACCGTCTGATCCCGCCTACTGCACTGAAGGGTCGGGCTGCCACCTGGGCGGTTGCACTGATACCAATGATGAAAAGGAGGGGCCACAGGATCACGAAGCCTGTTAAAACGGGAGGGGAACTCCGAGAAAGTCAGAGATGCCGAAGAATGCAGGGGCAGATCAGTTCCGCTCTTAGCCAAGGAGTCTGCAATCTCATTACCCTCAACATCGACATGAGATGGGATCCATTGCAAGTGTATATTATGGGAGAAACACTATTATATATATACATACATGGTAACCTATAGTTCACATTGGCCCCCTAATTTGTCTATAATTTTTTCCTATATTTCGAGCTTAGAATTCTTTTTTTCACTATTGAACATACTTCATTGAATAGTGAAGTGACCTTCCGGGTCCGAAGATTGTGAATTTTGACTCGCAGGTAGCTCTAACCTCGCAGATCACCTTAGTTGAAGCATATCAGTTTGAATATAACCTAGAGTTTGAATTAAGGCTAGATTCTAGAACTTCGTTTCGATGACGTTTTCTTTTCTTTTATCTACAGCTGGCAATGCGCAGATAGCAATGTTTTATGCTGCTGCTGATGGTGGTTTTGTTTACAATTTAGGTTAGGCATGGCTGTATTAAAAGTGTCAATTATCATGTCAAAGTGAAAAGATTTCGCTATGCTTCCTGGAAAAAACAGTCAAGTAGTGGTAATCCCCGTATGTTGCTAATTTTTTTTTAACTGTCCTATTATTTTTTAATTTACCTTTTTTTTTATTAATTACTGTCGACACAATAAAAGTTACGATCTCATTATTTTCACTGTTTTGTTATTTCATACTTTCATTGCGCAGTTTCTTAACACTTCTTTTAAAAATAAGTTCTTATTCATATAACTTCTTTAAAAAAAGAGTATAATGATTTCCATTCCATTGTTTTTTAAATTGCGTTCTATGGAAACTGTAACATAAGGAAATTAATGCATCTCATGATTTTGAGTTACTAATGTATTAAACCAAATACTTCTTTTTTTTCTTCTTCTAAAGTGCCTCAGAATCGCTTGTATTGGAAGTTTAATTAAATTTTCTTTTTTTTTTGCCAATAAAACATAACATTTGTCCTCTTGAATTATTAGTATCAGCATTATTTAGTATATGATAAACGTTTATGCAATGTAAGTTCGTATTCTTATTATTCGTTAGTTGTTTTAAGTGTTTGTAAATGTTCACATTAGTCATTTCTTATATTGACGTAGGTTTGATGTACTTTAATATCATCTGCCAAGCAACCTAATCCAGTATTGAGTGGTAAAATGTAAATACTTGAGTTGTAATATTAATTAAGGAAAGTATTATATTATCGTTTGGAAAGTAATTTAGGTTCTAGCATTAACTGGAAAAATATGAGCATTTGAATTTTTCTATAATTTTGCAAATGACTTGGAAAGAAATTTAATGTTAGCTAGTCTAGTGGAAAAACTTTATTCCTTAAATTTTACTATAATTTTCGTCATGTATTTAACATAGTGTGTTGAATATTTATATTCATAATGGGTACTCAATCAAGGTGTTCAACAATTCAGAGCCTATTGATGGATGTTTCATTAATAGCACTTATTATTTCAAGCTACCATTCCAAAGATGCAAAAGTGTTTTAAGTTTGGAAAAAATTAAAGGAATATATTCATCATCATCATCATAGTTGTCCAGACAACCCAATGTGAGCCAATGCCTTCCTCTGCAGTTTTCTCCATGACTACTTCTGATTCACCTTTGATCTCCAATTCTTTTCATTAATTGCGAGAAAATCAGACTCCACTGAGTCAACCCATCTGTTCCAGTGGGTCTAAAAAGCAGTATCTTTTTTATTGTATTGTCATCACTCATTCGAATCATGTGGGCCATCCAATTCATTCTATTTATTTTTATGTACAGTACAGAACTCGTTATCCGGAAATCGGAAAACCAAAAAACCGGAACGAAATTCGAGAAATTTTCCCGCCATTTTTTTAAAAAATATTTTTTTTCCTCATAAGATTTTAGGATTTTTCTTTCTTTTTTGAAAGATGTTTACCTTACCATCACTTTGGAAATAACCATTAGTGTATTACTTCATCATTTTTTCTTTTTAAGATTATTTCCATAATTTTTTTTTTTAGTTTGGTTTAACAATAAAAAAAACGGCTTTTTGTAGTGATTGAGAAAACCGGAAAAATCAGTTATCCGGAATAGCGATGGTCCCGATCGTTCCGGATAATCGGTTCCCTACTGTATTTAATAATATCAGGTTGCTTATAAATCTTGTACAGTTCAAAGTTAAATCTCCTTCTCCAGTTATTGTTTTCATTTGCACCACCAAGTATACTCCGCAAAATCTTTCTCTCAAATGTTGAGATACAATTTTCGTCCTGTTTTGTCATTGTCCAAGCTTCAAAAGCGTATGTCAAGACTGGACAGACAAGAGTTTTGTAGATCAAGAACTTTGTTTCTCTAGAAAGAAACCTAGATTTAATAAATCTTCTCAGCCCATAGACAGCCCTATTTGCCAGATAGAGTCGGTTTTTTATTTCAGGAGAAATTCTGTTGTCAATGGTGATAATTGATCCTAAGTAAGTAAAACTCCTTACTGTTTCAAATCTATAAGAATTTATTTCAAGATAGGGGTCAGGGACTATGTTTCTTGAGAATAACATTTATTTTGTAAAGGAATATATTACCACAGTGTTTTCTATGGGTTATGCTGTTTGAGTTGTTCCCCTTTGTTTTGTGTTTGTCCCCTAGTTGCTGTGCAGTGTGTGTCCCCTTCTGTTTGTTTTTTGTGTGTCACTGGTCAGAAATTTTGGTGTAAGTACAATACAGGAGTCTTTCCATTTACATGAAAAAGTATTTATTTAAATTTATCATGCGACTCCAAAGTATGCTCTGCAAAGTATGACATGAAGCTTACAGATGTAAACTGGCAAAGTAAAATTGTATATTAAAAAGAAACCATACAAAGTTTAAGTTGTAAACAGAGTTGTGTAAAATATTTAACAGGGTTCCCAGGGTATTGAAAAACTTGAAAGTCCTTGAATTTTGTTGAAAAAAATCAGGGCCCTGAGAAATCCCTGAATTTTGCCATAGGGTACTTCAAAAGTACTTGATTTTTTAGGAAAATTAAATGATACTAATTTTTCTTACAAAACAGCAGTAAAAAAGTAATAAATCAATTCAAAGAAAAATTATACAAATTCTGATAGATGCAGTTTTTAATGTTTGAAGTGAAAAGGGATTAAAGAAGATGCAAAACTTTTCTCTCCTACATTTTTCACACCAGATTATTTTATTATACTTCTCTCTGATGTTTTGAAACCTGAAATTTCTAGCAAATTTTAGGTTTTATAGTCATAGTTTTCGAATGATATATGTCTTTAATCGATTTAGAAATATGTTCAACATGTTAACTTCATTATTATGACATGTTAATATTGTTACCCCATTTGTTCTTTTAATTTTTGTACGAAGGATAATTAATTTTTTATCATTTATAATCTAACCTTTACATTTAGTTTTTAATGCTTATAAATAAAATTTAATTCTACAGGTTTCATTGATTATGAATAAACATCACCGTGATTCACATTAAACTGATTCATGGTTTACTGATCGGAACTCATATGAAATGTTCTACGAATTGTGATTTAAATGAAAGTGATTAATGAATCACATATCAAATATTAGTTTAAAGTGATTTGCAAAATACTCATCAGGAGTCAGGCAGGACTCGCATTAAGGTATTTTATAAATCACATATCATGATTCACATTGAAGTGATTTATCAATCGCACATCACGATTTCAATTAAAGTTATTTCTGAATCATATAACGTGATACGTATTTAAGTAATGTCTGAATCATGCCTCACAATTCTCATTCTAGTACTTTACCAATCACGCATTGCGATTCACAAAAGATAGATTTAAGAATTACCACTCACAATTCTCATCAAAATGATTTAAGAATCACACATAGCTGTTCTATATTAAGCACCTTTTGAAACACAAATTGCAATTTGCATCATAGATCACTATTCACATGAAATCTACTAGCTAATCACACAACAGAATTCTTATCAAAGTGATTTATGTATCACACATTGTGATTTACGTCTTGTTAGTTCATGTGTTTTGTTTCATTTGCTATTCATATTGTTCCGATTTAAGAAACATACACCACAATTCAATATCAATTTACAAATCACACATTGTGATACGTGATTTAAGCAATCTTCGAGACTTACTTATAGTTTATCTAGATTTGTATAAATGCGATTTAAAAATTATGCTTAGTAAAAATTACATATATTCAAAAAAATTTAAAAATCGTGCTTCACATTTTTTAAAGAAAATAAAGCTTGGTAAGTCTTAGTTATTTGTAAAATATTGTTCTAATATAGATTTTATTATGTTCAAAATACATTACTGATATTCTGAAGTAACAAAATAGATAATTTGTTATTAAAATTGAAACAGATATTTGAAATGGATATATTTTGATATTTTATATAATTATATACATTTCCTGTAACCTAAAATTTGATCTAACATATAAAAAAGAAAGCATTTTTATTTTAATAACCGTGCAACTACAGAAATTTTATCAATTATTTATTATGCTTGTTTAATGTAATATGCATTATTCATTCATTCAGTTTCGATAATTCTAATTCACTTCATTCACTTTCTAATTTTAAGTTTTCAGTGCATCTTACAAAGACAAAACATGTTGGCATGATGTACATGATTGTTGCAGTTTCTTTTTTAACATGGTGCATAGCGTTTTTAAAAAGTGCTTAACGGTGCTTATTTTTTATTTTCGTTTTCTAAAATTAAAGGTGCTTTTTTTCATTGGGTGTTTTTAAAAAGTACTTAATTTTCCCTTTTCCAAAATGAGATTTTTTCTTCTTTACCTTGTCGATTTTCGCATTGTTCTATTCAACATTTTCACAATTCATTCAATCCCAAAATATTTCGCTGTTCCATCTGTCCGTAGCATTTGAAAGAGCTAATCATTTTACATGTTTGATGAAATACTCAGGAGTCTGCACGATTGAGCTGAGTTCGATGCTGAGCTGAAATTGAGTCGATTGAGCTGAGTTCGGTGATATTATTACACTTTTATGTGCAACTCTGCTGCATTCTGCGAGATGTTGTCAATTTCAGGATTTATTTCCCACTCTCTGATCATTTCCTCAATCATTTTATAATGGCTAATATAATCAAGAAAAGAGTTCTTTGTCAGAAACTAGTTATTTTAATCATGATCATGTAAAATGTGTGAAGATTATTTTACATGTTGTTAATGTATATTGTGCTTAAGAAGTACTTAAAAGGCACTTATTTTTTGTTGAAATATTTGGCTATGCACCTTGTTTAAGCTTACTCTTTCACTTGAATATAAATAGAAATAACATGTAATGTGTTCTACAGTGTCATCTTCCTTCCTGACCATAAAAACAAAAAAAAATACAATTCACTAAATTAAACCTAAACAAGTTGTTAAAAAATTTAATGTCTTGTAAGAATCTAAGTTATTTTAAAGACTGCAAAAAGTTTCCACTGAAAAATAGTTGGAAGAAATCTTATTCCACAGAGCTTTTGGTGAAGCTATGAATTCAGTGTCTAAGACAGATTTTTCCCGAGCTACATGATTCCAGTCAGGCAGGTATTGAAAGATTAATATGTGGCCAAATGATCCACTCTATCATTACTGCTATGGCCCATGAGCATAAGAAAAAAAGGACTCCTCCATAACATGCTTTTTCTACAGAAACTGTATTAACCTGCTTCCCTTACCAAATTTTTTGAAAAAAAATTCAAAAAATCAAATTTTTTTTATTTTCTTAACAAATACAAGGAACTAAAATCAAACATAATACGCAAGTTTTAAGTTGAAATTATAATATTTTTATGTGTAAAAAATATCTAATTTACCAACAGTTTGCTATCATGAATTATCTGTGGCAAATGAAAAAAGGTAAATATTAGACTTTGTGTATGTTCACATCTTCATGATCTGAAAAATCATCTGCATTAATTTCACTTTAGCTCGCGAATGACATTTTTTTACTCTTTTTTTTTTCTAGGTAAATTCATCAACCATCATATATATAATTGTGCTGTCTGTAGTCCCACAAATAGCAAAACTTCCAAACAAATATTGGCAAACTTCCTTCAAAAAGTCCTCCACGAAGGCAAATTTGTCCCAATACTTGATTCTAGAGTTTTTTTTATTTAATGTGAAATAGGTTTTTGTTTTTCCTATTTATTTTAGATTAAAATTTCAAATTAAATGTTTTCCTCGAATTTCTTTCATATTAGATCCTGATTGTTCCAACTGTGATGTCAAGAAGTTACTGCCTATTGCTTCCAATAAATGTAAATAATATGCATTACACGGAGCTTACTATACATTTAATCCTACTCTAATTGCTCGCCTATTGTCTCTTTCGCAAGCTTCTTCCAGGACTGTAGGATTTTCGCTGTTTAGCCTAAATCCATGAAATTACCAAAATATTAAAGTTCTGTAACGTATTCTAAAGTAGATAAACAATATATTCAGAGTTCTCCCTAGGAATAAAAAACTGCAGCTTGCTTCTGCACAGAATAGGACTGTTTGAGTTTTGAAAGGACACTCATGACCCTTAAAAAAATTTTTCAAAATGTTTAATATTATATAATAATTGAATTTGATCTTCAATTTTTAAAAATAACCCTCTTATACTATTTTGTGTGTATATATTTCAGAAAGTAATTCTCACTCATTATCAAAGATGTTATATCTCTGGGGCCAAATATCATCCAGATTTTAACTATATAACTTAACAACATAAGAGAAATCTTACTAAAAATTAGGAAGGAAATTAAAATTTAAATAATTATCAACAACGGAATTAATCAGAAATGGACTTTTCATTAAAACAGGTGGTTAAGAAGACAACTTTTTCCAGAAAAAAGCAAGAAGAAAAGACAGTGTTTTTGAGGGATGAGGACATGTTTTTCCAAAAGGGACAAAAAAAGTGCCATTTATCAAAAGGCACCTTTTTAAAAACGCTTGGAGAGAACACTATATATGCATATTTTTATTCACATACTTTATTTACTAAAGTTTTTCCTTGATATATCACATTTTTTAGCAATTTTTTTCTGTATTTGTTTACCATTTAATGACTTATGATATTGTTGATAATTTAATACATTATGATGCATAGGGTCAGGTGGAGTAAAGTTGCTAGTATATGTTAAAAAACTATCTATTTTCTCCTTTAAAGTTGAATATAATTTATTTATATTTTTCTAGACATTTACTGGGATTCTCGCAAGAATTTTTATTTCAGTTTTAGAAACTGATTTTTTTGAAAAAAAAATTATTCTTTACAAACTATCTGTTTATGATTAACTTATAAAGTGTGTTTAAGCTATTGCTGAACTTTCTTCTAATATCATTAAAAATTGTCAAAAACTATTTAATTTTGGTTTAAACTGAGAAAGGAAGAACAGATCTACATAGAAATTTAAGTATAAATTTTAAAATTCTATTTATTAGTTGTTTTCTGAGGTGGGCTAAAGTGGGTATGGTATATAGTTAGGCTTAGCTGAGTGTTGTATGACAGAGATTTTTTTTTACTGTGTTAGCTTTAGCATTTAATGCTCTATATTCAGGATTGTCACAGGCTAATAAAATGCAACTATTTTTGGCATGAGGCTACTATGGCCACTTTTTTGCCTGAAAAGGCTAAAAGAGTAAAGGAGACTATTGGGAGTTTTTTCTGTACTGTGATTTTAATGGTTTGGTTTTAAGCATTATTGGTGAAGTTAAGTATTTTTCAATGGTGGTATATGCAAATTAATATTTACTTTGTGCAAGAAAAGTACCCTTAAAGTGGAAACATAACCATTTATGGAAGCATATTATGGAAAAGTTGCTATTTATCAAAGATTTTGATGAATAGCAATTGAATTCATCAATGAATTATCAATGAATGCTATTCATCATTCATTGATATTATTTGAAAATTGCAGACATCAAAAAAGTTTTTACTTTGTTAACCAAATGACTTTTATCTTTGTAAGGGGCTTAGCACAAATAGTCATAATCCAAAAGATTTCTGAATCAACACAAATATCCATGAATATGTAGTCTAAAACTTACATAAAGACCTTATTCAACTTCTAAATGTCAAACTATTAATATTTTTGCTTGTTAAAAATAATTTATATTAATGTTTTATAGCTAACATTTTAATTTAAATAAAGAATTAAGTGATTTTATTGCACGGTTGCAATCAGGGTTGAAAAGTTTTTGACAATTGACAGTTTTATCTGTCATGTCAAAAACCCTTTTGGACGTAGTTTTTGACAAGTGTCAAAAACCCGAAATTTTTATGTAAGAATAATTATTAGCTATTACAATAATGAAGTAGTATTTATAAATAAAGATACAAATAAAATTATAAATGATCAATCGATGATGCTTGTGAATTATTTTGATGTTAAACTCTCCATTTGACAATTACTGTCAAAAGCCCAAATTTTTGTGTAGAAAATATTAAATAATTATAAATAAAAATGTGTAAAATTGTAATTTATCCAATATGTTCATTTTTTAAAATATTTGAAAGCAGAATACATAAACAATCATCTTAATCATTGTATCTAAAATCATTTTCATTTATCCATATTTTAATTCCTTCTTTCTTTCTCTAAAGCATACAACAAAAAAAAAAAAATTGAACCACTCTGCACTCTAAGTTAATTTTTTAGTTTTGTATGAACAAGACTGAAATTCGAAATTATTATTTCTCAATTGATACTGAGCTGCATAGTCTGGAAAGTAAATATAATATATCATAGTAAAAAATATGGATTTATCGTTTCTTACGAGACACAAAAATAAAATTTTAAGAAAAAAGTATTTTGTGAAATGATTCTACATTTTTCCTTAAGGGGACGCGGTACCTTTTCTTTCAAATCTTTTATTATTAACCTTGGTAACAATTTATTGATTGAAATATATTCTTAAGGATTATGAAGAACTTATCCTAAATTCAGAAATTTGAAAAAAAATTTTTTTTAGAAAAATTTCAAAAATTTCAACTATTTTTTAAAACACTACTCCTCTCTCAATTTTCCTTATTTTCCCATGAAACTTTTACAATATCATCATTGAAAGGTGCTTAACAGAAAATGGTATTCATTTTATAGAGAGATGTTTAGAAATTTTGAAAAAGATTATTTTCTGAGGCAATGTAGCGTAATAGCATAAAAATTCAAAAATTTCAAGTTCGACAATTTTTTAAAAAAAAAACTTTCAAACTGATTAAAAAATCCATACCATTTTTCAATCATCATAGTATCACAAACTTGTGTATCAAATATCTAAGTATTTCAAGCAATAGTAAAAAAGCCTTAGGCTTTTATAGAAGGCGGAAATTTAGAAAAATTGGTTTTGAGAAAAATGGGTTTAAATTGAATATGTGAAGGTACCGCAAAACCGTGGTAAATTTGGCTTGGACAGACCCCTGTACTTTAACTATTAAAGCAAAGTTTCAATTAGCAACCGTAATTTTAATTTAAAATTGTGATTTCATTTTTTTTCTCTTGATTTTTAAAATGCCAAAATAAATGTAGCAGATTGTGTTTATAAATGTAGTCTTTAATCATTATATTTTTATATTAAAATATTCATTTTTAATTCTATACCAAAACAGATAAGTTAAGCTAAAAATTTTTTTTTTTAAAATCTGTGTACTCATTGGAATTTTTCCCCACGAAATGTCTTTATAGAAAATCAGATAATGTCAAAGATACTGTAAACATATTATGAGAAAAGAATACCAATTAATGACCGTACTGCTTCAAATAGACTTTGAAAGAGTCTGAAAGGGAAGAATGACACTATATCAGGAAAAAAATATCTGAATTCATCAGCCTTTTTCTTCCTATTTTTGGCATATTAGGGTACTAATTTCTTTTTAATATAACCTCAAGCTTCAGAGATATACATTTCCAGCAATAAAATATAATGTAGATTTTAATTCCATGCTTTTTCATTCAAAAAGTAGAATTTTAATTAACTTTATTTGCATTATTTTTTGAAAAAAAAAATAATGTTTATTAATTACCTTCTACAGCTATGCTAGTCTATATGAAAACAGCATTAAATGTTTAGTTTAATCTGTACTTTCAAATGTGTTGGAATTTAACACACACAAAGAAGGAAAGTAATTTCGTTAACTAAAATTAATTAATGCAGCAATTTATTTAAAATAAATTTTTAAACTAGGAAAAGAAAATAATAAAAATATCAATAATTTAAAACACTGTTTTTTAGCTTCTAAAATCAATATATATATTAAAAAAAAATAATTTAAATCAATAATTTAAAAAATAATAATAATTTGATTTATATCAAGCTGATTTAATCAACAAACCCTGCTAGAAAGTAGAGGTACTAAAGCTATTATAGCATAATAAAATAACATGTACCTAACTATGTTATTTATTTTAATAACTGCACTAAATATTAATAGTAATTTAGTTAAAACCTTGATTGATTAAAAAAATTAACCAATTTAAACATTGACATTTTTTATAAATTACGATTAGCTCATTTATCAGTGAACTAATTGAACATTAATAAAATTAACATTAGTTGACTAATATTGGAAAGATTCATGTATATATTAGCAGGAGTGCAGAAAATTATCGGAGCCTAATATTCCCAATAAACAAGGTATCTTTTTAAAATCAATTGCCACAAAAATGTTAGCTTTTTTTTACAAAAAAATTTTTTTTTTGGAAAATAAAGTTTATATATGAAAAAAATTCATTTGATTTTACCCAATGAATAAACTAGCATATGTGCTATTAAATACAGTCGAACCCCGCTATAGTGAACCGTCTGCGGACTCAGTAATGTGTCCACTATAACCGATGGTTCACTATATCCAAATTTTTTGAAGAATATTTTTTGCATAAGACAGTTGAATGATTGAAAATTGGCTTCGCAATTTTGCATAAGTTATTTAAAAAATTATTAACTAATTAACAGATAAAGCAAAAATTGATGGAAAAAGTAATTACGTCGCTAAATATTAGTTTTATTTTGACTTTTTATGAAAAAAATTTGTGATTTTTGATTGAACACAATTTGATTTTAAATTGAGTTCATCAATTTTCTTATCTACAATGTGCAAAGAATGCAAGGTTTTTACATTTTGTACAAGATTTTGAACCATATTAACAAAGCATCTTCTACGTTTTCTCTTTCAGCTCCACGCAGTTTTTTCGATGAAACCATGTTTTTGTCGTATGCACTTCGATTTTTCCAAATGTTTGAAACTGTAGATTTTGAAAAGGAAAATTCCTTACACAGTGTCAATTGATTGGTTCCATCATCAATACGCTTTACAATTTTAACTTTGTCCTCTATCGAAAACGCTTTTCTCTTTAGTGAATTTGCCATTTTCACTGCTTTTGAAATAAAAATCTTGTCTGAAATAGATAATGTAAGAATATGAAGAGAGCAGCTGTAGAATGAGTTAAATTGTTGCCCTTCTTGATTGTTAAGGGGTGATTTGTAAAGAATATGGTTTGAACAGATAAGAAAATTCCAAAAATTCAGCAGGTGGCCAAGTTAACTAGTTGTAGAGCAAGCTTGGGGAAAGGAGATAAAGCGAGGCTTGGCAGGGAGGGAGGAGTATAAGATAAATGATCTGTTTGACATTTATTACAGTATAGTTAAAAGTGATAAGTATAAAGGAGAGTAATATGACACATTTTATAGGAATGCATTCATTTTCAGTCCCAACACCTACAAGTTTAAAGATGGTGGACTGAAAAAGATATTTAAGGAAATGAAATTTGAGTCCACTATAGCCGAGTTTCCAAGTTCTAAGCTGTTCACTATAAGCGTTAAAAATAACATTATTTAAATAGGTATACGGACGGGACCGCTAAAAAAGTTCACTACATCCGAGTGTTCACTATATCCCAGGTTCACTATAGCGGGGTTCGACTGTAATAGAAATCAAAATATATTGTAATAGTAATAATTTTTTCTAATAAATTTAAGGTAACAAAAGAAACTCAAACTATAATAAATGCATAAATTGTTGTTCTCCAATGTTTTTTTTTAACAAGAAAGTTTTGCAAAGCGTCACATTTTTTAACAAAACATTCTGTAGGAATTTTTTTAGACCAAAAATTTCCCCATGGTTGCCTGAATTTCCTCAGAAGTCAGACATATTCTGCTCACCAAAAAATTAACAAAGATTGAGAATCAATAAAATAAAAAAATTATACGTTTAGATCAGACAATTATTGTGTACACTTTCATTTTATTTAATCTAAGAAATCTGCCTGAATTAATAACATTAAAGAATTAAAATCAATATTTTTATTGATAATAACTAACAACTGATAGTTATTGCCTGTAATACAATAAACCAAATAGTTATAAAATGGGTTTTAAAGTATTAAAATTACCATTAGAAGAACCAGTTTATAATTTTAATAATTGTTGCAACATTTTTTAAATATGAAATATAATGCAAGTAATGTGTATATTTTAGTATCTAATAAAATGTCTCCAATGTCAAAATTTCCCCTGGTTTTTGACATTTTTTGGTAGGTTTTTGACTCGTTATATCAAAAACCAGTTTTTTTATGTTAAAAACCCACCCTGATTGCAATACAATAACCAGCTTTATTTAAATATCAAAAAATAAAAAAGTTCTATTTATCTACCACTACCTGATAAACTATTCAGTTTCTTTGTCTCTTCTGTAAAATTAGTTTTGTTTAAAATGACTGGTTTTCGAAATCATTGAATCTATTTTTTGGGAGCTATACCAACAACAGTTTCTAAAAAATATATATTAATACATAAGGGATTGATTTGTTAGTGTGAATTAATAATTAATTATAAAATTTGTTTACGAAATTCTGAATATTTTTAGCATATTTAACCAGGGTTGGTGAGATTTTGCCGCAGGTGGAAAAGACCATCCTGGCAAAACAGGTTTTTGTCAAGCAAAGCGGCAAAAACCTGTATTTTCCAAGAGGAGAAGACAAAAACACATTTTTTATTCAAAATTATTCCTAAAATTGAAATATATACTATAAATATATATAATTTAAAAAAAAAATAAAAAATTATTATTCCATAATTAAATCATAATTTATTAATTTATCATTTTAGTAGTTTAAAACATTATTGATCAGAAGATTAGTGATTATTCTCTTTTTCCAGTGAGATGAACTTATTTTAAATTAATATAACTATAATTTAAAGCATGAAATGTCTATCAACATGTGTAGTTAATTAAAATATACAGGTATCAATACAATATTTTAAATTTGCACAAATTCAATACTTTATTCATCATCACAATACAATTTGTGCTATCTCAACATATCATAACAGAACACTAGTTTTGAAACACTATTTAGAGTCAACCTATTCCGAATTTTAAAATGTACAAATGAAAAATTCAAAAACACTCTTTCAATGGCAGAAGGACATTAGTGTAAATGAGAAATTAATTCTTAAAATTCTCGGGAAATTTCACAAGAATTTAAATTTTGTGGTTTTGTTTGCATTTTGAAGTAATATTGGGAAATGAGGTGATTATCAAAATCTATCTAATAAAACATCCATCTTAACTTTCTTATGTCTCTCTTTAAATATAGTGTAAGAGTGATATGTAAGATAATACATACCAAAAGTTATTATGAAGAAGTAAAAAAAAAATACAATTTGTAAAAAAACATTTATTTAAGGATTCTAAAATGAAAAGAGGTCAAAAACTTTCAATCTTTTAAATATTATTACCCTTATATCAATTATTAATATTTTAAAAATAATTTTTTCATGTAATGTATCAAAATTATTATTCCTTATGATTGATTTAAATTTGCTTCAAGCATTTTTTAATAATATTTAATCAGCAATTTAGATAATTTGGTTTTTGCAGGTTTTTACCAGGTTTTTGCCACTGTCCTGACAAAAACTCCAAGCCCTGTATTTAACTAATTTATTGCATAAATATAAAAATTGTTTTTAGCTTGTCAATATTGTTTTCTTGACTGAAATTTAATGTATTGAAATGGAGCTATTAATTTTATGAAAAACTTAAAATACGCAATAGTATTTTAATAGTAATGAGATATATTTTAATCATTTATAAATATTGTTTACGAAATTATAATTTTATTTTCTATTTAATAACCAGTTATTTTAGACACATAATAGTTTGTTTTGTCTTTTCTAAACTATTTTTGGTTTGATGAAATGCATTTATGAATTGAAGTGTAAACTGTATTTTTATGGGTGCTTAACTGATAATCTAAGATTATGAAGGGTGGTCGACTGTGTGTATTTTTTTTTCTTCCTGTCTAAAATGATTGGATGTTGGCAAAGAATAGAATTTCCTACTTTCATCATTGGTGCCACATGTTCTATTAATAGCTTCTTCAGAGCAGTCTCTCTCACAACCCAATTTTTTTTTTCTCTCTTTCCCCAAGTTGCCAAAAGTGTGTGTTAGAAGCAATTTCATTCTAAAATCTCTTAAGGGTTATTTACCTTCAAAATAATTATTTATTTTAACATAGTACAATGCTAATGGAGTTTGTCCTTATTGCATAGGATTGTTTATTTACCTTATTGTTTCCTTGCTTATTGCTACCATAAACAGGTATTTGTGCCAATTGTTGCATAATAAGTGTAGTAGTGTCATGTTTTACTTTTGATATTTAGTTGAAAAAGTGCTGAAAATTGTTATTTCCATATTCTTTGATGAACAAATTATTATTCAAATTGAAAAACTTGAGTTTTTATAGAATAATAGTAATAATCAAAACTTATTAAAAAAATTTGGTGAAGTTACAGCAATACCATGTTAAAATTTCTTAAGTTATTTTCCTACTATATATTTTTCTTAAAATGTACACTATAGCAAAGGAAGTTAATTCTGATTGCATATCTGTTCGCTAATTGTTAATTTCTTTTCTTGTTACTAATTTTAACTATTTACACATTTAATAATTTATATTTACGCAATACTTAAGATAATTTGTAACTGATAATTAGCACTTGTAATATTTAGGTCTGTTGTTCAAAAATATTTTAATGTGTTAAAAGGACTATAGTGAATATTTGTAAAAGTAAATGTGAAAAATTAACTGTTATCTTCATTAAACTTATGAAATTAGTTTTTTTGTGACGAGAGTTTCGCGCAGTCACTACGTACTTCTTAACATGTAATTGAATGTTTATTGTGTATTTGTATCGTAAATAAATTTGAGTCTAAATTTTTTTTAAAACTTTTAAGTATTTGATATCAGTAATAAGGAAATAATTATGAAAAATTTAAAAACTTTTTGTGTTTCTCATATTTTGTAATTATAAATAAAGTTATAATAAACATATAAACTATGCCTTTCTTATTTCAAAATCGATGAAAATTATTTTCCTTTAAATGTTAGCTGTTAGAGATGTAATCTTACTGAAAGGTTTTATGTTCCATCTTTCTAAAAGTTTTTTTTTTTTCAATTTAAAAGTGATATTTTTTAAAAATATATTGATTTTGAAATTAGCCAATAGTATCAAGAAAATTAAACAGGATCTGACTGATAGTCATTGTCACTCTTTATGGATGTAAGGCCAAGTTTAAAATGCAATTGTTCTAGTAATTTTATTTATTTGACATTCTTGCGTTTTAGTCGTAGTTTGTTTTTGTAGTAGTTTTTAACTGCATAAACATTCTGAAATTTTTCAGAGTTGTTTTAATTTATAGCATTATTTGATCAGCTTTACTAAATTATTTAATTTCATTTATATTTTGGTCAGCATAGCTAATTCAGGTTATAATGCCATTAAACATTCCATTCAATTAAGTTTTTATCCGTTAGTTTTTTTGCAGCAAGAATGAATTCAGCTCTTTTTCTAAACCGTTTAAGGTTTGAAAAGATCAGGGATTTTTTTAAGAAAAAAGAATTCCCAACCCACCTGGGGTTTTTGTCAAAACCCAGAGTTTTATGGGGGTTTTGAATACGGACTTTTTTTTTACCAAAAATGTTTTAAATTTTAAGTCCTGAATCCTACAAAAGATAGCAGTATTTGTTCTTCTCAGAACAAATGCTGCTATCTTTTTATCTTTTTTAACAAAAGTTAAGTGTTTGGTTTTGGTAACTATCACTTCTTTTGTTGCACTAACCATTTTTTAGGGAAGTTTTAGATTTTCAGATTATTTGTATTTTGTAATGACAAGCTTTTTAACAGGTTTAAATTTAAAATTTTTAAATTAAAGCATCCCAAAATTTCTTATTGCTTTAACACAGATTTACTGGAGTCTACTGGGATAAAATTCGCATTTTTGTTTGGTTACCATTACAACTTTATCTACAATTTAGTTTTTTAAATTCTTATTCAACTTTTGGTTTCTATAAAATTACGTAAATATTTTTTATCAAACAGATTGTTTAGTAGTGTAAGCTAATTCCTAATTGAAAATTTGTATCCATTACTTAAATTGCGAATTTTGACCGGAAACTATTTTAAAAGCTTATTATATAATTCCTATAATAATAAATATAATATAATTCCTATAATAGTAAATACAATATTTACTCATTAATAATTGCAAAATGTTAAGTTAGGTAATTCATTTTCAATATGGTTGTCATAAAATGTCACCTAATAATTTAATATTACAGGATTATTTCGAACAATAAAAAAATTCTGTCTTTAGTTTTAAGCCTTTGATTTGGAAAAAATAATAAAAATCAATTTCTTTAATAAAAAAGAAAAATTTAGTTTAACTGTGTTTGAATTTTAAACTGCAAAATTTTTTTTTACTAGAAAAAATGTTTACAAATATAACTGTTTTTATCTTATCAATTTTACTAATCAAAATTAACCTTTAGGGGATGTGCGCCACCGCAACAACTGCTGCTGATGAACCTCGAGCTCTGTGCATCATTCGAGACTTGTCCAATGGCCAAGTAAATCACATTTCTATGTCTAGATTAATATTAATTTTCACATAGGTAGGGCCCTACAAATTGTACGAATAAGCAGATAACCACCTAATTTTTATTTTCTGCATATTTTGGCAAAATGACTTCATTTTCTTTTTCTACTCTTAGAATTCTTTTAACAATTTATCCTTGGATAACTTGAACAATTTATCCTCGGATAATATCCTTGTTGTAATATTTAAAAAATTATTATTGAAACAGTAAAGAAAATGAAAGCTCCTGTTTTCAATTTAGTTTTTTTCTTTCCTTTTCTGTTTTAGTTGTTTTCTGAATCATCCACACTTTAAAAAAATTGTCCTCTTTTTCTCTTAAAAGATCAGCATAATTTATAGGGCCTTAAATATAGGTATATTCAATTTACTAAGATATTATTTTTAGCCTTTTTTTTTTAAAGTTTATAAACCTTTCTGTTCCTAATAAAGAAAAAATAATGTTAATCTGTTATGCCTGGATGTTGTACAATAAATTTTGAATAAAACCCACCTTTAAATAAAATGTTTCTTTAAGTGGGCCCACCAAAAAAAAAAAAAAAAAAAACCTGCCCAGATTTGCCTATATTGCCTGGGCCTATATTATATTGCTTTGCAATATATATATATATATATATTTAAATAAAGGTAAATAATTGGTACTGTCACTGTGGATAGATGTATATTTGATAATAAACAATTATAATACAATTTTTAAAGCCCTTAATTTTTCAAAAAAAAAAAAAAAAATCGTTAATTTTTTTTAAAGGTTCTTAAAAATCCCTAATATTTACTTAGATAAAGGAGTAGAAACCCTGTAGAATAGATTTTTTGTGTGTGTGTGTGGATAAAAAGTACTTAAGATAATTCTAAAAAAAAATAATTTAAAGGATTATCTAATTTTCACAAATTTTTAGGAAACTGCACTTGGTGAAAAAAATATTGAAGACAGTTTTTGCTATTATATAATGATAATTTTACTTAATAATTTATTTGATAATTTTAATAATGATGGTCTTTAGTTATTAATGGTAATTATTTCCTTTCAGCTTAACAATAATAAATCTGTCATCAATTTGCCAGCTTCTACAACGGCATCACAGTTAATGCAAGAGGTTGGAAAAAAATTTCAGTATGAACCTGACAGTTTTGAGTTAGTCTTGCAAAGGATATGTGATAAAGAAACGGTTTGTCATATCTTACTTGCAATTTTTATTTAATAAACTTAATACTTTAATTTTTGAGGAAATTGTTTTGGAAAATATGTGATTATATTTTGATTATTCATCCTATTTTTGAACTTAAATCTTTTCTTTATAATGATAATTATCAAATGATTTCTGACTTTTTCCCTTTTATCATACTTAAGGAATTTAACTCAACTTGATTAAGATGATTACTTTTATTAATTTGCTTCTCATACTAATGCTTAAAGGTCCTCTGCACTTAATGTTAATTTAAGTCTTAAATTTTATATGTCATCGTGAAATGTTCTTGTATAGTTTTATTTATTAACTGTTTAAGTGCCCTGTGGCAGATTTTTTTGGGGGGGTTTTCTGTGACAACTTAGATATTGTTGATCAAGAGAATCTTGAGGATTGTAATTAAATTTGTAATATGACAGATAATTATAGAGCTTATTATAGTTGATTCAAATTTTATTTTCAGTTTCCATAATTTTATTTACCTTATCGTTATAAATACTGCAAAAAGTTGGATAGTGATCACTTATGTCATTTATGAATAATCCGGATTTCACTGAAAATTCATTTGTCTTTACAAAGACATGATCAATGCAAGTTGATGAGGAATTTACTCTAGTTGAGTCCATGTAATTTTGAAATCCAAATTGGCATAATGAATTAATATATTCATGAGTAATAAAATCATCATTAGGCGCCATTCAAAAAGTACCTACATCCCGAAGGGGGGGGGAGGGGATTTGCTATTTTGTACAGTTTTGTACAATGAGGGGGGAGGTATTATACAAAGTACGTATATTATAAGCATACACCAAATTTAAATTTGACTTTTTCCTACACACTCCTTAAATAAATATTTAATTTTATTTAAAACATAATTATTTTAATTTTTATGAAAAGTAAATGTACGTACTCAAAGGGAGGAGAGTAAGACCTTATGTACGGTAATGTACGAAAGGGGGGGAGGGGTTGAAATTTCTCCATTTTTGTGTTCGTCCTTTTTGAACGGTCCCTTAAGAATATCAATATTTATATCACCCATCAGTACTACATTAGAATATTTAAGTTTAGAAATTATTACTTTATGTTCAGTATTAAAAAAATCAACACTAAAATCATGAGATCTATATAAAGATAGAAATAATAAATCCAAAGGTTTGCAATAAAGTAATATAGATTCTGCGGAAACAAAATGTATAGCTAACTCTGAAATATCAAGACATCTTTGAATAAAAACACAAACACCTCCAGAGCGATTATTATTTCTGCAATTAAGGAATGAATTATAATCTATTGAGTAAAAATTAGTTTCATTTTGGTAAATCCAAATTTCTGACATAATTATCACAATTTCTTGCATAATTATTTATTTAGCTTAAATTTTTTATATATTGTTTTTAGACTTTAGTGATAGTTTTTTTTTCATTCAATATCAACTCTTGTTTAACTTTTTTAAGAGTATTTTCTTACAAGGAAGTGTCTAATATGCTGCATAGTGTTTATAAAAAGTGCTTAAGGGTGCTCATTTTCAATTTTTGTTTTTTAAAAGCCCTTAAAGGTTCTTTTTTCATTGGGTGTTTTTAAAAAGTGGTTAATTTTCACTTTTTGAAAATGAGAATTTCTTCTTTACAATGTCGATTTTCGCCGCATATTAGGCAAAAGTGTGCTTTTTACATTGCTCTATTCAATGTTTTCACAATTCATTCAACCACAATCCATTTCGCGTACTGTCTGTCTGTAGCATGTGAAAGCTCCAATAATTTACATGCTTGATGAAGTACTTGGGAGTCCACATGTGCGTCTACTTAGCTGGTTTTGATAAGATTATTGCACTCTCATGTGCAACTCTGCTGCATTTTGCAAGATATTCTCAATTTCATGCTTCATTTTCCACCGTCTGAAATTGAACCGAAAAATCCCTTGATCATTTTATAATGGCTAATATAATCAAGAAGAGAGTTCTTTGCCAGAAACTAATTATTTTGCATTTTGTCAATGTATATAGTGCTTAAAAATATTTTTTTTTGTACTTTAAAAGTATTTAAAAGGTGCTTATTTTTTGTTGAAAGATTTGGCTACTCACCCTGGTCTAACCCTGGTACTACTCCTCTTTTTTTATTTCTTAGTAGAGTTTATATTTTTTAAGAATAAAAAATCGATTGTTGAACTCTTTTTTTTTTAATAATAAATTTTATTGCTCATTGCTTTCAGTAAATCATATAATATTTTCTTTCAGATCCACATTCATGAACACACAGAAGAAACTTTAGAAGAGTTAGGATTTCGATGTGGTGATAATGAGAGAAATAACCTGATTATTGGCAATAAAAATGCATCTGTTCCTAAAAAAACTTCTGTAATTATTTTATTCATATCATAACTCAAATATTTATATATTTATATATATCATAACCCAAGAAATTTTTCAGAATTTTGACTTGGGCTCACAATCACCCCTGTCTTGTTCAATTTTGCATTTTTCGCATCACTGCGGGTGCAATGTAAAAAATTTAATTAAACAGGAATGCAAAATTAAACAAGAATTTTTCTGCTTTTGACTTCCAAATTGCAGAGTTAAAACAAAAATTATAGTTTTATTTGTTTACTAATGGGTAAAGAAATTTTTTTAAATATTTTTTTCTCTTATGATATATTTTTATTGAATTAAAATATAAATTACTAATAATAATTTTTTGTGGTTCACTGTATGTTTTAACCTCGGCATTGTCAGTACAAACTGCAATAATAGACTGGAATTTTTTAAAAGTATGTTTGGAAAAGTCAGGGGAGTTTGTTTTTCTATTTGAGTAGCAACCCTGGTTTCAAGTTAATCTTATTTAATAAATGTTTTTCAGACCACAGAAGTAGAGCAATCATTCAGCTATACTGATAATTCTGCCATGGATACTAATGTCACTCTTTCTACTCAACCTTCTTTTCCTATACGAGATCTTTATAAGAATTACACCTATAGCAATGCTGTTGCCTCTAAACAAGATACGGGTATCTGACATTTTATTTTTATCAGTTACTTACAATTATTTACAATATTATTTTATTTTAATGCAGATAAGTTTTACAGTTGACACTAATGCTACTATTATTATTCTAAACACTTGGGGGGATAAAGAATTGAGCATAATCAAATTAAATGTTAATTTGCAAATGAGCCTTTAAGCTGGCGTAGTGGGTTAAAGCTCTGCTTTCCGTGATTTGTACCGGGATTCTATTCCACTTGCTGATGGTTCAGTATCTGATCAAATTGCATACCAGCCAAGTCTCCTCTATTTTACGACTATTTCCTGTTTACCCATGTATTCTCAAATGTCTCCGTATTTGTTGAAGAAAAATAAATAAAAATTGGTGATAAAATATCCGCTGATGGCAGAAATGCTTCTCATACTCCTCAATTCTATAACCTGTACTGCAGTACCCATAAGCTTTAAAATGTTCTGCAACAGGACTTATTAATTTATACAAATGTTCTGCAAGCATTTCCCAGCGAAAAAAAGTCAACTTTACGTAAATACTATATTTTCATTTATTAAAATACAGGATTACACACAGATACAATACATTATTTTTTAAACCAAGGCAAACATTCTTGATTTGTTACTTTTTCAATCACTCTTGAGGAACAAAATTTTGTTAATGACAATGATGAGGATGAATTGTTAATAAAATGCATATGATATGAAGGTCCAAACATTAAAATAAGGGCTGCCTTAAATATCTTTCGAAGGGACAAGTGCCCAGATGGTGCACCATTTGCAAACACAAACATTCGCTGGTCTGTTTTTTCAACAACTTCTTCATCTCCATCAAAAGCATTTGGTCTTTCAGAAACAATTCTGTCAATCACGGATCCCCATGATTCACAAATTGCTTCTGAAATAAGAATGGAAAATATAAAAGTCCTAAACTTTATGAAATTGGAAATCTCTGAATTTAATTCTTTTACGGCTTGCTTTAGAAGCTCTCTTGATAAAAATGGTGATCGATTTCTCCTGCTGTATGCTAAAAACTGATACACCCATATTATAAAAAAGTTATAGCCAAAACCTAATTCGCTAATTTCCTCCTCAGAATGGCAAAAATACGGAAAAGGGAGATTACTGATAAATGTGCTGAAATTTGTGTCTCTTATTCAAGATACAAATTGTTCTGCAGGACTTCGTTTGTTCTGCGACGTACAGTTTTAGGCACTTTCTGCTTCTGGGCTGCAGTATATTGAGTGTTTAGAGTTTAAGTAATTATAAATAATGGTTTAAAAAAGTCTTCTTTAGATTAAGATTTGTATACATATTTTTTACTTCACTAAATGTAAATGTTATTTCCAATTTTGAAACACTCTTTATTACTTATGCGATTCTGCATAAATGCATACATATGCATGATGTAACAAAACTTTGCTCATCGCCTAAGAAATGTCGATAGTAAAATCTCCGTTATTTTATTTCTCCAATG
Organism: Parasteatoda tepidariorum; assembly: GCF_982258835.1. Classification (NCBI taxonomy): domain Eukaryota; kingdom Metazoa; phylum Arthropoda; class Arachnida; order Araneae; family Theridiidae; genus Parasteatoda; species Parasteatoda tepidariorum. The sequence goes on along the minus strand of NC_141755.1, from coordinate 119,623,329 downwards.
TTGGCAGGCTTGGCAATTACAACTAGTAAAGTTAGCCCAATAAAGCTCATACAGGAGCATACAAGATTGTGTTTTTCCTTTTTAATATATTGCGTATAATATTTATGGGGAAAGCACGGGAGATTTTGAGTGGCAACCCTGAATAAATTGTTCGGTAATATCATCCTTTTTCTAACTACCCATTTTACAGATCATTGCTTATAGCCTGTGAGTACAGTTGTAGTGTGGCATAAATAATTCACTCAATTTGTTTTTATGCAATTAAACCTTAGATAAGATAGATATTTTCCTTACTAACACTTTGTTGAACTAAACAAAGCTGTTTAAATTGTCAGAAATTTTATGCATTTTAAATTATTTTATGCCTCATTTCTAGTCTAGTACAAAGCTAACTGATTATTTATTCGCTAAAGGTTATGTTGGACTTGTTAATCAAGCAATGACCTGTTACCTTAACAGTCTCCTCCAGACACTTTTCATGACTCCAGAGTTTAGAAATGCTTTATATAGGTAATATATTCATTAATAACTAATTTTGTACTTATTCTCTCACCTGTTTTTACAGGGTTCTTATGTATATCCGGGGTGATTGTATTCCAGGTTTTTTGTGTAATCTGTCCACGCCTAGAAACTAGGACAATCATCCAGGTCATGTGATTTTTTACGGAATTCAGCGTACCTCAAAACTTGATTCGCGAACTTCTGCGATTAAAAACTTATAATCCAACAAAATGTTTCGCAAAAATTTAAAGTAAGAATTAAGCTCTACATTCTAAAATGTAAATTTTGAAACCTTCGATGAATTGCGTTAACAAAACAAGTGACTCTTCCGCAATTTTGATTTTTTTTTTATTTGTCGGATTTTGATTGTTTTTAATATTTGAAACTGCGCCTAGTTGTATTCGTATTTACGCTTTTCAAAAATCTGATGTTGCTATTTGTGTTATCGCTTTCGTAAATCCAGTATCATGATTCATATCTACGCGCTTTTAAAACACGATATCGTAATTTTTTGATTCCTCATTCTTAAAATCCGATATCGCCATTCTTGTAAGAACTAAATTGTTTCTTAAATTTGTTACTATAAAAGTATGTTTTATTGAAAGGTAATTTAATTATAAATCTTAGTTCAAAAAATTATATTAAATATGAATAGTATATAAATTGATATCTTGTTATCGAATTTTTGCTCTTTAAATTTTCAGGGATTTTCATTTTCTGCCACAGTCACCCCTGATATATTTATAAAAACCATGTCAAGAATGAAGACAATAGAGTAAAACACATTGAAGGCTGTAAATTAATATTTAAATGTGACAAATCATTATGAGGAGATAAATTTTCAGAAAACTAAAACCTGTTCAGCTGCCAGAAAGAACAGGAAAAAAAGTATCATTAGAAACACTTAAGTTTCAACTAGCTATCAATCGGAATTTGTACAAACACTTTTCTTTCCACATTTCAGTGGCATTTTTTTTTTACTTAAAAACTAATTTGAAACTTCAATGTACATACTTTTAGTCTTCATTCTTTGTCAAAAAATCTAAATAAATATTTATATATGTGATTTTTTTTCTCTATAAATGTTTACTTTTGCCTGAGACAATTAAAAAAGAATTCATTTCATATTTGACTTACTGTTGATCATTTTTATATTTAGACCATACATTTAAGCATGAAAATCAACAGTGAGGATTGAAAAACTTTAAAAATACAAATTTTGTGGCATAAATTAAAATTGCACAAAAAATTGTAATTACTGTTTCTTCACTGAATCACAAGAAGGAATTTTTCTTTCTTTCTATGAATCAATAATTAATATGTTACTATAGGAAAAATATTTTGTTGAAAACTTAATATTTTCTTAAAAAAGAGATTAAATCTAGAATTTTGAAGAAATATTAAGAATTTTCGTAAGAATTTAAACTTTTTGAAAACATCTTTGTATTACTAATGTTTTTATATTGCATTTAGTAAGGATCCATTTTGTAAGCAAACACATAATTTATAACCAGAACTCTTGTTTATTATTTTAAAATGTATAACTGTGTATGAGGGCTTTTATTCCAAAAAGGACTAGTAATAAACTAAAAAACAATTTTTTTTAAAATTTCTCCACCACTTGCATTATAAATATTAAAAAACATAATAAATTTTGTTTGTACAATTAGTATATATCCTCTAAATTGTTTATGGTTTAATTGATATAGAAATTTACCTTGGTTGAATTTTTTAAATTACACATTATTTCCTTTCTTTTATATCTTGTGCATGTGACCAATAAAATTTTTCATCAGAACAGCACAGTTAAGTTTCAGTTAAATTTTAGTTTTATTCTTGTTCTTCTTTTATCACCTATATTTATACAATTCATCTGAAATATATTAAAAAAAAATATGTTAACAAGTAATTAATTTATATTTCTACAATAAGTAATTTTTTTAAAGTAACTAAGCTGTTATTTATACTAAAAATTTTTTTAAATAATAACTGACAAAAAATTATAAAATTTAGTTGTTAATTTTGTTACAATTATAACTTAAAGTGATTTAGCATTATTAGTGATTCTCAATAAGAGTAAAAAGATAACACAAAAAATTTCCAATCAATAATTTGAAAAAGTAAATTAAAATGCAGTTAAGATTCGAAAAAAAAATTATCTATTAAATTTTACTCTACAAAGTTTATATTTTGATTTTCTAAATCAAACTATATTTGAAACACAAAACAGAATTACCAACTAAATGCTTTTAAGTACACTATTTTAACTTTGTCCCAATAATATTAATAACAGTGATAGATTTGTTCTAAAGTTTTAAGATTTATTCTTATGTTTATTAACAATATTCTTATTATCCATTAATAATGTTTTTTTATTGCTGTTTACTGTCTGAGACAAAAAAAGAAACTAAATAAAATAAAATGAATCAAACACATTAAAAAAATTTCTTCTAATCGTGTAGTAATGATAGACCCTTAAGCAATTATTTTCCCCTTTTAAAAACATTTCTGGTTGGGACAGTAATTATAAAACAATGGTTTTTGTCAGCTACATGAACAACTATTTCATTTCCTCTATTAAAAATAAGTTGTTCCATTTTGTTCTAGTTTTTGTTTGCTTGCAATTTCTCAAATGGACATTCAATTGAGTGACTCAAAGATTTTTTAAGGTGAAATTAAGCTTATTGAACCTGCAAGAAATGATACTGCAATTAAAATTTACTGTTCTGTGTAACTTGATAGTTATACTTTCTTTAACTAAAGTTATCTATATTGTTTTATTGGCACTCTCCATACTCAGAGAGTAGTAATTATACAAAAGTTAGGGACATGTACAAAATTATGGGTAAAACAAGTTATTCTAAAGTTAATTGCCATGGTGACTTAGGTGATAGAGCCCTCGCCTCTCAGTGAGGTGAACTTTGCCACAGTGCAGACGTAAAATGTCCTCAGTGGTAGGCAGATGGTGGGTTAGAGTCCCTTTACTGTCGGGCTAATCATAGGATGTTTTTGTGGTTTTCTTCTACAGTGGCAATTTTCTCCTATTACTTGATCCAGGAGTTCCCCTGTCTTTTGGATTGGGTTCAAAATTTCAAAGCTAAAACGTTAAGCATTTGTAGTCATACAAAATAGAAGGAAAAATACAATAAATTTTGATAATTATGTATGTAAATATGTACATTTATACATATATATATATATATATATATATATATATATATATATATATATATATATAGAGAGAGAGAGAGAGAAAGATATAGAATAGTTACGGAAAATCCTATTTTCATCTCTGATTAGCTTACTATTTTGTCATTTTTTATCCATTTAAGATGTTTAATTAATTATGATCATTAGGAGCAAATAATGTGATTTCAATAAGTAAATAATTTCAAAAGAACTGTGCAAAAATAACTAAATTAATTTTTCTTTGTTTGACGAATGTATCAGTATTTGCATTGGTAAAACGTATTTATTAGTAAAAAAATAATAAACTCTCATTTTTTAAAAAAAAAATTATGTGTTAACATATTTTTCAAATATCTGCAGTAAAGTATTATGTACGAGGGCTTTTTTTTTTCCAACCTCCGATGGGCTGTAAAGAAAAGGCAGGTCAATATAAAAAAAAAGATTTTATTACCAAAAGTAATATACACTACAGCTTATTTCTCTACATAATCACCTTGACGATTAAGGCATTTGTCATATCTGTGAACAAGCTTTGCAATACCCTCTTCATAAAATGTAGCCACCAATGATTGGAAGTGAGTTGTGACGGTTTCTTTGAGCTCCACGTCAGTTTGGAAGTGCTGCCTTTCAAGCCATTGCTTCAGTTCAGGGGAAAGATGATAATCACTTGGTGCTAGGTCGGGACTGTATGGTGGGTGTTCGAAAATGTCCCAGTGAAATTGCTGAAGGAGTCGTTGGGTTACACGAGCGCTGTGGGGATGGCATTGTCCTGTATCAGAACAATTCCAGAAGTCTGTTCTGTTGAAAAGAAGATTGCCTCTTCGTTTGTTTTGAATAGCTCTCCGTAAGCGTCGTTATTGTGATTGTCGTTTCGTTTCGGGCGTGTCAAATTGAACCCATGTCTCATCACTATGCTAATATAGACTCATTAATTCACTGCCGCGCCTAATCGGAAGCAAAAATCTATTTATCACTCTCTTTTTTCTTTTATTTCTTACCTCAAATCTGTTTTAGCTGCATGGTTATAATAATTTTCAAAGTCTTGTTGGTGATTTGCGATCACCAAGTTATTTTTCAAACCTAATATTGATTATGAGGGGTTGGCTTTATTTTTGGCTATGTTATTTTTCGATAAATCACCAACCATGGATCTCTTCTCATGATTCTAACTGTCTTTTGGGAACAATTCAATTACTTTTTGATTAGGCATGTCATGGGTAATTTTTCTCCCGTGGCCTGTCCTTATTAATATTATTATGCAAAATTTATTTAACTGGAAGTCTTATAAAGTATAATTTTTGTATCTACAAATACTAAATAAAAGTTTTACATTAATTATGATCCAGTTATCATCTCCAACTGTCAAATTTCATCTTGTTTTCATCACAATCTTCAATTGGTCAATTATATCTTACAACCACACCTGATTTTCCCTCTTTACACTATAAATTTTTTTAATTATTATTTTCTTATGGGTGTTCCCTTAACGTCAATGGTTTTTCTGATTTGTTTTAAATTTTTAATGGAATAATATAAAAAAATTGGTTAATGAAGAAATAATAAATGTTTAAACAAAAAGAAATATCCGAAACTCACAATAAATCTTAGACGTTAGTAGCTAGTTTACTTTATTATTATTTCAAATATTTTTAATTCATTTCAGTGAATATATAAAACTACTAAGAACCTCATGATTGATAATATTTAGTGTAGACCATAATCTCGAATGTTAAACTTCTAAGAATGTCAAGTTCACCTTGCAGATGGGTCTTCAAGTGCAGATGAGTGGAAAGAGTATATTTTCAAGAAAGATTTTGTTTTATGTGAACCATTCATAAACTGAAATGACAGTTTTATCTGTTTGTGTCATTTATAATTTATTCTAGTTTCTTAAATCTATTGTGTTTGTTCTGCTCAGGTGGGAATTTGATGGTACTGAGGAAGACGGAACAAAGAGCATTCCTTATCAACTTCAAAGGTTGTTTTTATTGTTACAGGTTCGTCATATTTTACTTTATGGGTGTAGTTCATGGTTTATAACTTTTTTTGTAAAAAAAGTATAACAAAATAAAAATGCCTTGCTTAACTGATACTTTTTATATTAAGTGCTTCCTTTACCAATTTTTCAGAGGAAAAAAATGTAAAATATCATCATATTTTTTTATATTAATAAATACAAGGAACTAAAACAAAACATAATACACAAGTTTTAAGTTGAAAATTTATTTTTTTATATGTAAAAAACATTTGATTTACGATTAGTTTACTATCCCAAATTATCTTGGGCAAATGAAAAAAGTTAAATATTAGTTTTTATATGATAATTTGGTGACCCTACTTACGCCAAATTTGGCGGCCCTACTTACAGCAACCCTACGTGTTATACGTGGCTTTTAACAAAATAATACATGGTTTAAACAAAATAATATAAAAAAAAGTGCGTGGAGTCCCTCCGCGCGGAAAAAGTTAAACTTCGTAACCTGCGACGTTAATTGTAGAAGAATCGGCAGTCGTAGAAGGATCACTAGTTCTATTTAACGACTCTTTTTTCCTGCTCCCTATTAAATTATATGTGTATCAAAACAAATTAAAAAAGTATTTATAGAAACAAAAGTTTTATGACTTTTGTTCATTTTATGCTAGTGAGAACCAAACAATATGGAAATTAATGAGGGAAAACTGGATCCTACCACGTGATTTCCCGGCCAATAAAAATGTAGCGTTAAACGTTTAACGCATAAGAAGTATAACTTCAAAAACTGTATTTGTTATGAGAAATAATGCACTATGTGATGTCGAAATAATATGTAATCTAAGAGGTTATTAAAATATATGCTTATAATTTTGTTTATAAAATACTTTGTTTTATAAAAAAAATTGATTTCAATTTTTCCTACTTACGCCAAATTTGGCGATTTATGTGAATTTTGGCCTGGTTGCTCTAATACGTAAGTACCAATAATTTTTAAAACAAGGGACAACACAAAAGTGATAGTTTTCTAACGCCAGTGACGTGATCTGCCTTTTTTTTCTTCTTAACTCTCATTTTTTTCTATGTAAATTGAGGAACCATTGTATATACAATCAAACAAAATACATGTGCAGCAGCGTCCAACAGCATAACTCCCAAACAAAACTTGGCAAACTTCTAGTCACAACAAATCATCATTATTATTTTGCTTGCCGAGTAAAAGTGTGATAAAACAAAACGTACTGACAAATTTTGCTACGCCAGAGTTTTCTCGGGATAATAACTATTTGCAATATATACTTATCCAAGTTAACCTTGGGATAATCAGGGAAGTGGTTAATTTCAAATTATATATGAAAAAAAATTATTTATTGCAATATATACTTATATAAATTGCAATATATACTTATCCAAGTTAACTTGGGATAATCAGGGAAGTGGTTAATTTCAAATTATATATGAAAAAAAATTAACCTATGTATCATACAAACTGAGATATTAAATGTATTTCTGAGGGTTTTTACTGTTTGGGCATTCACAGTCTAAAAAGTAATTTTTAGAGAGCAATACCCCATAATATTTTGAGCAGTGAAATTTTAAATATGGGAGTAAGCTTCAACACTGTTATGTCTTATTTCTTATAATCTTAAGTATTATAGAATTATTGATTGATTATTTAACATTATTCAAATTTACTCCCAATTTTTGTACTGATTTAGATTGAAGTACCTAAAATAAGTGAACTTGCTTATAAAATATTGAAAATTTTATTTTTGTATGTCGTTTCCTCTTTAATTTTAGAGCATAAGATAACGTAAGTTACTGATTTTTTAAAAAGAAAGATTTGTTGTCTTTTTTTTTTTTTATAAAACAATTTATCAGTTTTAACAAAAATTTATGAGGAGCAATTTCAATCTTAATAAGATTCCAGAGCAGAAATACGCGTACATACCTGCCAAGTGCCCTGTTTTTTAACGAAAACTCCTGTATTTTACAACTATCTCCTGTTTACCCGTATATTCTCAAATTTCTCCGTATATGTTGAAGAAAATTGGAAGAAAAAAAATCAGTGATCAAATATTTACAAATAGCAAAAATACTTCTCTTATTTTTCAACAGATAGTGCTCTTGCTAGCACTGCAGTAATGTTGAGTGTTTATAGTTCAAGTAATTATAAATAATGGTTTAAAAAATATTCTTTTGATTAAGATTTATATATATATATATATATATATATATTTTACTGAACATAAATATTTTTATTATTTCCAATTTTGACTTTTATGGTTATGGATGATGTATCAAAATTTTACTTGTAGCCCAAAAAATGTCGCTAGTAAAATCTCTGTTATTTTATTTCTCCAATGCTGGCAGGTATGAATACAAGTCTAGATGCATATTGGCCAACCCTATTCTTGATTTTGGTACCCTTTGTGCTAGTCTATGTACAGATCTTTTCTCCAATTTGCATATGAGGACAAATATTATGAACTGTATTTTATTACAATAGCGGGAAGCCGTTTTTATTATATTTGCGTTTACCTAGGTTTTTTTCTTCTGGAGATCAAGTTGACTTATACCAGCTGCCTATCTATGCCCTGAATTTAAACCCCTTTGTTTTGCAACAACTTTAAAAAGGATACAAAACACACATTATATTTTAGTTATAAGAGCTACCATTGTCTCAAAAATTAATTATAGATTTATATGAAATATATTTATACAATATTTTTAATTGCGATGAATAATCTAGACCTTTTTGTTAATTTATTAAAATAATTAAATTTGTGCTGGTTAGGTGTATAAGAGTATTAATTAATCATAGCTGTCAGCTGTTCAGAATTTTTCGGATTTGTTTCTTTTTAAATCAAATCTAAAAATCTGATACTTCTATTAAAAAAAAAAATAATTTTTGTAAAATTGCAGTATTTTTGTTTTTAAATCAATTCCTTGTTCTGATCGCTGCAAACACGCTTTCTGTGAATATTGTGCAAGAGTAATTTTTAGTAGCTTTTTATTGGAAAATACTATAATTATTTTTTTAAAGATTTATTGTAGTATTTAAACACTTGCATGATAAATATTTGTTTATGATGTAGATTATAAATTACTTGTGTTTTATAATTTGGAGAAGAATAATTATATATTAATATGTAATGGTTGTTTTTAAGCTATTATACCGGTATTCCTAATTATAAAATATTAATGTTATAAATTTCCCGCAAAAGATAGTGATAATAGTTTTGTTTTACTAATTTACATAAGATATTTAAATATATGACTATTAATGCTATGATTTAATAGTTGAATTTTTGTCTTACTCTTATAATTGGTGCGTATAATTTTGTCACATATAGTGTTCCGAATTTTTTATTCCTAAAGTTGGCAGCTATGATGAATTAGTATTTATTTTCATTAAAATTTTTAAACTTATTTTCCCTTCCTTTCCTTATATAGACTTCAAATAAACCTGCAGTTGGTACAACAGAGCTTACAACTAGCTTTGGTTGGGATAGTAGTGAAGGTAAATTATGTTTTTATCAGTAATGCTTTGATTTTTCTTTTTAATAAGAATATTGTAATTTTTATTGTATATAGCCAGAGATAAAAGAATTGCAATTAAACTTATTTTTGGAGCAGTAGACAAGAATTTTTGTAAACAAAAGTACAAACTAAATAAAAGTATAATCTTATACTTTTAAAATAGTGCATCATACTTAGTATTATAAATAGTGTATCATACTCATAGTAATATTAGTATTTTTTCATCAATATTAAATTGATACCTATTAAGTATTCTTGTGTCATGAAATTCCATATGAACCAGCTGTCTCATTTCATGTAAAATGTGTGTAAATATTTTCTTATTTAAGAATTGCTTTTTTATTTTTGTTTGATTTTCCTTAAATAAGGTTATTCTTTAAATTGAAATTTCCTTTTTATTGTTTCATCTTAAACTTATCAACCATTTTTTTTATGTTGCTTGTATACTTATCAAACTACAGCTATTTTTATCCACATTTTTATTTTGTAGCCTGGCAACAACATGATGTTCAAGAGCTATGTCGTGTCATGTTTGATGCTTTAGAGCAAAAGTTCAAAAACACAGAACAAGCTGATCTTATTAGTCGTCTATATGAAGGAAAATTAAAAGATTATGTGAAATGCCTTGAGGTAAATATTTGAATATTTTTTACAATTATTTTAATTAAAAACTTAAGTCTATTTTTATTGAGTGGTAAAGATCATGTAAAATTTTACCTTCATGTTCTCTACGAGAAATGACCTATCTTTATATTTTATGTATGAACAGGATTGCCACTCCACAGGGAGAACAGGGAAAATACAGGGAATTTAAAAATCGCCTAATATAACAGGGAAGTTTGAGTTTTTCTTTAGAAACTGGGAAAATACAGGGAATTTTAGTTATTTTTATTTTTTTAAAAATGGTAACCACTCAATGTGCAATCTGTGGGATATTTAAGGATGATATTTCAGTTATATTAAACTAGTTCATTTACTATAGCATTTGTTTTAAATATGTTCAGCTGTTCCTTTTTTCCTTCAGTTTTTTCAGCAATTATAACTAGTATAGTTAGCCCAATACAGCTCATACTAGAGCACAGTGGTTATGTTTTTCTTTTTTAATTATATTGTGTATAATATGTACAGGGGAAACACAGGGAATTTATTTTCAAGATTTGAGTGGCAACCGTGATGAAATAAATTTCTTAATTGTATTGTACTCAAATTTTGAAACTTTAAATGTTTCCTTTAGTGTACTTCCCTTCATTCAGTGTTTCAAAATGCATCCTAGGCTCTGCAAGTGACCTCCCACATTTCATTTATCATTCAGTTCCTCCTCTAGTTCAGTTCGTTTTAAATTGAACTGTGTCATTTAGTTTAGTTAAACAATAATTTAATAAAAAAATTACAAGGGGTGACTAATGTTTCAGGTGGTAGCTAAAACTTAAAAATCCATTTCAGATGCTTATAAAGAGAGACAGGAGAATTATGTCCATTTAGTGTTTTCTTCAGACCTAAATAATAATATCAGTAAAATCATTGTAAGCAGTTTAGTCATATTTTATTTGTTTCAAACATTAAAAAAATTCATTGAATAAATTCTATTTTGATTTTTGGCAAAATGTCCTAAAATTAATTGATGTCTCTTTAGTACCCGCTATTGTTGAGATTTCTTGGATCAATAAATAAGTATAAATCCCCACTTAATTTAATCAAAGTTTCTTTTGTTAAAAATGTTTTAGATTACATATTATTTTGTAGTAATCATTTGTAAGCTGTGCAAACTTTCTGACCTATTTCTTATGAAAAAAGTTATTTATTTTTGTTAGTAATACTTTTGTACAATTTTTATGTTTAAGATCTTTCAATGCTGTTTGAAATTTTCTAATATTTTTTAATATTATCTTTAAATGCAGCGGCTATAAAATAGTGCATGAAATGCATTAGAAATGGCGTATGTTTTAGGTTACCAATTATTTCCCTGTAATGGTATGTAATTTGGGTAAAATTTGGTGTTGAACTTTAAATCCTGACGAAATAAAATGCTCGGAAACCACAAAATAATGTAAGTACCGCTGAAAACAATTTTCCGGAAACGTAAAATCCCCGGGGGAAAGGTGCATGAAAAAACTATGCATTGCGTTCTACATGTTAACAGTGATCCTCGTGCGAAACCATGATTTCTGATTAAATTCGCTCTTTGCCATTTAACATCACAAAACGAACATTATTTTTGATATAATCAAGAGGGTCTTTGTCAGTGTGTTTAACAGCGTTAGAAAAGACAAAGATCCTTGCATGTTAAATCGCGAGCATCTTCTTATATTGGCCACTTAAATCAGATTTCTGTTGCTTGAAAAAGTTTTAAGATATCACTAACGATTGTAAAAGAATCAAAATTTTTCAAAATGATTAAAGAAAAATGTGATTTTTTTTTAAAAAATTTAGTTTGTTGAATGTTGCTATATTGTATGCTCACCATATGCTATTTTTTTCTTTTTCTTAGTGTGGATATGAGAGTGCCAGAGAAGACACTTTTCTTGATGTTCCTTTAGTCGTTCGTCCATTTGGATCTAGTCAGGCTTATGCCAGTGTGGTAAAGGAATTTAGTATTTGTTGTTTTTTTAGTAATCATCTAAGAAAAATCTTTAATTTTTAAATGTCATATGTGTTAGCAGTTAGAACTGCTATAATATATTTCATTCTAGTACCATTAAACTAATTTATTTCTGTATCACTGTTGTGTAAGCAAATTTTAATGATACACTTTAAATTGTTTATAAGAAGGCACATTCAAAAGCTTTACAGAAAGAAATATTTCTTAATAGAATTTTTCATTGTGTTTTAAAAGAAAGTGGGATTAACCCTTTAACGGGCCATTTAGTTCTAGTAATGGTAAAAAAAAGTATTTTTGGAATTGAAATTGTTATAAGAATAGTAATTGATATAAGAAAAAAAAACTCATTTAGTTTATAAAAATGCACTTTTTTTTGGTGGTAAGTATATTTAACTCAAGCTATTAGAAATTTATTGACTTTTATTTTTATTTATAAAATAAATTTTATAAATACTACAATCTTCAAAAGGAATTATGCATTTTATAACTTTTATCCGTTTTCTTAAACCAACAAATGGAAACCTTATTCATTTAGTTAAAAAGTTCACCATAGACCAGGAGTGATTGTATTCCGGGCGTACCCCGGAATTCCGGTTTTTTCGTATCATTCTCCCGAATCTAAAAACTAGAAGAGGTGATTTTTCCCGCAAACATTCGCAGAATTTAGTGATCTCAAGACCATGATTTTTTAAGAGACGATTTATAATTCGCGGACTTCTTCGAATTAAAAACTTATGTTCCGACGAAATTTTAAAACTTACCCACTAACAAGGCGTTAACATAGAAATTATTCTACCGTCAATTTGATTTGGCTGATATTTTGGTTGTGTCGGTATCTGCTATTATCGCGATTCGTATTGACGTTTTTGTAATATCAAACAGATTTTCGTATTTACCTGATTTAAGAGTTACATGTTTCGATTCGTATTCACCCGATCCAAAAATTATGCATTGTGATTCGTATTTACGTAATTTAAAAATTCAATATCGCAGTTTGTTGAGTTTTTAAAATCCTATATCGCGATTCATATTCACGCTATTTTAACATTTAAAATAGCGATTCATATTCAAGTTTATTCTTGAATTATTACTATAAAGGTGTGATATTCTTTATTAGTAGGTAATTTAATTATAAATGCTAGTTTAAAAAATTATGTTAAATAAGAAACATGTTTGTGGTGTATAAATTGACATCGATTTTTTGCTCATAAAACTTTCAAGGTTTTTCACTTAGTGTCACAATCACCCCTGATAGACTTTAAAAATTGGTGGTAAGTATACTTACCATGGCTTTAGAAAGGGTTAATACTTTTATAAATTGCAATTTGTTTTCCAAAGGAATTTTTAAAAAATTTACGCAATACCCCGGCCATTGGAAAAACCTAGAAATATCTTCTGTGTAAACCTCCCCAGACACAAGTCAATACTTCTCACAACTAGGACTGGGTGATGCAAGAAATTTTATATTGAGATATATCCTCGGTTAGACATCGTTCTATAGTCATGTAGCTTAAATTCAAAAAATATTCAGTTTGAATCAAAATTTCACAATCAGAAATCTAAAATCCATCAAAAAGAAATAAAATAAAACAAAAGAAAATGTTAATTCTAAAAAAATACTTCTGTAACATTATTAGCATTACCTAATTTTCGAATTATATAGATGAATTGACTTCAGACCGATGTCTTAAAGTAAAAACAACCACAAGCTTTGTTTTAATTTTTTTTTAAAAATTGAAAATGACTTAAGATTTAATGATAATGTATGTGTTGATTCGATGATCTGTGATATAATTATTTATTGCCTAGTCCTATTTGCTACTTTTACACGAACAACGTACTGGTATCGTATCTCAGCCATTTAAGCCCTCTTTGTTCTACAGTAGCTATTCTGATTTTAATCATACCTTGTTGTGCAAACACTTTTCTATTTAATGTTGTTGAACTCTAATAGGCTGTACATGGAGAGTTATGGAAAGACAATTTAAAAAAAAATTCTTTTAACCTTATTTCTAGATTTTACCACCTTTATGAGCAAAAAACTAAATTACAAACTCCACCCACGCTTACTGAATAAAGTTTGCTACTTTGTCCCATTTTGTTTTTTGCTTTCTAACTATGTTACTCAAATTTTCAGAACTTTCATATTGAACTCAATTAAAAGAATTTATTTTGCATTAAACAAAATTTAGATTTTAATTCATTTTATATAAATAGGAAATTCCTTGAAGAAATCTTTTCTTTGCTTAAATTTATCTTTTAATTCAAATTTAATATATTTCTCTGCTACATTTTTCGTCCTTGCATCTTAAAATATTTTATTTTCAGAAAAAATAGTTTCAATCTTGGCATGTTTTTTCAGGGAGAAGCACTGAGGGCTTTTGTCACGCCTGAAATCTTACAAGGCTCTAATCAGTATTTTTGTGAACATTGCAACAAGAAGTGTGATGCCCACAAAGGGTTGAAATTCATAAAGTTTCCTTATCTCTTGACGTTGCAGTTGAAACGTTTCGACTTTGATCCTGTCACTATGCATCGTATCAAATTAAATGACAGGTATTCTGATTTTAATGTTATTTCATCATTTTTTAGGTACAATTATGCTTATCACATAAAAATAAATGTTTTATCAAAATATGATATTTACTACAGTAGAACCTCGTTAATGCAAAATTGTAGAGACTATCATAATTATTTCTTGTTAAACAAGTTTTGTTTTATCCGTTACACCATGAAAACTATTATGTATTATTAATACAATACATGTTATCTATTAAATTAATGTAAACAAACAATACTATTATGAGCCAAACAAATAAAATAAGCTTAAAAGTTTTTTATTCCGAAATGAAAACAGAAAAATAAAGAGTATTTCTTTCCTTTTTGACAGGGTTGGGTTTTTGACGTCAAAAAGTGGTTTTTGATATGACAAGGGTATAATACTGGTTTAAACCGTCAAAAACCCGTCAAGAATGTCAAAAACTGAAGTTTGCCAAGAAAATATATAAACTTCAAAACTACCAACAGTTGCCATGCATTATATTGAAATTTAATTATACTATAGGTAATCAGCAGGTTTTAAAATATTTTTTAATTAAAATTAAGGTAAAATAACAGATTTAAAATCTCAGAAATTTATATTCAAATGCATGTGCAGAAAAATTTTGCACAAAAATTGTTTAAATATTTATATTTAAAAATTTTTTTTTCTTCTTTTTGATACTTAAGAAAATTAAAAGTTTATTACTATGCATTTTTGACATATAAGGAACATATAACTAATATTTATAAGGAACTTACAAGTTATGTTGTATAAATACAAACTTGATATAAGATA
Source organism: Parasteatoda tepidariorum (assembly GCF_982258835.1). Taxonomy (NCBI): domain Eukaryota; kingdom Metazoa; phylum Arthropoda; class Arachnida; order Araneae; family Theridiidae; genus Parasteatoda; species Parasteatoda tepidariorum. Next base: position 119,608,188 of record NC_141755.1, on the reverse strand, counting down.
CAAGTGTATAAAATTTTTTTTTTAATGTTATACCGAATATCTTTATTATCCAGTATGTTAATTTGAATTTAAAAGTAGTTATATTTATGAATAATGATAAATATAATTCATATTGTTTATTATATTTATTTATAATTATTACACTTATCATTTTAAAACAATTTTTATCTCTTAATTTTCTTTTCTCCACGTGTATTAAGAATACAAATAATGCATATCTCGAAAGCAAGAAGTAATTATTCAACAGCTGAATATTTAGATATTCAACAAAACTATATCGTATTCAGCAAAATGAAATTCACAAGTATTTGGATAAACTAAATTTTCAGCATAGTAAATGAATAGGCTGAATATACTGTAAATCGACACTAACTACTCTGTGTATTTAACAGAAAGCACTTAAATTTGTATTGTCTTATGTTAAAAAGATTATTAAGAAGATTTAAAAGAATATTAAAAAGATTTTTCTTTAAAAGAAGATGCCTAATGTACAAAACTGCTAATGTTTATCTTTAAAAATGTCTAATTTTTAGTATAATCTATACTATACACTAAATTTGGTTAAAAATAAATTTCTTAATAATATCACTGCAGATTTTCAATAACACATGAAAACGAATACATAATATTACAAAAGATGTGAGTTTTCAAAAGTACAAGATTTTGGTTACTATTCAAAATATAAGTGTTTCTTCAAAATTTTAAATTTATTTTTTCTAGAACATATTTAGAAACACTATCCTTTAAAAAATATATAAATTTTATGTATTAATTAAATTTCACATATGAATATAGGTTTTTGACATTTTCGACATTTTTGACAGTGAGGTTTTTGACGTGACGGTTTAAACCATGGTTTAAACTGTCAAAAACTGTCACATGTCAAAAACCTGCCAACCCTGCTTTTTGATAAACAAGAAATGTATCTTTCGAGTATAATTCTGCAGAAAAAAAGAAGAAAAAATTATTTGCTTTTGTATTTTTTCAGCTATTTTATTGCTTTAACTCTTTCTTTACTTTGTTTTTTAAATTTAAAATTTATAACTACGAAGATGTAGAGTATAACAGTTTTGGTTATACCTATCTGCCCTGTTACGGTTGGGTATAGAATAAAAATGAAAAAGTTGCAAAAAATGATAACAATTTAGAAAGAGAAAAACTAAAAATTAATGGCCGGGTGAAACATAGTTAGTGGTACATTTACGAAGTTTGGCTAACCCAGAAAAATAGTAATTTTTTCCAAAAAAAAGTTCCAGAAGATAACAAATGTATTCTACAGAAAACATACCTTTCTATCCATAAAAAGATATCCAGTCCTGGATCAGAGATGAGTTTACAAAGAAAATCTCCAACAATCTGTGGTTACCTTCTAGGAAATCCAGATGAATAAGTCACTATTAAAACAGTTATTTCAAACTAAAAAAAACTCTTTATTTTGAGGATCCATACTTAACGGCAAAAATAGTATCCAATACACAGTCTCAGGTGGAGAAGTGGGTGAAGGGTAATAAATTCAGGAACACGGAACTTTGGATGAAACTGGCTTAGACGAGATCAAATTCAGATTTGCATGTTGGGTAATAAATTCAGGAACACGGAAATTTTGGATGAAACTGGCTTAGACGAGATCAAATTCAGAACTGCATGTTGACGATCACTCTCCTCCATCTTAGAGATCAACTTTATCCATTAATCAATAAGTGATAACCGGTAGCCAAGGTGTTAGCAGCAATACCGACAGTTGAAGCACACTCCCGGATTTTGGGATTCTTGATAAGAAATCATCCATCGCAACAGTTCTCTCAAAATTGAAGATAACATTTTTGTTCTTATGAATAAGATTTTTATGATCTGCTATCAAAAATTCGGAAATTTTGATTGGAAGGCATATTGAAGCCACTATATTAGCAAAACAGGCAGTCAGTGGAATTTTTTCTATGGCTGAAGAAAAGGTTCATCTCATAAATGAGAAACTACACAAGAAAAATGGCAAAGGAGACGCCATCCTCACCTCCTAACGAGGACAGGATAAAATAAATCACGCAACAGCGCGACGTGGAGTATGATACTCTCGAATTTTCGAATGCCATCGTCATCTTTCGCGCGCTCTTTTTATAAGAAACAAAAACTTAATGGTTGAAGTTGTAGTGCATGTTGTGCAAGTTAAAGTTAAATTATCTAAAAATCACGAGTTGAGACGAAAAATTGATTATACGTTAAAAGTTACGGTTGAGAAACACAACATACACGCGGAGATGAAAGATGCCGACAACCAGTGGAATTCTCAGAAAAAAAAGGGTGGAATGTTCTCGAAATAAAGGGGCTCTTCAAGGAGCTGGTAAGGAATTTTAGGGGGAGAAAGTCCAAATTGCGCTACCGCTTAAGGGGCTAAAGAAAGATGATGAAATAAAAAAATGTTTTTTTGTTTTTGCCAAAAAAAGATATTAATCCAAAAAATTTATAAATGAAATTAAGTTCTAACAGCCTGAAACTCCAGTTCACCACTTCTCCACTTACAAATAGTCAGATGTTTACATAACAATCTATATATCAAAACTTTTGATAGTAAGAGTCTGAAATGAGAAAAGCTGTGCCTCAAACATAAGACATACAAAGAACTAGTAACACATAACGACACATACATATAAGCAGCTTTACATGGCTGCATCTTGATTAGTGAAATGGCCAAACAATGTTAATTGTTTGATAAATGGACGAAAAAAAAAACACAAAACAATCTTAATTGTTTGCTAAATGAAAACAAACATTTTGACACAGTATCGTCAACACATGTACTATAAATTAAACTTAAACAACATATGACTTGATGCATGTGAATGCCTATACGTGGAATAACACCCGTATAAAAAAATTCAGGCTACATGAAGTAGACTGAGAAAATCTTCTCCAAATAAAATAACATTAAGGAGGTTAAATGATAATTGATTATTCAAAAAAAAAAATCTCACTTAGTAATAGTGGAAAAACAATTTTTTGAGGTAAAGGACATTAACTCAAATTATTCCTTGTAAGAAGGAATTGAAAAAAAATTGATTTGTTTGCTGGAATTTATTATAAAAAAATTGACAAATTGCAAACAAACGAAAAAAAATCAGGCTACCATTGTAGACTGACAATACTCCGAGCTTAAACGAAAAAAAAAAAAAAAACTTTGTACAACATTTTGTACATCAATCCATTAAGTAAATTTTGAGAAAAAAAAAATTGAAACCAATCGAACAAGATTGATAAGTAGTAATCCGAGTTAAAACGACAAAAAAATTTAGTACACATCAAAATGTATACCTGAAACAAATCAAAGTCATTAGTGAGAGCAATAAGTGCATAAAAATTATTAATTTAAGACTTGAAGAAAGTTAAAAAAAATTTGCAATTAAATTTACTAGTTGTAACAGGAAAAGCCTAGGCAAAACATTAAACTTAACAAAAACTGCAAGGAATTTTAACACTTAAAAAAAACAACAAATTGACTCACAGAACTTTGACCAAAAAAAACCTGCTAAAACAAAACAAAAACAAACAAGGCCTTGACACATTGCTTACAAAAAGCATTACCTAACAAAAATTGCTGAACAATATACAATTAACAAACTCAGCATCAACAATTTGTATAAAACAACATAACACAAAACAATAAAAAATCATAACAACCGTTGTGACACCTTGAGATGTACAATGAGGTGTACTTTTATACATTACTAATGCAAAGAGAATTCACACTCTGCAAAAATCCAAAAAAATTTGTATGTAATAATAGTGACTTATGACATACTAGAAAAGGAAAAAAAAATACTGTACAGAACTACAGGGTCGAAAAACAAAAAAATTGGCATTCGAAAATCAGACGTCATTAATTAATTACAATTATGTGTTTAAGTAATTTAAAAAAATACAAATATTACCATGAAATATTTGTTAAAAAAAATTGCAATCAGTTAGACATGAACAACCAAACACGAACCCATACTTATAAGTTTGTAGAGTCGCAAAAAGGAGGGCACTGCTCATCATCCACCATACAAACCATATCACAATTTGAATACCTCATTCAATTCAAAAAAATGTTAGAATTATTGACAAAATTAGTTACAAAAACTGTATATCAAAAAAAATTTAACCAAAAAATCACTGGTATTGCCTGACAAGTACTACAGGATCCCGATGTTCCGCGGATATGACGGCCAGCATCATATACACCGATACCCAAATAACACCCATCACACATATCAATGTTACATTCAAACAAATTTAATTAGAAAAAAATTATTTACTTAAATTGTAAGGACAAGCCTTAGGGAGAGTGATATCCTTATCAATTACACTAGGGGAGGTATCCAAAGAGGGATGAAAAGCAAATTTTGCCTCCTATGAGGACATAGACGTAAACGGTCTATATGAACAGTTAGTTTAGGTGCCTTCGTATTGTCCAAAAGTTGGATTACATAATCCACATCATTAAATTTTGACAAAATAGTAAACGGACCATCAAATTTAGGTTTAAACACATTAGTATGTTTTAAGTAGACAATATCACCAATATTTAGTGATCTTAATTTTGCTTTCGCACCTTGTCTCGAATTTTGTTTGACTTGTGCTCGTTCAGAATTATGGTAAGCATTTTCATATGCAATATTGAGTTCATTCAAGGTCTCCAATAAATAGTGAGATTTATCCAAATGTATTGGTTCAACACTAGTTTCAAAACAATCAAAAATTAAAGCCAAATTACGACCAAAATGAAGTAAGTTAGGGGTGAATTTGGTTGAAGAGTGAATTGAACCATTGTATATATTTTGGTGAATTAATAAGCTGGTTGCAAATGACACACCTTTCTCATGTAAAGTTAAAACAGAAGACTTAATAGCTTGATTAATGCGTTCACTCATTCCATTACTTTGAGGATGAGCAGCACTGCTATGGGCTAATTTTATGCCTAACTTTTTATTGATTAATTCAAAAACCTCAGCTTTAAACTGAGTGCCTAGATCTGTTAATAGGTATAACATTCTACCATAATGAGTAATATAATTCATTAAATGTTTAGAAACAGTCTCAGTGGTTAAATTGACTAGTTGGTTTAAAATTAAATGTCTAGAGAAATGATCTATGAAAGTTAAAATATATCCACAATTCTTAATGGGTCCTACAATGTCCATTGAGACAAATTGTCCAGGCCTCTGAGGTAGCCACATTGATTTTAAAGGAGCAGGCTTGCTCGCAGACTGTTTATGTTTAATACATAATTCACAAGACTTAACATAATTACAGGTATCACTGTAACAACTTTTCCAAAAATATCTTTTAGACACAAGCTCATACGTCTTTTGAATACCAGAATGGGAAACATGACAAATATTTAACACCTTAGATTTTAATGAATTTGGAACTACAATTCTGTGTTTATGAGGAAAAACCTCAGTGGCATACATTAATATACCATCATTTAAAAAGAAATGTTCAGTCTTAGATTGATTAATTAACGTGGGATTGTTTAAAAGAGAAATAATTTCCTGAATATTTTGATCTTTACATTGTTCCGATTTAAATGTGTCTAAAGAAATTTCAAGAGGGGAGTCATTATTAGTTAAAGTATGAATTACATGGTCTTCATTTATATCAGTAAAAGGTAAAATTAGTTCAGAATCATTACTATTTAAAGCAGGTTGACAAAAATTAGGATCAGGAGAACGACTAAACCAGTCGGCTAACACATTCTCATGACCAGGTATATGTATAAACTCAAAAGTATATTCACTCAAAGCAAGCAACCAACGTGTGATAATATCAGCAGGTGATGTAACCTTGCGATAATGTTTTAGGGGTTTACTATCACTCAGAATTGTAAAATTTCTATTATAGAGGTAAGATTTAAATGCTGTAACACCCTTAAAAATTGCATATAGCTCCAATGTGATGGCGGGATAGTTTTCCTCAGACTTGGACAAAGCCTTACTAAAAAAAGAGACAGGGCGAAGAGATCCTTCATGCTCCTGCATCAAAACTGCTGAAATGCCTAATTTGCTCGCATCAGTATTTAGGAAAAACGGTTTACTGAAGTCGGGTAACTGAACAAAAGGTTTCGAAAAAAATGCATTCTGTAATGCATCAAATGCCCGCTGCTGTTCGTCATTCCATTTAAATTTAGATTGCTTTGTAGCAACTTTAGTTAACACAGCAATTAATTGCGCGAAATTTGGAATTAAATGGCGATAAAAGCCACACACACCTATAAACTTCTTAACCTGTTTGGCATTACGAGGGGTAGCAAATGAAGTAATTTTGGCTATATTGGATGAAGTAGGGGTTATACACTTATGGGAAATTACAAAGCCGAGATATTCAACAGAATCTTTAAAGAAAGAACATTTATTAGGAGCTAAAGTTAAGTTGTATTTAGTTAAAATTTTAAGTAACGCTGATATTTTATTAGTCATTTCCTCAAAGGAATTTGCTCCGATTAGGAAATCGTCTTGATAAGCGTGGATACCTTTAATACCCTCAGTATTTAATTCCTCAATAATTAGGTCTACTAAAGCCTGGAAAGTACTCGCTGCCGTTTTGAGGCCAAAAACGAGTCGTCTATTAGCGAAGGATCCAAAAGGAGTAGTGAAAGTTAGTATGTCCTGTAGGTGTTCAGGAAGCATAACCTGCCTATAGGCTTCTCGAATATCACACTTTGTGAAAAATTTATATGAAGAAATTTCATTAATTATAGTGCTTATTTTAGGCAAAGGGTAAGTGGAGCTTTCTACCACTGCATTAAGTAATCTTAAGTCCAAAGCTAAACGATACTTAGGTTTTCCCTGACTATTTTCTGAGTTTTTCTTTTTGACTAAGACTAGTGGAGCAGCCCAATGGCTAACATGCCTATGAATAATCCCGGCTTCCACTAATTCATCTAATTCTTGTTTAATGTCATCCCTTAAAGCATATGGAATTTCAAATGGTAAGGTTTTTATTGCATTGTCATTTTTCAATGTTAAAGAGGGAACTACACGATCAGTACATCCTAAAGTTTTTATGGTTTTAGAAAATGCAGCAACATTTTCCAATAAAATGTTTTGAAGAATTAATCTTTGATCAGTGTCTAAATGTGCTAAATCAAAATCAGTAGATTTTAGTTCATCTTTTCTTAAATTTAAAATATCCTGAGAAGCAGTAATTAAATTACACTGTTCTAGATGAGTACAATCATTTAAATCTACATTATTACCATCATTACTATTTTGGACAACAAAATTACAAATAATATTACCTATATTCAAGCCTTTATTTAAATGAACAGTGTTATCAGAATTATTTTGGATTATTGTATTAAAAGACTTATTATCAACAACATTAATAGAAGGATGAATTAATATCTTTGAATTATAAGTAGGTGTGAAGTACACTTCTTTATTTGTTTGATTAGCAAAAGAATTAATTCTTAAATGGGCAATGGCAGTCTCGCCTGGCTCAATTGTGAGTTTATTTTTTAAAACTACATCAATCTGTTCATTATTGGTATGATTAGAAGCTAACTTATCAAAATTATTTAAAGGAATACAAAAATTACTAAATTGCGCCAACTCGTCTTGGAAGTTAATAAGAACATTATGTGTTCTTAGAAAATCAAAACCTAGAATTCCCTGAAAAGTATCACTCTTAATATCTGCAATAAAAAATTGATGTCGAAAAAAATTATTATGGATTTTAAATGAAATTTCAGCACAAGCCGAGAATTGTAGCTGAGAATTAACTGTTCTTATTTGGACTTTTCTTGATAAGAATTTTACTTTATTATGAGCCCTAATTGCATTGAAAGTATCTAATGTCAATAATGAGACTGACGACCCACTATCGAGTAGAAAATTTACATTAACATTTTTAAAGTTAGACGCAATTGTTGGAAGATTAATTTCATGTGAAACAATATTTATGTGCTCAGTATTCTCTTTATAGTCACAGTTAGTCAAAAACTCCCTAATGGTAACATTTGAGTTATGCATCGATTTTGACATAAACTCATTTATATCAAAAATTTTGGATGGTTTGGTGGATGAGAAGACAGGGCCATCCCCTACTGCCTCCTGCGAGAGTTTAAAGGATTGTTACCTCTATAATTAGTATTATTAACCCTCGGTCTAAATTGTTCATTTTGACTAGGAATCGGTGGTGGTGGATACTGCGGTGCAGTGAACCTGGGAGAAACCATGGGGAACTGTGGCGGAAAAGAATGCATCGCCAATGGCCCAAATGAATTTTGTCTTAAATGTCTGAGATACGTTCGACACACACTCATGATATGCCCAGACCTATTACAGAAAGCACATTGAAGGTTTGGAGTTGGGCGAGGTTGTTCATGTCCAACCCGATCCTGGTTCTGTACAGGGTGAACTAAAAGGGGACATAATTTAGTGCTGTGGGGTTTCGAACATATATTACAATTAGACTGCATAGTCTCAATTTTTGTTGTCAGCATTTCGAGTTGTTTTGAAATTAAGGTGAGCTGATCAGGTGCAGCAGAAGCACACTGAGTCACCGCATGAGCTGCGACTAAAGGAGTAGCCGATCCAGCTAAGGATTGTTGTATTGTCACGATATGATTGGCCCTTTTGACCATCTCGCGGTAATCTTGTATTCCCTCAATGAGAATAGTCTCCTTAAGGTGCAAAGGGATTGCAGATAAGAACTGCATGGCTTTTATCCGAGACAAAGCAGTTTGGTCATTTATAAAGTTATATGCCTTATGGGCAAGAGAATCTATCCTATATTCTAAATTTTTGATAGTTTCAGAGGGCAAAAGGCTGATTGCCTGAAATTTTGCCAAGTCAGCCGAGGAAGAATCTTCTTGTTTGAAAAAATTTTGAAGCAGCTGACATGCATCCTCGAACTTTGTGACCACCCTACATTCAGGTGAATTCTGAAAAAAAGTGAGAGCAGCCCCAGACAATTTTGATTTTAATAAGTATAATGCAGCCGGATTATCAAATTGATTTAATTTTACTAGATCTTTAATTTGGTTCAGGAACCACTCTACATTCTGAGAATTTCCAGAAAATTCTGGACTATTGAAATTGAATTTAGGGGTTTGCCTATTGGCCTCTATGTTATTTACGTTGTCAGGCATAATTATTGGATTAGAATAAGTTCTATTACGGGTTTGAATTGGGGTCATCTAATGAAAAAATATTACTTAATGATAGTATCAATGACACAGGTATTATTGCTAATTGTAACCTTTTGATAACCTCATGAAAATAATGTACACATTGAAATATAATAAATTTAAGTATCAAGAAAAACACAATTAAAAAAATTATTTTACCCTACACATTACTGTTAATCATATAACGATATACTTGCATAAACAAGAAATATCAACCATTAGAAAAAAAACAATATTGTCATTAATTATTTCAAAGTGCAAATAAATACCCAAAAGTTTTCAAAAACCAATCAATTATAAATATGTAATTGTAGTATAATAGATTAGAACACTAATAATTTATCAATATAGGAGAGTAAGACATTGGCAATTCATATTAAAAATCAATTCAATAACCTTTCAACAAAATAACCAATTAAATTATCAAATATGACCTGATTCAAAAGCATAAGAAGCAAAATATTTAGTTCACATAAAATTTACCAAATATTAAATAATAATTATTATTTTAACCAATTGCTGTGAAAAAATTTTTTTTTCAAATAATTTATGTAAACATCAATTTTATAAATAAAAGGAATCTTATTTTTAAATTGTTATATGAAAAATTATTTACCAAATCTTATCCAATTACTACTTATTATTTAATCAAAAATATTTATATTAATCATCCTAATCAAAATCGTTATTTTTAATCACTATTATAAAACAATTGTAATATTCAATTACAGAACTTATGACAAATAATTATTATTATTTCAACTTAAAAAAATTATCTATTTGGTTATTGTATGAAACAAATTAGTAAATAACCAAAACAAGATATTAATTAACCAATCAAAACATAAAGTCTATTAAAAAAATTTGATTACATTGCATAATTTATTATTGTTTCTTTGGCTATTATATCAAAAACTATTGAAATAAACAGTTCATTTCCTACTCCAAACTTAAAGAAATTTATTGAAATTAATTGTATTAAACATTGAATAATAATATCTTACATTACTCATAGTAAAAAAAATTTAATTTGAAATCACTGGTCAAAATAAATTTAGTTAAAAACTATATACACCAACCGAAAAGCGGAACGGCACCAGATGCCCTGTTACGGTTGGGTATAGAATAAAAATGAAAAAGTTGCAAAAAATGATAACAATTTAGAAAGAGAAAAACTAAAAATTAATGGCCGGGTGAAACATAGTTAGTGGTACATTTACGAAGTTTGGCTAACCCAGAAAAATAGTAATTTTTTCCAAAAAAAAGTTCCAGAAGATAACAAATGTATTCTACAGAAAACATACCTTTCTATCCATAAAAAGATATCCAGTCCTGGATCAGAGATGAGTTTACAAAGAAAATCTCCAACAATCTGTGGTTACCTTCTAGGAAATCCAGATGAATAAGTCACTATTAAAACAGTTATTTCAAACTAAAAAAAACTCTTTATTTTGAGGATCCATACTTAACGGCAAAAATAGTATCCAATACACAGTCTCAGGTGGAGAAGTGGGTGAAGGGTAATAAATTCAGGAACACGGAACTTTGGATGAAACTGGCTTAGACGAGATCAAATTCAGATTTGCATGTTGGGTAATAAATTCAGGAACACGGAAATTTTGGATGAAACTGGCTTAGACGAGATCAAATTCAGAACTGCATGTTGACGATCACTCTCCTCCATCTTAGAGATCAACTTTATCCATTAATCAATAAGTGATAACCGGTAGCCAAGGTGTTAGCAGCAATACCGACAGTTGAAGCACACTCCCGGATTTTGGGATTCTTGATAAGAAATCATCCATCGCAACAGTTCTCTCAAAATTGAAGATAACATTTTTGTTCTTATGAATAAGATTTTTATGATCTGCTATCAAAAATTCGGAAATTTTGATTGGAAGGCATATTGAAGCCACTATATTAGCAAAACAGGCAGTCAGTGGAATTTTTTCTATGGCTGAAGAAAAGGTTCATCTCATAAATGAGAAACTACACAAGAAAAATGGCGAAGGAGACGCCATCCTCACCTCCTAACGAGGACAGGATAAAATAAATCACGCAACAGCGCGACGTGGAGTATGATACTCTCGAATTTTCGAATGCCATCGTCATCTTTCGCGCGCTCTTTTTATAAGAAACAAAAACTTAATGGTTGAAGTTGTAGTGCATGTTGTGCAAGTTAAAGTTAAATTATCTAAAAATCACGAGTTGAGACGAAAAATTGATTATACGTTAAAAGTTACGGTTGAGAAACACAACATACACGCGGAGATGAAAGATGCCGACAACCAGTGGAATTCTCAGAAAAAAAAGGGTGGAATGTTCTCGAAATAAAGGGGCTCTTCAAGGAGCTGGTAAGGAATTTTAGGGGGAGAAAGTCCAAATTGCGCTACCGCTTAAGGGGCTAAAGAAAGATGATGAAATAAAAAAATGTATTACAAAATTATAAATTAAGTCAAAAGAATTAGTATTATTGATTAAAAAAACAGGATATTTATAAATTAGGCTGTGACCTAATGTCACACTATCAATTCAATTAATGTTATTATAATGCTTTTTTAAATTTATTGTTGTGTTTTTGTCGAAGAAAATAGTAACTTTGTTAAGTCATCAGTGTTTTCATTGCAGAAAAAAAATGGAAGAGAATTTCTCACCCTTTCTCAAAAACAGGGTGAGATTTCAAAAGTTAAGTGAGATTTCTGAAAATTAAGAAAACACGAATAGACTTGGAAAAAAAATATTTCTTTAATTATAATACATTTTTAACATCTAATTTTTAAAGCATTGAATATTTCTGCTGCATCATCATATGGAAAATGTTCTATATCTACTCTTTCATCAGCTATTCTCATTAGGTTGCTCAAATGCTTATCAGTCAATCTGTTACGATATTTTGTCCTAATTCGATTTTGAGTGATAAATGACCTTGCAAAAGATGCTGAACTATTCGGAATCACTAAGTAAATTTGTAGCATTGTGCACACACTTTCCTATCCTCTACATCTGCCAGCATAAGCTTTTCAATTATTTCTGCTATAGATTAGTGAAGTTTGTTGAAGTTATTTCCATGTTCTATTTTTTTTTCTGTAATGAAACCACTGAGTGCCGTAACTTTTTGCGTTAATCATTTTTTAATGCGAGGAAAGAAAAAAATATGCGAGATTCTCATGTTCTCGCATTGTAGTGATAACACTGGTCATGAAAAATTCTTGGAATTAGTCATGAAAAATCATGAATTTGAAAATCTGCATTGTAGCAGATACCCTGAGTCTATTTTTGACTTGAACTTTAATAAAATATTTGCTGAATCTTCGGAAAATATTATTACTAAGTAAATATTTGTTTCAATATTATTTTTTTTATGTTTAATTAGACTTAAAGACATTATGTTTAAAATTGCATTTCATATTTTAACAACAGTTTAACACATATTTATCTTCAGGTAAATTAATTTCAAACTAAGATTACACTTTTTTTAAATTATCCTGCTTTGTTTTTAAGTTACTACTCAAATTGTTTTAAGTGAAGTCCTGTGCTTTTTGAAAGGGTCACAACATACTTTTTTGTAAAAATTTATATATTTTCAAAAACAAACTTTGATGATGAAGACAAACACTTATAAAATTATTGACTGATTCTATTCTCCATTTTAATAAAGTTAAATTAGTTTCAGCTAAGTTTTTTCTGGTCTGTGTAGCTTTTTTCGTGGCATAACTCAACAAATGACAATCAATCTTAGTAACTTCTCCCACACTGCACTTCTGCATTTTTCTAGGTTTCAAAAAGTTCTTATTGATAATTAATGATATTGATAAAAATTAGAAGCAGGGCCCCCTGTTTTTTCCACATATATTCGTAGAATTCAAGACCACTGGTTATCGGACTTCTGTTGGTTAAAAATTTATTTTCAAAGAAATTTTAAAACTTTTACTAAATTCTGTTTACGAAGCCTTTACATACACTTGATTCTTCCTCCAATTCATTGAGCAGAGTCTTTGGTTGCTCCAGAATCTGCTATTATCTCGATTCTCATTCGCACAATTTTAATATCAAACATATACTTTTGTATTTATATGTGATTTACAACTTACACATTGGGATTCGTATTCACATGATCTAAAAATCATGCAGCATGATTCATATTTACACTATTTAAAATTTCAGTATCCCAATTTGCATTCTTGAAATCCAAATATTGCATTTCTTGTAAGAAGTACATTTTTTCTTGAATTAGTTAGTATAAAGGTATGATATTCTTTATTAGTAGGTAATTTAATTATAAATGCTAGTTCAAAATATTATGTTAAATATGAAACATGATTGGCTTATAAATTGATATCTTGGTATCGATTTTTTGCATGTAAAATTTTTAGAGTTTTTCACTTAGTGTCACAATCATCCCTGCAATTATTAATGAATGTTATATTTTTGAACCTATTTTATCTACCATATTTATAATTTCTAATATGTTTATATTAAATCTAAATAATTTCTTAACATGCAAAATGTTTATGAAATTTTACTTTAATTTGAAGCTTAATCCATCTTTTTTATTTAAAAAAAAGATTATTTCTTTCCCTTTTGAAGATATTCCACGTGGCATGAAATCCAATCTTTAATTAAAAGAAGTTCATAGCTAACATTTTGTAATTTTTTTTTTAATTTATAAATATTTATATTTTTAATTATATTTTTACTAGATTGTTTTTGTATTTAAGTATGTTAAGGAAATTTCATCAAAATTGCTTGATAAACAAAAAAGTTATAATTTATTTTCTACAAAATGACAAACTGTATTTTAATGGTGCATTTAACAGAAATTTTAAAATTCCTGAAACCTTAATCGCCAGTTAAACTATAACTTGGGGATAAAATCAAACAATTTATATCCTTATTTGGGTGCTCAAAAATACCATCCATGCAAAGTTTAATGAAAATCTGAGATAATGAGTGTCGTTTCCTGGTTGAATTCATATGAATTTACCCTACTTTGTTTGCCTCAATTTTAACTTGTGTATTTAATATTCGAAAATAATTCATTTGTCTGTTTTATTTTCAGAGTTGCATTTCCAGAAATTTTGACAGTAAATGAATTTATTAAAGTAGAAAATAAAGTAAGTATATTTGATTTTTGTTTAATTTATTTATTTTAAAGTGAACTAACTGCAATAAATTGTAGCTTTACTTTCTAAAGATAAACGTATACAATTATTATCAAATATATTGAAATTTATCAGTTTCATAGATACTTTTTATTTTATTTTAAATAATGAAATTTATTCTCTTAGTTTTTTTTTTGTTTTGTTAATATCTTGCATTAGATATAAGACTACAAAATTAAAATTACATTAATGTCTTTGTAGGAAGCCTCAGATGATGGTGATACCACAGATAGTGGTTCCGTCTTAGATGATGAGAATGCTGGTTTTCCAAACAGACACACAATGTCTCCAGAGACGTTAAGTGACAATGAGCTACAGGATGATGATGAAGGGATTGATGTCGGACCTTCTATAGAAAACTCTCATGAAGTCTGCATTAATGAAAAGAATTTAAAGAAGTCCATGGAAAAGGTATGTCTCCTTCAGACAGAATAAATTCCATGTTGACTTATGCATATAAATCTGAACATATTTAAGGAGACAGATGAGGGAAATCTTTCACCATGGTAGGAGGTTTTTTTCTTTCACCTAATGAAGTAATCATGAAGTTAAAGAGAAGTGAATTCTAGAAAACCTAGACTAAATTAAGTTTCAATTCAAATGATGAAGAAATGTTTTCAAAATATCAAAATGTGAACAAAGTACGCGGGTGCCACTTCTCAGTTTTGAGGACTGAAATCTGTGTGAAGAAAAAGCCAGTGAGCTGAATTCCATACTACAATTAATCTCTTTCCAAGAACTGTCGGGGCTCTGGGGATAATGTATTTGCCATCTGATGAGCTGAACCGCGGTGGCTGGTCGATATGAATTTGGCACCTGGTTTGCACCGAACACAGTGCAGGTGTGAAATATCCTCAGTTGTACACAGAATCATGAGTTAGAATCCTTTTGCTGTTAGGTTAACAGTAGGAGGTTTTTCTCTCCATGTAACGCAAATACGGGTTAGTTCAATCAAAAAAAGTTCTCTGCGAAAACGGCACATTTAATACTTGATTAAGGAGTTCCATTGTCTTCTAGATTGGTTTCAAAATTACAAGGCTACATAGTTGAACCTCAGTAGTTGTGAACCCAAAAATTTTGTCAGTTGGATATAAAAAAATCTTTAAAATAACTTCTTATCGAAAACATTCTTTTTTTATTATTCTTGCAAAATAATCTAATAATGATGACACACCACTATAAGAATTGGAATAATAAAAATTCAATGTCTTAAGTGTTGAATCTGCTTGAGTTTTTTCCCCCTGATTTTTAGAAATTCTGAGAGAATCAAAACTTTCAAATTGAAATTTTTTTAAGAAAAATACATTTTGTAGAGCTAGGACAAAAAAATTGATGATGAAATATCAAATATCTACAGATGAGTGTCCATGTTCATGAAAATGGCTCAAAGAAAAAGTTGGTAGTTTATTTTTCAGCAAATGGTGAAAAAAAGACTTATGTTTTTTTTCGTTTGCTGTAAAAAAATTAGAGGAAAAATAAACAAGTCATTGATGTAATATGTGGGCCATTCTCAAAGAAAGATGATTTTTGCAGTCATTAAGCAATACATACCTGCAAGGTCTCGTGTTATTTAACAAGGAATCCAGTATTTTACGACTATCTCCTGTTTACCCGTATATTCTCAAATTTCTCCGAATTTGTTGAAGAAATTAATTTAGGAAAAATAGATTTTTGGTAATAAAATATCTGCTGATGGCAAAAATACTTATCTTATTCCTCAACAGATAGTGCTTTTGCCAGTACTGCAGTATGTTGAGTGTTAATAGTTTAAGTAGAGTGGTGATGTCTCAGGAGATAGAGTGTTCGCCTTCCAATGAGATGAACTGGGTTTGAATCCCAGTGATGGTTGCTCGATGCGAATTCCGCATTTGGCTTGCATCGACCACTGTGCTGGCATAAAATATCCTCAATGGTAGATGGTTCTGCAAATACGGGTTTGTTCCATCATAAATTCCTCCAAAGGCAAATTTCTACCAATATTTGATCCAGGAGTCTTCTGAATTGGGTTCAAAATTACAAGGCTACCGAGTTGAACATTGGTAGTAATAAACCCCAAGTTGGGTCGGCTGATTTTTAAATAAAATAGTTTAAGTAATTATAAATAATGGTTTAAAAATCTTCTTTAGATTGAGATCTATAAACATATTTTTTACTTTGCTAAATGTAAGGACTTATGTTATTCTCAGCTATGAATTTCTCTTTTTGACTTACATGATTATACATGATGTATCAAAACTGTACTTGTAGCCAAAAAAATGTCACTAGTAAAATCTCCGTTATTCTATTTCTCCAATGTTGGCAGGTATGGCAATATATTTCTGAAAATTCTGTTAAACAATGGTAGACTGTGTTAATTAGAAAAAATAATAAGTTCAGCCTTGAAATTTTTTTGGAGTGGCACCCATGAATGTATTACTTCCTGACTAAGTATTTGTACTAATCCTAAGTATTTGTACTACAGTTGGTTTCATTTTTATGCTTGTAGCATTTTCTCTGCAAACAAAATAGCACATGTTAAAAATAAAATTAATATAAAAAGTCAACTAATGATGTACGTAATTTTGAGTACCAAACAAAAATTTTTTAAATACTGGTAATAAAATCTTAGAAGGACAAATGTTGAAAAAACTTTTCATACATTCAATAATAAATTTAGCTTCGTTGAAGATTATATTGAGAAAAAAATTTCTGAATGAGACAGAAGAAATTTTCCATCTGATAGACATTTTACTCTTGTGGTTCCAAATATTTTTCAGCTTTTGTGTTTGACAACTTTTCTTATAATTGAATATATAAAACTAATCTATGGTTTATATTTATTTACTGACACATTTTCTGTTAATTGCAAATATCATCAAATTTACTTAAAAAGACAGTGGTTTCTTTTTTGGGGAGAGGCTTGTTTTCTCTCTCTCTCTTTTTTTTTTTTGCATTTGACACTCAATAAAACAACCCTCAAGCATCTGTTTAAAACAGTGACTTGATAACATGTGGGCATAGTATCGTGAATGCACAAAAATACCATTTACTATATTAATTAAATGCTAAAAAGAATACTTGACCAATTTTGACAGAGGATTGCTTTACTACAGTAGAGAACCGATTATCCGGAACGATAGGGACCATCGCTATTCCGGATAACTGATTTTTCCGGTTTTCTGAATCGCTACAAAAAGCCGTTTTTTTATCGTTAAACCCAACTAAAAAAATATATATATATTTGGAAATTATCTTAAAAAGAAGAAAAAACGATGAAGTAATACACTAATGATTATTTCTAAACTGATGGTAAGGTAAAGATCTTTCAAAAAAGAAAGAAAAATCCTAAAATCTTATGAAGAAAAAAACATCTTTTTAAAAAAATCGCGGGAAAATTTATCGAATTTCGTTCCGGTTTTTTGGTTTTCCGGTTTTCTGATTTCCGGATAACGGGTTTTGTACTGTATAATAAATATTTGGTAACTAAATAGAAAAATTGGCAACTTTTTTCAATAATTATACATGCACCCTTAAAAATCACACTCCATTTGTGAAAAATGCTTAATTAATATGTTGATATAGGCTGCCGTTTCTAGTAAATATGTCAAGTATATTACGAAGAGAGCATGTTTTAACTGAAATAAATCACACAAGGAGACTAACATTTCACGAAAAGAGTGAACACAATTTTGAAACAAGAAAAGTTTGATTAATAAATTTATTGTATGCATTGAAAATAAATTTACGCAGATTATGAATAAAGTACAAACACCTCAGACTTAGGATAAGAATTTTGAGGATCTTGTCAATCTTTCTTCATTCAAAACAGATTCAAGAGTTTTTTTCCCCTCCATCAATTGTGTTTAATAATTACTTTCAGAAAGCAATTATTATTACAATGCATTTCATTGCATTGCATATAGCAATGAATTGCTTAGTGTGGACATTTTAATAGACTTAAAAACAATGTCTCTGAAATAGGTGACTTCATA
This sequence comes from Parasteatoda tepidariorum, assembly GCF_982258835.1. NCBI lineage: Eukaryota > Metazoa > Arthropoda > Arachnida > Araneae > Theridiidae > Parasteatoda > Parasteatoda tepidariorum. The sequence continues at coordinate 119,589,886 of NC_141755.1, read as the reverse complement.
TGGCAGAATTTTTTCATTCTTTCTACGACATGCCTCTCTAATACTAGTGTCATTCTGCAAGATACTTTTCAACTTAACTTTTTTGGTTAAAATAGCGTAACATAACTTTTTAATCAAATATGTAATATTTTTTTTATAATATTAATATTATGGCCAATATTCTGTCATTTTGTAGGGGGAAACATACAAATAATTTCGCATTTTGAAAATCTTCATTAAATCAATCAATCGTTAAAAAAAGTAATTAAAAAATCAAGAAATCTGTAGCAATATCTATCGAAAAAAAGACTGATGGCGAAATCGCGTTGATTGGACTTTCCGAAAAGGGGTTACTGAATGTGTGTTTTCATTTCGAGATTCAGTTGTTGAAATAAATATCAAATTAAAAGTATAGGATTTTAAAAGCTACTTGGAAATCAATAAAAAAAATGGAACACAAATTTCTGCAGAAAAGAAAAGCCAAATTTTTTACTTCACAAAGGAAAGGTTTTTCTGCGAGAACTCTGTAACGTTCTGCAATAATATTGCCGTGTCACCACGATTCTGCCACAGGGATGGGACTTTATGCATTGGAAGGATTGTTGTAATAGGAGGTCATACTGAAGACTGTAATAAAATATTTATTATAAGTCAATGTTTTTTTTTTAAAAAAAAAGAAAAATGTATATTGCTTAATTTTGCAGTTTTACTTAAGTGAATAATCTAATGATCAATATTAATTGTTCTTTTTTTTTAAAATTTTGTATAATTTTTTTTAGGGTCCATATGTTTATGAGCTGTTCTCGATTATGGTGCATTCTGGTAGTGCTAATGGTGGCCATTATTATGCATACATTAAGTAAATATTTTTTTTTCTTAAAAATGCTTTTGAACCCTATTAAAGAAATTTTAAATTAATGTTGCTGTTTATTTAAAGTTTGAAGTCATTTCATGTTTTTTTTTTGTTTAAATTGTAAGACAGATTTAGTTAACTCATCTTTGTAAAAAATGAAATATTCATCATGAGAAATCTTTTATTATGTTTTATCTGTTTTTCAGTAAATAAATCTCTTGTATTTTCTAATCAACCTTTTCACTTTTTAGACTTATTACAATTAGTTCTTATGCTTTTAGGCTGATTTGAAAATACACCACTCATTAGTTGATTATCCTAATCCCATAGAAGTGATGTCTTGTTGTAAATAGCCTTATTTCAGATTTATTGTAATTAGTCTAATCGTAATCAGCCTGAGAAATTCTTTGCATTGTTCTGTATCAAGTAGATTAGAAAGTATTAAAGTCTAGCATGCATTGCAAATGCTGGTGACCTTTACTTTTAAAATGTCCCTTTAATACATCTTCATAAGTTTAAAAAATAATGTATATGTTTTATATTTACTGGTAATTTTTAAACTTTTAATAATATTTTTGTAAGGAAATGCAATTAGATTACTAAAAACTTTTCAGCTAAAAAAGATATGTTAGTTTTAAGGGTTTTATGTGATTTTATTAACTGTAAAATTTTGTTGGAATGTTATGATATACTGATAAATTTTTCCTTTAGAGATTTCAAGCATGGGGAATGGTATTGTTTCAATGATGCTCAGGTGACAAAGGTAAAGTAATGTATTGTTTTCTTTATTTTTGTATTGATTGTGGACACTTGTTGCTGCATTTATCCTTACATATGGGTGAATCTCACGAAATATGACAATTCACTGTCCCTTGCTCCTAGATCTAATACTATAATTCTAAAAGAACTTTTTTTTTAAAAAAAAATTAATAAATAGCATTGCTGTTAGCATTTTAAAATGACTTTGCACTAGCATTGACTGTTTTGTATAGTTAAAATATTTAATTGAACTTCAAAATGTCATTTTCCACGCATGTCCCAAACAATGTTTCCAATAATAACTAGCTACAAAACTTCCCATAACATTTTCAATATCTAATTTTTTTTTTACCTCAACTGATGTAAGCATTTCTAGAATATACCCAGAGGGTATTATTTACAAAAACTTCGTTTAAAATAATTTTTTCTGTCAGTAATTTGTTTGTCCCAAGAAAATCTGTCATTTTCCTGGCTAATCTTATTTAGTGGTTTATAACCAAAATAGATAGTCAGCAATCAATATCTTAAGTTAATAGATTGATTAGATACCCTTCTATATGAACATGTCTTGTTGCATGAATAAAGAACCAATTTTTCTGCTTCAAAATCTATTTCAAAATTTTTTTCAAGATGAGTAGGTTTTTGTGTTGTCATTTTCCTGCCTTCCTGAAATCATTAATAACATAAACTACATAGATTTATCTGAGTTATTTTACGAAATCCTGTTGTTTTATGCAGAATGTAAACGTCTTAGGTCAAAATATTAAATTAAATTAAAGTTATATGCTATAAAATGGTGAATTTGTCATTATCCTGGCTGTCATTTTCCTGGCTTATGAATGCCAGGACATTAAAGTCTTACCAGAAATTTTTTTTAACTGCTAATACTGTAAGGAGGGAAAGCAAATATTAACCTAATACCAAGTTTATGTATGATTGTAATATCAGGGGTCTGTCCAGACATTTTGTGAAAGGTCCGTTTTATGTGAAATTGTGAAAAATTACTCACATTCTTTCAACCAGGGTCCGTTTTTATGAATTTGTGCAAATAGGGTCCGTTATTGCAAAAAAAAGAGACTTTTTCAAGGACTTTTTAAATTGTAAATAGATACAAGATTATGCTGTGCACTGTAAAATTATAATAAAAAAATTAAATTTTCAAAAATAAACAGCAATTACTGCTTCTAAATTAGAGATGCAACATTTGATATTTAGCCTATACACTGCTGAACGCAGAATATTCATTTCGGAAGAATAATGGAAGAATCGTCTGCCGAAGACAAAACTTAATTCGTTTACATCCATCTTTCTTGTTTTCTGCCTTGGGAAGGGTTTATTCGATTAACAAAACAATAATGAAGATAAACAAATTTGTGAAGGGTCCAATTAAAAGAAAAATCATTTTGTGAAGGGTCCGTTTTTAAGTTAAAATATTTTGTGAAGGGTCCGTTTTTAAGTTAAAATATTTTGTGAAGGGTCCGTTTTTATGAAAAGATATTTTGTGAAGGCTCTGTTAACGGACCCAAATTTCTTCTAAACAGACCCCTGAATATGCTTGGATGTAATCGAAGTTATTTATTTATTTAATGATTGATTATTGTACACAATTTTATTCTGTACTTATCAGCAACAAAAATTTTTTGATTCTTTCTACAGTGGATAAAAAGAATTAATTTAAGCAATTTATGGTCCATCTGACCTAAAGGCTTAAGTTGTGTTACTTACTATTAACTTAAAATGACTGTTTTTTAAACTTCTAAGCTAATATGTCATTTTCCTGGCATTCAAGATTTGGTGAATTTCTATTTTATTTTTTTACTGGAGCAAATGTCAATAAACTGCACTGTTCTCCGCAAGATATTAATAAGTGTGACTAAAGAAGTATAAAAAAAAATTTTAGATTATTTTGAAGACTTTAAATTTAAAGAAATTTTTTGGTCTGAATTGTCAAGTTTAAAAAGAATCACCCATATATATCAGTCACTTATTTTATTTCTATGCCCATTTATTCTTGTAAAGATAGCCATTTCTGTACATAAACTTCAGAAATGTGTTTTTTTTGTTTAGATAACGTATGATGACATCCAAAAAACATATGGTGGTGGACCCTTAAGAGGTTATTATTCAAGTGCATACTCAAGGTATAGAACATACTAAATCAAATTTTTTTAAATTAATTTTTTAAAATTTTTTATTTATTTGTTTATTTTTTTGTTTCTAGCATTCTTATTTATTTGTAAGGCTACTAATTTATTATCTTGAGAAAGTTTTTTCTGAAGAAAAAAAAATTTAATGTGTTTCAAAAATTATGTAGAAGAGGCGGAGTTTGAAACTTAGTGCTTTGGTACAAGGCTTCTCAAATCAGACTTGTACTAACCTAAAGTATCGGTCAGTTATGCCTCTGACTAACATTCAATTAAATGTAAATAAAAGATTATTTTTCTGATAGGGATGTTTGGTTTGACATTTTCGCCTCTCTAGTTATGCAGTCTTTGGTCTGTATATCTTCATTGTAGTTTTTGACATGTTTCTTATGTGCTGGGATTATTTGAAAAACCAAAGTTGACACCCAGTTAAATTGCGGGATTTCACTCTTAATTGTAATTTGCGCTTGCGCAATAGAGGATTTAAAAAAAAAAAAAAAAAAAATGACGGCCATAGTTAAGTGCTTTGTGAACATTTCTGTAGTGTTGTCAATTGGAAGGAATTTGTAACTTCTGCTTTGGAAGTATTGACATGTTAGTTTTTTATTTTATTTATTTTTTTGAAAAAATCCACTTTTGTTTCTCAATTTTCTATATTCTTGATTTATAATTTTGGATCATGAATTGATTGTTAAGAACAAAGCGATTTTCATTGTCTGCTATGTTTATTTATTTGATATCTATATTTTTTAACTGAATGAATTCTGATTCCTCTTTTTTCAAATTCTGCCTCATGTGGAATCACATCTGTTTTCATTAAAAATCTTCTATTATTATAAATAAAAGTAGAAGATAGTTTATACTTAACATTCAATTATTTATTATTAAAATCAATTAGATATGAAATAGGATATTTTTTGTGAAAAATTATATTATATATCTTAAGAATTCCTATTATTATTTCCTATTATTATTATATATCCACAGTTCAACCAATGCTTATATGCTGATGTATAGACAGATTGACAAAGAAAAAAATGCAGGTAAGTTTAATTTGTCTTTTGTTACATTTAAATGCAACATAGTCCATTTATAAATCAAAATATATTGGAACTTTTCTTAATCCAGAGTGCATAGTATTTTTTAAAGAAACTTAAAGGTGCTTAATTTTTCTTTACCATTTTTGGTTTTTGCCAAAAATTATGCAAAGAGCATGGTTTTCACGTCATTTTATTCAATGCTTTCACGATTCATTTAACCATAAACCATTCAGGCATACCTTCTGTCTGTAACACTTGAAAGCACCAACCAATTTACATGTTTGGTAAAATGCCTGCAAGTCCGCATGTGCGTGTACTGAGCTGGATTTGGTGCGAAGGATTCTTGCACTCTAATGCGCAACTCTGCTGCAGTTTGCAAGAGATTCTCAATTTCAAGCATTATTTTCCACCCTCTGAAAACTATTTATTTAATAGATTTAACCATAAACTAAAACCCTTATCTAAAAGTTAAGAGTTATCCAATCCTATCAAATCTTGACAAACTATCTAGTAGAATATTACATCATTGTAGTGTATCTACCACAAATATAATTCCAATTCACTAGTGTATTAGCCATGTTAACACAATTTTATGTGGAGGTACCTTTTCATAGATGACGGTTGACATGGTCGATAACTACTCGTGCCCCACATTGGTGACCTTCAGACATGATGTGAGCACGCCTACCTTGCCAGAAACGCCCACTACGATTTTAACATGTCTTCTTCGATGGATGGTCCACATTGAACAGATGACTTGCTACTTGTGACTGCGACATTGTCCTCCTCACGCTGTTGCTTCTCAGTCTCGATCACACATAACGTACGACGTATTCCCTCGACTACAAATGGCAACACAGGAGCAGTCACGACCTTGAACTAAATACAGCTCTCACTGCTAAATTGCTTTCTCTCACAAGAACGCAAATTTTCTTGTCGGATTGTTCTATCCCATTTCTTAATCAGCATTTTTCTTCGAATCACACGTCAACCGCATTTTTTTCTCATTATTATTTCATCTCGCTGTTGCCACTCAGCACTTATCATTTTTTATTAGGATTAACAAATAATAATTTTGAAAGGGTATAAAATTAATCTAACATTTTTACTAAATACATTTTAGCAGGCATTAACAACTTAATAACAAAAAAAAATATTAAAAAAATTATCTCAAAATTTATATTAAAAAAAAAAAAAAAATTAGGGTTACATTCTACTGACTACAATTATTTTTTAAAACTCTCAATAAAGTTTTATTACAAGAGTTTATTTTTTTATCATAACATCCTCTATTGTCACTAAAAAGATTATTCAGAAAAAATAGGTTCTAAATGAAATAAAAATTACGAAACAAAAATCTATATAATTGAAGAAAACTTTTGTAATGTTCTTAATAGTACTGGTCTTTGAACTGCTTGCTTATAAAATTGCAGTTTAATAATATAAGAAGTTTTACTTGATAAAAGGCAGTTTAATGTGACATTTATTGTTGTTGTTACTCATACCCCTGGTGTAAGCCTACACCAGGTCTAAAAAACGTCGCCTGAGAACATAGAAAATCTTCTGCTCAACCAACAACTGCCTCCAGGGGGCTATTAAGCAATTAAAAGAAGAATTGGTGCTTGTATGGGGGGGACTTACTTTTCTGACGAGATTCTCTTCCTAAATCCCGAACGTGTCTCTGTTTTACTTGCTCGACGGAGGATGCAGTATGAGATTGGAAGATATGCAACTGGTCCATGGCTAAGGGTGATATGCAGCTTAATTTGATTGAGGAATATTGAGGGTTGAGGACTGACTAAACCTCAATATTCGCCTGCAGTCATTAGCTGAGCATAATGGAACAGCTTTCACGCCTTTTGTGACCCTGAGAGGAGAATACCCGTGCGTACGTCGCCTGTTCTGCCCAGAAACACCCCCTCATCACTATGAGGCTGACTGCAGGACTAGAGGGGACATTTAGTGTATTTATTGGGTTATTCATGTATAAGGCAAAATTAATGGTCGCCACAGGTCGACTGACTATTAAAAAAAAGTGGCAATCAAAAGTCCTGGAGGCTGAAATCAGTTTTGCGAAAAAATCATGAGACTAAATTTCATCAATAAATCTCTTTTCCATTTGTTCTTTCAATTTAAATTTTCTATTTTCCTTAAAAATGTTTATTTTATACAAATATTACATTTTAATGAAAACGTTGTTTTTCATAATTATTGCAAAGTGATCTAATAGTGATGTACTGCAATGAAAGAATGCAATTGATAGAATTTCCGCACCTGCTTGTTGAAACAAAATTTGTACTATTTTTGTATCGAAATTTGTTAGAGTTTTCATTTTCCCCTTACATTTTAAGATAAATGTATAGAGATAGGGACAATAAAAAAAAGGTAAAGCAAAAAAAAAATAAATAATAATTGACGTATGAATAGCTTTATGAAAAAATTAGTGGTTTATTATCCAGTGATTGGTGCAAAAAGATCTACAAGTTTAAATATTAATGAAATCTTTCCTTTAATATATGTGCTATTATTATGGAAAGATACATTTTAGAGTCCATGAGCTATGAATTTCTGAAAATTCTGGTACAATGCAAGATCATGTGGATTGGTCAAATAATTAGTGCAGTCTTAAAATTTTTTTAGATTGGCAGCCTTGGAAATGCATCCTGTAATGCTTATCATGCTTTAATAGCAATAACCTGTATTAAAATTGCTGGTAACAACATGGTGTGTAGCATTTTTAAAAATTGCTTTAAGGCTCTTTTTTCTTTGTGTGTTTTTAAAAAGTGCTTAATATTCCTTTTTTGGAAATGAGATTTTTTTTTACCATGTTGATTTTCACCATGTATTATGTAAAAGCATGCTTTTTCACATTGTTCTATTCAACATTTTTACATTTCATTCAACCACAATTCATTTTGGCGTACCGTCTGTCCACAGAGTATAACAGCGCCAATCATTTTATATGTTTGAAGTAATTGTAAGTCCACATGTATGTCTACTGAGGTGAATTCAGTTTGATTATTGCACTCTGTTGTGCAGCTCTGCTGCATTTTGCAAGATATTCTAAATTTCATTTTCTACCCTCTGATATTAAACCGAAAAGTCTCTGGATCATTTTATAAAGACTAATATAATTGAGAAAACAGTTCTTTGTCAGAAACTCTTTATTTTATCATGATCATGTAAAGTCTTTGAAAATTATTTTGCTTTTTGTTAGCATATACAGTGCTTAAAAATATTTTTTGAGTGCTTAATAAGTACTTTAAAGGTGTTTATTTTTTGTTGAAAGATTTGACTATACACCCTGTAACAACGTTATTGCATTTCAATTGCAGAGTGCATGTCACTTGTTGAATTCCCTGAACATGTTCAAGCTTTGTTGCAGTGTATGCAGGAACAAGAAGAGAGGGAAAGAAGACAAAGAGAATTAGATCGTTCGATGTGCAAAGTATGTTCATTTTTATTTAAAACATTCAATGTAACAATATTAAAAACATTCATTGAATCCATTTTTTCAAAAAATTTACAGATCAAGCTATTTTGCCAGTATCCCAGGGAGATGATCGAAATGAAATTGAAGGTTCATAAAGATTGTACTCTTGCTGAGGCCACTGCCACCGCCCACACTGTAAATATTTGCTTTATTTATGTATTTTCTGGTGAACAAAACGAATGAATGTGTGTGACCATAAATTCATAAAAATAAGTTTTTTAACAGCTCCCCTTACCAATTTTTTTGAAGCAAAGAAATAAACCCGTAATTTTTAATCCTTTGGTGTTTTCATAGTGCTAAAAATAACTTAAATTTTCGTACGTAAATTAAAACCATCTACGTAAATTCATCGAGCACCAAACACGTTTGCAGTCCCACAAACAGCAAAACTCCCCAAACAATAATTGCCAAACTTCCAATCACAGCAGATTATTATTATTTTTTGTTTTGCTTCCGGTCGAATAAAAATGTGATAAAACAAAACATATTGACGAATTTTGCTATGCCAGAGTTTACTCGCGATAATAAATATTTGCAATATAATTATTATCAGGCTATATATTAATATATATAGCCTGATTACCCGAGTTAACTCGGGATAATCAGGGAACCAGTTAATAGTGCTAAAAATTGACAGAAATATAAAAAGAGTATAAAGTACATTCAAAGCTGCCAACTGTAGTGGATTTACCAGTAGACTACTAGATTTTGCCAGTTTTTCTTGTTCTACTGGTTTAATAAAAATTCTCCTAGTTTTTGTACATTTTAGAAAATTTCCTAAGATAGTGTAAGCTCCCTAAAAAGTCTCAATTGAATTAGAAGTTTAGCACAGGTTATTACTTGCTTGAATATTTAAAAAAAATATTACCAATACATAATGAAGCGAGCCTTACTTATAGAAAACTTTTTTCTTATAAAATGTTCAGTTTATTTTCATTCAGAACTCCCTTTTTCAATTAATTAAAAAAATCTTAACTATATTTAAGAAATTAAATGCCCATTGTTATTCAAAATTATAAGTGAACATAATGCATTACTGTTTCAAGTATATTTAATGTCAATCATAACTGGAAAATATTGCAGTTTTTCTATTTTGATTATTATTATAAAAATCCCTAAACTTTCTTATGTGTAAAATATTTATAAAAAAAAAATCCTGAATGAAATAGAAATTATCGTTTGCTTAAATATTTAAATATGTATTGCTAATACATATTGAAGTAAGCCTCATTTTTTGTAATCAGTTTGAATTTTTTTTTTTTTGTTCTAAAATTTTCTGTTAATTTTTATTCAGTGTTATCCTTTTTGAGTTAATTAAAAAAAATTTAAACTATGAATAATAAATGTCTTGTCCATTGCTATCAAAAATGAGTTTTAAAAACACTTCAAGTTGAAGTTCATTTAATGTTAATCATGAGTGGAAAATAGTGCAGATCATTAATTGTTATTAGAGTGATAAAGATTTTGTATTTTGATGACAATGAAAGAAAATTCCCTTTTTGAAAAATATTTAGCATATTATGCAACAGTTATCATAATATTTATATTTCGTGAAACCTACTGGATTTTTTCCTATTCATGTTGACAGCTATGTACATTGTAAAATGTTTAACCACTAAAAAAGTTTCTCACTGAAATAATCAACTGTTTTTTATGTTTGTATTTATTACAGTAATCATACCCATGAATGAGCGTAGTGAATAGAGTATTCGATTTAACTCAGATGAGATTCTCTAATTTGTCATTCACTCTTAATATAATGCTTGGGGCAACATAAGTTTGTTGAGCAGTTAGGGGGTGACTTATTGCAAGATTATTACCACCTATTCTCCAATTTAAATTGTGATTGAGTTGTGCTCAGATTATCACCACGAAAAAATAAGTGCATTTCTAGTTCAAGTTCAACAACCGAAACCAATTTTAGGTATCACAATTCTTTTATGAGTTGTGCTGCTTACCATGACAATTTTATTAATTTTTAAAAATATATGTATGACAATGAGAAAACAGCAAAAAGTTACGAAAAAGATCTATGTAAACTGAAGGAAAAAAAATACTTTAAATAAAACTTTATTTATGCTTTATTCAAATTTTTTGCTTTAGTCAACAAAATTTTTTTTTTTACATACTAAATATGTTTTAGAAAAAATTTTGAGATGTACATTTCAATTACTTTTGATGCATAAATATTACGCAACATTTGAATTTTTTAGCACATGTATGAGCTGATGTTTTATTATAATCTAAATAAAGCTGTAATTTTAACTGGACTTGTTTCACCACTGGATACAATTAATTTTAACTGTTTAACTTTACAATTGATTTTAACTTTAAAAGTAATTTTAACTGTCCAAAACTGTAAAAAGTGGTTTTAAACTCTCGCGATTCGAATGATTTTTGTCAGAAATTGGAATGACTTTTTTCAATTCAGAGTAATTTGTTGCTAGATAGGAATCTGGGAATTTGAAATTCCTAAAATCTGAAAATCATTTAACATGAAATTCCTAAAAGTGTAATGTTTTTCCTAAAAATTGGTCTTGTTAAAAAATAAATTATTTAAAAGTCACTGACCTTATAATTAAAACCTCTGTGGTCAAAACTAATTTATCCTTAAATTTTAGAATTGAACGAGTCAATTGATACATTGAAAAAAAAATGTTTTTCTTTCATTACTTTAATTCTTTGCAAATCCTTTGCTGAAAACTTTTCTTAATATTTTTATAGATCATGGGACTGGAAGGGAATGTTCCACTGGATTGCTGTCGACTTGTCAAGTACGATGACTTCCACGACTCTTTGGAATGTTCGTTTGACAACTGTAATGACATGGCAATGGGCGACCTCCTTGGAGGTGTCAAATCAAACTATAAATTTGAACTATTTCTCGAAATAAAGAAGCCAAATGAAATTTTTCAGGAATATCGACCAGGGGGTACGCATCTTTTTTTCTGTATCTAAATACTATTAACTGCTCTCCACAGTAAAATAAACTTTCCTCTAATTTTCGTTTTTAGGTACTACTGTAAAAGTACATACAGTTGATCTGGAAAAGGAGGAAATTGCCATTCATCCAGTTACAATTCGAAGTCACCCTACAAACACTGTACAGGATTTAAAACTTCAGATTGCTAAGGTAACAGTTCTTACCAATCTAAGTACAGGTCAGCCTTAATTAAACTAGAGGAGTTTAAAGTCTGATGATGATGAAACTACTGCACCGAATTGAAGTTTGTCCTCCTTAAATTAAGTGCTTGTATGCTGTTTGCTTGTAAGCAACAAGTATTTTCAGTGATGTAATCAAGTTTCAAGTAACCTGCAGTGGTAGAATTATTAATTAGACATAGCGTTAGTGGTAGATAATTTTGTCACTGGTCAAAAAGACCAATAACCTATTTCTTGTCCAAACACACTTTTGCTGGTCTGTTTGTCTCTATTTGATTTTTTTTTTAAAAAATGTTTAATGTTATCAGTTACAATGAAATATGCTATGTTGTGACAAAAACACCCACCATAACCATCCTTTTACATTGTTTGCTGATTTGCAGGGTCACCGATGATTTATTTTAAAATTTATTCCAAGTCGAAATTTAGTTGTCCCATTAAAATAAACCACCGTTAAATTTAAACTCTGTCTTCCTTTTAGCATAAAAATCTACTTCTAATGGGTGATTGCTTAAGCGTTAGCTATGAAATGTAAAATTATATTAGCAAATGCGATGCCGATAATTAAATGCATTTAAAATATCAATTTTCTCTACTCTTGTCTATTTCATCCTTAAGATTAAGATTAAAGATATTTTATTTTTAAGCCTTACAATGTTATTTAAATCCTCTGTGGCTAAAAGAAAAATGAAATAATAATTTAAATTTGCATAGTCTAAACGTCTACCACTAATTTGGTCTTCCATCCAGCAATTTTCTCAGTATCAAGCTTTAAGCACTTCTACTTTGATTATGGCTACCCTGTACATGTTGCTGCTAGTAAATCATTTTGTCTTAAACACTTATGTTTTTGTGCAGGCACTTGATGTAAACTGCGAGATGAGATTAGTGTTGGAATTGTATGCAAATGACTACAAATTATTAGATGTTCCTACGAAGACTTTAAGCAGCGAAGGTCTCAGGAAAAGCAATAAAGTAGGCATTTAAATGAAATTCAAAAATATCTAACATTTTTATCTTCTAAAATATCTAGAATTGCAATTATATTACATCAATGCAATAGGGGTCTATTATCAGTTAGTAAAAAACTTTTGTCTGTATTATTGTTGCTAAAGGGTATTTCTTCAAAAAAATAAAATAAATAAGTAATAAATAAATTTGCCTAAAGTGCATTTAAAAGTAATGTATATAGGAGTATAAAAACATTCAATCTTGCTCTGAACAGATTTTTGGGGATCTACTCAATTTCAATAAATTCTGATGTTTATATTATTTATTCAAGAAAGTAATACCGTAATGGTATCCAAAAAACTGGGAAACTAGGAAAATGTTGCTCTGTTTTTTTTTTGCCATTTTAAGCTAAAACGATTGAGGCAAAATGTGAAAATTCCAGTCATCCTTAAAGTTGGTAGAGGGCATGGTAGGGAATTTTTTTTTCTGTCATGTGTTGAAAGAAAACTTAATGCTTCTTTTTTAACCTTGAAAGTTGACTATGGGTGGGGTTGGAGAACTTTACAAGTTAGACTTTGGAAGAAGAAAAAAAAATAAAGGAGTTTATGTTCACTAATTTATTTTATTTTAGAAAAATGAATCAAATCAGTGTAATAAGTTTGAACAGAAATATATATTTTATCTTTGTTAGTGCCCTATCTCTTACAATGTATATGTTAAGTTTAGTTTAATGAAAGTATAAGTTAAGTTAGTTTAATGAAATGTATATGTTAAGTATATCTTAAGTTTTGTCTTTACGTAACATGACAAATTAAGAAAACTGGAGTTAAAGTTTCAAATAGGTTATCCAATTTTCAAATATATATTTCAAATTTATTTATTTTTATTTTCTCTTAAGTTTAGTCCTCTTGTATTTCATTTCTTTCAAACCCAATTTATCACTATTTTGAATGTGTGTATTTTTTTCTGTTAATATATTTTTTTAATCTTTTAGTATTAGCAATTGATGAAATTAATATTAAAATTTTCCTTTATATTATTGTGTATGTGCATTTAAACTTATTAATTAAATACCAGCAGTTAGAGTTATAAGGATTTGTAACTTTTTCATTTGTTTGATTTAAGTAGATAATAAACTAATAATAAACACTGACTTATGAGTTAAAAGATCAGCTATGGTTTGTTATTGATTCTTTATTTTTTACGTGGAAAAAAAATCAGACAATTGCAATAATTATTTTCTATATGCTCAATTTTTTTCTTCTTATTTTGCGTACTGTTATTAGGTTTTTGCAGAGTTTAAAGATGCTGCAGATGCAGAAAAGCCATACAATGAATCCAAATTATTTAAAGTGCTTGATTCTCATGGTCACACTATTTGCATTCAAGTAACGCTTCCTAAAATTGATCAAGGTATTCTTATTTCCTTGTTCTTTTTTGTAAATTTTTAATTATATTTGTTTATTATATTGTACTACTGCAGTTTCTAGTTCTAAGCCTGAAAAAGTGAATTTAATTACATTTACTTTCCTATAAAAACATTGCCATTCATATTTGTATTAATTATCCATTTTCGTTAACCAAATCAGCCTCTGTTCCAACCAGTATAAATAATCATTACTGTACTTAATTTTAATTAAATTATGATTTCTGATTTTTCCCTTTATAATTCAAGATAGCTGCCTTTTTTTTTGTAATATTTGTTATTTGAGGTTCACTCTGTCATTTTATCTTTATATATTTTACAAAATTAAGTTACAGTTCTTTAATTATTTAATTAATCATTTGAGAAAATTAAATACATTATTTATAATGTTGTATTTGCACTTTTTAATAACTAAATAGGAATTCAGCAAAATGAATTTGCAGAAAAAGAACTTATCAAGAAATTTTTTGTTGCAAGTAGAATAATATTAATACAGTAGGGAACCTATTATATGGACCATCGCTATTCCGGATAACTGATTTTTCCGGTTTTCTGAATCGCTACAAAAAGTCGTTCTTTTTATTGTCAAACCCAACTAAAAAAATAAAAAATATTTGGAAATAATCTTAAAAAGAAGAAAAAACTATGAAGTAATACACTAATGATTATTTTCAAAGTGATGGTAAGGGAAACATCTTTCAAAAAATAAAGAAAAATCCTAAAATCTTATGAGGAAAAAAATTTTTTATTTTTTAAATTGGCAGGAAAATTTATGGAATTTCGTTCCGGTTTTTTAGTTTTCTGATTTCCGGATAACGGGTTCTGTACTGTATTCATATTACTGAAGATATTTTTATGCATGCTTTAATAAAATTACACCTATTTTTTATGATAATAAATCTGGGAGCATTTTAGTAAAATTATGGTGATGTTAATTTTTAAATTGAATATATGTTCTTTAATTAATGATCAGTCACCAATAAAAAAATAATTTAAATTTATGTTCCACAGCAGGCTTTTCAAAGCTTTGAGAAACCCTTAAAAAGTACTTTTCAAATTTCAAGTTACAAACTTGAAGTTCAAGTTACAAACTCTAGTTTTCAAACTTGAAGTTATATTCAAGCATGGCTCCTAGAAATGCTTGAAAATAACTTCAAGTTTTTGAAAAATAAAATGATAAATCTAAAACTGGAATTTTATTGTTAATTTTTAAAATTAAGCATTATTAATGTATGTCTAGTTTTCAGTGTTCTAAAATCATATAATTACAAGATTAATGGCACGTGTTACTGATATGTCTAGTTGAAACATTCTTACCTAAAGGATACAATTCACTTTTTAAAACTATGTACTGAATTTCGGAAAATTGGAAGTGAAATTTTGGAAATTCCAAAATAGAAATGTGAAAAAAGAAAATTTAAGCATTAAATTTGTACAGGGTTTAGAATTTAAATACTGAATAATTAAAAAAGAGAGAGAAACAGAAAGAGTAAATGAAAGTATCTTTGCATATAAATTATTTTTAAATTTCTAAGTAGCTGAAGCTTATTTAGCTATTTTTGATTGAGTTAGTATAATGTTTGAAAACGTAAAAACCTGATTATGGAAGTAAGGTTTATAAATTAAGTTCTTCAGTTGTAAACTTAAGTGAGCGTTTCCCCTTCCAATTTTACAAGTACTTGAAATAGGTAAATTGTCCTTAATTTTAAACATGAAGCATGACAGATAATGGATTATGCTTGTTTTTTTTTTTGTGCTATTTTGTAGGCACTGTAGATCGTTTAAAACTCTATGAAGACTATTCTGATGATGAAGGCAAATATGATTTAAGTAGTGAAGAAGATACAGGAGAAAATGGTTTGTTGATCTTGTTGTTTTTTTCCCTTACAATTTTATTCATATTTTCAAAGTTTGAACAAATGTTTATTATTAGTTCTTATGCTATCAAACATTTTCAAGGATGCCTACTATTTATGAAAAATGTTTAAGGTGCTTATTTTTGATTTCTGTTTTTAAAAGTTTCTGTTTTTCATTAAGTGTTTTTAGAAGGTGCTTAATTTTCTATTTTCCAATATGAGAAATTTTTTCTTCAACATGTAGATTTTCGCCACAAATTAGCAAAGAGCATGTTTTTCATATTGTTCATAGCGCATAGCGTCTTTAAAAGGTGCTTATTTTCGATTTTGGTTATTTAAAGCCCTTAAAGGGGCTTTTTTCATTGGGTCTTTTTAAAAAGTACTTAATTTTCCCTTTTCAAAAATGAGATTTTTTTTCGGTACCATGTCGATTTTCGCCACGTATTATGCAAAAGTGTGCTTTTCACATTGTTCTATTTAACGTTTTTGAAAGTCATTTCGGCGTACCGCCGGTCTATGGCGTATGAAGGTGCCAATTATTTTACATGTTTGATGAAATACTTGCGAGTCGGTATGTGCTTCTTCTGAGCTAGGTTTAGTGAGATTATTGCCTTCTCATGTACAACTATGCTGCATTTTGAGAGATATTCTGAATTTCAGACTTCATTTTCCACCCTCTGATATGAAACCGAAAAATCTCTCGATCATTCTATAACGGCTAATCTAATCAAGAAAAGAGTTCTTTGTCAGAAACTAGTTATTTTATCATGATCATCTAAAGCCTTTTAAAATTATTTTGCATTTTGTTAATGTATATAGTGCTTATAAATATTTTTTGAGTGCTTATTTTTGTTGAAAGATTTAGCTATGCACCCTATTATTCTATTCAACATTTTCACAATTCATTCAACCGCAATCCATTTCGGCTTAAAGTCAGTCCGTAGCATATGAAAACGGCAATTATTTTAAATGTTTTATTAAATATCTGTGGGTCCGCATGTGCGCATTCTGAGCTGGATTGAGTTCAGAAGATTTTTGCACTGTTATGTGCAACTGCATTTTATAAGCGATCCTTAATTCAGACTGCATTTTTCTGATATATTAATCTTGTGAATGCTTTGTTGAATATTCTTTTTTAAATAATAATTTAGAATTAAAATTCTTTTATCTAATTAAGTAAAGTAATTGTTAAATTAAAGAAATTGGAGCCACTCTGCATCGTATGCATTTAAAATGTGTGTAAATTGTTTTTTGGTGGCTGATATAATCATGTAAAGAGATCTTTGTCAGAAAATAGTTATTCTATCATGATCTTGTACAGTCTTTAAAAATATTTTACATTTTGTTAATATATATATGAAGAAAAAAGTTTGCATATCCAAATAATGATATTTGGTGCTTATAAGGTGCTTATATTAGCACCTTCTAAGCAGTGTTGAAAAATTTGACTGTGCACCCTTATTTATTTCACCAAAAATTGAAAAATTATATTTGCTATGACTCATTCAATTTAAACTTAATATATATTAATATATGCTCTCAATCATAACTTCTAATTATTTAAAAACAGCTACTTAAACAGGGTTCCCACGGCTCAGGGAGAACCTGCAACTGTCAGGGAATTTTATTTTAACTTCAAAAATCAGGGAAAGTTGCAAAAACCTGGAAAATAACAGTATTAAAATTGTCAGTAACAGTAATCAGTTATTGAGATTCGAGTTAAATAATTCTAACATATATTACAATTATTTGTTATAAAAATTTCACATTTTAGTCAAACTGAAATGTTTCTATCCTCATTTAATATTTTTTTTACTCAGAAAATCTAATATTTTGCATTACAAATAAAGGAATCAAAGTTTTCTAAGGGAAATATGGTCTCTATTTTCATTGAAATTTACCTGGTATAGCTGGAAAAGTCAAGGAATTTTTTTCTGTGAAATTGAGTGGGAACCCTGCTTAAACATTTAAGTTTTAATGAAGTTATATTGTTAAATTATAACTGCAGAACTTGGGGAGATTTTCTACTGCAGGTATCAAGTCTTCAAAATTTAAGCCGAAATCTAAAGTTTTCCTTCCTTTATAAATTGGTATGTGTATACAAAGCTAGTGCACCGTTTTGTTGGTACCTTTGAATAAGGATCATTGATTTCATGAGGACGTAATTCCCTTTTCTTTTTTCGCTCCTCCTGTGTTCCTTCTTCCTGTACCCTTTAGAATAAAGGAAGATATGTTACATTGAGTGCATGACGAATGGTACCTGGCCTCAAAGCTGCAAGTTTTGAAGAAAAAAAATTTCAATTTTACCCAGATTTATTTTGATTGTTAAAAAGTATCCAGAAAATGGATCATTCCACTGGAGAAATTTCCATATGTGGCATAATGTGCAAGAAAATAACTTCAACCCTTATTTTGTACTTTAACGTTAAATTTTTGAAGAAAGTTTTTGTTCAAATGTAAACTTTGTTAAAATTTATTTTGTTTCATTTTTATTTATTGATTTTTTATTTTTCCATGTTATTCAAAAGGAATATAGGGCATTGTTGAAAATTTATGTACAGTTTTGTGCAGATATTAAACACTTGTAGCATTAAATAGTCCTTTTTATAAACAATCAAATTTGTTAATTACAGGGTGTCTGCGCTCCTGGAAAGTCATGAAAAATCATGGAAAGTCACAAATTTTGGTATTGAACAAAATTTGTTATGAAGTCACGGATTTAAATTGATCTAATTTTTTTTTAAATGGAATTTTTTTGAATGGAAAAATCTAATTTTTTTAAAATGGAATTTACCCCCCCCCCTGACACACACACGCACCTCCAATTTAATGATGTTCCAAATATCTGAATAATTAGTAACAAAATCCCCACTCAGTCATATTTGATTAAAATATAAAATGTTTTTTATCATGTCTTTAAAAATTATGTTGTTCTTTAAAAAAATGAAAGAAAAAACATCACTTCTTGAGCGAATTACCTTTTTAAACTTCTGTGATTCCAGAATTTTTACTTTATTTTATCAATTATAAATTCTATCTGAAGCAAGCCAGTCATTGGCAAATTTTTTTTATTCTGAAATGAAAACAGAAAAATCAGGAGTATTTCTTTCCTTTTTGATAAACAAGAAAAGTGTCTTTAGAATATAATTCTGCAGAAAAAAAAGAAGAAAAAATTATTTGCTTTCATATTTTTTTCTGCTATTTTATTGCTTTAACTCTTTCATTACTCTGTTTTTTAAATTTAAAATCTATAAATATGAAGATGCAGAGTATAACAGTCTTGTTATACCTATCATGTCAATTAATATTATTATAATGCTTCTTTAAATTTTTTGTTGTATTTTTTTCGGAGAAAATAGTAACTTCATTAAGTCATGAAAAATTCTTGGAATTAATCATGGAAAGTCATGAATTTGAAATTCTAAAATATAGCAGATACCTTGTAATTAGTATTGGAATGTTTTGTGTCTTATTTATGTGTTGCTATGTTTTGTGCATTTAGCAATGAGTTTTATATTAATTTTATTGAAACTAATGAATTTTAGCTCAAGAAACTGCTGGAATTCGGAAAACTTTCTTGAGAAAAGATGTTTACTTCCAAAGACCATCGAAATCTCAGGCAACTTCCAAAAGCGATGTTTCTGGCTGCAGCATAGACTTCACCAAGGGTGAACCCATTCAAGTCCATGATGAAGGTCTGTAATTAGTGTTGGAATGTTTTTTGTCTTATTTATGTGTTACTATGTTTTGGCATTTAGCTGTGACTTTTACATTAATTTTATTAAAACCAATGAATTTTAGCTGAAGAAAGTGCAGAAAGCAAGAAAACGCTAGTTATCTCCCAATCGTTGAAAGCTCCGATAATTTCCAAAAGCAATGTTTCTGGCTACAGCTTCGACTTCACCAAAATGAGTGATCCCTTTCAAGACTGTGATGAAGGTCTCGGTGACAGCGAAACTGGGGACTCTACTTCGTGCCAGAGCAATCCAGCATTTCATAGTGATCAGTCAGAGGACAGTAGTCTCACTGACAGTGAACGGACTTTAGTCGGGGACGAAATGTCTCCGCGCAATAACTCTCCCGACATACCCAGTGCTGAAATGGAGCAAGATCTCGAACCTCCAGAAATTTCAAAGCCAGAGTGTGACTCGATATTATCGAACTCTGATTCCGGCTGCCGCCTCTACTCCTCTCAGGAGGAGGGGGGCAGCAGGAACATGTCTTCCCCAGAGGAGAATACTATCGAGGACTGTCGGTGCAGAAACGCTGAATCTTCAAATAGTGACGTAAAACACTGCTTCAGAGCTTATCCTCATACAGACTATGAAACTGGTGAAAAAAGTAAGTCTTCAATTTCTGCCATGATAAATGCATTTTTTAATGATACTATTTTAATTTTTCTTTCTAGTTGATAATTATTTATGAATTTAATTTAATTTTTTCCATATTTGTTTTTTATTTTCCTTTAGAGGCATTTTTTTGTGAATTTTCACTTTTTTTTTAAAATTCTAATTCTTTTCCTTAATTAATTTTGAATGATATTTTTCATTTTAAAATCATTTTACTCGTGAATAATTTTTTTCTTTTAAAATTAAGTCTAAAATTTGCATTAAATCTTGTTCTTTTAAACTTAAATTCTTCCCTATAACAAATCTTGTTGAGGAATTTAATATTGAATTGTAGGCTGAATCTTTCAATTGAAATATTAAAACACATTTTGTAATACAATGTAGTTCCAATATAAGATTGTGATTAAAAACTGATAAATTCCTGTTTATATTTATGAAGTAGTTACTGACATTTTATTCATAAGTTACATATTTATTTTTTTCATTAAATTTTAAAATATAAATTACAGTTTATAATGTTTCTAATAAAAATTTTTTTATAAAACTTAGAATCAAAAATATGTAAGGAATTTATTTTTCATGTTAAAGTCACTTTTTATGGATTTTAGAGGTTTTCTTTTCTGTTTATTTAGTTTTCTTTAGAGAAATTGATCCTCGAATTAGAATTTTTCTATTCATTCCCTCATTCTATGCAAATCAATTAAAATCCAAATGAAGATCCAAGTCCAATCAGAAATGTACAAAGATTAAATATGCCACTTGCATTTATGAGCCTGTGATCACCTGTCAAAGCATCTCATTTCATATTTGATTGATGGTGCAAGAATTTTTTATCCTCTTAAAATTTCAAAAATATGAGGTGCGTTTTTTGCGTAAAAGTGGCAACCAGGTTATTTTATAACCAAACATTGGTTACGTTATATTAGTTTTTTAGCCAACTCATCCACCCCGTGGCAGAATCGCAGCGACTCGGCGACATTGTCCCAGAATGTTAGAGTTTTTGCAGAAATATTTTTTATTTGGGAAGGGAAAAAATGTACTTTTCTTTTCTGCAGATATTGACGCATATTTGAATCATGCATTAAGATTTTTGACACTCTCAATTTACGCCGATAGCATCATAAATCGGTGTAATGTTTGGATTGTATTTTCAACAGTTATTGATATTGATATTTCACATAGTTTTTAAATATCTCAATACATTTCAAACAATATGGGAAATTCGAATTGTGCATTTCAGTATTTACATTTCAAGGCAATAATTCTATCGAATTTTTGGCTGTTATTGCTATTGATTTCTCCATACTTTTTAAATACGATATTTTTTATACCATATTATTTATTACAATAACCTAATTTTGAACCGAAACACGGATTCGAGGAGTTCGATTTGCGTAAATTCGTTGTCGATCTTTTTTTCGGCAATTACTGCTACGAATTTCATGAATTTTAAAAAATTTTTTATTGTGACGTTTATTTACAAAATCCGAAGAAGGAAATAATCTGTGCGTCCGTCCCCCCCCCCCAAAAAAAATGTGAGAATATCATCCATAATATTAGAATAAAAAATATATGTTCAATTAAAAAAATATGTTATAGTTTTTTTTTCTTTGTAAACTGTGCTTTTGTTATTTTAAATCAGTAACTTATAGGTCTGTTATTATTAAAAGTATCTTGCAGAAAGATATTGATTCCTTTGGGGTTTTGTCGCAGATAACTCGAAAAAATTCTGCCGCAGGGCTCATCGAAGTTATTCAAAAAAGAATATTTGATTGCAGGGGTGCTGCGCCATTTGCGACAAACTGAGACAAAACGGCATAACTGCTCCATTTTGAGACATTCAGCTCAGTTTCTGCCAAAGCTGCGCCATTCTGAGACAAAACGTCCAAAATTTGACAAACTGAATTCAGTTACAAATATTAATCCGCATCGCCGTGAGTCATTGGAGAGCATTTTGCCGTTCACGCCTCCTAAATACGTCATTTAAATGTCAGAAATTCCGTTTGGCAAATCAGCTATTGGAATGCATATAGAATATGCGTTTCGTGTCTACAATTGGATTATGTACAGCAGTGAGTAGCAATCAGTATCGTATGCACGTGATCTTGTAAAAAAAGAGGGTATTCTTCACTTATACTATTGGTTATTATCTTGCTTTTTTTTCTTAAGAAACTGTACAGTGCACATAATTATTCACGGAAGGAAAAATTCCGCGAAAAAGCGGAAATCCGTTTTTTTCTCCCAATTTTTAAAATTTCCGACCATGTTCCAAAAACTAAAATTTTTGGAGTCCAATTAGAAAAACCCAAGCCGCCGGAACGATAGTCGGATTACCGCGACTTCCGCTATAGAGTGAAAAGGAGTCTAGGCGTTTCGTTTCGACCGCCGATATTTGATTTTTTTTGTTTGGCTGATTTTCGGAATTTTAAATACTAGGAACTGCGCTGGAATATGCTAAAATCGCGATTTTTAATCAGACGATTTTAATATCAATCATCGATTTTCGTATTTAACTGATTTAAAACTTACGTGTTGCGATTTTTTTTACGCGATTTAAAAATCGTACTAGCAATTCCTATTCACTCAATTTAAAAATTCAATATCGCGATCTGTATTCTCACGAGTTTAAAATCCAACGTCGCGATTCGTATTCACTCATTTTTAATTCCAATATTGCGATTCGTTATCACGCAGTTGTAATATCAGATCTCGTTTTTCGTATTAGTACGCTATTTAAAAATTACTCATTGCGATTCCTATTCACGTGATCTAAAAATTATGCATCGTGATTCCTATTTACGCGATTTAAAAGTTCAATATCGCTATTTGTATTTTCGCGTTTTTAAAATCCAACAGCGCGATTCTTATTCACGTGATTTTAAAATTCAAAATCGTGATTCATATTCTCGCGATTTTAAAATCCAACTGCACGATTCATATTCACCCGATTTTAAAATCCAAAATCGTGATTCATGTTCACGCAATTTTAAAATCCAATATCGTGATTTGTGTTTTTAAAATCCAGCAGCGCGATTCATATTCACGTGATTATATAATCCAAAATCGTGATTCATATTCACGCGATTTTAAAATCCAATATCGTGATTTGTATTTTCGTGTTTTTAAAATCCAACAGCGCGATTCATATTCACATGATTTTATTATCCAAAATCGCGATCATATTCACGCGATTTTAAAATCCAACCGCACGATTCATATTCACGTGATTTTAAAATCTGATATAGTGATTCATATTCACTTGATTTTAAAATCAAAAATCGCGATTCATATTCACACGATTTTGAAATCCAATATCGCGATTCATATTCACGCGATTTTAAAATCCAAAATCGCTATTCACATTCACGCGATTTTAAAATCCGATATCGTGATTCATATTCACGCGATTTTAAAATCCAATATCGTGATTTGTATTTTCGTGTTTTTAAAATCCAACAGCGCGATTCATATTCACATGATTTTATTATCCAAAATTGCGATCATATTCACGCGATTTTAAAATCCAACCGCACGATTCATATTCACGTGATTTTAAAATCTGATATAGTGATTCATATTCACTTGATTTTAAAATCAAAAATCGCGATTCATATTCACACGATTTTGAAATCCAATATCGCGATTCATATTCACGCGATTTTAAAATCCAAAATCGCTATTCACATTCACGAGATTTTAAAATCCGATATCGTGATTCATATTCACGCGATTTTTAAATCCGCACTTTACACACTGGGCTTTCGTACTGTGGAATTGAAAAAAATAAACCTGTATCTTTTAGCACTGTTTCATTTTTTGTTAAGCTACAAACATAACCCTAGTGCCATATGGGCATTTTGAAAATGGTTAAGGAAAGCTGTCCTAAGACAGAAACTCTTCATTTTTTTTTTTCTGTTGGTCCTTCCACTCAATATAGACAGAAAAATGATTTTTATTTGTTTAGTCACAGCCTTTTTATATATGGTTTGCCAAATGGTCTTTCCTTGAATCCGAGCTTGGAAAAAGGGCAGCTGATGGAATCGGTGGAAATTGAAAACGATTAGCAGATAGAATTCTGGCATGTGGCACAAATATAACAGTTTATGCATTGTATGCGTAAAACAATGTAGAAGGGGATTTCGTCATTGCTATGGCTCAAAAGATTTTATGACAACTGCCAATATAGAAGTAAGACAAGATCATTAAACTCATAACTTTGGAACACAAAAACATTTTTCTTATAATAATAAGAAGAAACTTGATGTTTTGGACATTTATTCATCAAGCAGCAACGACTATGACAGTGGTAGAAACTTTCCAGTAATCGAGAATGATTTTTCTTACATTCAGTTTGATTCTATAATAGGTATTCTAAAAAAATCCAAATTTAGAAATGAAAGGAAATAGAATTTTCTATTAATTTGATGGCACAGTTGATGTTTATGAAAATAAAATAATATATCATAACATGTTTCAAATTGTTCAATTCTTGGCATAAAATATGTATGTCCACTATGTTACTTTAGTGTTTACTGACATGTATTTTTTACCTCAAAAAAGACAAAAACACTTTCATTAAAATAACAGGAAATATTTTAGTGTCTAATAGGTATCAGTAATGAATTCTATAAATTTCTCACAATGTGTTTTAATGAAATTATCCAAACTTTTAAGTTGTAAAAATATTAAAATATTAACACAGGGGTCATAATTTGCTTATTAAATGACAAATGTACCTGCTTAAATAATGATAAAATCTTCTATGTGTAGAAATGAACATTCACATCTTAGTGTTACCAGTGCAAAATTGCTTTTTTATTTTTCTATTAAAAAATTGGGTGATAATTTAAAATTTGGTAACACCGGTGATATTTTTCAGTCTATGTGTCTAAGTTTTAAAGTATAATGATTAATAATTTTTTTAAAAGTTCGCTGCTAAAGCTTGATTTTGATTTTTGAATAAGTAATTAACCACCTTAGATCCATTTTGGTTTTTTTAAAAAAAAAATTTCTATTTACTGTTTATCGAAAGTGATTGGTATTTTTGGAATGACCCATATATGTGTATATTGCATTCATGTATTTACTATGTTTTATTATTTTTTCAGTGCTTAGGGTTTATGCTGATAAAAGAATAACGCTCTTCAAAATGAAGAAAGAATTAGAAAAATTTATCGGTTTAAAGTCAAATTGTTTCAGAGTAAGTTTATAAAATAGCTTTTCTATTGTTTCATTTGAATAATTAACTGCTTCCAGGCCTCGTAGTTGTCTTATATTTTCTATATTTTTGAAAAAAGGCCATATGTTTTGCCTATGCTTTTTCCTTAAGATAAAGTTTTAGTTTCTGCATTTTTAAGACTTCCTTTAAATGTCGTGCAGCAGTAGAAATTTATTAATTCCCCAAAATGAGAAATGAAAAAGAAAAATACTACAACATTGCTAATTTTACTGGGGGAATACCTTTTATTGTAGATTAGGTATGAATTCATCCACTTCTAAATAAGAAGAAAGGTTTTGTTTTAATCTCCTGATCCAAATAGATTGCCTTTCACTCGGAAAATAGGCTGATATTTTACTTATTGGTTTCTATGGTTACAAAAGCGGTGTTTCTTCATGCAGATTTATTATTTTACTGTTTTTTATTATCTTTCTATTTTCAAGTGCAGTTCAACAATCAGTGAGTAGTTATCAATGATTATTTATCTTCGGGTGTTTTCATTTTTGAAATATTTTTCGATAACACAAATTTTTTTCTCTGCAAAATGCCTCCCCAAACAAAGTTTAATGATTGTTTAAATCAGAGGGATGATTCTGGAAAAGACTTGTGCTTGTTGTGAAAGCAGCTTTTTTTGTGGACAGGCTTCACTCAAACGATGTTTTTTCTTAACCAGAAGGATGCTTAACAATCTAAAAACCATGGCCATTATTTTACATATAACTTATTTTAATACCATGTTCAGTATTTCAATTTAATGTACTGTCTTACTAGCGCTCAAAACTCACATCCCGAAGTCATTCATGACTGCGGCCCCTTGAGAATGGGTGCTCATTTTTAAGCGTTCTAAACATGTAAACTTCTATGACCATTTTCAAATTTATTTTTTTTAAGCAAATGTTTCTTGCGCTAAAAAATAACCACCAATTCTTAAGATTTGCCCGGCGGGAATCGGGAAAACAAAAGTAATCTGACAAAAATGTAAAATTCCTAAAGAAAAATTTAAAATAAAAGTTAAAAACAGAATTAGAAAAAACCGTGGTTTCCGAAAGTGAAACAGAGAATGAATGCGTTGCCGGTGCAACAAAACAACCAAGCTTTAAAATTTTGATTAAAGAAACATGGTAGATAAGTCCATTATCAAAAATGTTGTAAATCATCTATTGCTGTACATCCTTGGAATCTTGAAATGAATTCAATGCTTTAACAAATTTGGTTTCATTGGGCAAGACAGACATGGTTTACAATTTTGATTAAAGGAGCATGGTAGATAAGTCCATTATCAAAAATGTTGTAAATCATCTATTGCTGTACATCCTTGGAATCTAGAAATGAATTCAATGCTTTATCAAATTTGGTTTCATCGGGCAAGACGGACATGGTTTACAATTTTGATTAAAGGAACATGGTAGATAAGTCCATTATCAAAAATGTGATAAATCATCTATTGCTGTACATCCTTGGAATCTTGAAATGAATTCAATGCTTTATCAAATTTGGTTTCATCAGGCAAGACAGACATGGCTTACAATTTTGATTAAAGGAACATGGTAGATAAGTTCATTATCAAAATTGTGATAAATCATCTATTGCTGCACATTCTTGGATTTCTGGACATAAATTCTTACCACCCCTGCCACATCAGCTCATCTTGATGCCAGGGAATCTTGTTTTATTCATAATGAAAACAGATTCCCTTGTTAACAACATGACTTCCTCAACAACTCTGGATAGTGCGTGGGAATACATTTTGCCCTGATATGCCTCTCTGGGCCATTGTCATTTGTCTAGTTTTGTTTTTTACCTTAATTTTTTATTTCAGTCTTGAGGGTACTGCTGTCTTACCAGTTTTATTTTGCACTTTTGTTTTCCTCATTCCCATTAGGAAAGTTTTGAGAATGGGCAAATCTCTCTGTGCGCTCGAATTATGTAAACTTTTATTACCATCTTCAAATTTTTTTTTGAAGCCGATGAATTTTTTATCAACAAGTATATTGTCTTGCATTTGGGTCCGGATCATTATTTTCATCACAATCTTATGTTTGTAGAAGTAAATATTTTATTTTAACAGGGTTCATGCACTCTTTAAAACATCAAGGGGACTGTGGATTCACTATTATAATTATGTAGTTATCTTTAACTATAAAATTAAAATTTCAAAAGATTTTGTCATCAGAAATTTTGCATGATTGAAATTGATCATTGAGTCATGCACTGAGAATAAACTTGATGAAGTACATTTAACTTCGTAGTTTTGCTGCCACCATTTCTGTTTTTTTAAAGACCTTCAGAGCTCTGTTTAAAAGGATTCTTATCGTTGCAGATATGTATATGCATTGACGGTGAGAATCGTGAAGTAAGTTTGTAATAAAACAAATTAAGCAATGAAATTATGGTAGCGATATATTGATAATACATGTAGGTGATCATAATTAAAGAATACATTGAGCAACATTTTTGAGAAAATCTGTTCAAAATATATAGAAACACCAGGATGCTATAAGCAAACATTCTTTATCCAAAGAAAACCGTGTAACTCACACATTTGGCAGAATAAAGCTATTTTTTAATTAATCGCTCAATACAATATTCTCAAACTTATATGTGTATCAATGTTTTTAAAATGCTAATTAACATTTACTAATATTTTTAGTTATAGGAAGAAGAAGTATGGATTATATAAAACTTTGTAAATGTGTATAAAAGTTTTAATCTCTTCCAGATACTCTAAATTTTTTCCAGAACCTGTTTTTTTTTTTTTTTTTTTTTTTTGCAGGGAAGAAGGACTTTCGCAAAGAAAGGTCAATCCGAATTTTTTTAACAGTTCTCCCAATTTTTTTTTATTTTTAAATTTCCGATAATGTTCTAAAAACGTAATTTTTGGGGGTAACATGCAGTGAAAACTCTTCATTCATTTCGAGCTGCATTATCTATCAAAAACAATATCTTTTTTTTTTTTTTTAAATTTGCCCATTTGTGTTTGACTGCCTCAGAGTTTTGAATAGTTTGCATTAAACTGATTCTTCCACAGATTTCATAAAATATTTATTTCAGATATATAAAGTGAATTCAAATAATCAAGAATATGAATTGACAAGATTATCAGATGATCTCATGACATTTGGAGAAGATAGTAAGGTAAAAAATACCATTTTCTGCTTTACATGAATTCAAATAAATGTTTTATGTAGAAATTTAAATAATTATGTGTACTATCTGTCAAAAATATTAGCTGAAGTTCACTCCAGTATGGACCAAAATCATATGAAACATAACAAATCTGTCTTTTTTAAATATTCTCTTATTTTCCCGTTTATATTGTTTTGAAAGAATTGGGATTTTGTTAGTTTTGTGAAAATCTTAGTTACTAAAAGCCAGGGTTGGGTTTTACCAGAGGGAAATTATTTACTACATTATGAACTCTCCATCTTTAAGGGCTTTTGTTTGCTACTCCACAGGGAAAACCTAGAAAATAGGTGGAATTTAAAAATCACCTAAAATAACAGGAAAAATGCAAGGAATTTTGACCTTTTTTTTCCTTTACAAACAGGGAAAATAGTGAGACTTTTGTTTCTTATTTTCATCTTTTGAAAAATGGTGATTACTCAATGCGTAATCTATGGGGTATTTAAGGATGATATTCCAACTATACGAAACTATTTAATTTACAATAGCATTGCGTTTCTTCTTAATGTAGTGTTTAATATGTACAGTGAAAACACTGAGGAGAATTTTTCTAGATTTGAGTGGCTACCCCGGAGCTACAGCTCAGCTGTATTAAGGAACTGTCAGACTTTTTAAACAAGGTAGGAGACCCCAAAAAATAGAACTAGGGAGAACTCGGTTTGGTGCATTTGGCACAAAAAGCTACTAAAGCAGAGGTGCCTCACATCAAATAAGCCCAAACAAGAAAAACTTCTTACAAACATGTTTTGTATATTTAATATTATCATTTGAACAGGATTTCATAACAGGCCGTACTTGTTATATTGAGTGTTGTAAAGGAGTCATGATAGTGCTTTAAAACAGAAAGAAAAAATCAAGGGAAAAAGCTTAAAAGGAATATCGAGGAAATTTCAACTCTTGGAAAAATTTTTAGATCATCAGTTCTTAGAATTATTATATATTGTACTTTAATGTTTGGTACAAGACTATTTTAACAATGTTCAAATTTCTTGTTTCCTACTGCCGCAATGTACACTTTTAAGATGTTCACAAAATTGACTGAAAAATAATACGTAGCAACAAAAATGTGTTAACTTTTATTTTTTTATTACTCTGCATCTTGCTTAGACTAAAAAAAATATTAGTTATCTTTAGCAGATGAGCAGTCCTCTACATCAGATATGGAAACATTTCCCCACTCTCTGATAATTTTTCCTGAATTTATACGCTTTTGAACCTGTCTACCCAGGCATTCGAGAGCATTAAAGTAGTCTCACCAAATCGCTCAGCACATTCATCTGCTTTGACTTGAAGCATTTGTCCAGATACATGAAAATTGCGTCTTCTTTGAATGCTGAAGCAATTCAAACATATAAGCAAATAATGAAGCAAAAAAAAAATGCTTTTTGCGGCATTCCATGCTATAGATGGTATTTTAAAAATCTATATATGTACTTATTTTGAGGTAATTTCAAAATTATTACATAAAAAATGAAGAAAATAAATCAGTCGACAGAAAAAAAGTTCATAATATCAATCTTCCTCTCTTTTTTTAGTTCACTATATCCTCAAAAAATTATACTATACATGTGTAGCAAGGCACGGGAGCTAACATTTTGTTCACTATATCCGTGAGTTCAATATAAACCATGCTCACTATAGCAGGGTTTGACTGTATAATGAAGTTATTTTGTTTTAACAAGAAAAACTAACTCCTGAGTGATAGGGAGGAAATAAGGATTTGTTACTGTCTTGGGAAAAGGCCTCCATCAGGTTTGATATTTATGAGTCGGTTGATGAGCATGTTAAAACTTGTGATATCAGTTCAAGAAATGGTAGCAACGATACCAATCAAGATGAAAAAATTGAAATACAACCAGGGCTAAAATTTTGTTGAAGTCCCCTTGAGCATTTGAAACAATTAGTAATATTTTGTACTCACATAAATTTACAAAAAATGAATGCGTTAATATATCTTCTTTTTATTTTCATTATAGGTTTTTCTATTAAGATGATTATACTTATTGTAAATTGATTATTTTCAAGCTCATTACTTCTTTGTTACTTTACTTAATTTTAACTTCATTATTTGGTATTCAACGTTGACCCACATTTGTTTTTCCTGTATTTATCATTCTTAAAGAATGATCTTATGAGAAATGATTGACTTAGGTTCTACCAAATTAACGTTTTATTACTAGTTTTACATTTAATATGGGAAATTAATTTTTTTTTGAACTTTCTCAGATTGAAGTAACTTTTATAATCTGAATTTAAGACAAAAAAAAACTCAAGAATTTACTAGATTGAACTGATTTATTTTATATTTTAATTACTTAAATTTTAGTTGAATTGTAGTCTACAAAATTTAAATTTTCAATTGAAACAGTAATTTAGTAAAAAAAAAATTTAAGTATATGAATGATTACTTATACGTATGAATTTATTCTACTTTATAAAATGTATTTATTATTGTTTTAGTTGGCTGTGAAACTTGGCAGAGCTCTGCGCAAGGGAGAATATAAAGTCAAAATTTATCAGTTGTGCTTAAATGAAACTGAAGTAAGGCAAACACTTAACTTGGTATTCAAAAAATATTTTGATTTTCAATAACACCATTTATTAATTGTTTTCTTAGCTAATTTATAACCATTATTATTAGCTTTTTTGTCATAATAACAATAATCAATATTACCACATAATATTAGAGTTTAAAACTTAATACTTATTGAAAATTTTATCTATTTTAAGTGGAACCCCGATATTTTGTTTTCCATCAAACTAGCGTAAAAAACCCACAAAATAAGCAAATGCAAAATCAGGGGGGATGCAATTTGAAAACAGGCACTTTTTAATAATAGGACACATACAGAATTATTAGAAAAAATTTGTATTCTTTACTCTTTTTTTTTTTTTTTTTTTTAAGATCAATATCCCTGTCAATACTTATTCTTGTATACAAATTTGCTTTTTGTTTACTTAAGCATATAATGGTAAATATTATTTTAGAGATTTTTAGCTTTGAAACTCTTAATCAGTTGTGGGTATATCCTTGAATATTTTTTACTTATCTTTGTTGTTTTTATCACTATCATCAAGAACAGACATTAAATCTTTAATAAACTAAAAGGATTGGAAAGTAATGGAATGTGTGTTACTGTTGATATATGCGTCATTAACTTTGGAAGATCTTCAGCCATGCAATTTTATTCTGAAAGACCCATGTTCTTGTTGAATACCAGAAAGCCGGCTTTTTTTAAACCATTGCCGGTTCAATAATGTCGAAATGAAATCTGAAGCTTCCAGAGCATTTAATTTTTCTTTAGATACATCTTGTAAATCACTTTAATCAAGAGAAGCAAATGATAACCTAACCAGTTAAGTTATTCTGAAATCTGAAATTAACTGGAAAAATTTCACTTTTGCAAATTTTAAAATTTAAGCTCCCACACTTCCTTTAACCACCCTTCCTCTGTTTTTGCTCTTGAATTTAACTGGTGGAAAATCGCCCTTTCACAAAAAAAAAAGAAAAAATTTGGAAAAATTTGTGCAAGCTTTCGCACAAAAAACTATTTTGCCCTGTTAGAAAAACGTGTTAAGCATGACTTTCCTCTAAAGGGTAACGTAAAATCCGGGATAATTTAAAATTGTTGGTACTGGCAATTTGCCCACGAAAATGATGCAAGAAGCCAGACAACATAAATCCGACGTTCTACTGTATTATTAATAAAGGATGTAAAAAAAATTTTTTAGAAGATTTCCCAGGACTTGAATGTATATTTTATGCATTGACTATCAGGTTGATCCCCTTAGTTAGTAAGGAAAACTTTCTCTATAGACAGAGTTTTTAATGTATTAAAACAAGTTGATACAAATTATAAATTGACTTGATATCTTTACTTAATGATTATTATTAGCCCATCAAGTTCCTCTCAGACTGTGTTTTAACCAAAGGGATGACAGTCCTAACAGCCAAAAAGGAAATTCTTGCAGAATTAAAAGAAAAATGTAGTATGGACATTCCTCTAAATAGGTACATTCATTCACTTCTATTTTCGTTCTGTGTTGTATTCTCAGTCTGTCTTATAAATGGCTTTCTTTTTTTTTTAAACACTTTTCAATAGATGTCGTCTAAGGAAAAAAAGTTGGAAAAGTCCTGGTGCCATTTATCTAGATCATTTACAATTTGAAAAAGACATACCAATAGATCAAAATTCAGAAATGTTTGTAGAATTTTTACCAGGTAAATGACACATAGCATTTATACTTTTATTGAATTGTTGTATGATGGGGAGAAAAATCATGTTGAATGGGTGTGAAACATTTCAATATTTATTAACTTATCTTAATAAAACACCATTCTAACTCAGAGCAACTGTGCATTTTGTGGAAGGAATGGGCCTTAATGGAAAAAAACTGTTTTAAATGGTCATGACCTCTTGCCATCTTTCTAGTAGGAGATGAAAATTTTTGTGAAAAATTTGCACGAAATTTCTTGAATAACTAATTATTTCTTTTGACATTGATGTTACAAATACTTGTTTTATTTCTTTAAAAAAATAACGAAAAACCAGTAAAAGTACTACATTTAAAAAGTACAATTAAAAATATGTACTTTTATTTTCCTTACAAGTAACGAAAGCAAAAGCCATGTATGGTTCTTACAGACAGTAAGTTTTCATGTTCTAAACAAGAGGGCTAATTTTCAATGATCCATTTAAATTCACTGAAACTTCATTTAAACAAAAAAGATTTCAAAGCCGTGTTTGATGTAATCTACGAAAGATCTCGTTATCCTTTTCAAACTGACAATTTCCTTATCTACCTGTTTCTGAACCCTATTATTATCCACACTTTAATAATTGACATTGAAATCTTCCTTACAATGTCCATTCGCATAATCTTGTTCAAATACACAATAAACAAATTCTCATTATTAAACGTGACCAAGGCTGCTCTTTGGACAAGTTTTATTTATTTTCTAAAAGAGGGTGTGACTTCTAACTTTTGTTCATTTTATTTTTTTTTGCTCTACAGGGTTCATACCCTAGTTTATTCTAATTTTGATTTTGTGCCAATTCAATTTTAAATTTAAATAAAGAAAATATATAATTAAATTTAGCTAATGTTTTTTGAGTATGTTATACTCTAGCTCTAAAGTAAACTTTAATCTGGTAGTTTAAAGTAAAACTGGTGGTAGTAGTATACAGATCTGAAAGAAATTTCAAATATATGTTCTTAAAATCAAGGTTTCTTTTTTAAAAAATTAAAATTTTATCTGAAATTTTAAAAGAATATAATAACAAGAATGTAATAACATAACAAGAATATAATAGCAAGAATGTGATAACATAACAAGAATATCATAGCAAGAATGTGATAACATAACAAGAATATAATAATATGAAAAAGAGTAGAATATTTTATTTATGTATCTGCATTCTCTATAGGCATACCTGGTCGTTCAACAATAGGAGAATGGGCGTATTTGTATGTGGTTTTATCTGTTCAGTGCCATTTATTTGCAAAAAGCCCAATAATCTAAGTTACATATATATGAAGTTTCATTCTAATATATTCAGTAGAATAGTAGCTAGTAACTCTTTGTACTGTCTGTTCAATTTAAACCTGCTCATATAATTAGAAACTTCCCCAATTTTTACTGAATTGTGTGAAAATATTTAATGAATATGAATTCACTTGAATATAGTATTAAAAAAATTGATAGTTACCTGTTTTCTTATAGTTATCTCTATAATAATGTTTCATAATAATTATCTAAATTATTTACAATTTGAAATAAAAATTGATGTTTTTATTACTGTCTCATTAAAATGGAGTAATTAATAATTACCATAGTAGTATGTAGGGGATTTACTCATTAATGAAACATAAGAGACATGCAACCCTTAAGTAGCCCAATGGTTTTTCTCCCTTTTTTTGTGTCAGACTTTGCTTACGACACTCTTTTAACAATTCACCTGATATCATTTACATTTTGCACTCTATAGCTGACTCAGGCCTTTGAACTCTACTTTTTAAATCAATATGTTAAATACAAATATGATTAAGTTGTTTTACTAATGATATTACATAATGTCTTGGTTCATATGTATTTAAACTTCTTAGATGCTGAGCCTGTCACATCAACTACTCAACTAGTTCTGTTCACTCGCAGGTGGCATCCAGCTGCTTTCAAGTTAGACTCTTTCAAAGAAATAGTTTTTGATGATACCAAAACTCTCACCATTACTAAAAAAGTAAACTAATTTGACCTATTTTACAGTGCCTAGCACTATTGTGTATTAAGTCTTAGAAAATAATTCAGTGTTTGTTATTTTTAAATATATTTCTCAATACATTTTTTCCATTTATTAAATACAGAGTTAACCAAAATGATTCATCCGAGACACACAGTGTCTCAGACGAATCATTTTGGCGGTGTACTGTTGACGAGAAACTGAATCAAAATTCTTATTTAGTGGTTCTGCTAATAACCCCTGTTTTTTAAAAACTAATTTTTATTCCACGATTTCTTTTTTTCTCTTCCTTTGCAATCAATGCACTGTTTCAATTTGTTACACATGTTCGGCAATTGTATGATTAACCATTAAGTGGAAAAGCCTGTGATTGTATTTTGTCAATTGCTAGAACATGGTGCCTAGCGTTTTAAAAAAGTGCTTATTTTTGTTTTTTTGAAGCCATTAAAGGTGCTTTTTTCATTAGGTGTTTTTAAAAAGTGTTTGACTTTCAAAATGATCCTTTTCAAAAATATGATTTTTTTTCTTTACTATGTTGGTTTTCAGCACATATTATGCAAAAGAATGCTTTTCATGTTGTTATATTCAACGTTTTCATAATTCATTAAACCACAATCCATTTTAGCGTACCGTGGATCCATAATGTATAAAAGCGGCAATCATTTTACATGTTTGATGAAATGCTTGCAGGTCCGCATGTGCATCTGCTGAGCTGAGTTAAGTTAGAGTTTAGCACTCTCATGTGTAGCTCTGCTGCATTTTGCTAGGTATTCTAAATTTCAGGCTTCATTTTCCACCCTCATTTTTCAAACTGAAAAATCTCTCGATCTTTTTTTGGTGACTATTTTAATCAAGAAAAAGAGTTCTTTGTCAGAAACTAGTTATTTTGTCACGATCGTGTAAAATCTTTGAAAATTATTTTGAATTTTGTTAATGTATATAGTGCTTAAAAGATTCTTTGTTTTTGTTGAAAGATTTGGCTACGAATACTGTAGAAAAGTGTGCTATTCCAAATTATATTTGAACTGACTGATATGTAGCATACATGTACAAATGATCGAGATGTTCTCAGGGAAACTGTTAAAGTTGCTATTGATTAAAAAAAATTATTGGAACAGTACATTTGATCTTAAAGACAGGAGTAAAATTAATCCACTTTTCTTAATTTTCATAAAATTTTTAAAAAAGCTAACGATTTTAAAACCATGTGGAAATCTGTAGCAACAGCAACCAGAAGACAAGACTATGTAAAATAGGTTGAAATTTGCTTGAATCAAGCTTTTTCAAAAGTTAGTACACAAATGCCTGATCGAAATTTTAGTGTCGCAATAAAATCGAAGTAAAACCTTGTACCTTGTTGAAATCAATAGTAATAACTGTGGGCTTTATAAAAGCATCTTCTTGATTCAAAATGTGCACATAATAATACAGTAGAAAACGATCAGATAAAAAGTGAATTTATACTGAATTTGCTCATTTTTGAAATTTGCATGTGTAGTAATGCCAGGCTCAATTCAATTTTCCTACATTGTATCAGCATCTTGTTGGCATAAAAAATGTCTTATGTCAATCAAATTGGTCTAATTAGGACATATTTTAATGAAAAATAATAGGTGCAAATGAGAAAAGAGCATTAAAGCAAACTATTCTATTATTTTGCTTTCTGACCATTCTCATCCTTGGAAAGTTTGAAGATAGCTTTAAGCATATTAGTGGGTCTGAGAATTATTAAAAATTTTATTTTTCAAAAATGCTGTTTGAAAAATTTTACAGTTGTTAAAAAATCACTTTTTTTTTCAAGAAGTAAATTAAAAGTAACTTTAAAATGTAAAAATAAAGTAATTGAATCAAATCTTTTTTATTGATTTTGTAAAAAGTCCTTAAAAATTTTACTTGTAGTTCATTTTTTTTATGCAACTTATGTAGCTAAAATGAAATATAATTGGAAAACATTTGAAACTCGAGTACTAAATAAATTAAGTATTATGAATTAGTATCATAAATTTGTTTGCATTATATTTTATAAATATGGAGGAGAAGTGTGGTTGAAAGAAACGAATAAAAAGGTTATTTCGTAACTTTTTTTTCTTTAAATTTTAATGTGGCAAAATAAATTGTTAAAAATCAGGCTCTTTAACTGCATTTTGACAAATAATTTTATAAAGTAACTTACCCATTTATTGAAAAAATAAAATGCATTAAATGAAATGGCAATCTGAATTGTGCCATATTATAACAATTTCCTTTATAAGATTCAGAATTAATTACTTATTATTGCCATATTAAAATAGCATGTTTTGAAAATTATGTTTTAAAAATATAAATTAGTGCTATTTTCATTACTGTCGCTTTTTTTATGTAGATAATATCATAGTCAATAACAATTTATTATAACTATCTGCATATGGGTCATTCTCACAAAAACTGTCATTTTTCAGTTCATAAAATCCCAAAGAAGTAAAGTGAATAAAAAGCTCTGAAACTTTTTATATTAATAGAAATATGTAATGGCATTATAAAGAAAGTATATATCCTATAAATTATACTTAATATTTTAATTAAGTAATTTTTTAAATAATTAATTTATAATTAATTAATTTATAATTAATTAATTTATAATTAATTAATTTATAATAATTAATTAATTTATAATAATTAATTAATTTAATAAATTAATTAATTAAATAAATTAATTAATTTAACAAATAAATTAATTAAATAAATTAATTAATTTAATAAATAAATAAAATTAATTTAATAAATTAATTTATTAATTTTTTAATTTATTTTTCAAATTAATTAATGAGTAAATTAATTATTTTCACTATTTAAAAAGTGAGGGAATGATATTTTATTTTAATACATGTTTTTATCTAAGTTACATCTACCTAAAGTTTGAAAATTATAACATACTAAGTATATCTAATATTTATTATAATTTAGTCTTATATATTTAATAGTTTTTACAGGTTTGGGAAATAAAATTGGCTGGCACGATTGAACAAAAAAAATTTTTATAATATACTCATCTTGAATCATTCCCTCACTTCAGCGTCATTCCCTCACTTTATACACTAGTAAGGGAATGACGAATTCAATAAAATTTAAAAATAACAGTTAGGCTTAATTAATTTCTGAAGTCAATCACATACAATTATATTCATACAAGAAAGCAACATATAATTATCCACTTTCTCAAAGTTGTATTTTATTTTACTCTAAAAAATGACATGAGGGAATGACGAATGTAAAAAATTTTACCTGGTTTGATTCATTCAAATTTATTCCGCAAAGCTTCTTTAAGTTGAAGATGGAAACATACTACAATTTTGTTCTATGATGCCAGTTGTTAACTTCTGAAGTTTTTATTAAAATATTTTTATTCTAAGAAGATTGCAGGTGATAAGAACATTGTTGTGAGGGAATGACGGGAAACACTGGGGACAAAGTTTAAAATAGTGCTGTGTTAATATTTTTATCAGAAATTGAATTTAAAATTGATTTCCTGAATTCTATATTTCAGTATTCTGAAATAAAAAAACACGAATTTGTAAAAAAAAAAAAAAATTTATTTCAGAAACAATTTTTTTCTTTTTTTAAATCAGCAGTGAGGACAAGTGAGGGAATGACATATTGGTATATCTTAATTAGCTAAAATAAATAAAAAATAAAAATTGATAATTTTATTTTTATTCTTTTGTTAGCTTGCATTCTGAAGGACACTTTCCCTGAATTTTTTTTCTTCGTAAGCTGTAAAACAAACATAAAATATACTGGGGACATGAAAATGACTGTTTTTGTGAGAATGACCCATATAAAAACAAAAAAATTTCATTGTTCTTAATTTGCATTGTGAAAGATCCAAATGCATTTTAAAATTTTTAAAAGTACTTGGGTTTATTGCATTTCAAGTTCATACGTAATTTGACCAATTGAAATTTATTAATAATATTGATATATTTACAATAAATTTTTAACAAAAATTAAACAATCTCATTGTGAAATGTTTTATGAACACTCTAATCTATGTTTTTGAAAGTAAAGAAATTTGATTTCAATCAGTGTATTTATCAATGCATCATCTGATATAAATCAGGGTTATATGAAAGGTGATTCTATGAGAAAGGAATGTTTTGGTGTACAGGGTGCGTAGCATTTTTAAAAAGTGCTTGATTTTGATTTGCATTTTTTTAGAAGCCCTTAAACCTTTTTTTTTGTTCGGAGTTTTTGAAAAGTGCTTAATTTTCTATCTTTTAAAAATATATTTCTTTCTTTGCTTTATCAATTGGGCGTTCTAAATTACAAAAAAAGCATGATTTTCACAATTTTCTCTGCAATATTTGTCAGAAACTAGTTATTTTGTCATGATTATGTAAGTTTTTTTGAATTTTATTAAGTTTATGTTTATAAATTAAGAACATTAAATAATAGAAGTAAATAATTATTAGTATTATTGCACACATCTTAATCATTATTATTTTTTTCTTTTTTGGAAGTGATTAAAATTCTTTGAGAGCTTAAAAAGTGCTTATTTTTGTTGAAAAATCTGGCTACACGCCCTGTAGTAGATTACCAGAAGAAACTTTCAATATGTTTAAAGTTTAATGCTTTTCCAGCTGTAAAAATATGAATATCAATATGTTCTTATTTTGCTCCCATCATTCAGGAATTTTTGTTTTTTTCAGCTTTCTGAAATTAGTGAAATTCCAGAAGACTCAATAGAATTTGCTAAGGTATGAAAGAGATTTCAAATTATTTTATAGTTTGTTACATTTAATATAGTTTTTTTTTATTCAAAAAAAAATAAATATTTATATTTTCTTATAATTTCTATTATAGGGTCAAGGTACCTTTCCTTGTGAAAACTCACTATTATCTATTCATGATGAATTAGAGTGGTTAACTGCTTCTGATAATCCTTGGCGTTTCTTTAACGGGGATGATGGACAAGTGATTTATTACAGGTAATTTAAACAGACCACAGTGCTGACGTGATCCTCAGCGGTAGATAGATCACGGGTTAAGAGTCCCCTTGCCGTCCGGTTGACCCTGGGAGGTTTTCCTCTCCATGTAACTCGAATGCGGGTTAGTTCCATAAGAAAGTCCTCCACAAAGCGAATTTCTCCCTATACTTTATCCAGAAGTTTCATTATCTTCTTGATTGGGTTCAAAGTTATAAATTGAACTAATTCGGAGTTGAACATCAGTAGCCGTAAAGACAAAAATTATCTGTTAATAAATTTAATATGTTAATAAATGTTAATAACTCCTGTCAAATAGTACAAAAATGACAGTTAGGGATCATCCACCATAAAAGTATCTTTTCTTTTGCATGTTTTATTTCTTAATACCGACAAACTTTGTTTTTGGAACCATCATTATAGGAATATTATCATTTGTTTATAAATCTTGTTAAATAATACAAAAATGACAGTTGGATTTATCCCCCATAAAAGTATCTACTTTTGCATGTTTTATTTCTTACTGCCATCAAACTTTGTTCTTGGAACCATCATTACAGAAATATTGTCATTTGTTAATAAATTTTGTTAAATAATACAAAAATGACAGTTGGGAATCATCCTCCATAAAAGTATCTTTTCTGTTGCATGTTTTATTTCTTAATACCATCAAAATTATTTATTACCATAAAACGTTTTTTAAAATTATTTTCAAGCATGAGCAGTATAAACATATCTTATTTGTTGCTATCAGCGAATTTGACTCAAATTTAAAGCAGTAATTTTGTAATCAATTTTAAATTGTTTAAGTTTTGTTTAATTTTATTGAATATTTTTAAATATATAATAAAATAATGTAGATCAAAAATATTCGTTTTTTATAAAAATTTCTGTATCTTCATAAATATTTTTGAACTAGATTTATAAAATTTTGTGTAATTATTGCATATAGTAACCCATATAATAGTATTATGTATCTAATTTCTTGCTGCATTTTTTGGCATATGTTTTTAATTTATTGTTGGTCTCTCAAACCTTGAAAGCTTTAAACTTTATGTATGAGATCACTTCAAAATTGATGAATTGGTTTGCTCAGTATTTTTTGAGAAATAAAAAAAAGTGTTAGTATTGAAGTGTTTCCATTATTTTGTCCAACCCCTTCCCCTATGTAACCTGTACAACTTCAAAATAGCCTTCCTTAGCAAGTTGGTATGAAGTGTGTTTAAATTAACCTCAATTCAAATTGGAGTGTAAAAAAAGTAACCTGCACACCTTCAAAACAACCTCCCTCAACAGGTTGATACATAGATTTAAATCATCCTCAAAACAACTTGAGTTGTAGCATGTTGCTACGAAGTTGATAGAAGATTCAAAACAACCTTAAGTGTAAAGAAAACAACTTCATGCACCTTATGAGGTAGATTTCTGAAGGATGTTTTTGTTACCTACTTCAAACCAATCTTAACACCTCAAAACAACCTCCAAAACACCTTAAATTTTTGTAAATTAATTTAAAAAATTTTGTAAGGTGTACCTTAATTAGAACGTACCTTAAATTTTTGTAAGGTGTACAATAGAGAACGGATTAGTACTCTTTTTTTTTAATTTAAATTAAAATAACAAAAAAAAAATCATGTTTTCGTTAATTTGAATTTCAGATGTTGCATTTATTTCATGATTTCTTTTCAGTTTATTTAAAAATTTCAACTGTTTTGCATCATGATTTATGCATATTATAAATTATTTATGTATGTACACTCTTCACTTTTCATGGTTGATTTTGTTTTAATAAATATGTTTCTGTATAAATTTTCCACATATTCTTGATGCATGAAATGATTTTCCACAGAGATAAAAGGGAAGAATTAAGGAAACTTACTGAGGAAGAAAAACGAGAAATAACAAATAAAGAAAATGCAAAGTAAGTTTGTATTGAAGCATATGTTGTGCACCCTGTGGCAGAAACACTTTGTCACTGAACATTCGATTTCTTGCAGAAAGAATTTTTTAAAGCGGAAGCAAAAATATTTGGGTTTTTTTTTTTCTGCAGAACTTTTGGAAACCTGTTTTATTCTACAGAGTAATTTTTAAAAGAAGCCTTTCTAGTATATTGGGGAGGGGGGGGGCAGAACGTTCTAAAAAATTCTGCCATGGGGTTGTATGTTATATATTCTTTACATTTGTTTTTATAATTAAAATATTTGGAAAAGATGAGTAGACTTTTTTTTCTTTATAGTTAAAGTAGAATTTAATCTAATTATTCCAAATACTTGCAATCTATTTATGTTTGTATTACTGTCTTTTTTCTCCATTTGTATTTTTAAAAAAAATTCATGTGTTGTATGTGACAAAGAATATTGTAGAAACTTTGTTAGTGAAACTCAACAATAGTTCACTAATATAAAATTCTTCTGTTTATAACGAAGTAGCTATGTTTACTTTTATCTGATCTTTGCAAATGCCTAAAATTTAGTGAGCATCATATTTAAAATTGTATTTCTTGTTGAGAAAACGTTGATATGTTTTAAATTTGTATTCATATTCATTAGTGCGCAACTGTGTCAATATAAATTTTCTTTCAATTTGTATTTAAAATTTTAATATTAACCATTAACTTATGCAAGGTTAATATTTATGAATGTTCAATATGTATCTGGCTCCAAAGTAATATTATCCAATATGACTGAGTCACACATTTTTTTACCTTCATATCCCCACTTGGCATGTAAATATTTAATCACTGCTGTATAACACCAATTAAGCGCTAGGGATGAATAATGAATATTTGGCAGCTGAATACTAAATATCCGGCAATGGAATAGTGATTTTAAAAAAATCATTAATAATTATTTTTTATGTAAATGAGTTTAATCATTTATATATAAATGAGTTTAATCATCATTAAAAAATTGATCAAAACTTAATTTAGTGGTATAGGGTAAAAGGAAAAAACTATAATAGTTATTCATAAGAAATATTTAAAATAAATAAAACTCTGACTAACAGCTATAAAAAAGAAAGAAGAAAAAAGTCTTCAAGTTATTAAAGAGATATAGAAAAAAAATCCTTTTAATTTTTAAAAAAAAAATAACAATTTCTCTAAAAAAAAAAAAAAAAAAAAAAGAAATGTGGATAAAGCATTAAAAAATATAATCTATCAGAAACACTTTTAAAAATGCTCAACTTAAAAACAAAAGATTACGTACAAGAGCAAAACAAATAAAATAAAAATCTATCTTAATTCTCGAAAGAGAATTTTATATCTGAACATCTCAGTTTTCCAGTTACAGTTATTTT
Organism: Parasteatoda tepidariorum; assembly: GCF_982258835.1. Classification (NCBI taxonomy): domain Eukaryota; kingdom Metazoa; phylum Arthropoda; class Arachnida; order Araneae; family Theridiidae; genus Parasteatoda; species Parasteatoda tepidariorum. The sequence goes on along the minus strand of NC_141755.1, from coordinate 119,546,976 downwards.
CAGAAAAAAGAATAAAGTATAATAGAAACCCTCTTAATTGCTGTGTCATAATAAGATTGTCAAAAAAAACAAAAGCTTTTTTTTTTAGAAACTAAAACAAAAATTTTTAATTTAAAAAAAAATGTAACAATACAAATCCCTATTTAACTTTTTCATTGCATTTCTGTATTTTTAGAGAAAAAAAAGGGGGTGATAAAGTTTAATAGTTAGTTAGAAAAAATAATTTTAAAAAATGGTATGCCATTAGGAAAATACTGATATAAAGAAAGGTTACTGAAAAAAAAAAGAAGAGGAAAAAAAAAAATAATTCTTAATTCTTTAAACATAACTTTAGCACTGGAAAGTGACAGCAAAAGACTAAAGTCTATCAGAAATGCTCTGTTAAAATGCTGTGCTATAATTGAGAAGAAAAACAGCGAAAACAAATAAAAAGTTTTCAAAACAAGAAGTGTTGAATAAACAACAAATTTACTTGCCTGAATATAATTTAAAAAATCAGCAGTACTGAACTTTGGTTTGTTGTAATGGAATCTAGTATCAATTCCTCAAATTCTTTTAAACTACAAAAAAAAAATATATATATATAATGCCAATAATAACAACATAGCTGCTAACTCTAGTGGATTCGCCAGTCGACTACTAGTTTTTTTTTCCAGTTTCTGCTAGTTCAGCTTTTTTTTCCTTTTTTTTTTCCTTTTTTTTTAATATTGTAGAAAATTCACTAAAACTGAGTAAGTTTCCTTAAAAAAATCTCTATCAAAATAAAATTTTTACCCAATTTACTGCTTGCTTGAATATTTAAATAAATATTACTAATACACAATGAAGTGAGCCTCATATATAGCATTTAGTTTAAAGCGTATTTATTCATTTTTTCCTAAAATTTTCAATTTATTCTTATTTAGAGCTTCCTTTTTAGATTAATTTAAAAAACAATGACTTTCAACTATGACTCATAAATTACATGTTTATTAGTGTTCAAAATTATGAGTCAACAAAATAACATTTCAAATTTAATTCATTTAATGTCAATCATAAATGGAAAACATTGCAGGCCATTTATAGTGTTAAAATTTTTTTATTTTAATGACAGTAAAAATCCCTAAAATCCCCTTCATGTAAAATGTTTAGTAAATTATGCAACAGTTATCGGGAAATATATATTTTGTAAAATTTACTAAATTTTTTCCTATCCATGTTGGCAGCTATGTAATAATAATAACTTTGTTAAAATGTAAGTTTCCAAAAATTACTTAGACGAATATTCGTTTCATCCCTACGAATATTGGGCATACTCCGTTAGTCCCATCCTTAAAATTTCCAATTGTCTGATGAGCTGAATAAAAAATAACAAAAGGGGTTGATCAATTATATTTTATGTGATTTAAATGGTATGATAAGCATTTAGTTTCCATTGTTTTAAGCAACATTATTTTTATAACTCTTAATTTAACATCTGCTTAAAATATTTTATGAAATCAAACGAGAAATTTCTAAATATGAACAACTAGATTACCCAAGGAAGTCGCTTTGACTGCTTTTTAATTTCAATTAAAAGAACAATTACAAATATTATGACACAATTTCTTAGAATTTTGTGACTTTTTGTACAACATATAAATTTTTATTGTTAATATTTACCAATAACTTGTTATATAACTTTGAATAATATAAAAAAATATTAAAATTAATTTTCAACAAATTTCTTTACATATTAGTTATTCTTTCACAATCCAGTCTTTCTAATGTTAAGTTGAAATATTGCACCTACTTCATATTTTTATTTCGTTTTGTCATCATGGAAAGTTCAGAGAAATATTCCAGTAACATAAAATGAAGTTTATTATAAGATGTCAGAGAATGTGAAGGTTTAACTTTGGCATGTATTTTGTAGACATCACTATTTTTGAGAATTAAACTTATTTATAATAAAATGTAAGCATTTATTAGGCTGAAAATGTTTCGAGCATTGGTATTTTCATTTTTTTCTTCTCTTTGTTGCTCTAAATTCTTATTTGATTGTCTTGTTGAGATTGAAATAACTGTTTCAGATCTAATAAAGTTCTTAAAAATGTATATTCTCCACGTAAAGAAAGAGCACTTAAGATCTACACTGTGGACACAACACCTACGTCACAGAATCAATCCTCTGAGAAGTCTCTTAGTGCTCATCAAGTAGTACCTGATCTTGATTAAATCTATGCAGTGTCTTCTTCATCCACTAAATAAGTAAGTAATCTCCCTCTCACCTCTTTTCTTTTTCCATTGAGAGATTCGGCAAGTGATGCATCTGGTCTCTTACCCCATGACAGAATCGCAGCGACACGGCGACATTGTCGCAGAAAGGAAATACTTTATGCTTTCCCGCTGCCCTCCCCCAACAAAATGAAAGAATATCACCTATAGTATTAGAATAAAAAATTCTTACAAGTTCAATTAAGAAAGAATTATGAAGTTTTTTTTTGTAAATACAGCAATTTTTATTTTTTAAATTAGTAACATATATGTTCGTTATTATTAAAAGTATCTTGTAAAACGATAATAGTGCTAGAGAGTTTTGTTGCAGATAGCTCGAAAAAAATTCTACCCTGGGTGTATCTTAATGTTTTAAAGTAAAATTGTTATGAGACCCGTGTTTTTTGGTTTTCTTTTTTTTTTTTTTTTAAATCCAGCTCAGTTTTACTGTCTGAAATTTCATAAAACTCACTTGTTTGTTCCTCTCGTGAGCAGGCGTTTAAATTTAGGTAAATCAGAGTTGCCACTTCATAGAGAAAATACAGGGGATTTAAAAAATCACCTAAAATAACAGGTACTTTTGATTTTTTTTCTTTATAATCAGGAAATTTTGTTTCTTATTTTCGTCTTTTAAAAAAATTGTGACTTCTCAATGCATAATCTATGGGATATTTAATGATCATATTCCAACTATACTAAACTATTTCATTTACTATAGCAGTATTTAAGTATTTTTAGCTCTCCTTTTTTTCTCTTAAGTTTTTTCAGTGATTGCTAGTATAGTTAGCCCAATACAATACAAGTATACAGTTGTGTGTTTCTTCTTAATATATTGTGTATAATATGTACAAGGAAGACACAGGAATATTTTTTTCCAGATATTTGATTGGCAACCCCATAAATGTAGTTTTGTTAAAATTTATGATTAGTTCAAAAAGTTTACATTTCAAAAAACTCCCAAGCATTTTTGCTAGTTTAAGAAATAAAGAAAACTACAAGATTGTGTTTAACAAGACATTTTATTGATTTTGGTAGAGAGAAAACCAATTATTTTATAAGTTTGTATATTTAAAGTGATAAAATGTAATGCATACAGCCATAAAATATAATATATACTGCTATAAAATACATATTGTTTATTTATTTTCACTAAGAAAAAATAGTTGAATCAATTTTAAACCTGAGGGTAACATGCAGAAATTTGTATTTCGAAAAAAATTGATTTTGAGAACTATGTGAAAGTACCTAGCAATAGTTTCTGAAAAATTGATAGATTTACAATAAAATAGTGCTTCGAAAAGTTAACACTTAAATATAAAAGTTGTAATAGTGTTTGTCTCTGTCAGATTTTAGAGAAATCAATGGAATTTAACATTGAAACACATCATCTTTTTATTGATTTCAAGGCTGCTTTTGATAGTATCAATAGAAATTATCTTTTTGAAACAATGAATACTTTTAAAATGCCTTCAAAACTCATTAAATTGATGAGACTTACATTGAAAGATACAAAGTGCAAGATTAAGTTTCTGGGGTCTCTGTCAGAAAATCTTGACACATTCACCGGTGTTCGACAGGGAAATTCTCTCTCCTGTCTTCTTTTTAATATTGCACTTGAAAGAGTTATCCGTGATTCAAACATCAATACCAGTGGTCACATTTTTACTAGATCAGTACAACTACTTGCATATGCTGATGATGTTGATATAATTGCTCATTCCCTTCCTGCCCTGAAAGAGGCATTTATTGCCCTTGAGGTGGCTGCAAGGCAAATGGGCTTAGTCATAAATGTAGAGAAAACAAAATATATGTTATTCTCAAGAAACAGAGTCCCAGACCCCTATCTTGAAATAAATTCTTATAGATTTGAAACAGTAGGGAGTTTTACTTACTTAGGATCAACATACCCTCCAACTAATGAGGATTTTGAAAATAATTCTTTCTAGTGGTAGCGAACCAAAGTAGAAATTTTTAAAGCAAATGGATCTCTCATAAAACTTTTATCAGAACTTAAGAATCTAGCCATATGGCCTGCACTTTTATAAGTAATAGTGGACAAGTTACGCTAAAATTAATTTTTTAAAAATATTAAGACATTAATTTTGCTACCGTCTGAAAAGAAGATTTCTGAAACTACGGAAATTCCGTAGCAGTTGGAGGGTATGGATCAATTATTACCATTGACAACAGAATTATTCCTAAAATAAAAAACCGACTCTGTCTGGTGAATAGGGCTGTCCTTGGACTGAGAAGATTTATTAAATCTAGGTTTCTTTCTAGAAAAACAAAGTTCTTAATCTACAAAACTTTTGTCAGGCCAGTCTGAACATACGTTTCTGAAGCTTGAACAATGACAAAACTGGAGGAAAAGTGTATCGCAATACTTGAGACAAAGATTTTGCGGGGTATACTTGGTGGTGTAAATGAAAACAATAACTGGAGAAGGAGATTTAACTTTGAACTGTACAAGATTTATAAACAACCTGATATAATACATAAAAATATTACGAAAAATATATATGATTAAATATATGATATAATATATATATAAATATTTTTATATAATATATATGATATAAAAATATATATGATATAAAAATATATATGATTAAATACATAAAAATAAATAGAATGAATTGGATCTCCCACGTAATTCGAATGAGTGATGACAACACAATAAAAAGAGATACTGCTTTTTAGACCCACTGGAACAGATGGGCTGACTCAGTGGAGTCTGATTTTCTCGCAATTAATGAAAAGAATTGGAGATCAAAGATAAATCGGAAATCGTCATGGAGAAATCTTCAGAGGAAGGCATTAGCTCACATTGGGCTGTCTGGTCAACTATGATGATGCAATAGTGTTTTACCCTTAAAAAAATTTTCACAATTGCTGCCGAAAAAAAGGATCAACAAGATTATTGGAATTTAGTACAGAATCAGCTCTCAATAAAGTGATTGGATAGTCATAATTATATTCGATAACAAAATCAGGATTTTAAAAATTGCGGAAATTAAAAAAAAAAAAAAAAAAAAGACCCGAAAAGTGAAAATGATTGACAAGACTTTGTGAATTTAAAATTGTATCAGTCATATCAAAATGAGATTATGCAGTGGTGTGCTTCAAAATTTTGAAAACAATGTAGAACTTTGGGTAAAGTTTTTTTTTTTTTTTTTTAAATATGTGTTCATAACTATTGGTTTATTTTGGATTTCAAAAATTTCTGAATGTCTGAAATCTAGAAATTTCTGAAATATGAACCTTCCAAATTTTTAAGCCTTCTAGAAACTTGTTTAAACTGTTGATACGGATTTTTAATCAATAGGCCTCACTTTGAAAATAGTTAACTTTTCCATGTTAAAAATCTGTTTTTACTTGAGTTGTAAAGTAGTAATATACTGTATGGGTATAATAATTAATAAAATATTTTATGAATTATGTTCATTGTTGCATTTATATATTTTATTTTTCAGAGGATCAGAAAAGAAAAAAGTGCTATCGCTTTTATTTCTTTAATAAAAGAAAATCCATGTCCAGGCTCATATAATACAAACATGCTCTGTCATGAAATTATTTATTTATGTGTTTTTTGTGCCACTGAAATTTTTTAGTTAGTTTTTTGTATGAAGTGTAATATATATTTCTATAGAACATACTCTACATTCATTGCAATTTCAGTCTTTTTCTGATTTGCTTTATACAGTGCAGTGGTATTTGGATAAACTCTGTAAATCAAAAAAAGGAGAGAAAAAATGCTGATTGTGTAAATACAGATTTTGTGTGCTTTTGTGTTTTGGATTTAGACAATCAATAGAGATCTGGCTTATTTTGCAGTATTATACTTTAAACCTACTGAAATTTAGAGCTTTCCACATCTTGTGATATTTATAGTGATTTTAGCTACATGTGCTTTGATTTTTTTTTTTCACGTTTAAACATAACAAATTTAAGGTTAATATCAGCAATTTTGATATTTTAATTTATCTTGCTGTTTAAATGTATCATTTTGGCTTTTGAGTTTTTTTATGAAAATTGTGATTTATTTTTCATTGACATCCCATGCAATTTTAGCCGATATTAGTGAATGTTCAATTAATATTTAAAAAATTTTTTTTTTTTTTTTTTTTTTTTTTTTTTTTTTTTTTTTAATATGCTAATCATACTTATTCACAATCAAAATCTGAATCCACTTATATTTTTTGTTTTTATTTCCAAAATAGTTTTGAATGTATTTTTTTTCTAAAATGTAGGAGATAAATGCAAAATAATTACTTAAAATTACAAAATTAAGTAAAATTACTAAATAATTTTACTGCATTCTTTATTTAAAAAAAAAAACTTTTTCTTCTGGTTCAAATTATTGTAAGTATTTTTTCTTTCAGAAAGCCAGGATTTTTTTGTATTCATAAGAATTTTTGCTCTGTTTAAAAATTTTTGTTTATTCTTGTTTATAAATGTGACAACAATCTGCTTTGCTGTATATTTTTAATTTTCAATATAATCTTTTTCATATTTTGAAATGCAATTAAAGATGAAATGCTATTTAAACTAGTGAAAAAAGTTATTAAATTAGTGCATTAATTTTTTTTTATTTTATTAATTCATTCTTTTTTATATGTATTGAACATTAGAAGTTTAAGGTTGTATCATATTGTTTTTGCTTCTGCTGAGAGGTTCTCTGAGCAGAATTTTTTTTTATTTGCTAAAAAATCTTTTAATAATGTTGTAGTTTGGTTGTTTTTTATTAAAATTCTATAGACTTATAACTAACAATAGTAAGTTGTGTTCATGTCTCAGAATTATCCAGGGATGTGTTATTTTATCTTATGCTGTTTTAAAAATTTTTCCTTCTATATCCTGTGTATGATCCATTATTATATTTTGTGTAATTTACTTCATGTGTGAAGAAAAACTAAAATGCATTAATTGCTGATAAAGCTTTAAAACCACGGCAATTAATAATCTCTATTCCAGTTTTTATCTTTATGATATCCCATTTTGATATTGGTTAAAATAAATTAACAATTCCAAAAGATTTATCTACAGCATAGGTCTGTATTACGGTTCCGAATTATATTCTACAGAATTCCATGTTTTGTTCTTATCATTCTTCAAAGTCTAATAACTAAAAGCAGGGTATGTGGTTTTTCTGTGAATATCGTAGAACTTTCTTTATCTTAATAACCATTGGTTTGCAGACTTCAGCGAATCAAGTGATTCTTTTGATTTGGCGAATTTTCACCATTTTGGAATATTTGGAACTGCTGATATCACAATTCTTATTCCCAGAATTTTAATGTCGATTTTCATATTTAATTAGTTTAAAAGTTATGCTTTGCGACGCTTTTCCAAGCGATCTAAAAATTGTACATCATCGTTCTTATTCACACGATTTAAGAATCCAATATCACAATTCGTTTTTACAGCACGGCATCACAGTTCGTATTCATGCGTTTTTTAAATCCAATATGACAATTCGTGTAGATACAATTTCAATACATGTTTGTATTCTTATTTAATTCCTTTGTTGAATAATATTATACCCAGTGAATTACATTTGTTCTTTTTCTTATCCGTTTGCAATTTAAACCGGTAAATAGGTCAAATTTTTTTTTAAATCTTGTTTTTATTTTGTAGTTTTTAATTTACAATGAAAATGGTACCCAGTGCAAAGAATTTCCATTGTACCATATTGATAAATGCCATTAAAATTGGTAACTTGATTTGATTTCTATAACCTTGTAAGAATTTTGTTTTGTAATTATTTTTATTGTTTTGAAAATTTTACTGAAGCCAGTGCAAAATATGTCCTGTCATTTATATCTATATGTCATTCATATCTATTATCTCCATATTCATTTTGTACAGATTTATTCAAGTAAAATCTGTAAATTATACTTTTATCATAAGAATTATATTTTCGACTTGTAATTTTGTATTCATATTTTTCTTTTCAAAATATTATTGAAATCAGAACAATTTAAGATTAATTTATTTTTGCAAAAACTTGTACTTATTGTTTTCTGTGATTTGCATATATACAAGTTGGAACAAGTTCTATGGATTACTTGAAAATGAAAGAAATTTTTTATAAAATAAAGCATGATACACACAGATGTGTGTTGTCTAAATTTTAATAATTTTCTTATGCTTGTTCAATGCTCAGTTTTATTAAATATATCATCTTAATTTTGAAAATGCTTACTTCTAAGATTTCTCTTTAATAGGAGGAAAAAATCCCCTTAGGGATTCAAGTAAAACACCAAAAAAGTGTCCATGCGAAAAATCCCTTTAAAGTTATGTTTTGTGGAAAATATCTCTTCTGCCTTGAATCAATTCTTAATGTTATTAATAATACATATAAAAAAACTGATTTTTTTTTCCCCTCTGTTTCAAGTTTTAATGTAAAGAAAATTTTTTTTTTGATACTTCAGCATAGCTGCCAACTGTACTGGATTTTCTAGTAAACTACTTGATTTTACCTGTTTCTCTTGGTTAAATAAATATTCTCCTAGTTTTTGTACAAGAATTATCCCTTATAGTAGAATAGAAAATTCCCTAAAATAGAGTAAGTTTCCTAAAAAAGTCTCAATTAAATTAGAATATTTTCAGATTATTACTTGCTTGAATATTTAATAAATATTACTAATACATAATAAAGCAAGCCTTACTTATAGGAAACTTTTTTGTTTTAAAATGCTCAGTTTATTTTTATTCAGAACTTCTTTTTTTAAATCAATTAAAAAAATCCTATCTATCTTTGATGAATTAAATGCATATCGTTATTCAAAATTAGGAATAAACATAATACATAACATTTCAAGTATATTTAATGTTAGTCATAACTGAAAAATATTGCAGTTTTTCTATTTTGATCACAAAAAAATTTCCTAAACTTTCTTTTGTGTAAAATTTTTTTGTACATATTGCAACAGTTATCGAGAAATTTATATTTTGTAAAATCTATTGGATATTTTCCTATCCATGTTGGCACCTATGCTTCAGTTAATTTTTGGATAACGAGACCCCTTGAATTAAAATTGTATGTTAAAACATATTTGTAACATTCTATTTTAACTTAAGTAATTGCTGAAGATTAAAAGTCCCTTCTTGATTAATTCATTTGAATTCAAATGTATCTTCAAATATAATAATAATGATTTTGTATTGCACTGGTAATAAAATATAATTATTTTTTGTAATTGTCGAGGTTTAAATTTCTCAAAAACTACATTATCATTACCTACTATTTTTCCCTCTGTGGCATAATTTATTTTAATGAATAAAATGTATTTTTTTTTATTATTTTTTCTAGTTGTGTATAAAGTTGATAAGAATAAAGTTCTTGTATTGTATAATTATTTTTAAAAAAAAATGATGAATTAGTTGTTGACTGAAATATTCCTTATTATATGTGCTATAGCATTTTATTTTTTGCTTTAGTTGTTCCCTGTGTATTAATTTATTTTTAGTCAGGAATATTGTCAGCCAAATACCACTGCATGTTTTACTGTAATATTAAAACCCCCCATGTTACACTTCTGGGAGTAAAATAAATTATTCAGATTTTTTTTTCTTCTTGTTTTTATCTTATTTAAAAAGTTTAACTGTAAGTGATACTGGTCAAAATATATTTCACTTATACTTATAAGGAGTATTAGTTGCCTTATACTCTCTATTTGAATTGAATAAGAGTAAAATTTCATATTTTTTTTACATTATGCAATCACACACTTTTTTTTTCACTTAAAATTTGTGTGGCAAATACTATCTCTTTGTGCCTCAATATTAAAGTGATAACAATTCACAGTCTATATGTTTATTTTTTTAAGCAAGTGAAATAAAAAATAAAATTATCCTAAAAACATTTTCTAGACCTAGTATTGCAGAAAATTTTTTCAATAATCTTATAATATTCCTGTTACATCTTTTTTTTTAATTTTTTTTTAAGGATTTCTTTTGATATGGTCTGTAAAAAATCTTATTTATTTTTATAAGTTCTGGAAAAATTAAGTATTGTGTTCTGAATTTTGTACATTATGGTGTGTGATTGCATAATTAGAATGTTCAGAAAAATAATTTGTATTATCAGTTGATCTGTTATGAAAGCAAACTTCATGCTGTACTACATTGCATGAATTTAATAAAATCTCGGTATGTATTTTATTTTGTAACTTGCTCGTATCATAACTACCCAAAATGTTTGTTTTATGTAATTTTTACTTCATGAAATAAAAATAATTTATAAATACAATTTTTCTTTTTATTTCTTTGAAATGTGTTCCAAATTTGTTATGTCCCCCTTATTGCCATAAATCTCTCTGCATCACCAATATTTTTTTGTGATTAAATACAGTCTGATAATAATTGTTTTAATTTCAACAACAAAAAAAAGAAGCTAATTGTCAAACTGACCCAATATTTCATTTGATTATGCGTAATTTATAATTCAAATTTGTTTTGAAAAATAAAAAAATAGTTATGCCGCTTTGCTAATTAAAAATTGGGACACATTCTGACACTTTTCATTCAAATCAACCTCATGAACAGAATATGCCACAGTTGATAGAAAAATTGTCCTTTAGCTGAAAACCATTGAAAAAGTAAAATTTGTTGAAAACAAAACCGATAATTTTAAGTAGCATATTTTTTAAAAATATTTTTATATTCTATTTTATGTATATTATATTTTTTAAAATTTAATTCTCTTTTTTGCTTTCTAGGACGAGTGCAATGCCAGCTATCTGTTAAATTTTCAATTATCTTTTTCTATTGCAAAAAAATTATCCTTATTTCATGGATAATCAAATCAAATATCTAACTAGTGGTTCTTATGCTTTAAAAGTTTAACTTTATTTCTAACCACCTACTATCTGAACTGGCTGTTTTTCATTTGGACAATTTTATTTATTAATTTCTCCTTAGCAGAAACAACACGTTGAAAATACTTATTTAGTTGTTTCAAATACTCAGTTGGTTGAGTGGAAATTATCGAATTAAAAGAAAAAATAAAGGACTTTATTTAAAAGAGAGTTTGTGCTTTTGAGAATGTATATGTTGTTGTAGAGGTTTTGCAGAAAATAGCAACGCAATAAGCTTTCAACTGTATAATCTGTACTAGAAAATTTACTGTGAATGTCACATTCCTCTGTTTAATTGTACAGTATACTCTCAGTATCTTAAAGTTGAAAGGATGCTAAAAAAATTCGAGATATCAAGTTCAGAACTGAATATGTTCTAAAAAGTGGAAAAATGTATTCTAAAATATTACTCTAAAAAGTGGAGTCATAAGAATAACTACTATTAAATATGTATGTAATGATAGTTGACATTAAGTCTAGATACAACAATGATAATTTTATATTTAAAAGTAAAGCAATAGTAGTTATACTTTAAATAGAAGAAAATTGGTTTACAATAAACTTACTTAGTGATTTTTCAGAAAAAAATTCAATTTCCATAAGGCCTTGAGAAGAAACCCTTTGACATAGGAAGTCAAATTAGTCTTAGATGGATATATAATGCCAAGGGGGAAAATATTTTTTTACATAAGGTTTTTGAGATATCGAGAGTATAGTGTATACAGGGATGAGATTTTTCCGTTTTTTAGCGGATTTCCGCTTTTTTCAATTTTATCTCTTAAATTTCAGCTTTTTTATCAAAAATTCAGATTTTCTAAAAATTTCATTTTTTTAAATTAGTATTCTGCTTTTTCAGAAAATTCACCGATTTTCAAAAAGGAACAGAAAATTCAAACTACATAGCTACCAATCCTTTCTCATTTTTACTTATTTTACCTATTTTCTCCCCTTTACACGCAGCAGATAAGATTTTCCGAATTTTTTACCCGCCCTTCAGATGGATCCGATTTTCGTAGTTCAAACGACGCTGCTTCTGACAAGCCTTTCAGAGGTCCCAAGCCTGGAATCTGCTAATATCTCGATTCTTATTCACACGATTTTAATATCAAACATATCTTTTCATATTTGCGTGTTGCGATTTATTTACGAGTTTTAAAAATCCGATATTGTGATTCGTATTTACGTCTTTTTAAAAACCTATGTAGCGATTCGTTCGACGATTATTCGTATATGTAAGTGTTACAACATCAGAGAACTATTCAAAACTTACATTCTGTGCTTGCAAAGAAGAAAAAAAAAGGATTTGTCACAAGATGTTTGAAGATGGACTAACGACTAAATATAACAAACATAAAAGATACAGCAAACAAAAGCAATCACTTAAAAAGGGATTTAATTAAAAAAAAAATTTTGGGGGAAAAAGAGTTAATTAACTCATCATCAAAATTTTATTTATAATTGCTGTTATTTATGCTATAAAATGCAAAATTCTTATCAAATACGAAACAATTATCTAAACAGTTGCTGATTGTCATGTAATTTTTCAAACTAAAATAGCAATTTTTGTATAGAAAGAAAGTATTGAGGAATGTTATGGAAGGCGTAGATTGCAGAGATCAAGTGCAATAATAACTGTTAAAGATGTAGTCAAGTTTTTAGTCATGGACAACTTTATGTTGGCCTGTCAAGAGTTAAGTCATTTGACAGACTTTCAGTAATTGCTCCAAGATTCCAAATCTATAATTGTGTTTTCAAAGAAATTCTAAATGCTTAGCGTTAATTTCTTAGAGCTTTGCAGAAAAAAATGTTTTTTGGAAAAAAATTTTATTGAAAGTTCTATTGGCAGTAGGCAAGGGGAACTGACAAAATCAAAACACCCCGATTAGAAATGCAGCATGGCGACCTCCACGTGGTATTTCTCGGGTGATGCTAACAGCCATGCATTTTAATTTATTGTATGTAAAACATCCTTATTTTGTTCTAAAATGCTATGTACTTTATCACAAATGTTAATTAATATAGAAATTGATTTCAATAATGCTGATCACCAAAAAATATTTCATTTGGCGATAAAGCAAATTTTTGTGTTCTTGAAAATGAAAGACTTTTTGAGGGTTATTATCTCAGATAATTTATTTTGCTAATATGTTTCTTATTTAGCTAATGTTTTGATTTTTTCACCATGTACAATCTAAATAGCTAATATACTTTTTTAAAAGCAAATAAGAACATTGATAGAATTCTTCTACATAAGTACAATACTATGTCTTTGATGATAAAATACTATGTCTTTGATGATAATATACTATGTCTTTGTGCTAGAACATTGTGTTCATTGGCAAGCGAGCGCAGAGAGCCATGGTTCACAGCGTGAACCACATAGGATTGCGTAGCAATTCTCGGGGGTTAGCGAGCAGGGGGCGGAGCCTCCTAGTAAAATAAATAAAATTTGATGCAAATAGTATAGAGAGTTTTAACACAATTTTCATACTTCTTTAGCTTAACTTCTCTATTTTTATAATTTATCCTTTTTCTTTCATAGGTATTTAAATTAAACAGAATAAATAATTATTATTAAAATTTGCTAATATTTTAAATTTAAAAAAAAAGTAAAATCGTTATTTTTAATTTAAAAAAATTTATTCGAAAATTGAGTAAAAAATAGCATAAAAACATTCTTAGCAATAAATAAAAGGAAATATTTTTTTTCCCAATGCCCACCTGGATAATGACATAGGTCATACAGGCACCTGAAGGGCAGATTTGTTGGCCACTCTTTCAGGGACACCATATTAGATTGGCCATTGTTGCTCCCACAGTAAGGGCAGCTAGTTAATGTATATTCTCAGTAGTTTTAATTTGCTAAACCAGGTAGTTTTTCAAGTAATAATTGTCTCTTATCATTATAGTTATTGTTTAACTGAGGAAAAATATAATTTCCAGCTTTATTTTTTCAATTGGTAATTTTTTTTTCACTAAATGTTAAGTATCAATGTAATCGTTTTTATAATAATAGATTAGTACACAATATAATTATTGTACACAATAATAATTGTAAAACAGTTATTAAGATTAGACACCTCTTTAAATAACTACTTTATCTTTTTGCTTAAATTTTACATAATAAAATTTAAAAAAACAATTCCATTAGATATTTCTGATGACAACCCAAAAATAATTTTATGCTGATGACAACCCAAACTTATTAATTTTATGCTAATGACAACCCAAACTTATTAATATTATGCTGATGACAACCCAAACTTTTAATATTATGCTGATGACAACCCCAAAAAAAATTTATGCTGATGACAACCCAGACTTATTAATATTATGCTGATGACAACCCAAACTTATTAATTTTATGCTGATGACAACCCAAAAAAACTTTTTTATGCTGATGACAGCCCAAACTTAATTTTATGCTGATGACAACCCAAACTTTTAGTATTATGCTGACGACAACCCAAAAATAATTTTATGCTGATGACAACCCAAACTTATTAATTTTATGCTGATGACAGCCCAAACTTAATAATATTATGCTGATGACAACCCAAACTTAATTTTATGCTGATGACAACCCAAACTTATTAATTTTATGCTGATGACAACCCAAACTTATTAATATTATGCTGATGACAACCCAAACTTTTAATATTATGCTGATGACAACCCAAAAAAATTTTTATGCTGATGACAACCCAGACTTATTAATATTATGCTGATGACAACCTAAACTTATTAATATTATGCTGATGACAACCCAAACTTATTCATATTATGCTGATGACAACCCAAAAATAATTTTTATGCTGATGACAGCCCAAACTTAATTTTATGCTGATGACAACCCAAACTTTTAGTATTATGCTGATGACAACCCAAAAATAATTTTATGCTGATGACAACCCAAACTTATTAATTTTATGCTGATGACAGCCCAAACTTATTAATATTATGCTGATGACAACCCAAACTTAATTTTATGCTGATGACAACCCAAACTTTTAGTATTATGCTGATGACAACCCGAAAATAATTTTATGCTGATGACAACCCAAACTTATTAATTTTATGCTGATGACAACCCAGACTTATTAATATTATGCTGATGACAACCCAAACTTATTAATATTATGCTGACGACAACCCAAACTTATTAATATTATGCTGATGACAACCCAAACTTTTAACATTATGCTGATGACTATTTTTTTGTTCATATACAGCTATAAGTTAGAAATTATCACTGATGTTATCTTTAAAAATATGTTATTTTTGATTAAATAATTACAATTTACAATCATATAAAACTAAAATTATTAAATTTATTTAATGAATTAATATTTGAAAATTGAATTAATATTTGAATACGATATTGTGATTCGTATTTACACCTTTTTAAAAACCTATGTAGCGATTCTCGCAAGTTTAAAATTCAATGTGTTGATTTGCTCATGCGGTTTATAATATCAAACATTGATTTTCGTATTTATACGTGATTTTAAAATAAGGCATTGAGATTCGCATTCACGCATTCTAAAATTCTATATCCCAGTTTGTATTTTCTCATTTTCAAAATCGTATATCTAGTTTCATATTCATGTGATTTCAAAATCCATAATTGTTATTTATATTCACGCAATTTTAAGATCAACTATCACGATTCTTGTAAGAAGTACATTTTTTTAAAATTAGTTACTATAAAGGTGACTGTTTTTCTAAGGACGATTATTAGTATATGTAAGTGTTACAACATCAGAGAAACTGGAAGGGAATATATTCAAAACTTACATTCTGTGCTTGCAAAGAAGAAAAAATAGGATTTGTCACAAGATGTTTGAAGATGGACTAACGACTAAATGTAGAAAACATAAAAGATATAGCGAACAAAAGCAATCACTTAAAAAGAGATTTAATTTAATTTGTTTTTGGGGAAAAAGATTACTGATTATTACTGATATATTTGCTATAAATCACATTACAGTATTTATTAAAAGAAATGAAATATTAATGTATATTCTCAGTAGTTTTAATTTGCTAAACCAGGTAGTTTTTCAAGTAATAATTGTCTCTTATGTGAACTGGGGAAAAATATAATTTCCAGATTTATTTTTTCAGGTGGTAATTTTTATTTTCACTAAAAAATGTTAAGTATCAATGTAATCATTTATATAATGATAGATTAGTACACAATTGTATGTCAACACATTATTTATTACCTTAAACTGTTATTATTAAAGGGTTGCGCTTGCGTAAAATTTACTATCGTGGAAATTCAGCTTTTTTGCTTTTTGGCTAATCTCATCCCTGTGTATATTTATATATATATATATTAATTCACGGAACATAACTTATGTTTTCGAGACATTGTGGCAATGTGTTAGCTTCCCAGATTACAGCAGACATAGTGCATTGCACCTATGTTTTTATTGGTGGTACAATTTTATACTATTCATGAATTTGTTGGCCTTCCTTCTCCAACATCTTTAAATTCCAGAGGTAATAGAATGCTCAAAATATTGATTGACAATGAAACATCATAATTCTAAGTGAAGCACTGATTTTTTATTTTATTTGGAACTTTGAACTGTCTTTTCGTTGGTAACATCAGACTTCGCGTAATTCAAATCTTGTGTATATTTATATTTACTTTTGTTTTTATTCTAAAGGTGCGTCAGTGGTCTTCTTTCAATCATGTTTTCAAAAATATTCGATCAGCTTGTGGAGCGAGAAGTAATGGATCAAGTCAACCTTCATCTATGAAAAGGAACCCCGCCTTAGAATTCAGTTAACGTGTCTTATATACTAGTGAATTGGAATTACATTTTTGTAGTGGTAGATACACTACAAGCTTATCTAAATTACATTTCGTGGCCCTTGTAACGTTTCCATTCAATTTCTAAAGCAGTAATTTTAAGTTTTATTAGACTTTGTCTCATTCTGTTTTTATCCAAAATTAGCTCGATCCAATAAATGGTAATTTCTAAACTCCGATACCCATACCCCTAAAAAACATTCCCTTTAACTTGGCCAAGAAGGTCATGGGTTTTAAGGTTTCACACATTTGAGACCAACGACATGACGGTGCAATATGTTCAACATTTCGAACTTCACTTCTTCGAAAAGCTGGTGCCTATTGATATGAAGAGTCAAGTCGCATCCAAGATTTGAACCTCGTTGCTTCATTATGAGAACTCGAAAGTAAAGAATACACTTTTCTGAGAGGTAAGTTTAAAATTTGTCTTTAAATTTTATGTAACCTTTGCATAACTTTGAATATGCAGCAGTGGATCCTAGAACAGCCCACCCCGTGGCGATTCTTTTAAATCCCGCCAGCAAATTTAATTGAAATGTCGCCAAACTAAGTTTCCGGAAGATATTTCGGGGAGATTAATTTGAACGTTCGATTACACCACCAACATTCTTAAACCTGATTGGTTATTTGATAATATATACCTACGCGAAAGTTGGATTTTGTTAGAAAAGAGTTTATTTTTTCGCCATTTATGCTTCTTATCTCTTGCTGTTAGTATCATCGTTATTGTTTCATTTTTTAACCGTTATTTCATTTATTACCGTTACCATTTAATTTTGCTGTTGTTGTTGTATGGTACCGGTTTAAAATAGCCATAGTTGATCACTGTGTACTAGATTTTTCTGTATGAGAAAAATAGAATTAATTATTATTGTTAATATGTCAAAGCATATGAAAAGGAAAGTCACTATAGAATGATATCTATGATAATTTATTTAAGAAAAAGTGTTCTATAACTTGCAAAAATGTACAACCATTTGAAGTAAATTATTAAATAGCAGTCTAAAGATAAAAGTCTATCTTGTACACTACTGTACAGCTGGATTTGTTACAAAGAAGACTAAGCTGTACTATTAGGAATATTCTGAAACTACATTAGAATTGTACATTGCTGGCATACATCATTTATATCACAGTTCAGTAAATTATAAAAAGACAAGCTGTTATTTGTACTAAAATAAAGCAAACTAGTAAAGAAATAAATAAAAATGAATTTACAAAAATTTACAATTTTTTGTTTCAAAAGATACTGTAAATGTGTATTGAAGTTGCTGGTCTATCATATAAAAATGTGTAGGGGAATAGTAGCATATACATATTTACTTCTACATTTATTAGCTCTGCAAATTATATTCACAATGAACGAATAATTAAATGTTTTTTTATAGTATGTGCACTACCCTCGGTACTTGTTGTTATATTGGTCTTGTATTATCAAAGCTTAATGAACATTTAAATTATCAATTTTCACTTTTTTCATCCCGTTGAAAAAAAAAAATTTTTTTTTTCCAATAAAAACTTTTCTTGCTTGAGTTAAATGCATATTTAAATAGATGTTTTCAGTTCCATCTCTGGTTTTTGTCTTGATAACTGCGCCATCTGTACGATATAAATCGTGAAATATCAATGCGTTAAACATATTTAAAAAGTATTCTCACGATGTTTAAGGAATTACGGTATGCATCGATTGTATGATAATTATCGACAATTATTAACTATTGGCAACAGCGGAATACAATGCTATTGTGAGTGACAATAAATTTCAATTTGAAAACAAAGAATTTGACCTACGTAAAAATTATATATATGAGTTAAATTTGAAATCTTTCGTAAAACATTGATATTTCCCGACGTCAAACCGCAGTTTAAAATCCCATTACCGTCCAGATAAAATGTCAAAATCAAGCTAAAAGTTGCAGTTGCTTAAAAGCAACTCTATAAAATTTTAACTCTATTAAATTTTAAAAGACATACTGATTACAGTAGTTAGCTTCTTGTAAAAACTCTCAAGTAGCTATTGGTTTTTTCTTTAAAGGAGAAAAAAAAAAAAAAGGTAATTCTTAGCGTGTCTTTTTTTATACATATTCCCTTATTTAATTCATATCAATAACAGATTTGAAGAATGAATAGATATTTCTCTCTTAAAAATAAGATCAAACCTTGACCAGAATGAGCGTTCTTAACTGCTTGAAAATGGTTGAAAACCGTCTATCAACCATAAGAAAACGATTCCATTAGTTAAAATAGGGATACGTAGAAATGCATTTAATGTAGAACGCAGGGTTTGATTAGATTTTTCCTGCTAGAAAAAATATTTGTCCTGATATTTAGTAAAAGTGTTCATTTAACCTCAGTTATTCTGACCTAATCTTTGTAAGAGTTCAGAGCGTCATTGTTCCAAGAACACAAATAAAGACTTTAATGGATTTGAAGAATCGAAAGATTTGAATTTTCGTTCCAACATCAATAAGGCTAGTAATAATTGCAAAATTCTATTGCTCACATTTGGGAAGTTCACTAATTATGTACATGTTTCAGGCATTAGGTCTTACCCGCAAGGTTTATTGTTTCGAACGTTTCGGGCATTCGTTATTTTATTAAAATTAAACTTCATTAACAATTTTACAATATCAAATTTTTAGGGTTATGAATTCAGGAATCGGTGTCTTTTAAAGAGAAATTATGTAGAAAAAAAATTCCATTTATAAAAAATTATGCAGCTATCATATCAGTGAGTGTTTAAATGATGAATGCTCAAAATAATTTTTATACAAAAAGTGTTTCTCTGTGTGTTCCTCTCGAGATTATTTTGAACGTACTTCAAAATTATTTGATTGAGTCATCTTGAACTTGAATACAAATTTTAATTAAATATTGCTCTCTGGGGGAATTTTTCCTAATTGATACTGGTTATTTTTTTAATGCAGCAATGCTATAAAAATTATCTATTCAAAAAATCATAAGTTTTTCATAGCTCCAAAAGTTATACTGCAACCTGTGTAAACTTTCTTTTCTGAAAAATGTACTTAAAAACAGTATCATTCTTTTGCGATGAAATTTTTATACTAAGTAGTGCAAAAAATAGTAATATTATATTGATGTTATTTTTTTTTTCATTAAATTTACCTTCATAATAATAAACTGAGTGGTTGATTTTCACTAGAGCTGCATTATTTATTTACGACGGTGAAGGAAAAAAAATCGAATATTCCTTTACAATTTTTGATGAATATGTTTGTTTTTCTAATCAAATTCAACGTGTTAAAAATTATGTTACAAATACAGAGATTGGACAAAATAGTTTTAGCATTCTTTTAAAATATATTCTAGGATAAAACGCATGAAAATATGCGAATTTCATTCCCATTTAATGTGTTTCCATGTAACCTCTACCTGATATTTGCAGCCAATATTTTGAGAATCATTCAGAAAAAGAATATTTGATTTCGTAATTTAAAATATCGTCTGAAGTAAGTAATTAGCGTATTAGGCCACCGAGCCGTTAATATGAAGTACGTGAAAATCATATGATTAAATCAAAATTATTCACTTTCTCACAGGGTACTTAATTTTTTGTTTTGCGCCCTGTACTTGGATGCTCGGAAACAATTTTTCACATAATGCTCCACAATTTTTCGACATTCATAAGGCAATTTTGGGGGAATCTCAGACGTTGAAAAAATTTGCTAAAAGGTACGAAAGAATGTTAAAAGATAATTGGAGAGCCATTACGAAAGAGGATATTAAAAATTGTTTATTGAATTTTTGCATTGTAAACAGGTCACGTGGATTCCGCAGTTAACATCACTACGGCCAATAACTTCTTACTGAAACGTGTTGCCATGGTAAAAAATAGGAGATGTTGTAAGAAGGTGAGTCCTGGAAATTGGTGCTGCTCCAAACTTATGGATGACAGATAATTTACTACAAAAATGTAAAGTAAATCAGGTTCGAATCCCGGTAGATCGGTACACTAATATCGATTTTCTATTGTTTTGTAATGGTTTCCTTGTGAAGCAATGTGGTATAGATTTTTTTTTCATCAATTGTAATTACTTTGCTATTCATGCTACGTTTTTTATTTTAATAACTTATGCAAGTTGGAGCAAATTTGTTTCAGATTTTAGGTCAACGTTTTTCGAGAGTGTCTGATAAAAATATACCATCTTTGGAAATTATACAAATGACTAGAAACTTGTGGATTTGAAATTAATGATTTGATAACCTGTTTTGTCCAATCTCTTTTTCACATCGATAAATGAATTTTATGTTAAATATATATATATATATATATATATATATATATATATATATATATAAGAATTGCATTAAATGTCTTTTTTAGGAATTGAATTTGATCGGTTTTTTTCTGATCTGCGCAACTGCAAATACTATTAATTTTTCGTGTATAATAAATGTTCTTTTTTGGGCTTAAACAACAGACTCTTCAACGTTCGGATGGTCTGAGTGCGAGAGTTCCGTGGTCGAAGTCTCTGGTACATCTTGAGTCTTTACCTTTGGCGGGAAAAGGAGACTACAGTCCGTGCAACTTACACAGTCGTTCTTATCCTCAAACTTGTCAATGTCCGGACGAAGGGCTTCCTCAATTTCTTTTTCGGCTAAAACAATTTCCTTTTCTTCCACATTATCTTCTCTGCTTGAAGAACTGGACTCCCCTCCGCAAACACCACTGGACCTTCCACAGCGAATGCGCACCACTTGCTGGTGTCCAGGTGGTGAGACGGTCAAGCTGTTGCCATATCTTCGAATGGAACTCGTGGAACTTGGCGAACGGATCATGGTGGCGTACTTGCCATTTACCACTGAATTAGTCACTCCTCCGGATTGTTGGCAATAGTCCACTGCGAGACTACGTCTTTGGTGGTTGTTGTTATTGACATTGACCATTAAATTTTGCTGGTAACTGACGTAGGAACGAACTGAGCTGTGGGAATTGGAATTTCTGTAGAATTTAGGTGTTTGTTGACTTCTGCTTTCGTAGTCTTTGACGCAGCAGAAGCAACAACAGCAAATGCACCAAAGAGAAGGAGGTCCTGCGCACAATTTCTCACGAAAAGCCACACGAAAACGATTTGACATCACACTGTACAGAATAGGATTGATGGTTGAGTTGAAATAGTAGAAGCAACCTGCGAAAAATATTAATGCTTATAATGTTATTCATTTTCAATCAAACAGTTTAAAAATGTAAATAGGATACTTCGTTTTTCCTATTTTTTCTCCGGAGAATAGTGGTCAGTCCGCATTGACATCACAGATAATATTTTCAAACCAACTAATCTTCGTATTGCCTCATAATTTTGATTAAAGACCTCTAAATTGTCACTATAATTTCAATTAAATTAAAACGACTGTTAATGAATTTTAAAACCGATCCTATCCGATGTGATACTATTTTGTCGTGATGGATAGGATTTAAAGAAAGAGCTCCAATAACACGAAAACAGAAAACTAAATAACTTATATCACCACACCTGTGCGCATTAATCCTTGCCCAATTTAACTCCGTTGAATTGGTAAATCACTTATACGCAATCTATTATGCAATACCTTCCTTTAACCGTAGCTAACTAAACTTAAATCAGTGTTAATCTGTAACTAATCATTCATCTAATAGACCACGAATGAAAAAAAAATTAGCATAACGTAAAAAAAGAGTGTCGGTTAAAAAATAAAAATATTCGTAGTCATTCTTGGCAGATTTGCGATCGAAATTGGCTGCAGGTGGCGTAGAGCAGAACTCTTTTCCTATGGCAGCACTTCACATGCTTTCCCCATTAGCGTGTGGAAAGTCATAGAGGAAGGAAGTACGTTAGTTTCTCTCTTGATTTTCATATAGATTAAAATCTTTTAACTTGAAAAACTATATGGAACTGAAAACTACATTAAATATAGTTCTAAAGAAAAGTATCACGGAAATTTTTAAAAATATTTTTATTAAGTAAAAAGGAGAAATATCGTAGTACATTCCTATATAACTGAAAAGAGGAGGAGAGGGAAGGGAGAAGGGCTAAAGGCATGAAACCGGTCTCTCCCCAGATGGCGTATTCGAGTGTTGCGATCGCGAATATCAAAAGTACGCTTTCTCCATAAATATCCTTGTTGCATAAATATTTTGTCATTCTGCGCTGGGCAAAATGAAAAAAAATATATATTTAGGAGCGTAATAAAAAGCTCCAAAAAAAACGCAGAAGATTATGGTGTTGACGCAAACTTCTGCATGGTATAGATGTTTGACCGTGTAAAGCTAAATGCAGATGGCGCTAGGAGTTAAAATTCGTTGTAAGACTTCCGGGTTACTACTTCCGACTGATTTTTAATTCTAAGCTTGAAAAAACGTACCACCCAATATTATTATACTTGTAGTGTTTTCAATATGAAGCGTTCTTTCCATCTAACTTCCAACGAAACAAACTACAAATGAATTCGGAAGACTACGCAAGCTTGCTATGATGCTACACAAAAAAAATAACAAAGGGCGCAATCAGCCAAATAAGGAATAGTTCTCAAAACATTGCAAACCTTACACTTCATATATATATTGTGATACTAATTTTGTTAAATTTATTTTACGATCACGATCAGCTAGAATTTATAAGTTACAGAAAACTCTTACGAATTTGAATACAAATTACAATAATAAAACCTCCTGGAGCCTGTTCACACATCGCCTCGTAAGCATAACATAAGCGGAGGGATACACTGGAAGTTTTCTAAATTTCTTCCGGTTTTAGGAATTGTTTACATTCAGTCTACCATCCATACGGTCTACAGCTGATTTTCTTTAGACAGAGCATGATAAAAACCTGTCAGGGAAGTAAAAAGGTTAAAATGGAAATACCTGCTAGCGTGAAAAGATTATGGTTAACATTTCTGAGCGTCTCTGTCCATTCACTGTAGCTGGTGACGATGACGAACAATAGCCTCTGGGCATGGAATGGTGCCCAGCACAAGAAGAAACCAGCCACCACAGCAACTGAAACACAACATCAATTAATGAGAAACTCGTACCATCTTCTAATTGTTTAATTTTTACCTAACTAATTACTTACTAAAGAAACAAAACTCTCAATTTTTGAAAACAAGATTTTTGGCGACTTGGGAAGTTTTTAATCCAATTTAAATGAAATATTAGAATAAGCAAGGTGAATACGCGTGCACAAATGAAACGCCCAGAAACTATATCCACTTACAACAAAATAAACATATTTAAAAATAAAATCAGAAAAATTCTACCAAAAGGATGATCCGGCAACTTTGAAATTGAATCGCTCTTCTTTTCTTTAATATAATTAAATGATATAAGAAATATCTTTGATATAACTCTTTAAGAAAGAGTATTGCATTCTTTCATACAGATGATATATTTTAGAAAAAGTGAGTTCATGGAAATTTGGAGTAAACAAATTCTTATTAGAAGACAAACAAATTACGCAATGGGGAAGTAATCCTGACATAATTTGCTTGCAGTTTAAATATATTGAAAATCTTTTTTAGTATTTTATTTAATGACCGTCATTAAAGAGCAGACCCAATTTTATGGTTTTACGACTACTATTGTTCAACTCCGTAGCCTTGTCATTTTGAACCCAACCGAGAAGACGAGGAAACTCCTGGATCGAGTATTGGGTGAAATTTGTTTTCGTGGAGGACTTTTTGATGGAACTAACCTGCATTTGCGTTACACGGACCACGAGAATCTACCACGGTTAGCCTGACGGCAAAGGGACTCTAACCCATGATCCGTCTACCACTGAGAATATTTAACGTCAGCACTGAGGTCTGTGCAAGCCAGATGCGGAATTCGTATTGACCAGCCATCACCGGGATCGAACGCCGGTTCACCTCATTGGAAGGCGAACGCTCGATCCCCTGAGTCATCGCGGCTATTCATTGGATATTTATATATTTAGTCTATATTTTAATATCTGTTGAGAATAGATTAATAGAAACAGTGGTCGGTTAAATGTACACGGGCACTTGACCTTAACAAAACATTGATATAGGGAATACGGTAACTAAACCTAGTATATATTTTTGACATTTATCAAATCGAGTATGTGATTGTCAACATTCACCGGTGGAAGTCAGCAACCACCTATTTCTGTCATTCACAGTAACATATATATTAAATGCATTTCGCTTCATCATTCTTTTAAAAACAATGAGTTATTTTTATTGTGGAATTAACTTTTTACAGCCGTATGACTTTTTAGAAAGAAAATATTATTTTATCCTGATAAAAAAAAGACAAAAAAACATGGAAAATATTGTCAATGGAGGGCATTATAAAAATGAAGAGAAAACAAAATAACAAAATGTGATAAAAAAGAAGAAAAAAAATAGTGCGTGGAGTCCCTCCGCGCGGAAGAAGTTAAACTTCGTAACCTGCGACGTTAATTGTAGAAGAATCAGCAGTCGTAGAAGGATGACTAGTTCTATTCAACGACTCTTTATCCTGCTCCGCTCGCTTCCGTGCTCTGTAATCACGGTAATATTGTGCGTTTTTCCCTCTTGAACCAGTGGAAGTGCTTGTGGTTGCCTCATCGTCTCGCCCTGGAAAATGTATTTGCATTTATAATGTATGTGAATGCGTCATAATGTAATTTCAGAAGAGAAAACCTAACAATCAATTGATATTCACAAGAGACGTACCTTGACATAACCTTAAATCCGTCGCATTGTCCGTGGGATTGTTTTCACTCATTTTTTACAATTGTTATCCACTAAATTTGAAAATAAAAAATACTACCCTATTAAATTGTATGTGTATCAAATCAGGCTAAAATATTTATAGAAAAACAATACTTTTATAGCATTTATTATTTTTATGCTAGTGAGAACCAAAACAATATGGAAATGAATGAGGGAAAACTGATTTCCCGGCCAATAAAAATGTAGCGTTAAACGTTTAACGCAACCTTGTTGGAAGTCGCATAAGAAGTATAACTTCAAAAATTGTAAAAAGTGGCTATTAAATGAAAAGGACCAGTCGATATGAAGAAAGAGTAGCTACTAAGTTAATGCCATCTATCGGCCAATTGGTACTAAGTGAAAATTTAAATTTTCAGGTCTACCAATGGATGGGAAACAGAATTTGTCATGAAGAATTTCGACCGTGGTATTGCGTCCTTTTTTTTCTCTCTTTTTTTTTAAAGCCAATAGCTATTAATTGACTCAGTCATAGTTTTATTTGTCTAAAATTCATGAAATAAATTTAAGTGAGAGCGGTGTATTTTTCTGCGAGTAAGATATTTAAATAGAATAATAAATAAGAAAATTTAACATTTTAAGCAGCACCTCAGTCACATCAGAACGATTCCTCATTTTATCAAATGAGTTAAATTTATACTAATTAGCGGAACTAAATAAAAAAATCTGCAAACTTCAGTGTTTTCTAGAAAGTGAGTTAAGTTTGTTAAGCCTTTACTGGTATATCAAGCAACGTCTAAGTCTCATTTAATTAAATGTCATTCTTTGTTATGAGAAATTATTGTGCTTTATTTTAATAAAATGACATTTAATTTTTTGTTTTTTAATAACTAGGCAGGCTTTGGTAGTTGACATTTTTGATTTCGTTGATTTTTTCCGGATATGTTCTGTATGTAAAACTAATAAGCTATTATTATTTTTATGTACTTATATTTGCAATAAAAAACAACAACTTTGGAAAGGAGTCAAAACTTAGGTCATCTGAGGATATTTTAAGAAAAGCACAGATGACAAAACTTTTTTGCCAATCACGGCATTTTGTGTTTTATTACTTCCGTATATTATTTTGAAATTCTCTTTTTTAATTTTTCTTTCGTAGATTATGATATTAATACGTCAATGAATTTAGGCAATATGGAGCAGTTTTTAATTATGAGTAAGTCACTGTTATGTTTGAAAGTTAAGGTGAACTTAGACAAAATAACTGAGTTCGTTTTACTTATCTTCTTATAAACCTTCTTATTTAGAGGAATAAAGACTTATTTTTCTGAAAAAATTTTTTTGATCATTTTAATCTTTTTACTCTTAAAAATTGTTTTTATTAATAATGTAACTAAGCTTAAGCACTGTGCTTGGTTGTAAGAATAAAGTTACTCCAGAAATATTTTGTGCTATTTTCCAAAATACATTCTTGAATCCAATATTCAGATTTTTATTTTATGGCATTTTTAGTTATTTTATAAAATTCTTTTCAGTGCGAAAAAAAGAAGAAAAAAAAACGAATCACCCTGACGAATAACTCTTGATCGAATGACTTTGACGTACAAGAACAATCTTAATGATTCGAGGAGTAACCTCAAATATGTTAATAAGTTGGTGCATACGATATTTTAAGTTAAGAAACAAAAACGTACTTTCTTTGAATAAACACCTTTTTTTTCGACGGATTTGATCGGGGTTAGCCGCAATCTGGGAAATATAAGTTAGGTTAGGAGAGCGACCGAAAGTTTGGAACCCTTAATGTTAATTTTAATTTTCACGTATTTCACCAAGTGAATTGAAAATAAAGTTCGTGTTCATTAGCAGTCTTCATATTTGTTGGAACCTATCAAGTTATTATAGTACTTGATTACGCTATTCTATGGTTCAATTTACCCAAGTCAAAATTCTTGATGGTGCCATCAAAGCATTTTGATGGTTTATATGTTGGTTTCAGTGTAATTCATGATGGTCCAACTTCATTTGATGGTTACCATCATCCAACATTTTCCGTTATACATTCAAAGTTTTGATTTACCAACAAACTTCCATCATTCCATGGTAGAAAATGCTACTTTAATACTATGATGGTTAACCATCAAGAGAAGTTTGATTCTCATGGACCAACAATCCATGATGGTTCCAACATTACATTTCCATGATGGTTTAATTGAAATTATTGTTGGTTCAGCAGAGGAATATACCATCAAAACAATATTTTTTTAATGTTGGCCCATCAGAAATCAATCCGAAGACCGAATTCCTATATTGGGGTGATGGTGGTTCATGATCTTTCCAACATTTGATTTCTAAGAAACTATGATGGAAATGTCTGATAATTCAACATGAACAAACCATCAAAACAAGTTGCTATTCTTATGTTGGACCATCATAAATACAGTCCGAATTCCTACATTGGGGTGATGATTACTTATGTTGGTTATCATAGAAAATGTAATGGTTCATGATGAAATCATTAATGGTTACCATCAAGATTATGCTGGTCCATTAATTATCAAAAATGCTGACTTGGGGGTAATTAAGGTTATATTACCGAGCATTCTGATGACGACCCTTCTCGATTGTGCCTTCGATCTTTCCCTTTCGAGTCTACACTGAGCACTTTCAGAGGTTGACCTGTGCATGCGGTGAGAACGACGTAAGGCCAGCCAGATGAACACGTACATGACAATGATGAGCACAAAGGGGATGATGAAGAAGACGATGGTCGAGAAGCCCATGGCGTAGATCCACACCTCATTCCCTTCCACGAATGACAGACCACACCACGAGGCTTCCTCTACCAGCTGTCCATCGGGCAGCGTGACGTAGTTCACTTTGGCATAGTAAGCAAAAGGCAGGGCGCACACTATAGACACCAGCCACACAATGGCGATATTCCGAATGGCGCTGGAGAGCTTCGCTTTGGTCTGCTGCCGGATAGGGTGGCAGATGGCGATGTACCTGGAACAAAGTCGTCATTACATTAAATAGTAGGTTCCTAATCGTCATTCTACACACAGAAGTTGTCCCGTATGCCTCAACCTATTACAATTCTATAATGAACTTGAAATTAGTTTCAGTATGACAGTGAAACAGTTAGTCACCTGCACAATGGGCTATTGGCAACGGTCTGTGAAACATCCCTGAGGATTTTTCGAAGACATGCCATCGCAATTCTGATCCTCTGCAAAGAGGAGGGCTCCTCTGCTTGGGTAGCCAGACGACCTGCGCGCGAAGTCAAGCACTTTATGGTAGATCAGTTTAACGATGACCGATACCGCGCTTGGTCCTTACGTAGGCTGATCAAAATGGTCACCCACCCGCTTACTGACAGCAGCCAGTGATGCTTGACTTTGGTGATCTACTGGGAGCCGTGTCTTTACGATCAGTCCACTGCGGGACTTCCATTGCAAGAAGGGGATTGGATTTGAAGAAGATTTGAAAAGTGGATATCTGATACGATACTATTGTTCATAAAAAAAAAATCTCATGAACATGTAATACTTAATAATTTCAGTTTGTTTTCTAAATGAAAAGAGAGTAAATAAATTTCCGTGTGATCAAACAAAATTTGCCGACAAATGAAAATCTTTGCAGGGATATTGGGATGGGTCGCAGAGACCCCTAACAGCTGCTGTGACAGACATTGATGAAAACGAGGGCGTCAATAAAAAAATCTCATGAGGGCGTGATACTTTCATTTTGTTTTCTAAATTAATAAAGAAAATTAATTTTCGTATGATCAAACAAAATTTGCCAACAAATGAAAATCTTTGCAGGGGTGCCGGTGTGGGTCGAAGAGACCCCTTTCTGCTGCTGCTGTGACGGACATTGATGGAAACGGGCTATTTATTTTAAGTGTGAACGGAACTGACTTAGGACCGTGCTACTGGGTGGAACGTCTTTAGTACTTGCATTTATGTCTGCTAGTAAATGAAGAGTAGGCTAAACATTGTATTAGTAATTAATAGATGTGAAATTTAAAAAAGTAATGCAGAATCATTACCTCTCAGTGCTGAAGACGACGATAGTGAGAATGGAAGCGTAAGCTGTTGTTTCAGGAATGAGGCTTCTCATCCAACATCCGATCAGTCCCAGGTGCCATGGATACTGCTCCCACAGGGTGTATAGCTCCATGGGCATAGCTGCAAATCGATTCAAACAGGTCAGTTTTTTTTCATTACAAAACTTATAGATCAGATAAAAATCGGAAATGTTTGTAAAAATTGTCTCTAATTTCTTAAGCAATTAAATTGATTTGTATATTTTCAGCCCCGCCTTCCTTAGTAGTGACTTCCCAATTTAAAATATCTGATGGTTTTCCATTGATGGACCAACGTAATCTTGATGGTAACCAACGTATGCAACTATCATCTCAATGCAGGAATTCTGACTGATGGTCTAACATAAGAATAGTAACTTGTTTTGATAGTTTGTTGATGTTGAATCATCACGAATTTCCATAATAGTAGGTATCTTAGAAATCAAATGTTGGAACGATCATCCCAATGTAGGACTGATTTATGATAGTCAAAAAATGTTTTGATGGTACGTTGCTGAGAATCAACAAGAATTCATGGAAATGTATAGTTGAAACCATCACGGATCATCATGAATTGTTGGTTCATGAGAGGTTAACCGTCATAGTATTAAGGTTTTATTTTCCATCATGGAATGATGGAAATTTGTCGCCATATTAAAAACTTGTAACACGTAATGGAAAATATTGGATGATGGTGATCATCAAATGATGTTGGATTATCAGGAATCATACTGAAACCAATATAAACCATCAAAATTTTTTGATGAGACCCTCAAGAATTTTAACTTGGGTTGATATTCTAGTCCCAGTAGTGACTAACTTTAAAAACCTCAATTTTTTTTTATAATAACACATTGACTTATTATTCTTGAATCTAACTTTATATAGTAGGGAACCGATTATCCGGAACAGTCGGGACCATCGCTATTCCGGATAGCTGATTTTTCCGGTTTTCTGAATCCCTACAAAAAGTCGTTTTTTTATTGTTAAACCCAACTAAAAGAAATAAATATTTGGAAATAATCTTAAAAATAAGAAAAAACGATGAAGTAATACACTAATGAATATTTCCGAAATGATGGTATGGTAAGCATCTTTAAAAAAAGAAAGAAAAATCGTAAAATCTTATGAGGAAAAAAAATTTTTTTTTTAAAAAATGGCGAGAAAATTTATCAAAATTCGTTTCGGTTTTTTGGTTTTCCGGTTTTCTGATTTCCGGATAACGGGTTCTGTACTGTATTATAAATCTTTTCGACTGCTTAAATTCCTTGACAGCTTTCAAAGCGCAAACAAACAAGTCATTATCTTTGTGCTGTCACCGCCACATAAATTCGTTTAAATACGCTAAAGAAAATTAACTCGCGTAGTTAAGGATCAGTAAATATGATAAAACTTGCGTTTATCGGAGCAGAAGCTCCCTTCTGGCGATAATATCTGGTTCAACGAAAATGGCTGACGGGATAATCCCGAAGTACGAAAATGATCGACGGGATAATCCCTAAGTATTATCCCGTTAACTTTAGATTATTCAAATACTTTAGGAACAAAATTGAAGAATTCTTTTTATTCTAATCTTTAATTCTCGCTGAATGAACAAATTGATACCAATATCTTGAAAATTATCGAAACAATATGACCGCATTCTCTAATTTAGAATAAAAAATACTTTTGAACATAGTTAGCAAAGTATATGTATTTTTGTCAATGAACTCTTGCCAACCAATGAATCAGATTTCAGATTCTTATCAGATTTCGACAGTATTTTTTTTTCTCGTTTGAAAATAAATTTACGGTTCTTAAAGTGTTTCGTAAATTTCGTTGTTGACAAGGTTCCTAAAACTATATATTAAGGGTACCTAATACGAAGCACTCTTCACAACATAAAGACAAATAACAATATATTAATCACACAACATGATAAAAATAAACCAACCCAACTTAAATCATAAAAAAATCTTTTCTTCCGATAATCTTTTTTTTTTTTTTTTACGAGAAAGAAATTTATTCTAAGCGCTTTTATTTATTTACTTTTTTCCTTAGGGCGTAAAAGCAGGAAGCGCATTTGCAATCAATAAAGTACTATTTTTGCTGACAGCTCCACACGGAACCCATTTTAAAAAAGAATTTTGCAGAAGTTTTTGAATTGAACTATTTTGACAAATGATTAATCATTACTCTCAAACCAAACAATATTAGATAGATATAAAATTTCTTGTCACATACGAAAAGAATTTTTTCAAGACAGTACGTAAATGGTTTTTATATGATGCATTGTTTAAAATAACAGCTCAGTCATAGTTATTATATGATAAATTGTTTAAAATAACAGCTTTTAGTCTTACATCATTTTATGGATTTATTGTTTAAAGTAATATAGTTATGACTTATGTAGTTTTAAAATATTGAATTAAAAATGCATAATTCTAATATTAATATTGAAATTATGTATTTTTATAATATATTAAATACGCCGGTGTAAGAAATTAATGGAATTTGCAGACCTGGTCGATTATCTCTAGAACTACTGGACCGAATTTAATGTACAAACATTGATACAATACAAAACAAATAGCCATTCAACAATTGTAATGCATGATCGTCGAAAAACTGAAATATCGAATTATGGCAAAAAGTGAGCACTTAACCTATATTTTTTAAATCTTTACAAAAATGAATTACAAAAGTTTGTAAATGAATAAACAAATGGTCCAGCCTTCAAAAAAAAAAGGAACGCTATGAAAATCTAACAAATGATTCGTGTGGAAGATGAAATTGAAAACACCAAAATTTGTTTGATTGCCATAGAAGTCGAAAGAGATTATTAGAAACACTTCCAAGTTCCAACAGGTTCAAGTTATTCATTCTCACCGATTTTAGATTAAGTTTATGTTCTTAAGTTTATAAGAAATCTAGATTATGTTTTTAGTTGATTTTTATTCCGCTTAAATATCAAATTGAAATGTTTTAGCAACGATTCTAAAAAACACTCATTGAGAGTGGCCATTATTGTGTAAAAAAAGTTAATTGTAAGAATGGGTAAATTTTAGAAAAACTTATTACTATGTATGTGCACATGTGTTCTGTATGGATTGATTTTGTTCATTGCACTTCAAATGTGCATGAAAAAGCTACGCTAAAGTTCTTATCTTTACGTCAAAAGAATTAACCTAAAACTGATTATCTTTAGCATTCTTAATAAATTCGATTCATCCTTTGCCTCTGTTTGAACCACGTTCTTTCCACACCTGTCATATCAGCTCATCCCCTGAAATATTGTTTCATTCATATGAAAGTCAATTTTCTTGACATGAGTTCCTCACCGCCTCTCCATAGCGCGTGGAAATGTAACCTGCTCTTATTTGCCTCTCTCAGCCTGTACGGTTTTTCGAATTTTTTTTTATTTTTTTATTTTTTCTTTATTTGCTGCTTAGTTCTTAGTTACCCCATTTTTAAAACTGTTTCTTATTTTCCATTTTTTGCCGACAACTTAACGTTTTCTAATTCTGTTGTCTTGCGAGTCTTGAGAATGGGCGCCTATTTTCGAACTCTCAAAACGAGTCGACTTTTTGCACTTCATGTTTTCTGAAGCCATTGAAGTTTTTATTATATCAAGTATGTATGTCAGTTTCACTTTAAAATTAAATTATTAGATTTTCGCAAATATAAATTGTTAATACTTTATTTAGCAATACACCAATGAAGAAAATATATAATGTATAAATAGTCAAAATTTTTATTAGCTTCGACAATATGAGTCTTTAATTTCTTCTCAAATTAGGTACTTAAAAATAATTAAATGTAATGCTTTCTCCAACGAAGGAAAAAAAATTGCGTTAAGGGAAAAAAAATCCCTCGTTTTTTCTAGCTCCATAAATACTGTCATGCAGAGAAGTGCACTTAATTTAATGAATAAAAATTTTATCAAATACTAGGGGCTAAGCCCCCTGCCCGCTAACGCTCTCCAACCCCGATGCAATAATTGTTGTTTCTTGGCATAAAATATAAGAACTAAATAGGACACTTGTGCAGCCACGTCCAACATAAATCTAAGTAATCATTTTTTTAAAATAACATTTAAAATTAAAAGTATTTTGTTATACCAAATTTGGTATAACAAAATTTTTGCTTACCAAACCGACGGATATATTTTAAATACAATTTTTGCATTCATCCACTCGAGTTCAAATACAGCTCTCGGTTATCCACGGAAAGTCATACAAACTCGAAAGTAAACTAAATGGGAATAATTCAATGTTCTTTGGGTAGTTGGACCTATAACCAACTGAATAGAACCCTGCATATCATCTGATTCTACAAACTTAGAATATGATTCCTGTATTATTTATTCAGCTATGGTCAACCCTGTATCATACCTGCCAAGTCTCCTGTTTTTTAACGAAGACTCTTGTATTTTATGACTATCCCCTGCATATTCTTAAAATTTTCCGTATTTGTTGAAGAAATTTTTAAAAAAATTGGTGATAATTAAATTATCCATTAATGGCAAAAAACACTTTTTCTATTTCTCAACAGATGGTGCTATTGCCAGTACTGCAGTATGTTGAGTGTAAATTATTTAAGTGAATTGAGATTTCGCCTTCCAGTGAGTTAAACTAGTGGTCGGCAAAGTGCGGCTCCAGAGCCGCATGTGGCTCTATGGCTCCTTAAGTGCGGCTCAGGCACAAATATCCACGGAAGGCGCAATAATATTTTCATTTAAAAAAAAACTTGGTAAGAACTTGAACTTTGTCTTATTTTAATAAATTAAAATTTTTCTATAAATCGAGAACATGTATAATTTGTTGTTTAAGTTAAAAGATAGATAGGTAATTAAAGCTTTATATTGTTGTAAAAATACGTAACGAACATCGAATTTAATTTTATTAGTTTTCGTAAACGTAAACACAAACCATGTATAAGCTACCGGCTGAAATTGTTCGTATGTTTTCGGAGTACTCCGGTGTAAAGATATAACAATTAAATTAAAGATAGAACAATTAAAATGTGTTCGAATACAACCACCCAGCATATCGAGGATCTGAAATTGGTTTCGGCTTTATCAATAGCAGTTGACGAGTCTTGCGACATTAATGATACAGCGTAAGTTTCACTTTTTGTAAGATTTATGTCTCATTCATGCCCTAAAGAAGAATTTTTAGGATCATTGCCACTCAAAGGTCAGACACGTGGAGAAGAAATCGCAAATGCTATAATTGAGGGTATGGATAAACATCATATTCCCCTCGATAAAATTGTGTCGATATCAACAGATGGGGCCAAAAGTATGACCGGCGTAAGAAAAGGGTTTGTTACTATTTTGAAAGAAAAAATTAATAACGAGATACTTGTTTACCACTGTTTGTGCGCAAACATTTCCGGATAAAATTTGTTAAGTTATGGAATTAGTGATTACCATTATCAACTCCATTTTAGCTTAAGCTCCTAATCATCGCCAATTCAAAGAATTTTTGTTTGAAATGGAGAGTGAGTACGCTGATCTTCTGCTTCATAACAAAGTACGTTAGTTATCAAGAGGGAACGTTTTAAAACATTTCGCGTCCCTTTTTCCGGAAATTAAAGCATTTCTCCTTGAGAAGGGCATTCACTATCCAGAACTAACAGACAATCAGGAGATCCAAAACTTTTATTTCATGGTAGACGTTACGTCTCATCTAAATCAGCTTAATCGTAAACTACAAGGGAAAGGAAACTTAATTTTTTCTATGTTAGAAGAAGTAATAACATTCGAAAACAAATTGTCAATTTTGTCTCAGGATTGCTGAAGCATATCCAAGAAAATAATTCCTCGAGTGATAAGCATCATTTTAAAATAATAATTTTAAATATGAGGGAAGCATTTCTCAGCAGGTTTCAGGAATTTAAAAACAGCAGAGCAACTTTAGCATTTGTCAAAAATCCTCTTAATGCTACGATAACCGAGTTGGAATTTTCTCCTTTTGAAATTGACATTGGTAGCTTTGAAATATACAATTGCTGGATTTAAAAAACAAGGAGATATGGCGCTCTAAATTCGAACATCTTTGTGTTGAATTGGAAATATTGGAGAAGAAAAAATTTGATCTTAGTTCACAACACAAGTGGTATGCTTTGAATGACCTGGAGAAGGAAAAAATTGCCATTTTCAACGCTCGGAATAGTATTCCTGACTCTTACGATCAGCTGAAAAAGCTCGCGTTTGCTGTTCTTTCCCTTTTCGGTTACATGCGAACAATCTTTTTCAAGCATGAACATTATCAAGCGTAAACTGAGAAGTCGTCTTATTGATGAGAACTTGGAATCATGCCTAAAATTAAAAACAACAACATACAAACCTGACTTACTCAAACTTTCCAAGGAGATGCAAGCACATTGTTCGCATTAATAAATATTTATTAAGTATGAAATTTAGTTTAATTTAGTGTACTACCGTCATTTGGGGCTACTTTGTGCAGGATTTCGCAGTTTTTGAACTTTGACATGTAAAAAAACTATGTTAGTTCAAACTTTAGTAAAATTTATCGATATTATATTCATAACTGGACTCAGACGAGTGAATTTGATCAATATTGGCATTATTTGTATGTAATATTTACGAATAATAAGTCAAAACATACCTTGCACAAAGTAGCCCCCAAATGGGGCTACTTTGTGCAGCAATAGGAATTCAGTTTAATAATCATGTGTTTAGTAAAATATTGATATAAAATTGTTAAAAAAGTTAATTGTTGACATTTTTAAAGACAAAAACATCAAGATATCTGAAGATATTAGTTTGAAAATAATTTTCAGCGTCAAAAAAACATTTTTTTTGAAGAATTTTTTCTTAAAAAGAATGTTTATTTCAAAACATTTGAGTTTAAACAAAAGAAAACCATATACATTTTTAAACATTGAAATGGATGAAATTTTAAAAATAATAATTATTACATATTCATTAACATTTATAATATTGTTAAATTTGAACATAACATCCTTGAATGAACTTGCTCTTCAGTTTCTGTCAAAATTACCTGATGTCCTATAAAATATATTTTTATGTGTTAAATCGTTTGATTAAGTCATTAGAAAAATTTTTGTAGAAGAAAAATAATAATTTACCAGGAATTTTCACGTGTTTCTTGTGAATTTTATTAGAGATAGTATTTCTGTGGATTTTGTACTTCCGAGAAGCTTCTGCAATCGACATACCACCAGCAACTGCTTGCAAACATTGTTGCAGCTTTTCTAAAGTGTAATCACGGTAGTTTCTCGTTCCAGGTATTTTTTTATAACGTCTGACCATTTTTCTGTCGGAAAAAAAAAACGAATGAAACTTTGCACAAAGTAGCCCCAAAATGCATTTTTTTTCATTTTCCATTTATTTGTTATTAATTTTCAAATTTTTTTAACGCTAACATGATATAATTGTTTATTAATATATAAATAAAAAATTTTGCACTTACGACAATTTTTTTATCAACATCTTTGCATTTGACAGCTAAAGTTTCCACGCACACTTTTCGACATCCGACGTCCTCGGAAAGTTGTTGACATTGAGTGAACGAAACACACTCTGAGATTGTTTTAAAATTCGAAAAAATGTTTGTAATAATAGAAGAGACTTCTATCTTCAAATTCCACACATTTTTAACGTGAAATAAACATAATACTGAATAGCAGCACTTGAAAAATGCCAAATTCGAATTTGCACAAAGTAGCCCCCGCTGCACAAAGTAGCCCCGAATGACGGTACTTATTTAGTGTAATAAAAGTTTACTAAACAAGCAGATTTGGCTCCCAATTTTTTTTGAAATTGTTGTCATGTTCATATTTGGCTCTTTGACTAATAAGTTTGCCGACCACTGAGTTAAACCAATGTTCTAATCCCCGCGATGGCTGGTCGATACGAATTCCGCATCCAGTTTGCACAGAACTGCCGTGAAATATCCTCAGTGGTTGATGGATCACGGGATAAAGTCCCCTTGTCGTCAGGCTAACCGTGAAAGGTTTTCGTGCTTTTCTTCTCCATGTAACTCAAATGCCGGTTACTTCCATAAAAAAAAGTCCCCCACTTAGGCAAATTTCTCCCAATACTCAATCCAGGAGGATCCCTTGTCTTCTGAATTGAGTTCAGAATTACAAGACTACAGAGTTGAACATCCAAAATGGGGTCTGTTAGTAAAATTTCCGTTATTTTATTTCTCCTCTGTTGGTAGGTATGCTGTATTAATTTATGCAACTCACATAATAATTCGGAACTATATTTTAGCTTTAATAATAACGCGTGTGACTGATGTGTTTCGAAGATCGATTCCACAAACTAATTTATTTTTCTAAGTCTGGTATATTACCGCTTATTTTTACTTCTTTTGCTACTATACTTTTTTCCCTTACATCATTCCATGGTTTTATAAAGGACTTTGTGTCTCGAAGTGCTGAAATTTACAATTGTGTGTCTATAGAAAAAATAAATTATGAGTTCCGAATGTAATCTTCTATAACTTGAAATGTTACCGTGAATGAACGATATCAAGAGAATGTCGACTTTTACCGGTGAATGTCAACATACCACATTTTTTAAATGTCTGAAATATTTGTTATATCCGATTTGTTATATTAATTTATTCGTAGATATTATTACATTCGCTCGATATTTTAACATCTGCTGAGGATAGATTAGAAGAAACATTGGTAGTTAGAAGAAACAAAACAGTACCTGCTAAATGCATACTGGGCAGTAGCACTGAACTTTAAAAAAAAACATGACTGTAGGGTATACCGGGCAAATGTATACCGAGCAGTGGCACTGAACCTTAAAGTTTCAAAGTAGGGAAACTAGACCTTTCTCGGACCAAAGCGACTATGTGATTGTTAATAAGTCAACAACCACCCATTTCTGTCATATACAGTAACTTACATGTTTTCTTTTTGAAGTTATACTTCTTATGCGACTTCCAACAAGGTTGCGTTAAACGTTTAACGCTTTTAACGTATTTTTATTGGCCGGGAAATCACGTGGTAGGATCCAGTTTTCCCTCATTCATTTCCATATTGTTTTGGTTCTCACTAGCATAAAAGTATTGTTTTTCTATAAATATTTTTTTAGTTTGCTTTGATACACATGTAATTTAATAGGGTAGTATTTTTAATTTTCAAATTTAGTGGATAACAATTGTAAAAAATGAGTGAAAACAATCCCACGGACAATGCGACGGATTTAAGGTTATGTCAAGGTACGTCTCTTGTGAATATCAATTGATTGTTTCTCTTCTGAAATTACATTATGACGCATTCACATACATTATTAATACAAATACATTTTCCAGGACGAGACGATGAGGCAACCACAAGCACTTCCACTGGTTCAAGAGGTCCAGGAGGGAAAAATGCACAATATTACCGTTATTACAGAGCACGGAAGCGAGCGGAGCAGGAAAAAGAGTCGTTGAATAGAACTAGTGATCCTTCTACGACTGCTGATTCTTCTACAATTAACGTCGCAGGTTACGAAGTTTAACTTCTTCCGCGCGGAGGGACTCCACGCACTATTTTTTTTTAATTTGATAATTTATACCTATCTTGTTTTTTAAAAAAAATTATTGGCACCTTTAATCATTTTACAATAGTTATGAATTGTACGCAATTTTCCTTCCATCAAAATTTTTATTCATTCAACATTCTAATATTTTTCTATCGGCTGATTAGGAAAAACATCAGTGTTTATACCGGTTAAATGAAATACCGGGCAGTAGCATTTGACCTGAAAAAAATTGATGTAGGGCATACCGGGCAAATGTATACTGGGTAGTGGCACTTAACTAGACCTAGCATATATTTGGGGCATTTACCAAAGTGATTATGTGATTCACCGGTGGAAATCAACAACCACCCATTTCGATTATTCACAGTAACACATACAAATCAAAGAAGTTACATTTTATTTAGAAAGAATAAGGAGTACCAGCTTGGGTGTAAAACGATTCAGAAAGATATGTCCGAAAAGCGACTCTTAGCAATGGCGAAGACATGAAGTGGGTGCTATATCTACTATGATATGTCACAGGTAGAAAATTGTGCACAAAATTTTTCATCAACCCCTTCTCCATTTTTTTGTCATAGTTTATACAACAACTAAATTTTCAAACCGAAAATTACTAAAATGTTATCAAGTTTCTGCGTTTACTTCCTCAAAAGAGTGAAATTTTCTTTCCTTTCCTCGCAATTTTTTTTCTTTAAATTTTTTTAAAGGGAAGTGTCATAAAAATTATAAAAAAGAAATGTGGTAGAATAAAAAAAAATTTATATACTTTTTATAATAATATTAATTTAATAAATTAAAAAAAATGGAGTTACGAACACTCTTCATGGTGTCAGTAAAGCTGGAGATTTGCTTAAGATGTAAATTTATTTAGTTATTAATTTTCCTTGCAAATAATAACAGATAATTCCTTTTACTCTTTTAACATTAGGAAACAACTGTTTTGAAGCATTTTTGTTTTTAAAGTAAGAGTTTTTTTAACCCATTAAGTTATAATAAAGGGTAAAAAATTTATTCTAAATACTACTATAAATCGAATTTTGTAAATATCATAACATTTTTTGTAAATATGATGACATTAATAACCAGTTGTTATAATTTAAACTCTCAAATTGTAATATGTTTTCAATTTTAAATGATTTACCTACTACTATACTGTTTTATTTTCAAAGACAGTGAGATTTATTTTTCCATTTTACAAAGTTTCAGAAACATATCAGAAAATAACCATAACTTGGACTTGTAGTAGTAATACTCAAATCTGAAGAAAGAAAAAAAAATCGCTTGATACACATATTGCTGATTTTACAAACTTTCTATGATATAAAATATAACAGATAATGAAAAAAACGGGGAAATTATACTTTCTGAAGTATGGAAACTAAAAATAATAGCAGTCAGGATAGTTTCAAGTTACAAAAGAAATGCAAACAAAAAGGTCTTTTTACCTCTCAAAGCTTTATTTCATTTATTTGTTTAAAAAAGAAAACACAAAGAAAAAAGACATTATTATTCCTTATTATTCTTTTGAAACACGAAATTCGACAGAATAATTTGCAGAATATGTTTAGTTTTCTGTATCAAAACTAATATTTATGACATCCATCATCTGCCGCAAAATGCGTTCGTTTTCATCCTTTAAAACAAATTCTTCACCCTCTAACTCTTTTTGTTGGGCAACTTCCTTTTCCACAAGTCCTTCCCTTATCTTCACAATCTCCGGTTCAAGCTCCCTCACCTCTTGTTCCAAAGTTGCCAACAGCATCAGGGACTCGGACACTAGGGAAGATAATCTGGATGCTTCTTGACCAGATGACAAACGCTTTTTCAATCCATATGCAACCGCACTTTCGTATCCAGTGACGGTTGAAGTTAGAGATAGTTGGCATTCCATTTGCACCATTCGCAACAGTCTACCTCTTTCTGGACAGGTCACTAACTCTTGGCGCACTAATTCTTCCATGAGTTGATCGTACAGGCGTCTCCTGACAGGACATATTCCCATTTCTCGAGCATCTTGCTCTACCAGCTCATTATCCAAAGCTTCTTGTAAGCGAAACATATCATTTGTAGACGCAGGGGAGCGGCTCACTTGGCGATACCAGACATGACCATCTTTTTCCGCTGAAAAATGTATTTCACGTACTGTAGTATTAAAAGAAAAATCCTTGTTGACATTGATTTTAAATATATAAAAGTTAAAATTTTGTAGAAATTTTTTCGAGAACAAAGAGAACCGAAGTGTTTACTAACTTTAAGCACGTTGTGGCTATTACAAAAATTAACTTCTTAATTATTAACTTCTTAAATTAACTTCTTAATATTGCACAACTTCTTGGTGACTTAACATATTTTTATAGGTTATGGACTGTTAATAGGTTATCATGTAGTTAATGGTTTTGGTTTACAAAATTTATTTACTGGCAAGCCTAATAGTATCTTCATATCTTTCATTTTTGTTTAAATATGGAAAAATCTATAGCAAAAAAAAAAAAAAAAAAAAAAAAAAACAGAACACGTAATTTATTTGCGGTAAACGATTCAATTAGAAAAATCCTCTAAAGTTAAAGTTTCGAGCCCTAGGGTCAGATATTTTTTAAATACTTTTTTTCTTTTTTTTTCCCAAGTATTTTTGAAACATGCTGATGTAACATGTCACATCGAAGACTCAAGACAATAAAAAATTTATATGTATTGAAAAT
The DNA here is from genome assembly GCF_982258835.1 of Parasteatoda tepidariorum. Taxonomy (NCBI): domain Eukaryota; kingdom Metazoa; phylum Arthropoda; class Arachnida; order Araneae; family Theridiidae; genus Parasteatoda; species Parasteatoda tepidariorum. Next base: position 119,505,083 of record NC_141755.1, on the reverse strand, counting down.
GCTTTTATTATGGAGTAAAACTTTTTATTCGGTAAGTATTGAGTTTAATATATTAAAAGGACTAAAAGATTATTTCCAAAAAAACTCAATAATTAATTCGTCATTATGTAAGGAATGCAATCCAGCGCTTTTTTTAAGATCTGTGGGATTGAGATTTAATAATCCTGCGGGATTTTGACAACTTAGCATTCCAAACTTAAAATTATTGATGATTCGTTTAGTTATTTTTCATTTGATACCTCGACATTTAATATTTATTTATAAATTTACATTTACCTCGACATTTAATATATATTTATTTATATTGTTGAGAAAGACAGAAATTATTAGAATATGACAAAAGCATAAATTCCGTTCATTTTACAATATTATTTATTTTCTGAACACAAAATAATGCGAGTTAAAACAGAAACACATTTAAGGAATACACAATGCAAACATAAAATGTTGTACGGAGAGGAGAATCTATATTTGATTGAAAAAGCAGCAATAATAGGTGATATACAATGAAGTTTCATTACTTAAAAACGTACGTTTTACGTTTGAACATACGTTTAATAACGATTTTTGTACACGCATGTTTCTTCAACGCATAGCCTGTTGATCAGTTTTTTAAAAAAGAAAATTAGTATATTGTTCAATATGTGCTTTTCAAATATTTTATGTCGCATCAAAAAAATTGTTAAAAAAATGTTTCTTGATTCTTCTTGATTAAAGACAGCATATATATATATATATATATATATATATATATATATATATATATATATATATATATATATATATATATATATATATATATATATATATATATATATATATATATACAGAGTAAAAAGTAACCAATAAAGATCACTTAAAAAATTTCCATTAAATAATTGATTATTTGTTATTAATTACCAATTACTGGCGGTAAAAGTAGGTCTATTAAGTCAGCTGCTTCTTCTTTTTGCATAGCTGCCAGCAATGAGAGAGGTTTTTTCTTCTCTCTTTCATGCTCTTCTGAATGATAGAGAATCCTCTGTGGACTCATATATTTCACTAAAGAGGATGGAAACATTTTCAAGAAAACTCTACTTCTCAAAATCTCCGTTACGCTTGCTTTTTCAGGAGCTAGATTGTATTGGCAACGATTTTTCTGTTGCCAGCCTCTTTAAATATTTCTGCTTATGCACATATAAGACACAAAAGATTTGTTTTCAAGTGGTACACGACGAATGGAAAAAGAAAATATAATTTATATGTTTTGCAAATTGGCAACAAGTCAATAATGACTACTACTTTAACATTCAAACTTACAAGCTCCTTTTTCTGTTAACATGTTAATCATTCTTTTGTTACCTTAGAGAAACATAAAAAGAGTCTTTACTCTAATGCCAGAGTATATAAAAAGACGAGAGTTTATTTATTTATTATTTTCTTCTTTATGTATATAGATGTGTGCCAAAATGGCAACAATCTACCTCAAACAGTTTCTGTGCCTTGCTACAAAACAGATTAACTATCTGTTAAATGGAGAAGTTAATCATCTATCTTATTATATAAAACGCTAATACGTACGTATGTATGTATGTATCAATAAAACCGATGATATTTCTTTTCTCGCGCTGGCAACAGTTTTCATTTTTAATTGATTGGATTCGGCGCGCAAGAGCACGTAGTGAGCAACCAGATAACATTAACCAGAGTGAGCATTATCAGGTTGTTCAATTCAGATTCATGCACTAAAAACATGACAATATTTAATTTAAACTCAATTAGGAATTAATTAATTAATTGAAGTGAGAATGCTTTAAAAGGCCTCTGTTGAATTGATATTTTTCTACTGGGAGCTACCTAAACGTCTAAAAAACGTTTAAGTGTTTGTATTGAATGCATTGATTTTTTTTATATTTCGCGTTTATTTATGCATTGAATTTTCACGCTTTAAAATGCAGAATATTAGTGAAGCAATATTTGATAATTTATTTTGCTAATATGTTTCTTATTTAGCTAATGTTTTGATTTTTTACACCATGTACAATCTAAATAGCTAATATACTTTTTTAAAAGCCAATAAGAACATTGGTAGAATTCTTCTACATAAGTACAATGCTATGTCTTTGATGATAAAATACTATGTCTTTGATGATAATATATTACGTCTTTGTGCTAGAACATTGTGTTCATTGGCGAGCGAGCGCAGCGAGCCATGGTTCACGCTGTGAACCACATAGGATTGCGTAGCAATTCTCGGGGGTTGGCGAGCGTTAGCGAGAAGGGGGCGGGGCCTCCTAGTTCTCTTTTATTATTTTAAATTCAATTTATAAAGTTTTTATAGTCGTTTCACCATTTATAATATTTTAGACTTGTGAAATGCTTAAATCATTAAGGATGTCATTTGTTAATGTAGACAAAAATACTTTTTTCAAAGTAAATTACGATATATTTTAATTTCTCTCCATTTTTTATTGTTTTTAAATTTATTTCAATGTTGAATAAAATACATATCTATATGAATGGGATGTACCATTGCTTCTTTTAAATTCGAGAATAAATTGCGAAAACCGTTGTTAATGTAGATTTCGGTCTTGTGGATATTCACAGAATGATTTTTTGCTACATGCGCAGCGCCAAAGAAGAAAATTATCGAACACAAAAAGCAAAAAAAAAAAAAGAAAACCATAGAGAGGATGGAAAAATAATAAAGGGCGAAGATATTTGCTAAATTTTGCAAGTACAACTTATTTCTAAAGTTATTTTACCTGAGTTTTAAGAACATATTTTTGCAAGATTAACTTTTTTACATAAATATTTTACTTGATTTTAAAGAAAATACTGCACTTTAGGGTTCGCCGGACGGCTAATTTATAATCACCTTTAACTACTCTTTTTTTTTTTTTTAGATTTTCTTCTTAGCTATAATGGGTCACTATTACAAGGTAAGCTTTTGTTTCCTTAAAAATTTGTTACCTGAACTGAAAAAAAAAGTTAGGAATCAAGTTTTTTATGTATTTTATTTTACTTATATATTTAAGAAAGTGTTAGACAAGAGAGCGGGTCGTTGAAGATAGGCCGCTTGATGGGAAAATCGCAGTCGGTGCAAAAAATTCTACATTTTTTTTCAACTTTATTTTCTTATGAACGTTCATTTTATTCAGTGTTTAAAAAATACATAAAACAATAAATGGTGGAGGCCTGCACTTTATGGCAACTTTTCGCTCGCTAACGGCATACCGAAAATACTTTATAATCCTAAGTATGCAGATGATATTAGTAATATGGTCATTAAAATTCTTTAATAATAATTATAAATAGGTTAATACAGATGATAGTAAAAAATATTTTTAATTTATCTTAAGTTCTGTGTGTGACAATAAGGTAATTTTTTTATTGTTGCTTCGAAAGTTTCTCTTGTATGCTGAGATGTAATTTTATTGGAGTTAATTAGAGTTAAAAATATGAATTTATAGACGTAGCTGTTAAAAACTGAGATATTATGTCGCCGTTTAAATGTTTTCACTCGGAAGTTCGTCGCCAAGAATCGCCAAGAATATCGAAGGAATCGCCAAGTGCATTAATCAATCTGTGCAATGTATCGTGGAAGTAGGAAAATATGATGATAAAAGTAAATGATCCGAAAAATGTTAAGAAAATAAAATATTTCAGTTAACTTGCAGTCACCGCATTTATGTTTTAGTAATGAAATAATGTAAAAATGCAATTTAATTCTTTAGTTTTGTCATGCCTGTATATAGTTGACTTATCTATAATTAGTAACTTTCGATTTATTTAAGAAACATTATGGCTAAATGAGATTTTTATTTATAATATCTAAATGCTCTTCCATTGAATTGTAACATTTCTATGAACAAGAGCATATTCATCGCGACTTGGAGCGTGAGGTATAAAGATTTTCTCTGCGTCACGAATCACCCACATCAATGAGACATCGAATTTTCTTAGTTCATTCGCGAGGCTGTAACGATTAAGTACACTATTTCTAATTCAAATATTTAATTTAATTTAGCTGCTCTTTTATTTTTCATTTATTTGAATTTAATTTAAATTATTATCTTCTTCTGAGAAATATAAAATGAAAATAAAGATTACTGATTATTGATAATAATCAATAATCTTTATTTTCATTTAGTATTTCTCAAAAAAAAAAAAAGTAATATCTAGAATTCTTATTGAGTCTAAATTAAATATTTCATCGGTTGTAAGAACGCTAAGAATTTATGATTTTGTAGAGGATTTGGAATGTATTTTATGCTTGGATTGGATCGTATATCAAGTTGATGTATTTTGTAAATTAAAACTGGTTTTATATTTAACAGTTTTTTTTAAATGAGAAAGTATTCTAATTTCATGCATTTTAAAAACTGATAGGGCTTTATCGAAAGATCAAACAGTCAAATAAAATTTTTTCTCGAAAATATTATGTGGTATTTCGAAATAAGCATTAACAATAAAACTTCTCAGTTTAACTCGAAATTCTAAGAAAAATTACGTTTGAGCATTTTTAAGATCTACTGCATAATCAAAATGATAAATTGTAGTCAAATGTGAAAAAAAGTGCATATTTTAAATGTGGTGAGATTCAGAGGGATCAATATCAAATGAATTAACCCAGAAGCTTATCCATTGTGAAAATGGCGAAATTTACATTTATTATGAATAAAGGCCGCCTAGATGCCTGGGCAAAATGCCAATTTCGGGGCAATTTGTCCCCGTTTTTAACACATAAAGTAAATACTCCCCCTTCTTTTCAAAAATATGCTTTTGCCAATTAGAATTTTTCAAAAAGTAAAGTTGGTTATCCTTAAATCAAGGAACGTTAGAAAGAACTTTTTTCTTCCTCCTTCTCCAGAATTACGTAAAATGTAATTGTTATCAGAAAATAATTATGAAAAAATACATTAATATGTTTTCATTAAACTATTTTTTCTTGAATGCCATTTTTAAATTTTATACTTGCATATTTCTAATGTTTTTTCTTCCTTCGTTAATATTTATTTTTTTAAAACATATTTTTCTTTTATCATAACACCTATATGCACCCAAACCTTTATTTGTTGATTTTTTTTAATAAAGAATTTGTAATTGTTTTTTATTAAAAAAATTTGTCATTATTTTTTATTCCTCTTATTAAATTATTCTTTAAAATGTATTGAAATGTATAACATTTTAAACATTGCAACCCCTGCGGGTTCGAATCCCAGCGATGGCTGGTCGATGCGAATTCCTCATCCGGCTTGCACCGACCACGTGCTGACGTTGAAATATTCACAGTGGTAGACGAATCATGGGTTAGAGTCCCCTTGCCGTGTGGATAACTGTTGGAGATTTTCATGGTTTTCCTCTCCATGTAACGCAAATGCTAGTTAGTTTCATCAGAAAAGTCCTCCACGAAGGCAAATTTCTTCCAAAACTTGATCCAGGAGTTCTCTTGTTTTCCGGATTTATTCAAAGTCACAAGGCTACGGAGTTGAACATTAGTAGTCGAACACCCGAAAAATTGGGTCGGCTGTTAAACGACGGTTATAAAATAAAATATTCAAATGTTTCAAGGTATGAAGTACTATTGTGATATATTTGGTAATTATTAAATTGGTATTCTGTATTTGCTAAAATAACTCTTTCACTGTGGTGTCTAAGGGATATGCACTAGAGAAAATTGCTTGATAGTGGTACCATGAGTTGCATCATGACAAGTGATGTTGAGCGCAATCAATTTCTATTCTTAGGAGATGATCTACGAAAAATTGTTATGCTAATTTGTACTATATATTCTCCTGTATTGTTATGTTCTATATGTTCTTGTACAAAGATGCTATACATATATATTACTGAAAAAATAGCATCTTTGAAAATGGATCAAATATTTACATTTTACTCTATTATATTTAAAACATCGTTAGTTACAACATAACTAAAACGTTTATTCTCTCATTACTTAAATTTCAACTTTTTTTCAACGTTTTATTATGTTTTAGACTCCGAGTTCATATGTTTTACTGTGATATACTTTCTGCCAACAAAATTTGAATTGGAATCATAGTGTTTACAGAAAATTTTATGTTAAAAAATGAACACTTAAAAAAAATATTTATACAACTTCTTTGTATGCTAAATTTGGAATGAAAAAAAGTGCAAATATTTATATCGATGGCTTTTTTCCTCCTTACTCTTTTTATTCTTCCTTATTCCCGTATATTAAAAATGATAAAAGCCACTTTTTTGTGTGTTCAACTTTTCGATATATTTTATTAATGCTGCCCAAAAACTAGCAGATTTATAAACTTTATATTATGAGGTAGTGCAGAAAAATGTTCTGGCGGAACGATGGTATGACATTTTTAATATTTCATGATTAGTTTGAGAATTATCAACTGATAAACTTGTAGTAAAAAATACCATGTCGGTTGCTCTGCAGCCTGCAGAATTGATGCTGGACGTGCGACGTCGAAATTTGATGCAATTATAAGTGTTTTTGCTCTTTTTCCTAGTTTTTTTTTCTTTTATCTATTGTTGTAGGAAAATTAATGAGTATCTCTCGAGATCTTTCTTTTATAAGCTAGCGCTCGAGTTTAAAAGTTAAAAAAAAATTGAGTCAAAAGTAACAACAAACGAAAGAGAGACAACTTATGTGTTACCGGATACAAATGATAACATTATATTGAAATTTTTAAAGGTATTAAAAGAAACTTTATTAAGAACAGTTAAAAACATTTCTTTTCAATAATATTAGTCTCGTTGATGAGTAAAACTGCTTCTCATTCTTTTTATTGAGTCGCACAATCTGCAATTCTAAGTTTAATTTTTTTTTTTAATTACGCATTTACATCCAGATAAGAGATCACGTTTTTCTTACCTAAGATCTGGCTGAAATTCTGTTGCTTTCCAACAAAAACAAGGCTTAGGAGATTCTAAAACGTTGTGATTCTGGGTGAGTGAAACAATTAAGAATAAGAAGAAAGCCCAATCTGAATTGCAGAATTTTTCCATCACAAGTAATAATTAAATTCTGAGATGCAATTATGGCACTAATGGAAGAAAGTTTAATTATCACACAAACCGTTCTTTATTTCTGGAATCCTTTTAAAATAATGTAAATTAATACTCATTGATAGACTTGAAAACAAAATACAAACGAAATCTAACGAATCACCATTGAGAGGCCATAGATAATTCTGAATTAAATTTAATTTTGTAGCGTAGAAAGTGAGTGATGTATGTATTTTTTTTATCAGCTGTAAATCATAGTCATGTTTCATTTAAATTAAAAAATATCCAATGTTACCGTGAATGACCAAAATCAAGAGAATGTCGACTTTCACCGGTGAATGTCAACAACCACATAGTCGCTTTTGGTGAATGTCCGAACTATTTGTTATATCCTATTTAATATTAATTTATTCGTGGTGACCCATAATTACTTTCCCTTTTCTTTATCTGTCAATCACAATTTTCACGAAGGGAAACTTTTAAATTGAAACTGAAACCCAGAATTGGGAACTAAAATCTGTCTATCAAAATTCTAATCCAATAATCTAATTTCTCAAATTCAGAAGACAAGGGAACTCCTGAATCAGGGATTGGACTTCGTGGAGGACTTTTTGATGGAACTAACCCGCATTTGCGCTACATGAAGAGGGATAGTACGAAAACTTAACGGTTAGCCTGACGGCCAGGAAAGACTATACTGCAGAGGATATTTTATATCAACGCTGCTGTCGGTGCAAGCAGTATGCGGAATTCGTATCAACCAGCCATTTCTGGGATGAAAACCCGGTTCATCTCATTAGAAGACGAGCACTCTTTCCCCTGAGCCACCAGTAACAAATATAGAAACTGTTATAGTTATCAATTGTTTTATAAAAATATTCTTTAATTTAATATATATTCTTTTATTTAATAAATATATATTCTTTTATTTAGTAAACTTATGATAAGAAACGTTTGTCGCAGTTGTTCAGGGACATCAATCACTCTGTATTTTGAACAACTATCTTAAAGAAAAGGATAATGTTTAACGAAAGGCTTTCGTGAGAAACATGTTTATCTTAATTTTAGGCGATATTTAAAGTAACGAGTTATTTTAACACTTTTCAACAGTAAGTAATTTTTGAATGGTGAGAATATAAGATTGTAATATCAGTGATTGAGTCAGATAACAATGATTGGAAAAAAAAAAGATCTCCAAGCTTAAAATAAAGACATGATTAGATAAAGATGATACTCTCGCTGTCTAGAACAAAAGAAAGTCAAGTCTCGTAAAGAGTGAGAGTTTCCTTTTTTTTTATATATATACTAGCTGTTTACAAGACAAAACGTGCAAGCAAAGTAAGAGCAGTCATAAATTTGTAATCACATAAAAGAGAAAACAACGCATTATCGAAATTACTTTTCGCTCTGAGAAGAAATCTCAAACAGTCATGCTGGAAACTAAATATTTCTTCAAACTAAATCCTTACTCTTTTTTTTTTTCTTTCATTAGCGCAACAACTTCAGAGAACAAGAAAATGCTATGTTGTGACGTCATTTACCTGAAGTGACGCTTTTGGAACACTTTCAAATATCTTGGCGTCGTTAACTGTAAACTGAAACAATCGTTGGGAAAAAAAGCTGCCTAATACTCATAAAGGGAATGACTTTGTTTCGTATACAAACAACTGACACTCGGTATTTTGTAGAAGTTCGAATAAATGGCACGCCGTTGTTTATTTGAGAGTAACGGACCCAAAATAAGTATTTTAGGCTGTTGTCACCCAAAGTCAAAGTGTAGAGAAAAAAATTTCTCTCTTCTACAGGTCATTGTCATTATCAGGGCTTGCACTTAGGATTTCAAATTATAAGCCAGAAAATTAGTCAAATATCAAAAGTATTCACCAATTATCAAAATTCTTAGCCAACTGCAAAACTTTAAAAAAAAAATTATGATTGATTTTTTTTCTCGTAAAAAACTTCAAATCAAAATACAAACTCACTATCATAAAATGAATTATTTTTCAAAATACAATTAGCAATCAAGAGTCAATTAAGAGTTGAGGAGGTGTAAATATGCAATGAATGGGAAAGAAATCAGATTAAGAATCGGAATTTGTTATTACTTCATAGATTAGAGTAGTAATATATGGATAAACCTGAAGCAACATTATGTTGTTGTCACATAATGGATAAGTTATTGTCACGACAAAATATATTTTCGGCCTTATTGGTGGATGAGAATATGCTACCACTTAATATATATATATATATATATATATATATATATATATATATATATATATATATATATATATATATATATATAATTAATTTTTTTTTTTTTTTTTTTTTTTTTTTTTTAACTTTCTGTAGAAAAAATCATTTGCCAAAACAGAGTTTTTCTTGCCGAATTAACGATTTTATCGCATTATGCAGGTGGCGAATACTTAGCGAGGGTATTATATATGTGTCACAGCTGAAAAGTAGTTAATATTCTGATTAACTAGGTTTAATCAGTTATAGTGCGAAATCTTTGTGCAATTTACCCAGACTCGTTTAAGTTTGTTACTCTCATTTTATCAACTTGCATTTGATTTTTGAGATATTGAATAATAAATAGTTTCCGAAATCTTTTAAACCTATTAAAGGTTAATTCAATCTACTAATGTTTTTTTTAGATAGCCAAGAAATAGCCATTCAGTTAATTAAAGTAACAAGGATCTTTTTTCCCTTTTTTCATCTAGGTAAAAGGTTGCAGATTACTCCTAGAATGAGGATGAGAATGAGGATGGAATGAATGGATGACCTTAGTTAATCAAGAACTTTCGGCAATACTGACTCTTTCACCCAAATCACAACTGCCTTACCATAAGTGTATAGTTTTTCTACGGTAAGAACTCCTCCCGCCACAAAGTCTGAGACCGTCTGCTGCTATGAAAACAAAAATGGGGCATTTCAGGGAGGATAGCTTCTCTTCACTCTAGGGCTAACACAATAGACCGAAGAAAAAGAATCCCTTTCTCACTCCGACCCTACTTGAGATAGTTATACCTCGTTACCATAGTCATTAACACGGGTCCAGACGAATGGCTAGGAGAGTTCTTACTTTAGACAAACTATAAGAGTTGAGTATAGAAATAGGTCAAAAGAGGAAAAACTATGAATTTTTAATGGTGGAGTAAATAAAAATTTTCATTCATATTATCGATGATAAGAGAGGTAAATATTTTCTGTCTTTAAGAGTATATGCGAATTTGTCAGAAATAGGTTTAAATGTTTCACAATTAATAGCTCACTAATAATTTGAAGAGGCGCCTTGATTCATTTTAATAATAAAAGTCTGAACTAAATAGATAAAGATTAATTGCCACAAAACACATTTTAAGTTACGAATGATTTTTAACGTATTGCGGCAATGTTTTATAACATAACACAGAAATATTTTCCGGCGTATAAAATTTTAAACTTAGTATTTCATAAAACTTTAAATTTCAAATACTCTTTTCCAGGAATCATAAAAATTCATGCGGCACCTCTGAGTATGAAAATAGACTGTGTCATGTTAGAAATCTGAGACTGTTATGGTGTGGATGAACCAGAAATTGAAGTGAAGCCAAAAATAACTTTTGTTCTGATCATTGGATTTTTATGTATTGTGTACTAACTTTAGAGCAGACAATCAAAAAGCAATGGCATCAAGCACAATGACGTACTTTCTCAGAATAAATATGACTTTAACCCAATGAATGCTGTATCTTGATCATCCAAATACAATAACTCAGAAACTATTCTGCCGATTTCCATCATGTTTTGTATTTTGGTGCTTAAACTAAGCTCTAATTTTGAGAGAGAGAAAGGTACGTTTGTTCAAAGAAAGTAGGTTTTTGTGTATGATTTTATTGCTTCAGTAAATGAGAGCACAAGTCAATGGGATACCTGCAAGTGACGTAGTATGGGTACCTCGATCCTAATTGGTTGTTGAAACGTGGCATTTGTTCACGCTAGCAACTGTTCCTTCCATTCCATTTCGAGTAAGCCAAATCCGTCAAGTACCAATTCTCTTAAGTGACACAGCCTATATTCTTTTCTTTCCAAAGATTCTTTCGCAATATATTTACACAAATACTTAACACACACAGACAGGAAACCACGTAGAACATAAACGAACTAATTATGCATCGAAGTTGCCAGGTACAAAAAACAAAAGATAACGGTTATAATAAAAATGGATCCCGTATGATAAAATACATAAACACATAATAAATCTAAGTTAAGTAAAATAATTATATTTCTACAAATTCAATGTGCGATACGCCTCTGTATTTCATTAACTTAACGTTAATTAACATTCTAAGTCATGTAGAGAAATTTAGCTCAACTTTAACACGCCATTTTGTTGATAAAGATTAACTAGTGCTGACGTCATAGGTAAAATGTGTGCTTCTTCTTCTTCGAGTGCAAGTACCCAATTGCCATATTTAAGTTCAACTGTCAAACTTTTGAGATTATTTTTTGCTCATCGTGCACTAGACTATGAAACTAAACTACGTGTAAACATGTAATCTTCTGTGAGAGCGAAATTGACTCATCTTAGTGCTATGAAAACCTTATAACTGAATCAAAAATTATTATTTGTCTCTTTATGCGATTCTCTGTTAAGTTAAATAAAAAAACTGGCTGTAAAATACATTTCAAAATGAGTTAACGATAAGTCATTTTCACTTTAAAACATTTCGGAAGCAATTAGTTTTCCTGAAAATATCATTTTAAAAACATGCTAAACGCAATTTTTTATTGACCATAAATTATTTTCTGGTGTTAAGTATTTCTTTCAAATTAAATATCTTGTGATATTCTTCAAAATTATATATTAGTCATTTTTTCAACGCCAATCTTCATTAAAGTTAATATAACAAAGTTACAATTTAATTTTTCTAAAAAAATAGATTTTTTATCAAAGCCCGAATAATTTAATTTAAAGGAAATCTGATTTTAAATGAAAGTTCCTCAATTTTTAGATTTTGAATAGTTAAATTTGGCAGCGTTTGACAAACAAGTTATGTTGTATAATAGAATGGCAGTTTGACTGTTTATGTATCTAATCAATACTGAGACTAAATTAGTTTATTACCACGAGGGAGGTGATTTTTAAAATGTTTCTTTACAATCCCGTTTTCTCATTTTCAGTGAAAAAATAAGTAATATAATTATTTGATAAGGAGAAACATAAGAGTAAAAAACATTAACTGAATAAACTGTATGTTCATAAATTATGGATCTTAAATTATTTATTTATGAATTCTCTCAATCGTTCAATCAATTATTCGGTACATTTCCTATTAAACTTCACTCTTTTCTTCATTTATGCTATATATAAATAAACTCATCATAGAGTAAAATTTATCTGGCTTTAAAGTTACTAAAAGTGAGACAGTCTGACGGAAAATAAAAAATGAAAGATACGAAAGTCTCTCTCAGAAGTATGGATTCTTCTTCTGTAACCATACAGCCTCCAAAAGTTTCTTCCATCTGGAATTTCTGTCGTAGTAACGTTTCCTCAACTGTATCAAGCCAGATAGAGTGTTTGATCTGCCTCTTTCCCTTAATGCTTTTGAAATTTGTCTTTTTTCGTTGAGTTGAAATAATTGAATCTGGATAAATCCAGGTCAATTTATATACCTTTATAGTTTTCGCAATATTTTTTGCGTTGGCAAAGAAAAGGTGAAACAATGTATGGAGCTAAATTTGTTCCAACCACAGATAATAATCTGTGGTAACCATAAAATAAATGAATGAGCGATTGATAAAATTAGGTCAGAGGCGATTTTAAAAAATTTCTGCCAGTCACCATCCAATAGCCACTTTTTTCATTGAAAATGCACCCCAGAATTCAAATCGATCGATGATCTCTGGGATGAAAACCCAGTTCACCTCATTGGAAGACGAACGCTCTATTCCCTGAGCCACCAGTAACAAATATAGAAACCGTTATATATATAATATATTAAATTTCTTTTATTTGAAAAACTTATGGTAAGAAACAATCACTCTGTATTTTAAACAACTATCTTAACAAAAAGGATAACAACAAAATCTTCTTTCACGGTTGCTGATTTTTCAGAGAAACAAATGCATGTTTGAAGACTATCATTCCAATCTCTTAAAATAATCAATAAAATCCTTCTTTAATATAATTGGAAAACTTATTTCGTTGTATAATAAAATATCAAAATGGCAGAAAGCAATTTGAATGTTCGATTGCAATACATTAGAGACAACAAACAACATGTTTCGAGCCATTCTATTATTCCACAGTTTGATAATGTGTTTGTTTTTATTCCATCCATGTAATAACGTATCTATCAATATTGATCTTAGAAAATGGGAAAGAAGAATGTTACGTAGTTTTTTTTTAACTTCGAACTCAAAACAAAACTGAACACTGAAAAGTTCACATACATATATATATATATATATATATATATATATATATATATATATATATATATATATACATATATATATACATATATATATACATATATATATATATATATATATATATATATATATATATATATATATATATATATATATATATATATAAAAACAAAAAAACATGTTTTTTCTTTATATTTTATTCTCTGTTTTTACGTGTTATATTTTTACCTATTGTGTTCTATTTTATTTGTTGTAATTTTTTCGTAAAAATTTTTTGAGTGCTTCTCACATTATTGTATTGATATATTTTGCTTTGGCTATATTGATGCCATATTAGAAAGCAATCTTTTTTTCGGATATAATCGCGTGAGCTGATGAAAAGATTATATCTTTTATTCTCCGGATTTTTTAAAATTTTTTAAGAAAAATTTTTTTGTGTCTAAATGTTTGTGTTGAGCTCTGGATATAGTATATATATATATATATATATATATAGCACAATAAAAACAAAGAGAAAAACGAAAATAATTAATAAGTTTTATTAACTGCGCATAAGCTGCAAGTATATAGAACTCATAAAATAAGCTAAAAAATACCGAAAATATGGAAAAAAATAATGACAAGAGAAGAAAATTATTAACAATAATTTTTTAAAAGTATTTAAAAAAACATAATTTTTAATACCTTAGGAAAAAAAAAAAAAAAAAAAAAAAAAATTTAATTACAATTTTGAAAACAAAACTAAGAAAAGATATAATCTCTTCATCAGCTCACGCGATATATATATATATATATATATATATATATATATATATATATATATATATATATATATATATATATATATATATATATATATATATATATATATATATATATATATATATATATGAAATAACGGTGGATCCACACCTATATTTTTTAGTTTATTAGTAGTCAAAGCAGCATGATTAACGAGTCCATGTTGTGCATAATCTTTTTTATTTAGTAGTGATGGTGAAAGCATACATCTCAGCCCCCTCCAAGCTGGAGATGGGGGGAGACCCATATCCCGTCTAAGCTGACGTATTTTAGTTAGGCATGATAAACAACAAAAAGCCGCGCAAAAACATTGCTCCTGCGTTTTATAGGATGATTAAAAGTTGTGAAGAGGCCAGTCATTACTGCTTTTTCTGTATTCTTACGCCTCATCAAAATTATTTATTACTCATAGAAAATTGTTTAATCTCTCCTTATATGGAAGTGAAAAATCTTAAAATAACTTCTCTTTTGAAATATAAATCTAATTATTATTCATTGGCATGTTTTTAGCCTTGAAGTCCCAAAATAGAATTTCTACCCTTATCCTTTACCAAAGATATTTTATGAAAACGAATGAAGTTTTAATGCTTTTATTAATACAAAGGTATTTAATTTTTGTATTACACGCACACGCACACACACACATATATATATATATATATCCAGAGCTCAAGTGAGCATTGGAAATTATATATTGTTGTTAATTTATATATTGTTGTTGTGAGCTAAAGTGAACACTGAAAATTTTATATTGTTGTTAATTTATATATTGTTGTTGTGAGTTCAAGTGTGCACTGGAAATTATATATAGTTATTAATTTATATATTGTTGTTGTGAGCTAAAGTGAACACTGAAAATTATATATTGTTGTTAATTTATTTATGTTGTTGTGAGTTCAAGTGTGCACTGGAAATAATGTATTGTTGTTAATTTATATATTGTTGTTGTGAGCTAAAGTGAACACTGAAAATTATATATTGTTGTTAATTTATATACTGTTGTTGTGAGTTCAAGTGTGCACTGGAAATTATATATAGTTGTTAATTTATTTAATGTTGTTGTGAGCTTAAGTGAGCATTGAAATGAAAGCCATCGAAATGCTTAGTGCTGAAGCAATGGGTGATGGCCTGGTTTGAGCTTGAGTTCAAGCGAAGACTCACGTTTTCGCCGCATCATAAATGCACTTAATAGAGCCGCGGTGGATCAGGGGAAACAGTGCAAGCTTCCCAATGAGGTTCGAAGCTCAGTGATTTCTGGTCGACATGAATTCTACTCTCAGTTCGCACCGGACACAGTGCTAACTTATAAATATTCTCCGTGGTCAACGGATCATAGGTTAACATTCCCTTACTGTAGGACTAACCGTGAGAAGTTTTTGTGGTTTTCCTCTTTATATAACACATACGTTAAAAAACACGCCTCACCTGCCTGTCAAAAAGAAATTTACTTCTCTCACTCAAAAAAGAGGGAAGTGTACTAAGGAAAGTAGGGAAGTATTTGAGTATAATAATATAACAAAGCTTTCTATGAAAAAGAAATCTCAGGCATTATTTTTTCCGAACAAAAAAGTTTATCTTTCCTGGGCTATAAAGTTGAAAATCAAATTTAGTTTCAAATTAATTAATACACTTCTAAGTTTTAAGCATTTCAACGCAACCAATGGATATTTAAAATATATAGAGAGAGCATAAGTATTAGACACCCATTTTAAATATAACTTCACTTTGATTTGTTAATTTTGAATTTCAGAACAACCCCCCCATGGAAAAGTTATACCTACGTGCTTGTACATCCGTAGATCGTAATTATGACCTGAACCAGATAACGATCCATCTCCAATTTAGTACCCTCAGAGGTATTGATTAGTTCTGTAGCCGATTCTGACCTGCATACATATTTTCATCTTCATCCCTCTCTTTCATTTCATCCATTCGCTTAAAATTTAGTTAGTAATCCTTGTAAGCCTTGCTAGAATTCACTATTTATTCTTCGATACCATCTATTATCAAGAATTTCATCTGGTGGTGTTATGTTCTGAACATTTTTTATTTTTGCATTTTCGCCCCTCTAATTTCTCTAGACTATTATTTTAAAATAAAACTAAACCCTCTCTTCTTCCATCTCTACTCACAGCTTATTACTCAATTCACTTAATTTCCATTCCTTCATTGGGAATTTTATGCAACCTTAACCTTTCTGAATTTCGAAGTCACAGAGGCTATCCCACCTTGGATTGATCTTTGTGTTTCAGATGTAGAAAAAACCTGAGACAACGGTTTTTTATCCAGAAGTCTTATGAACACCGTCAACAACATATGGATTTTACACCTATTTATACAAATGGATCGAAACACGATGTTTGTTGTGGTGTTGTTAACCTAAAAGGTGCTTCCACGGTGGCTATTTTGCTACCTCTCAATTTTATCCTCAGACCAATCATAAGTTTATACCTCACGCATTCATGAAAGTCACTTCACACGATATCAAGATTCAGTATGGATGCCTTATTCACATGTCGACATCCTCGGCCATGACGCGCCCTCTCCAACCATCCAATCATTTTTAGATATTTTCTAGAAGATGAGAGGAGGAAAAAAAACTGCATATTTTCGAAAAAGGAAGTAAAACCAGGTACATAATTAGATTGCCACATATTAGTGGGTGAAATATTTTAGAAATAAAAAATATTAATGCAATTTGAAAAACTGGAAAAAAAGGTTCGTTGAAGAATTGATCAAAGATGATTCAATATTCCACGAAAACTCATACAATAATCTTATCGAGCACATCTAACAAAATAGAATATAAGGGATATATGCGAAAAATGTAATATATAATTGTTGATTACGTAAAACTTATTACAATAGTTCAGTTATTAATGCAATATAGTTTCTAAGAACGTATTAATATCTATTTCTACCATAAACAAATTCAGTGGAACCTCGATCCATAATTTTCGCATGTTTTAAAGGTTCCATCACAAACGCTATTCTTGTAATATTATATTCGATAAGATTGTTATTTAAATCTAGAACACTCCCATTTCTATAATTCAAAAATTTCTACGTTACCGACAATTAAAAAAATATTAAAATTTTTTCGTTTGGAGAAAAAAAAAAACAGTAGCTCCCGATGCAAATGATGAAGAAAAATATTGATTTCTCACAGGTTGGCCTTAAACAGTGCGTATGATTATGCACCAATTAATGAAAAATGTGGAAACTTGAAGAAATTGAACAAGTGATACAGATGAAGATGTCGAAATTGATCCAATATTTGAGAAAGACCTTTGAAACAACTTAGTATTCACCCAAGCTTGCAGAAAATTTTCAGCAATCTGTCGAAAATTTATTGTAAGCACAGAGAAGTAAAGAGTGTTCCAAATATATTTAAAAAAATAAATTCATGCTTCTTTTGCATCGCAAATATTTTTACAATAGGTACCTATTACACTTATTGTAAAAATGATTTCCCGTATCTATCTTTCTCAATGAATGGTCCCAAGAGAAACGAACGATCGAAGTATTTAAAAATTATTTCGAATATTAAGTAATTTTATAAATTTTTTAAAATTATTTTTAAAATAAAATGTTTGAAATTAGTTTTAAAAAAAAATAAAACGACTTAAATCGATCATTTTATGCTATTTTATTATTATTTCTTCTAAAATTAAAGTTCAGAACCACTCGTATTTATCTTTAAACTCATTGTTTTATACTGTATTTAACCCATTATGTTATTCAACGAAGTATTCGAAGTTCCTTACAAAATTTTATAAGCTTTATAGACATTATAACTTAAATGATGATTTGCCCTTTACGAAGTGATTCTTCAATTTTCAAAAAAAGAATTGTCTTCTATTTTTAAACATTCAACATTTATATGCAGCAAAGTAAGATATTCTTAAGTCTACTTGGATTTTAAAATTAATAACATTTTTGAAACCAGGTCATGAAGTAGGAAAACCAGACATGTATTTTGCGCCAAAAATTCCAATTTATCTAAGCAAAATTAAAAGCAGCAATTTTGCTTTTATTCATAATATTTATCTTTTTAGCTAAATCTATTGACTATTAAGCTTTTAATTCATAAAAAGCAGCGATTTTGTCTCCGATTTAAAAGTATTGTGAAAGAGTTCATAGCATAGATAATAAGGCATGTGAATTTCAATTTCCACTTAATTCTTTAAAAGATACAATTTAAAAGAAATCTATTTAATTCTTAACAGAATTTAAACCAATCTCAGTATCAAAAGTTCCAGCTAAATCTGATTAACCGCATCCTCGGACAATGGAATTACACTATAAAATCATTACACGTGCTTTTTTTTTTTTTTTTTTTTTTTTTTTTTTGAAAGAAGACATGAAAAATTGTCGTTTGATATATTCTATTTCTGTCCATTTAAGCAAAAATATTTTAAACAATCAATACAGGTCCATTTTACTTTTCCAGTGGGAAATCAGATGCTTTTAAAGGTGTAAGATCCTTTTCGTGCCAGAACACATCGGAAATCGATCCCGAATTCTCAGCAAAAGATTACGTCGTTTTATTTGTGATGGAAAGTGGGATAAAAAGCGAAAGCAATTATGCGGAGAAATGAAAGCGAAAGAAAGTGGTAAAGAAGAGGAATTTATAATAAGTTTTGCTATTCATCTTTTAGGCGTTATTAAATCTAAAGGGATTATTTTTTAGGGATATAAATTCCTCAAAAATATTTAAAACTTGTATTATCCGGTTCTGTAATATCAGTGATCGAAATGACTTATCTATAAAACGGAATTGCGGGAAACATATAATTATCAGCACTTTATTCCAAATGCTTCAGCTTGGATTCGTTTGGTACACTTCAAATAATCCATATTCCAGATAGCTGATGCCGTGCAAACTATAGTTTAAATTTCCTGATCTGAAATTATTTTGTTTACTCTCCGTTGAAGATAAAATTAGAAATCAATACCAGTTATAAAGTGGAAAAAACAATTAAAATTGTAATTGATTATGCTGTAGATTAAAAATTTGATAATGGGTTATTGAAAAAATAAATTCTTTTTCTATAAATTACAAACGAAATCTCAGAACTTTAAAATTAGATTTTAAACCTGAAAGCAAAACAAATTTTTATCAATAATAAAAAATTAAAAAAAATTATTTTCAAGAGTTTTGAAAGTATTTATTTTTATTTATAATTCTTGTTAAAACTTTCTATTAAAAATGTGTTATTAATTGGATTTTGTTGTTTAACTATTTGAAGGCGGTGTAATTATCTTTTCAAATAGAAAAGGAAATATTTGTGGGAATTACTACGCTTCTTTTATTGGAAATTTTTTTTTTTGTAAATTTCATTTGGAAAAACAATGTTAAAGCTGTATTCATAGTGGTTTTGATCGTTTTTCTTCTGAAAACAATGGATGGTATGAGCAAAATGCTTAAGTATCAGACAATGTTTCTTTAATTCAAAAGAAAATCTTGTAAATTGAAAGAAAAAATATATAATTGGGGAAAAAATCTAGCTTGGTAGACTAAACCTTAGACGAAAATAAAGTACAATATTTAAACTCTCTCTTTTTCTGTCAGTTTTTTACTTTTGATAGCTTAAATAATCTTTTAACGGCTTAAACTTTTAATAACTTTCAAATTTATTGAAAATAATCCGTAAAAGTAGGTGTACTAAAAGACAATTTCTTGATTATTTTTTCAAAAATGTTTTACCGGAAAGGCTAATATTATTTTAATTATTACTTTCTAACAGTTAAATTTTTGAAATGAATCTAGTTCATTCGCCTTCTAACCTGCAATTACTTACCGCAATTCGTAGTTTAATAAAATATGAAAGTGAGTTCGAATCACGGGGTTGACGGGCTGAATCGTCGTTGTATTAGAAACAATAATTTAATCTTTTCTTTCAATGGAATACATGCAAGTGACGTAGTGTAGGTATCCCGGTCCTGATTGGTTGTTGAAAGGTAACATTCGTTTACGTTAGCAACTGCTCTTTCCATTCTATTTCGAGTAAGTCAAGCCCGTCAAATGTCAATTCTTTCAAGACGCAATCCATATTCTTACACAAAGATTTCAATTATTTTTAGTTCTTAACGCGAAGACAGGCATGAAGCCATGCAGAACAAAAACAAGCTAATTATGAATGGATGTTGCCAGGTACAAACAAAACAAAAATATGTCGTGGTTTCAATTCAAATACATAGACTAGACGAGAAAGTTTACATTTCTATAAATTCGATATGGGCTAAAGAGCTGTTTTTAATTAATTTTACTTTCATTAACATTCTAATCTATGTGGCGAAACTTAGCTCATTTTTAACAAGCTATTTTGCTTACAAACGATCAGCCGGCATCATAGGTCACATGTGTGGATATTGTGATCTTCTTCTTCTTGAAGTACCCAACTGAAAGTTTATTAATATTCATTTAAATGTTTAAATTTATTTAGTTAGTTTTTTAATGGGTTCATACATCACAAATTAACGCATCACATACTTCGCAAACAAAAAAATCACGATTATGAGGAACTAGAATTAATCTTTTTATTTATCCAAAATGAAAAATTGCTAAATCTTATTTGCAATCGAAATCATACGAGGGATATAGCCGTGAACTCAGTAGAATCATTTGGCACACGAAGATCTTCTAATTCGGGAAGGAGTCATTAGCTAAGAGGAAAAGAACAATGTTCTTCTAGAAATAGAAATGATCTCTTCTTAAACAATGCCACACTTATCACTGCAAAGAACAAGTTACGGCACACATTAAAACTGACAAAAATCTCCTTTGAGTATTAATACTTTCGTGTTTGTATTAATAGTTTGACGTTCTAAAACAGTGGTTACCATCTGGCTGCCCGCGGGCCACATTCGGCCCGCGAAGCCTCCTTTTTTTGTGGCCCGCGAACTAATATTAGTTGTCATTTTTATGCGGACAATTTTTGTAAAAATTCTATATGGGTTTAAAATACTTTTCTTTCTTTAATAAAAAACGTAATTTCTTCGTTTCTGTAAAATTCAACATACCAACGGTGTAAAAAAATTTATTTCTCAGGTAAAAATCCTCAGTCTCAGTAAATCAAATCTCAAACTTCTCAGGTAAATTCTTATTTAAATTTGCGATTCAATACTTTTGTTTTGTACAACTTGATAAAAGTCTGACAGTAATATTTAATGTTCCTTCAAACATAAAAGAGTCCTATATAAAATTTTGATAAATTTGCGGCCCGCCGGCCTCATGTAAGTTGGAAACCCCTGTTCTGAAACAAAGTGCGGTGAATTACAGTCTTCGTTGCATCTAATTTCTTGCCATTAACATTAGATTTTATTTATTGAAATTCACCCTTAGATTTTATTTATTAACTGATTCGCCTATTATTCTATTTATTAAAATTCATCCTAAGATTATACTTATGAAGATTCACCTACATTCTCTTTATTGAGATTCACCCAAGATTTTAAATTTCGAGATTCACCTAAACTTATATTTCTTGGGATTCAACTAAGATTTTAGAGATGGAACAAGATCTTCCAGATAAAACTGTTTGAGATTCACAGCATATGTGTGAAAATCATCCGACGAATCACAGTATCTCTAAAGGAAAGGGTTAACCTTACCTAAACGAAACACTAAGCAAAATATCTTCAGTTTATTGAAATTATCCAAATATTTTATCTTTGAGATTCACCTAAAATTTCACTCATTAAATTTTATTCAATTGAGATTCACCTTAATTTATGGATTACGCATGATTATGAACTAAACCAAAGAGAACCGTAGTGCCTAATTTATCAGTGAATTATGATAATACAAATAAAACAGCAAGTAAAGACAAGCAAATTTATCAAAACAACTCAAAATTTTATATTAAAAAAATGTAATTGCTTCACAAAATAATTTAAAGAACACTGAGCAGTTTGCATATCCTTAAAGAAAAAGAACAAGTTTAGTTGTAACCTTTCTTCCACTTGTTGAAATTGGGTATAATATAGCCTACGTCACAGGTTGTGTTGTTCCTACTAAATTTAACCCATGAACGGCATTTTCTGCGAGCCTAACTTCAAACCACAAATAAACAAACGAAGTGTTCGATCGTTTAAATAGCTGCTCGCCAGATTTTATTGCATTATAAAGAAAAGTTATTGAAACTAAATACAACTAAATAAAACACAACAACTAAAACAAATAACAACAACTACTAATAACAATAACTAAATAAACATCAACTAAATTCCATTCGTTTAGCATTGCGTCATATGTTGTTCCTACTAAATCGAAGTAGTTGTGTTTTTTTCATATTATACCCAATTGTAATAATTTATAAACGAGGAATGTTAGGGAAAATGTCACAACCTCGAGCTATATTTTTACATCGCGATGAGTTAGGAGAAGCGTAACATGAGGAAAGATCCGACTCATTAGTTAAAGCTAGAAATATTTCTACAAGTATTAAATTATAAATATTTCTAACAGTATAACGGTTCAATTAATTTTCAATTTGGCAAGTGATTTAATGTAATTCCGAATGAAAAAGATTAAAGTTAGGTTGCGTGGCAACAGTGGCATAAACTGATTGTAAAAATCAATTTCGTTTGAACTTGCCTAAAATATGCGTAAATTGCCCAAATAGGTGGATCTCAATTAATACTTTTCCTTCCGTTCGAATCTGCTTTGCTTTGTTGATAATTTGTTTAGTGGTATTCTTGTCAGATGCTCTAATATTTCATAGATATATTTTATTCATTAATTTTCAATTTCATAACAAATAGCTCTAATATAACAATTTAGTAAGTCATTTTCAGCTGAATTTAAAACTTTACAGGCGTTTTGATTTTTCATTAATAATTTTTAAAAAATGTAATTTCAAACTTATTCAATACATATTTTAAAGTCTATATTGTGTTATAACTTTTCTTTTGTTAAAGAAAATGGAACAAGCTTTATGATAAAGAAAACAGGAAAGATGTAAAATTTTATTATTCCAACACAGTTATTTTTTCGACAATACACTCAATGTTACCCAAAAATGCTTAACTTTTTTTCTCAAAATTGTTTACAAATGTATTAGAAAAGTTTTAGAGCTTTGAGTGTTAGTTTCTTAATTTTTTTTTTAAAAAGAAGACGATTGTTAGAAGAATAGAAACTATATTAAGACTTTATCCAATGTCTAAATATATAATTTTGTTTATATATATATTTCAAAATTAACTTACATATATTTCAAAATTAATTTCATCTTTCATTCATTTTATATATATATTTCAAAATTTATTTTACACATTTGTTCCTATATCTATAAGGTTACAAAAAACTGTTTTGAACCCCAAAACAATTTCGTTCGCAACTTCTGACAAAATCTCTTGAAAATTGAAATTTTAAGCACTACTTTTGAGGAAAGTTCTAGAAAATTGAAATTTAGGGCACAATTTTTAATCAAAACTCTTGGAAATTTTGTGTGCAACTTCTGGATTTGTGTGCAAATTTTTCAGAGACAAATTTATACCATACCAATGATTTTTAAACTATGCAGATTTCAAAAATTAATTCTTTCATATTCATACTTTTAGAAAAAAAATTTTCAAAGTATTTTTTAATATTTGGTATATAAATTAATATTCCAGACTCCTTTATCTTAAACAGTCTAGCATGTCCAGGGCCAGATTAAGCGTATGCGGGGCCCTAGGCCATTCAAATTTTTGGGACCCTTAGATTAAAATTTTTTTCTCGTATATTTTTTGTTTATTCAAATATAAAAGTATTTATATATCTTTTCATTTAAGAAAGCAAATTTAAAATAATTGTTAAATTAGAACTAAAAAACTTATAGTATTTTATTAATATATATTTGAAATTGATTTTTTTTAAAAAAATCATTGTTTTTCTTAATTTTTTAAAATTTATTTTCAAACGTTTTTTTTTAAGGGAGCGCCTAATCATTGGGGGCCATGTCTGACCTAATGGGTTAATCCGACCCTGAACATATCTTACAAAAATGTAAGTCTTCATCGTGCAAAAATCTTCATCTTGCGTGTAAAAGCATTTTTTTGAATTTTTTGAACACCTATGAAATCAATAATAAATTAATATTCCAGACTCCTTTTTTTCCAAAGATTAAATTAACAAAACTTCTCATTGCTCAAAACCGAACACACTATGTTTCTTCCTATGTCATAAAATAAATGTTTTTTTTTTCTTTCTTAATTTTATTCGCTCTCTGCCGAACCTTGGTTGGAAAGGATAAGCCATAAAACTACCATAAAACCTCAAACAAGAGTACCTCTCAATAAAAGACAATTTCTTATAGTTATGTACGCAATCTATTTTCTTCGGTAATCCTCCTAATCTCAGTAAGTAGAACTGCAAATACCCTTTTCTTGACTTAATCTTTATTACTTCGTTACCTAATTTCCTCAGCCAAGTAGAATATTTAACTTAATTACAAACTATAGCGGTAGAACTAAATAAGCTTTCAAATTCTGCACGTTTTAGAAGATATTGCTTTAGAATAATTTTAGCTTTCAAATTTTAGAAGCTATTGCTCTAGAATAAATTTAGTTTTCAAATTTTAGAAGCTCTTGCTTTAGTGTAATATTAGTTTTCAAATTTAAGAAGCTATTGCTTTAGAAAATATTTTGCTTTAAAATTTTAGAAACTATTGCTTTAGAATGAATTTAGCTTTTTCAAATTTTAAAAGGTACTGCTTTAGAATAAAATTAATTTTCAAATTTTAGAAGCTATTGCTTTGGAATAATGTTAGCTTTCAATCCATCTCTGTAAAATAATTCATGTTTTTTTGCAAACTATTGCTGCGAAATAAAACTATATTTTTAATTTCAAACAACTTGCAAAATTTTGCCGCAGAATAAGATTAACTTTCAGATTTTTACAAACTGGTATTATAAAATGAAATAAACTTTCAAATTTTATACAACTTAGAAATTATTGCTTTAGGGGAAAAAATTAACTTTCAATTTTTTATCACTTTTACAGATTTTTCAGTACAACAAAACCATTTTTCACATTTTTTTACAACATCCGAAAGACACATATAGACATTTTATATCCAATAATTTTTTAAAAATTTATATGCTAATATTAAGAGATTTTTTAGTCTTTAATCCTTTGCTTTAGAAGGCCACATTTTTTTAATATTGTTGTGTTGTGCTAAAATACTTTAAATATTGAGATTGATATATAAAAAGAAATTCATTTAACGACTCATTTTTTGGTGGGTATTTTCGAAATTTAACCTACTTGAAAAATCGGTCATAAACTCTAACTTATATAATTAAATAATTATGTTCTTAAATTTATAAATACTATGTTGATGAATGTCAATAAATTTGATTAGAAAAAGGAACGCATAATACACAAGAGAAAATATAGTTTGTCAGTCTTGACTTTACTGGGACCCACATTTATGTGAACCTATTCATTGGAAGTTATGGTTGCTCGACTGTAGAAAACTTAATGAATTCGAGGATAATTATATTTCCCCCAGTTAAAAACCACTTTTTAGATTAAACAACAACTTATGGGCTTCAATTCACTCATGCTTGAAATAAGAAACTCTGCGTCCACATTTTCTCACTCAATGATTTGCAATGTAAATAACGAAGAAATTGGCGATTAATAGTTAGTCTACGGTAAGAACGCCCCCCGCCTCAAAGTCTGAGGCCGTCTGCTGCTATGGAAACAAGAATAGCACATTTCAGGGAGGGTAGCTTCTCTTCTATCTTGGGCTAGCACAATAGATTGCAAAAAAATCCCCTTTCTCTCATCGACCCGAACCAAAACCTATCCTAAACAATGACTCCACATCCTTACTTGAAATAGTTATATCTCGTTACCATCGCCACGGGTCCAGGCGAATGGCTAGGGGAGTTCTTACTTTAGACAAACTATACGATAGTCAGTTTTTATCTTTTCCAGTCAACACTTTACAGTTTCTCTAAAACAATATGTAACTCAAAAACGCCATTCATTCTAAAATATTAAAATTTGAAAATGATTCCAAAAAATAAGTTATTCAAAGCATCGTTTGTTCTTAAAAACGGAGTTATAATAGCATTTTTAAAAAAAAAATAGAATTACATTTTAAAATTAATGAAATGAAACATATCAATTAAAGGAATTGCTAAAATGAAACCCATCAATAAAATTAAATGAATTAATCAATTAATATAATGAAATGAATCCCGTCTGTTCTTTAGGTAATAAAATATACGCTTATTTGTGCAAAATTTCAATAGCAGTGATTTAGAAATAAAGAAAAAAAAAAGCTCCAGCATGCGATATATTTTTTTATATTCAAGAACAATTAAAACGGGGTGTTATAAGAAAACTAATTTGATTCTCACTTTATTCGATTTTCAAAAACACGAAAGCTTTCACGGGAAAAGAAAATAAATAAAAACAGGAAACATAATTCATTTTCATTTGAGTATTGGACATTTCACAAGTCTTTTTTATTAACACAATTAGCACTAATGAGCTTGATAAGGGTTATTTTATCATTGATTAAAATAATGATATTCTCTATTATTATTATCATAAAAAAAGACCAATACTATTCAAATGTTGAGCTTTTCCACAGAGTAGTGACATTAAAAGGTTGAGCATTTCAATTTTATTTAATGAAACATAGTAACTGTGCACTTCCGATTTTCACAAACTAACCTAGCACAAAGGGATATAATTTAGAGATGCGTATCTTCTTTAGTTAAGAATAAAATAGCAATAATCTGAGAAATAATTTCAGGAAAACCTTCCATTCTAAAAGAAATATCTGAGACGATTTCACTTAATCATTAAATAATTTAAAATGGAATAAACTTTTGCTTTACCTTACAATTCGAAATTTTTTTAATTAATATGAAATGGACTAATAAAACAATTTTTAAAATTTATTTGACATGAAGTACCTTAGTATCGATGCATTTTGTAACAATGTGTGAAAGAATTTCTCGATTCGTTTCAAAACTTTCTACAATCTATGTGAAATGAACGAGTTCAAACTGTCAACCGCTCACGTGACCAAATCATAGGGATCAGAATACGATAATTCCCCGACCGATTTTTCGTCAAAAAATTTTTTTTGTTTATTTAGAGTAAAATTTGAGTTGGTTTCCGTAACTTAATTCCACTCTAAATATTGGATTGTTAGGAAAGTAATTTCACGTTTTTCTTATGAAAATGAAAGATTATTTTTGATAGTGAATACTAGGAGAAAAAGATCCCTGTTCGCTACCGCTCACCAACTCCGATGATTGCATAGCAATAATTTTTGCTTCTCGGCAAAAAAAGTTTTTTTTTTTTTTTTTTTTTTTTTTTTTTTTTTTTTTTACAAAAGGTGAAATTATTCTCTTAACATGTATATACTAAAACTTACTATACTTGCACTAAAACTACTTAAATAATGTGTGCCAAATTTTACTTAATACAGTGCACTCCCGATTATCCGGGTTAATCACCGGGACAGGTCACACGGACAATCGAAAAACACGGATAATCCGAAAACTCCTTTTATTAAAGAAAAATTCAATATGAGTACAAAAAATATAAAAATTACTGACATTTGCATGCATAACATCAAACTAGGAATTTTCCTTATTAAAAATGAGTAATGCGTCTTCGCCATATATCGATACACATATTTCACGAACAGCAGTAATGTCACTGTAATCAAATCCTCCCATATAATCTAATAAAGTTTCCACGGAGCAGCAGAATGAGAAATTGTATTTGCCTCATTTACTACATCTTCTACATCAGTTGCTATCATCACTATTTGATTTAACAACATAACGATGTCTTCATCAGTCAAATACTGGAAGTCAGGCTCACATGCATCACTTTGAAACCAATCTTCTAAATTTTCTTCATCAAAAATTTCGAAACCTTCGATTTCTTTTGCTTGTTCGAGAATACTTTTATCATATTTTTCTTGAACATCTGAAGAGGATTGTTCATCAAGCGGTATGATCTTTCTCCAAGATCGTGATAACGTAGACGATTTTACCTTTGACCATGCTGCTGATATTCCATATACTGCAATCCAATAACGAATATTGCTTCCAAAAATTTGGTAGTGCTATAACTTCATGAATTAAATATTTTTAATCTTGAAAATGTTTCTCTTTATATTTTTTGTGTGACTCCGGAATGAGCACGGATAATCCGCGCACGGATAATCGAGAGTGTACTGTACTTGCATTGATTAATGCTTTTATTTTTTCTTCAGAAACCTAAACAGGTGTAGTGCATATTCATGTTTTTTAATCGAAATTTTGTAAACCAGTTTTGACACTGGTGTATTGTCAATACATCTTCTCAATACACATCGGCTCATTTAATTTTTTCTTTGCTTAAACAGCATTTTTAACTTTTTGATAGTAAAAAAGTAAAACATGCCGATAAATGAATTATATATATAAAACTATAATATATAAAATTATATATTAATGATATTCGAAAGGCGACCCACCCAAAACTACAGAATGGAATCAAATCAAACTCCTTCCAATATCAACTTTCAAAATTTACTTATATTGATTATACGGCTTAAGTGTAAAGTTGGTGGTGAAAAAATATAATTTAGTCCTCAGTTCGAAAAAAAAAAAAAAAAAAACGAAATTACTTTCCGAAGAGCCCAGTAATTACCATATTTGAGGTCACCCCACTAAACTATTAAGACTAGCAATCGTTAGAACAAAAGTTGTTCAGGTTGATATGCTTTTTTTTTTTAATTATTATTTTGCAAACGGTACAATTATCTTTCGGCTAAAAATAAAACTAATGTTTACAGTTGTTTTCTCCTTGAAACGAGAAAAATTTCCCTTAAATGTGTTTAGTTTTTAAATGTGTAAGATATTCATACCCAATATAGAAGCAAATGTAATACAAATGCTCGTATTCAATTCAACATGGACACTCCGAAAAATTAATTTTATCAGAAGAAAATGAATGGAATTTAACTTATTTTTAAGATTTATTTCCATTTATTCATTCACTCAGGTGCCAAAATATATTGAAAATATTTCGCATATTCTATTCTATACATTGGTCATTTAACGATATTTCCAGAAAGAAATCTTTTTCGAGTTTTAATACCAATTATTCGTTAACGAATTCAGGGAAAGAAATGATTTGTATATGAAACTAAATTATTTGTCTTAATATTTTACTCACATACCTACGAAATAAAACCTAATAAAATTTTTCAAAGCTGGTAATGACATGCATTTTTTTTTCAGACAAAATATTTTTGGAGTTCTTTATTTAAGTAATTAATTTGTCTTACTACAGTAAAAAAATACAATAATTAACAGCATTATTCAATTCTTTTAAAATCAAATTGGACTTCTTATTATCAATTTTTTATAATTTATGGTCATGAAATGCAGCACGAACACCGCAGTCTTTTTCTCCTTTTTATGGGTAAAATCTTCCAAACTATAATTTATAAAATTTGCACCTATTCTCAGTTATTTAGATCTAACAATTATTGTTAAATTTTTGAATATGAATGAAAAAGAAATTTTTCTTAAAACAAATTTATTCGGATTTTATATTTTAGCACAAATATAGTTCCGACCAATTAACAGACATTTCATAACATTTAACATTTCATAATTAGCAACTATTGTGCTGTTTTTTATTATATAATTGAGAAACGCCAAAATATTTTTGTTTGTAATTAGAGCTTTACTATATCTCATTTTATCACGACTATTCTATTTTATCAGCATTTTATTTTTTAATCACCTATGCAGTTTAAAAAAAAAAAAGAACTAACCTTAAATGACATAACTGTTTGTTATTTTATCTTTATCCTTTTTAAATTCTTATCCCGGAACTATTTTAAATCATTAATACGAGAATAACTCTCATTATAAGCATTCATTTTTTAGTTACAGTTTAGAATTAGCCCTGAATGACATTCGTTATTATCTTTATTTTATATAAACATTCAGATTACGTATTGGAAATTAAGATAACTTTTATCGAACAATGCAGAGAATCGTCGACCACATTAAGAGATGACGTTATTTTAATTGTAAAAAAGTTATCGATTTTAATTAAAGGCATGAAAGAAACATATATTCTCACTACAAGTAGTGAAACTTATACTGTAATCGCTACTCTAAGTGACGGAATTAAGGTGTGTGATTGGGAGTTGCATTGACTAATTGAAGATTGAGATGAAAACAGGACAATGAAAATGACAGTTGAAGAGGAAAACTGGATCATAATTATAATAAAACTTTTAATTATTAGTATTTGTAGAGCTCGAGATACAAAAATTATATTTTATCCATAAAAAGACTTAATACGACTCTAAGTTAAATAATAAATTTTGTATAATAATAAGGAGTGGCAAAGGAAGATAAATCCCCCATGACCAGCCTAATCGAAAGCCAAATTAAAAAGCGATTGAATTGTTCCCAACGGACAGTTGGGAGCATAGGAAGAGATCCAAGATTGGCAATTTATAGAAAGATAACCAAAAACAAAGGCAATTCATATTAATTTGAAAATAATTTGGTGAAAGAAAATCGCCTAAGAGACTGTGAGAATTAGCATAACCATGTAACTGAAACATTTTTGTGGTAAGAAATAAAGAGTTAAAAATTTATAAATAGATTTTTGTTTTCAATTGAGTCGTGACAGTGAATGAATGAGTCTTACATTTGCATTGAAATAAAAAGTTAGCTGTTACATTGATTCTTAAGAAAAGGATAAAATATTTTATAATTGCTTTTTATAAATTATAATAAAAATTAAATAATTGGTTTAGTTTAATTAGAATTCGGTTAAGAATTATTAAAAAAAATAAGTTTAAGAAATTTTAAAAGCTGAGAAATATGTAATGTTTATTGTGGCATCACAGCTACTGTTTTTCGTAGTTAGTAGTGCAGTGTGCTACTTTTTTTTAAATTTTATTTATTTTTTATTTCTTGTTCATGTAAACATGAGTGAATAATTCTTAATTACTCCCTTATATTTAATGGAAGCCAATTTTAACTCAAAACCATAGGTATAAATTTATTTCTCCAGCAAAATTTGTGTCCGTAAAGCAGTGAAATAATCACTACAATTCCAAAGTAGTTTGTAGTCACAACATTTTTGAAGAAAAAAAATAGTTGTTCTAGTTAATTACATTTGTAACAAAATAGTTGTACTAAACTGCAAAAATAATGTATTTTTTCCGACATCTGCCTACATATGCGAGATACGAGAAATCAAGCTTGAATTTCATCACATATTTAGCGACTCGTGCAGTTTACAGTTAAAACTAGCCATGTGTCATTATATGAAGCATTTATTTTATCACAATTTTCTTTTTAGTCGCCGAGATAAAATGAGAGAATTTATCAGTAAGTAGCATTAAAAATGTTCATCATTTGATTCCTAAACTGCAGTTCAATAGAAGGGAATGAACTGTGTCACTAAGACAAAGATAGTTGCAAAATAAAAAAATAAAATGGGTGAAAAGAAAATACACAGCTGCTAAAACCTTCGCAAGATGTGACAAAAATAGAAAGACAAAAAATCTTACGTACTATAATCTTACGTAATCCTGATCGAGCAAAAACAAAAGTTTTCTATAATTGAAAAACACTAATAAACTAAATTTAGATTTCAGTTTTTTAGATTAGTATTTCAGTCAAAAAATTTTATAAAAATTTTTATGCACCACCTTCATTTTCCAAAAAGCCTTACAAACTTGAAATTTCTTAAAAAACAACAAAATTTTGAAAATTCAGAAAATTTCCAAAAGTTTAAGGTTTAAAATAAACTACCTCACAAAAGTTACATTCAATGAAGTATTGCTAGTAAAATTTTTTCAGAATTTTTCCGCTTTATTTTCCTTACCTAAAAAACAGCAGTAAAATGTACAAAATTTACGAAAAAAAATTTTTAAATTTTGTGAGATTTTAAAAAATTATTAGATGAAAATAAACCATCTCGCAAACGTTGAGTACAAACGTGTGACATATTTTTCGTGAATAGTTTCGAAATTTTTATACTTCATTTTTCTTTTTTCCTCAGTATCAAACAATGAAGTTTTTATTTATTTTTAACTACTACTGTAAAAGTAAAAGAAAAGAAGACAAGAAAAACCAATGAGTTTGTCATAGGATTGCAGAAGCAGCCTTAATGATTGATTGACAATCAATATTAATCCACATCGGAGAATATACTTTCATATAAAAGATGTTAATTCTATTAAGTGGGTCGATGGACCTCAGCTATTTATGTAAACACAAAAAACTCGGAGCCGTAGCGAATCATCTTGCATTCGAAAGTTTTCCAGGGCTTAATGGTTGGGTGGACACTTACCGGAAGAGAGCGTCTGGTTTATATTCCATAAATATTTGTGTGATCTGACCTGAGATGGCATATTCTCTCATTTCTGGCTAATGTACTTTTATCGGTTGAAAACTAAGAAATTTAAGGTTTTCGCAGTTGACCAAATTCTTGCTGTATTTACAAACAAGAAACTGTTCAACCGTGAACACTGTAACGTATTTCTCAACAAACATACAGACAAACGTGGTAATAAACAAAAACAATTTATTTAAACATAAAAAAAATTTAAAAAAACACAAATTTTCATTCATGACTCTATAGCAGAGAGGAGAGGATCTCCTACAACTTACCATCTTAAAAATCACTGACTGACTGACTATCACGCATGCGCAGTTCGTTTCTGTTCAGTTGTGGTTAGGGAGATATTACAACACCTTCAGGTTGTTAATTTTCAACCGATAGAAAGAAATTTACCAGAGATGGAAGAATACGAGATTTACGATTTCAGATATTTATTAAAAATAAATCGGGAGCTTTCTTTCATTAAGTATCAGCTAAATCTGGCATCATTAAGCTTCGAGAAACCTTCGAACGCAAGAGTTTTTTGAGTTTACATAAATAGCTGAGATCCATGGACCCATTTAATAGAATTAGCATCTTTTATTATGAAAGTATATTCTCCGATGTGGATTTATATCGAACGTGAATCAATCATATTAAGGTTGCTTCTGCGATCCCAAGGCAAACTCATTGGTTTTTTCATGTTTTCTTTTCTTTTACACTTACAGAATTATTTAAAAAGAAAAAGGGGAAAAAAATACTTCCGTGTTTTGGTACTAAGGAAAAAAGAAAATGAAGCAGAATAATTTCGATCATGGGGAATATTTCAGTAACTATACAACGTTTCAGAGAGAGAGTTTATTTTCATCTGATAATTTTTTTCAAAAATCTTTTAATTTTATTATTTTTTTTCGTAAATTTTTAAAATTTACTGTGCTACAGGAAATGAAAATATTGAAGAAAAATTATGAAAAATTTCATTAACAATGCTTCATTAAATATACAACTTTTTAAAAGTAAATTGTTTTTAACCATAAACTTTTGAAAGTTTCTGAAAAAGTAAATGCTTTTGTGGAGATGGGGAATAAAAATTATTAAAAAATTCAGTGCTTATGCTAGACTTTTTGGGAGTTTCAGTTAGTAAAAACCTAATTATTTTTTTTTTTTTTACTTCACTCTATTACATACATCTGAAGTTGTGCACGTGATGTTTAAGAACTGTCTTTCTACAAAATATATGTCAGGACCAGGATAGCCTGGTTGGTAGGGCACTGGGCCCATGTCTAAAAAGCCTTGGGTTCGATCCCCGCCTGCCGAAGACTCCCCGTGTCGTAAATGGTGACTGATGCGCGTTAAATCTTTCGGGGTCACAAAGTCCTCCCAGTTCCCATAACAAACCAACACCCCTGGGGATACTGATCCAGGAGTTTCCTTCTTTTCTGGATTCGGTTCAAAATTACAAGGCTACGGAGTTGAACATTGGTAGTCGTAAACACAGAACTGGGTCGGCTGTTCAACGACGATTAAGAAAAAAATTTTAAAAATTGTAAATCAGATTTAGAAAAATATATGATTATTTCCAACTTCTTTGACAATTTTTTTTAGTGCAACATCAAACTTCGGAAAAAGATAGTTCCATTAAATCCAATGTGATAAACAATTCTTATCGAAAGGGATTCATAGCCTTATTTTCCAACTACTCAATAAAACGTACTTCAGTGGTGAGTTTCGTCAGAAGGGTGAAATGTACAGAATACTTGTCAAGAGTCATTTTGAAGCAACACATCACTTCTCATTCAATCAAAGAGAACTACAGTGGAGAAAAATTTTCGACTTTAAGATGCTCTTTAAGTAGTCCCATTATTTAAAAAGATTGATTCATATTTTCTGCTTTAAATTCCATGGTGTGTAAAAATCATTTTTATGTACTTGCAAAATAGTTTTCAAAACGGTATCTCTGGAAGAAACTCATTAGGAAATACGCTAATTATTTATTTATAAGGTCTGTCTCTAATTAATAGTTTTATGCTTTTAAGGATTATTTAAAACTTAAGTCAAATAATTTAAGATTTTTTTACATCTCTCATAAACAAAAACGTAAAATTATATAATGCTAGATTCACCCAACTTTAATCGTGCAATTCTAAGAAACTTTAAAGTTTTGATCGAGTTTCATATAGTGATTACCTAGTAGAGTTAGTCAACAATTGGCGGTCGATTTCACTAATTTTGAAGTAAAATTATGCCAGTTCTTTACAATGCGAATGTTTAACTCATACCTAGGACATAAATTTATTTTCTTTCATTTTAAATGAGCAAAATTTTGAAATTTTAATTGAGATGCTTTATTTTTAATTTAATGGAGTTTATTATATATCAATTATTATGCTCACTTATGTTATTAAATATCATTTATCATATTCGATGGAGTTTTACTCACTATTGATAGACAAAAAAAACGTGGCTTTTTAAAAAGTAAAGGATAAAAGTGCTATTTTTTTTCTCTTTCATGAAAAAAATAGAGATCTTGATGAAGTATGAATAAAATGTAAAAATACAAACTAGTTAAATGAGATTTTAAGTACACGAAGATATAAAATAATAAAAGATTTTAAATAAGAAAAAGAAGTGTTTTTTTCCCCAATATTTACTGTACTTTTTATCCTCAGCTAGTAACAAAAGTACAAATAAAAGTTTGCACTTCCATCACTTGTAGCAAAAATACTCATACAGTTACAAATTAAGAATGCAAAAAGAACACGCTTTTGAAATGATTAAAATTGTTATAACTCTTTCCCGTATGCTACTGTTCCAAAACATTAAGGTATTCTTCAACTGATAGAAAATAGTTGTAATGGTAACATCGCAATAGACTTTTCAAATAGGAGAGTGCTTCAATTACTTTCAACTTTGAAATTATAATTAGCCATTAAACAACAAATATTTTTAATAAACGTCTATCTTTAAAGAATTGAAATAAATGAAATTTCAGTTTTAATAGCTACTCAAAACTCGGAATTCCGATCAAATCTTTTAATCGAATTCAGCTGGTCTAGTTCGAGGCGATCAATGTCTCTAACATGATCTTGCAGATAAAATTTTTTTAAATGTTCACTTCAATGGCAAATGTTTTTGATGAAAATTCATCATTTCAGTGCCAGCAAAAAAAAATTAATGCTTCTATTGGTTTTGACCTTGTCAAAAGTGTAACATTTGTTTCAAATCATGTTTATTGTGAATTTTTTAAAAATATAAAATTGCATTGTTGTATTTAATGAAAAATGGTGGTTTCATTAATTTCTCTATAAGTTTTTATTGCTAATTTACTTGGTACATATGGTATAGATAGGCTTCCAGCACTGAAAGTTCGTATTTTTAACTAATCTCTTAAATTTAGGTATACAAGGTCGCTTCGGTTTATTTATACGAGGTATTTATTTTATTTATTTATTTTTTAATTATGGTGTGCCAAAACTTTAGTTCCTTGCATAACTATCCGTAGTGTAATACAGAATAAAATGAATGTTTTTATTTCCATTGATCTCGTCAGAATTTCTTTTTCTAAATATTTTCTAATATGTAATAATAAATTTGTCAGGATTTCCCCGGATGCCCCTTATTGGCGCAGGGTGGGGTTAAATTAAATTATTTTTCCAAATACTGTATATACCGTAAACCGGGGCGAGTCTACCCATTTTTTCAGTTTGTCAACTTTCAAGTGGTCAAACTTTTGTAAATATTAAAGAAAAAAGGCTTTTAATAGGTGTTTCGGAATCGCTATTTATCCCTCTTTAAAGCTGTGAAATCGATTTTAGAAAACATTAACAGTTACGCTGTTACTGTATATTTTTTATAGAACTGCTGACAAATCTCTCGTATGGGGCGAGTCTACCCATTCAACTAAAATGAATGTTAACATTGTAAATAATCAAATTTTACTATTAAATTGCTATTTTTGTTACTATATAGGATATTTATGAAGTAAAATTCATAACTTTATAATATATTCCATTTTTTTATTCATGAAATAACACAAATTGAGTATTTGATCGATTATCTCATTTTGATCAGAGTTTTGTTTTTATAATCATTAACATTATAAAATAACATTTTTTTCTGATTATTGCTGATAAAAATGAATTAAAATTAATATAAATTTACAATTAAATAATTAATAAATAATAATAATTAAAGATTATTAACAAAATCGAAATTCAAACATTGGGAATCATGAAAAATCCTTTTCCCATTCTTTTGGGAGGTGTGATTTTTCTTACAATGTTTTCTCGTTAAAATATAATATTAAATAAAAAAAGTTAATTTTGTAATATAAGAATTGAAAAAATAGGTAAAATAAACATATTTATATATACATTTATATTTAACCTATAAATTTTCTTATTAATGATAAATTTATCAATGCAAAATTAAAATAATATACTCAAATTCATTTAAAATGACTTAATTTTAATATAAACAAAGTTTTAAATTATATTATTATGCTTTATTAAAGCTTAATACGAATGGGTAGACTCGCCCCGCAAATTCTGGCTTTTTGTTTACAACAGCAAAACTTACATTCTTTTTGTTTTTTTTCATATAAAATTAATGTAATCTTAGTCTTAGATAAGTTTATCCCTTCACCAAAGTGAAAATAGTAATAATAATAATATACTTACGGAGCACCAACTAAAAGTTTGCTGATTTTCAATACAAATCTCTCAAAAGACGTTTGAACAGGTCGGTTAAAAAGACACCAAATAAATAAAAACGGATCAAACTACTACAGCGCCATCTTCCTTAAAGCCTGAACTAAGTCCTCCGTCGGTAAAATTTTTTTTATTTGCAATTTAAAATAGTGAAAATTAAATAAAACTTAAATGGGTAGACTCGCCCCTGTATGGGTAGACTCGCCCCGGTTTACGGTAATTTGTTTTACATATGCAAAAAGATAAAATTCAGTGCCAGCGATATAAAGTTTAGATAAACATAATTAATGAAAATCATGCATAAAATCTACCCAAGTACTTTAATACGAAGTTAAGTCTCAGGTGTTAATAATATTAAAGAAAAATAAAGATAAATTACTATCCACTGTCAAAGTTATTTTTGATTTGAGTTGTAGTATAGACTTCTTTATTTTTGAATTACACTTCTTCGGTGCCCTATGGATAAAGGAATAAACAATTCATTCTTTTAAATTAAGCAAGATAATTTCTCATGCATTTCATAGCCTAATTTTAAATTACAATTTAGAATTGCATAAATGTTAGCCCCAGATTTCAAAGTTTTCTTCAAATAAACATAAACCAGAATCCCGTTCTTTCTTTATAATAATAAAAATAATCTAACTAATTTATACTCAATTTCTTGAATATTTCATAAGAATTAATGCAATTGAAATAAAATAAACCAATAATACTTTGTATTGCATTCTTGTAGTTATGAAATGTTTAAATACCTCGAAACCTTTATAAGATTAAATTCAATCATAAATCATTTTCAGTGATCATATAAACACCATTGATATGTCTAAACTATGAATCCTTTGTGATATTTATAATTTCATATTTAATACAACACAAAAATAATGAGAATTACGCTCTGTTTAACATACTAATGAAATCATTATAATATTCTAATAATTACATTATAAGGAACCTTGCAAGTATTTTTAATATAAGATTGCAATACTAATTTCATTGCATCGTAAACTAGAAATCGTTTTCTAGTGAAGAAATAAAGCAAGAAAAAAATCTGTATGAAAGGAACGTTAAATTTCTGATGTAGAATTCATGGCAATATTTCCATGAGCAATATTAATGAGAAATAAATTTTTAGAAAAAAAATTAAAATTTTTTTATTAACATTATATAGTGCGCGTTTTTATTTTTTTCTACGAAATATTTTAAAAAGACCTACAACTTGGCTCGTTTTTTTTCCACCCAGAAATATGCTGGAAAGATCAATTTTAAAGCCAATACTCACCAAATAAAAGGGTCATCATATCGGCTATCGCCAAATTGAAGAGGTAGCAGTTTGTAGCCGTCTGCATATACTGATTTCGACCGATCACAACACATGTACAAACATTGCCCACAATTCCAGAAAGGAATATAAGAGAATAAACTACTGTTAAAGGAATGAGCCAGTTCAGGGCCAATCTTTTGGGTCCAAGACTTTTCGTCACATAGTCTTCTATATCTATAGAATCCACCAAAGTTTCGTTCCACGCACTCATATTAAATGGCATTTCAATCGCCCATTGCTTAACATATTAGGACACAACTCCAATCACCCATTGCTGAACAATTTTAGATGAAGAGAATCAGGTCCCGTTTCGAAACTTGTCGTGTAAAGCACTGTAGAAAAACAATTTAGACGGTTTTTTAATCCATTTGATGTTAAGCATGGTGATGTGACCTTTTCAATCACTGTGTGGAAGGGCAGGGAAGAATTATCGAAAGGCTCGCAAGACATTTAATCGCTGAAGAGACGGATTCAATTTCAAAAAAGCACTTTAGAAAGGCAGAGAGACTATATGGATGCGGATTAGTTTGAGGATGGTAAGGCAGCTTTCAAGGAATGAATGAAAAAGGGAATGTAAAAAAGAAGGCAGCGCGGTTTCAGAAAGGCAAGAAGCTAAAGGCAATTCCTATTCAATATGGATAAATATGTTCCGATGCACAGTTCATCCTATTGCGTAGACGATTTTTATTCATTTAAGCCCTGTTTGGTCTGTGTTCAATATTCACAGAACAGCCAAATTAATTTTAATTAAAATCATATTTAATTTAAAACATATCCTAATCGATTCTTAATTTGAATTTTGATGGTAGATTCTATAACGACTTTGATGATCAAATCTTTTTTTTTAAATATAAATGATGGTTCCTATTTCAATCTTTATGAGCGTACACGCACTGCATACTTGTGAGGCACAATTATTATTCACAAAATATTTTCCTGTGTGTATCCTGTATGCATGAACACAATTGTAATCCTGTTTACACGGGATATCACAGTTGACTTTTCCAGTAGCTTCCAGTGTTTAAATGGGAATGACACCAATCTTTATTTATCCCATGGTGAATCCGCCGAGTAGTCCATAGCCGATGCCAATTTCTTCGCGAATAAATTTTGTTGCAGTTGCTTCTCTATCTAAATGTTACCTGAGGGAACATCAGAAGATTTTCCTGTGAAAGTTTTTTGTTTTTTTATTCGTGTCGCTGGCATTCGGCATGGTAGGTATCATCCGACCACCGCAGAATGAAATTCCACTTAAGTTGGGGTCGCCCAGGGTGTGGGAGGGAAGGTCGACTGCAGCGCCAAGATCGATGGAAAGAATGAATGAATGGCAGAGCTCCCATTGGCCATCATTCAGATCCTTTTCCTTCGTCGTGCCCCGAAATCTCTCTTCTTTTCCGGCACGAGTTAGATCAACGTCCCATATATATATATATATTTTATTTTTATTTTGGGACAGAAGAAATTGTATCATTCTTTTGAACTAATTTTCCTCATCCATGCCAGAGGATGCGCATCTTTTAAAACAAGATAAGAACTTTTTCTTCTCCATCATCAGTGAAGTTCCGAACACATAAGAATAATTTTTTTTCTCTCTCTCGATATTATAATAGATTGGATAAAACGGAAAATAAATGAATTGATTGAAATTCGAGTTTTACAGACCCTGGCTAAATTATTAGACGAACTATAAGATTCTAATTAAAATCTTAAAAGTAGGGTGATTGATTTCATTTTTTTTATGAATTCCTACTTCACACGCAGCAATATACGGCTTTATTGTTTTTACACGGCTGAAACCGGTTTGAACTTGTTTATGCTCGTGTATCAATTGGTTAACATAGTATTGGAATACGCTGAAAATAAATACAAATAGTAAGTGTATAAAAAATCTCCGAAATAGAATTCCATTGCATGTATGTTTAAATTTAAAAGTATTGCCTATAAACTCGTGCAAAGCATGTCATTTTTAAAAAACTACTGTTCGTCGAATAATTTGATCTAATTATTATAATATACTAATATAATATCGGAGAAAATAAATATTCTATATTTATATAATATATCGTCTGATTTATCCAATCGTCGAATTTATATTATATATATCGTCTGATTTTACCCATCGATAAACGAACGTAAACTGGCTACAGCTTAACTTCTATATGGTTCTATATTCTTCTATATGGCGAAGCATATAGAAGAACATTTTATTTCCTTTCACATCGTTTCATATTCATAATTTTCTCCGTGATTTTAAAGGATTTATTACAAGATTATTATTTATGCAAATTAAAAAAATGTTTTTAAACAGTAAACAAAAACGAAATAAAGAAGGTTTTTTTTTCAAGTTTATTTTACAATCGGCATTTCCAAAACTTGACTCTCAGTTATTTCTTGATTAACATGTAAAGCATTTTCTAAATTTATGTGAATAAGGTTTCATTGGAATCAAGTATAAACAGAGACTTTCCATTCATCGTTTCTGAAACAAAATTGCTAAAGTAAGTTTTAATACTTTTCACAATCTATACACAATTGTTGAGACAAAATGATGAAAAATTTTTTAAAAAATTATAAAAATATGTAAAAAAAATGAAAATAATAAATTTGGAAATACGAAATAAGTATAAATTTTAAATGCAAAAAAAAATTGGTACTGATTACAGAATGTTAAAATGTGAAATTTTTTTTAACTTTCAACATATATTAAAAAAAATAATTGCTTAGAAAGAATAATTATAAAATGATTGATTAGAAAAACGATTACAAAATGATTCATTGGAAAAAACGATTATGAAATGATTGTGCAGAAAAAATGATTAAAAAATGATTGCGTGGAAAAAATGATTACGTGGAAAAAATGATTACGAAATGATTACTTCGAAAAAATGATTGCTAAGAAAAAATGAATGCAAAATGATTGCTTAGAAGAAATTATCACGAAATGATTGCTTAGGAAAAATAATTACAAAATGATTGCTTGGAAAATAGCAAACCACTTTTGAGCAAAAAACACTGTTTTTTTTAATCCTTATTATAAAAATTCAAATAATTAAAACATGGGTTTTCAATAATAACCCCTTCCCTTTTCCGAAAGAACTCATTTTAAATATGTTATATAGTTTTAACCATTGAACTAAAGTTACGAAATTATCCATAGAAACGTATTTCTCTAAATAAGCATATTTTTCGAGGGTTTCAAATTGTTGACTGCCAAAGTATAGAATATAATTCGCAGCAAATCTAAAAAGCAGCATCCCAATAAGAGATGGTTGAGCCTCTTATTGAATTTTTATGTATTTCGCTCAAACTATTGAAGAAAATCAAAAAGTTTTTGCACGCATGCATGAAACTCGTTTATCTAGATATATTTTATACATTATCTCTCTCTGACTCTGTCTATATATACACCGAAGAGCCATTACATTATGACCACCCTCCATCTATAACAATGGGCTCGCCCAGGTTTTCATGGTTTCTCGCCCAGGAACAATGTTTTCATGGGGCACATTAGGACCCACAATCCTCATAGAACAATCTCTGACGTCTGTAAGCTACTTGAACATAGTTGCAGACCAGGTTCACCCATTCATGGCAACAGTTTTTCCGGCGAGGGATGGTGTTTACCAACAGGATAATGCACCATGTCATAAGGGTCGAATCGTCGAGGAACATTCCAATGACTTTCAAGTCATGTCTTGGCCCCCAAATTCACCTGACTTTAATCCAATAGAGCATTTGTGATCCTACTTGGAAAACCAAATTCGTGTTGCCACGCTACCCCCTCGCAATGTGAGGGAATTGCAGGACCAGTTGGTGAGCGCTTGGTACCAGACCTCAGACTACCTATCAGCACCTTGTGGAATCAATGCCAAGGCTGGTGCTAGCAGTTTTGGGGGCTAAAGGTGGTCCTACATGTTATTAGCAGAGTGGTCATAATGTAATGGCTCTTCGGTGTATGTATATCTATATATATATATATACATACACCGAAGAGCCACCGAACACCGGTATGTTTTGGTTCGGGTATGTTTTTTTTTAACATACACCGAAGAGCCACCGAAGAGCATTACTGTTCATATATATATATATATATATATATAAACAGTAATGATTTTCTTTTAATCAAAAGCTTGATATGTTGTTGTTGATGTGTGCCTATTAAGGCAAGGGGTGTGATTGCTCTCGTTTTCCAGTGGCGCCATCTCTGGCCAAGAATTTGACTTCTGCCACACCCATACGTCACGCCTGTTTATAGGGCGGACCCATTCATACATCCATTCATTCATTCACATATCGATATTTTGACCTGAATCAGAGAACGATAAATCTCCAATTAAAGCCAACCCTCAAAGGTATTGATTTGTTATGGGAACATGGAGGGCTTTGCGACTCTACAGATTTAACGTGCATCAGTCACCATTTTACTTCTTCTGTGGTTCATTCGGGTGTCTTCGACCGACGGGGTTCGAACCCATGAACTCTCGGATATGTGCCCAGCACCCTACCGACCAGGCTATCCCGGCCCTAAAAACTTGATATGAAATTGTCAAATTGTTCACGGAAAAAAAAAAATTCGACTTTAATGTTAGATCGTTTAGGAGATGTTCCGTCCCCCCTTTTCTTTAGCTCACAAAGGGATCGTTCAGTTCTTACGTAAGCATGCTTTAGCCAATTTTAGTCTTCGTCCCCCTTTTCAGTATAAGAAAATGAAAATAACAAACCCGTACCATGCTTACCTAAGAATGTCTTTTTTGTTTTTAGCTTAAACTTTGAAATTTGATTTACGGTAATTTTGAGATTTACATTTTGAGATTAAATTCGAACAAACCGCGTAACATTGCTTAAAAGAAAACTTATGTTTCAATTCATGTTATAAAAATTTGTGTAGAATATTCCATATATCCTTTTCTAACCCCAAACGTAACTTTTATTCTTATATCTAAATTTTTCAAATTTAAAAATATTTTACTTTAGTTTTTTCCAAATGTAAATTTTTCCCTAACATTCTGTAAATAAAGCTTATTTTTTTAAAATTTAAAATAAAAATTGAAAGGAATGTGTATTTAATGTCATACGTAAGCGTTGATTATGCCTTACTTCCTCCTTATCTGCAAAAATAAGCTATGTGCTTACATTATACTTGGAACGGTTCCTAATTTGTACTTAAGATTTTTATTTGAATAAGTAGATTATATACTAATTTTATTTTTATAAATTCATAGTTTCATTAGATTACTTATAATGTTTATTAATACAGTCAAACTCCACTATAATGAACCTTCAAAGGACCGAAATTTCGGTTCACTTTGCTATATCCGTTCCGCAAACAATTTTAATTCATCTTTCCATACTCCCCCCCCCCTTTTATTACACATTATTTAAATAAATGACACATAAAATGAAATACAAAATTCAAAATAAAAAGTAATATTTTTAAAAACCACGTTTTTGTAGTGGAGAATAATAATTTTAAAAAAAAATTGAAAAACGAAAAACGTGGGGCACATGAAATACATAACAGTAATGTTATATTAGTGTGTGTATGTGTGCTCTTGAAAATATGTGTATGGTATATCTGTAATTGTAATTGTATGTGAATGTGGATGTGGAATATGTTTGTGTATATGCATATGTATGTGGATGTATATGTGGCTGTGCATGTGTATGAGTAAGAAAATGTGTATATGTATGTGTATATGCACTGTTATGTATTTCATGCGTCCCACGTTTTTGGTTTTCAATTTTTTTTTAATTATTAAAAACCACGTTTTTGTAGTGGAGAATTACTTTTTATTTTGAATTTTTTTTATTTTAAATTATAATTTTTTTAATTTTTATTTTATATTTTTTAAAAATTATTACTTTTAAATTATTATTCTTCACTACAAAAAACGTGGTTTTTAAAGATATATATTTTTATTTAGATTATTTTTCTTAGTCAAGAGCAGTCAAGACTACTACAAGACCACTACTAAAATAATAGAACTTTAATTTTAAATTAGGGATACAAAAATCTTTATAGAAAAACAATACCTTTACGACTTCCATTAGTTTTGTGCTGATGACAACCAAAACAATCTGGAAATGAAT
Source organism: Parasteatoda tepidariorum (assembly GCF_982258835.1). NCBI lineage: Eukaryota > Metazoa > Arthropoda > Arachnida > Araneae > Theridiidae > Parasteatoda > Parasteatoda tepidariorum. The sequence goes on along the minus strand of NC_141755.1, from coordinate 119,460,373 downwards.
GAGGAAAAACTGGATCCTACCACGTGATTTTTCAGCCAATAAAAATACTCCGACAATAAAAATCTTTTCACCTGACATGTAATACTAATTTGAAATAATGGAATCGACAACAAAAGACAATCTCGAAAAAAAAATTTTTTTTAAATTTTAATTTTATTTTACTTTGTATGTCTTTTTTCTCTTCATTTTCATGTATTGTCATCCAATTCTGATCTATGTGCCAAATTTGAAGTTTGTAGCTAGTCGGGAAGTTAGTTTAAAATCGATTACAAAATTCCACCCGGACAGACATACACGAAGGCAAGTTTATATAAACGTGGTAATAAAAATGACTGAAAAATAATACGTAGTAACAAAAATGTGTTAACTTTGATTTTTTATTTCTCTTCTCCTTGCGTACAAAATAAATTAGTAATCTTTAGCTGATGCGCAACATCAGATAGGGAAACACTTCCCGACTCTCCGATAATTATTCCTGAATTTATGTTATTTTGCTTTTTGAACCTGTCTAACCAGCCATTCGAGCACATAAAAGTTGTCTCACCAAATCGCTTGGCAAATTCATCTGCTTTGACTTCAAACATTTGTCCAGGACGATTGCGTCTTCTTTGAATGCTGGACCCATTGAACAATGCTATTCGATAAAGAAACAAACAAGAAAAAATGCTTATTGCTACATTCCATGCAGTATATGGTTTTTAAAAATCGGCATATGCATTTACTTTGAAATAGAAATCTCAAAATGAATACAAAAAAATGAAGAAAATAAATCAGTCTAAGACAGAAAAAAGTTCATAATATCTTGTTTTGGTTCACTAGTTCCACAAAAAATAACATTTTACGTGTGTAGCAAGGCCCGGGAGTTCACTATAAACCGTGTTCACTATAGCGGGGTTTGACGGCATTTAATATTTTTTATCCACAATCCAAATAAAATAGATAAAGGAAGAAAAGATTCACGTCATAAAGAAATCCATTCTAGGTCATCTAAATAAATAAACAGCACGCAAAATCGTTTCTATGTCCGTGCTTTGGATAGTGTCATATAAGACAGCTAACAAATTACGGAATATGCTCCGATGACCATAAAGTAACGTTAATGCGATCTATTTTTAGCTTTATTCACCCCACTATAAAAAACAAATTACTTTTACACAACTTTAAGAACATACATTGCAATGAGGAAAGCATACTTTTAATCATGTTCCATAATTAATCCTCTTCTCAACTATATCTCGCATTCACTACCTCTACCCTACAATAATAGAGGAGATATTTTCAGTTTTTGACATTTTTTCAAAATTTCTCGAGAAATATTTAAAGAATAATTTTATAACCTTAGAGTTGTTAAGGTCACGCGATTTCTTATGATGATCTATACATTTTAAAGCTTTCAGAGGTTTAAGGGACCGACCACAAATTGCGAACGAAATCAAGAATTTTTTGCTACCCTAGACAGAAAATATGGCAATAAGCTTGCAATTTGCATCGATTACTTGAATGTTATTTGCAATATTGCAAAAAATTTCGTAATTTCAGGATAAATGCTTATGGAAATATAGACTTTTTTTATTAAAAAAGAAGAAAAAAAATGTTTTGTCTAACTTTTTTTTTCTTGCTACAACTTTAAAAATATTCAATAAAATTAGACAAAATTTAGACAATTTTTATTTAATAACAAAATTATCATTTTAAAAATTTGAAAAAAAATTCGCTAAAAATGGCACAAGATATGACTATTTAAAGTAATTTTTTCATACTGGGAAGCGAGGAAAAGATCATAATTTTGTAGGGAATTGTGACTAATTAAGAAAATCAGATTTAAATCTGCAAATTTAAAAGCTCTAGAAATTGTGGGGAAAAAAACATTAAAAGATTTAGATAATTGATTGCTACTAAGTAATTAAGTCTACCTGAAAATATAACCTAATCTTCTGTTCGGTAAAGTCAGCACTAGAAGCGAACGATTTTATTTAAATAAATGATAAGAAATGTATTGTTTGTCTACGGCAAGAACTCCCCCCGCAACAATGTCTGAGGCAGTCTGCTGCTATGGAAACAAGAATAGCTCATTTCAGGGAGGGTGGCTTCTCTTCATTCTATAGTCCATTCCACCTTAAGTTGGCACTGGAGAGAAAGGTAGGTAGACCGGATTACATGGAAACTGGGTTACTCTTTAAGTCAGTACGGGGATGAGGTAGCAACAAAGGGAGAGAAAGTGGCCAGTATTGGCGTTTAAGAAAGCAAAACGCCGATTTTTTTCTTTTTAAAAAACCAAGAATCGTACTAAAATTTTGTACAGAATACGAAAAAGAGCACGATTTTTTAGAGCATTTCTCATAATTATTATTTTAAGATACTAGTTGTAAGCTGATTTCTTAATTAGTATTTAAAGAGCAGATTTTCTTATTATGATTTTTTAACTAAACGAAACTAATTTTAAACAGAAAAAAATATATATATTTAAAAATATTCTTTTTTGCTGAAATCTAAGTAAAAAAAGAAAAAAAAGAAATACATAGATGCGCAAAAATACTTTGTTTTAAATATTTATTTTTATATTCTTATTCTTATTTTTTGTAGATTAATGTGCATTAATTTATCCCACATTGGTGATTTGTTGGGGAAGGAAAAGTCAGCATAGGCTGGAAATTATTGATCATGAAAACGATCATACTTATGTTTTATAATACTTACTGTTTTTTTTTTCTTATTATAATTTTTTAATTAAACGAAACTAATTTTAAACAAAAAAAAAATATATTTAAAAAGATTCTTTTTTGCTGAAATCTAAGTAAAAAAAAACGAAATGCATAGATGCGCATAAATACTTTGTTTTAAATATTTATTTTTATATGCTTATTTTTTGTAGATTAATGTATTGGTGTTTTGTTGGGGAAGAAAAAGTCAACATAGGCAGGAAATCATTGATCATGAAAAATATCATACCTATGTTTTTTTAATATTTACTGTTCTTTTTTTTTTTTATAAATAAAAAATTAAAAAAACATTTTCAGAAAAGTTTTTTTTTACTACAAAATTTTTTTTCTTCTGAAATGTATTTGCTTCTAAGAGACAAAAGCACTTACCTGAAAAAAAATAATTAGTATTATCCATATGGGGGCGTACTGTTTGTTTGCCAAATATTCCACCCTCTTAGACTCAACAGGAACTCTTTGAATAACATGATAGCCACCTATCCTGGTGGTTATCATGTTATTCATTTAATATTTTAACAGTTGACAGTTCCTTCTGAAAACTCTTTGTGGGGTAGCCCTGAATTGAATTCAAGCCACAATTTCACATCAGGCGAAATTCTACTTGAATGGGTAGGCGCATTTCTTCAAAAGAAAATACATATTTTGAAATATCAGAACTTTCCTTTACTTTTCAGGACCTTTGCAGGTGAAAGGAGGCTTAAGAGAAAAATCCGTATAATTTGTTATTTAAGTACAGTAGAATTAGTTAGTCTCGAAATATTTCGTCAGATACTGAAATATCTTAATATTTTCTACATAAGAGAAAGGATTTCTCAGCTTTTTGGCCTTTGTATTTCAAAAGTAATTATTAAAATATTGATTGGTTTAAATTAACCTTTCGATGTTTAAATTAAATTAATGATTCAAATTTTGCGTCTTTTTTTAAATTATTTCAATTCCTATACATTTTATTAGTTTATAACTAACGGATTAACACTTCTATTATGGAAATTGTATTTCAGATAATATTTAAAAGTCCATTTAATTGAACAAACTAAAAATCTTAAATTTTTACATTATTTAAGCTCCTATAAAAAGCGAATTGTACTTCAGAACTAAACATGGCGCAAAAGACGCAAAATTTGAATCTTTACAGAGATCGAATAAAGCGAAAACAATTTTTTCTTTTGTCGTAAAAAAATTATAATAAAATCACATGTTGAATTTGCTGCGTTGTTCACACAACACAGCAAATATGCTCAACTGTCATCAGTTTAATAATATTCACCTGTCTATTGGGGTTGTACAGATGAGGTTAATATTTAGAAAATTAAATAATCAAATACAAAAAAAAAAGAAGAAGAAAAAAAAAAAACGAAATAAGAACTGCACAAGAGATAGGACACTTAAGCAAAGCCAAGGCGAATGGAAAAGCTGGCTGACCAGTGTAGAAACATAGCCAATGAGCCAATTCCTTGTCATTGAAAGCTAATTCAGCGCCAAACTAAAACACCTCCTTCTTCTTTGTACATTCGCTTTACTGAGAAGGTATTTATAAGTTAAATATATTTAAACATGAAAAACTTCTAATGAATGTTTCAAGATATACTTTTCTTACTATGCAACATTTATTTATATTTGTACGCGCATTTAAACTGCAATTAATTCCAAAATAGCGAAGAACTACTTTTCAAAAGCGGAGTATTACATTTCCTACCTTTCTCTCCAGTGCCAACTTAAGGTGGAATGGACTATAGGGCTAACACAATAGACCGGAGAAAAAGGTTCCTTTTCTTTCATCGACCGGGAGCCAAAACTTGCCCTAAACAGTGACCCCACACCCCTACTTGAAATAGTTATATCTCGTTACCATAGTCACCGCCACGGGTTCAGACGAATGGCTGGGGAGTTCTTACTGTAGACAAACTATACCGACCAAAGGCACGAAGAAATTTGAGGAAACCTTTTGTCCAAAATGTTCTGACCTACCTCAGCCTTGTACAGAATGTTTTACATTCCAAATAAATTTAAAAAATATTTTTTCATAATTAGTCAATAGTTTTATTACGCCCTATACAACATCTGTCCAAATATTTTCTAAACTCCTTTGTAAGTAATCAAATGAACAATCAACGGGTCAACAATTTTCACAATTTTCCTTTTATTTTGTAGTGATAAGTCAAGTTTGTTGAAAAAATCAGATGCTTAAATTCTTAATTGATTTTAATATTCATGGCATAATTTTTTTCCATTAATTTCATACCATTTTCCTTCATTTTGTAAATCAGAAAATGCTCATACTGATCTTTAGATCTTTAAATATTAACTAAATTTCTTACGTTTAATTAAATAACATTGATTTTAATTAAATTAACTTGTCATATGTGAGTTCTTGCTGGTATTAAGCCAGAGAGCAAATTAATATCACTTACCATATCTCAATATAGCGAGTTCGCTTAATCTTGTAGCTGTCACGTTCTACTTCACAAGTAAAGCTCATTGACGAGTTTTTAGCTTGAAAAATGATCCCAATAAAGATATCGCTACATACAAAGTGAGAAATATCAACAGAGCTTTAATATATGAGCAAACATTGGAATTAATGTGGGGTCCTAATGCATAGTAAAATAACGATCTGTAAAAAAGCTATTAAAACAAGTAATGTTAAAAAAAATTTAGAGTCAATTCCTGCTTAAGTCATCAACAAAAAAATGACTTAATTTAAAATGACTTGATTAACTTCAATCAATGAATTAATATTCGAAAAAAAAACTGTATTAACATCAAGCGTGGTCCGCTACGAGTTTTAAAAAAAATGTATTTGAAATTGAGTGGATGAATGATTTTGTTAACAATTGGGTATAATATAGCCTACGTCACAGGTTGTGTTATTCCTACTAAATTTAACCCATGAACGGCATTTTCTGCGAGCCTAACTTCAAGCCACAAATAAACAAACGAAGTGTTCGATCGTTTAAATAGCTGCTCGCCAGATTTTATTGCATTATAAAGAAAAGTAATTGATATTCGATTTTTGATTAATAATTGATTTATGTGGATAGTGGCATAGAATTTAGCATTGCGTCATGGTAAATGTTATTCCTACTAAGTGGAAGTAGTTGTGTTTTTTTTTTATATTATACCCAATTGAAAATTTGAATAAGACATCGGGAGAACTAATAGTAGGAATTGGAAACAAAAGAAGGCGCGTGGTATCAGAAAAATATAAAAGTATAAATTGGGTTACGTGCTGCCACGTAATGCTCTTAATTGAATTTATCTGACACAGCGAATATAAAATAACTAGTGGACTGCGCCCCCTGCTCGCTAACGCTCGCCAACCCCCGAAAATTGCTGCGCAATCTTATATGGTTTGCTTCGCTCGCTACTAATTCAGGTACATTGCAAATGCACAAAATTCTAAGAATTCAAAACAATCATTCAAATCCATATAACAACTTTTTTTTTAAAAAAAAAATTACATCTTTTTAGTAAATACTAAGTCATTAAAATAAATTTGAATTCAAATAAAGACTCTGTGACTGAGACTCATTTTTCAATGAGTAACTAATAACAATAATAAAACAAATAAATTCGTGATGTAAATCAAAAATCGTCAAATAAATTCGTAATATATAAATTCGTGAAAGAAAGCGCTTTTGACAAAATACTAAAATAGAGATCTGTCGACAAAGACTACTCACTTCTGCCTAGCTTAATAGTATGAGATTGCCACGGCTGAATTGTTATTTCAGTTTCCGTTTTCGAAAGCGCTATATGTTGAGCCACCTCAACTGGATTTGGCATGTGGCATTTTTAGCAGCAATCATGGGTCGATTTTCTAGCGTTGCCATTCGGGGGGTTGTAATGAGCCTTTTTTTTGTCGCCGTGTAAGAGAAATATATATATATAGATTAAATATCTAAATGCGCGCTATAAACTATTTTTTTTGTTCAAATGTGAAAAACTGAATTACTTATGGTAAAATTTAAAACAATGACTAACGAACGCGTAACCCATCAGAAAATTCCATTTCGTTTTTCGCTCCTCCCTATTCAATTAATATTTGAAAACAACTGAATTAGCATCAAGAGTTATCCACAACAAGTTTAAAAAAATTTATTTTAACTAGAGTGGACGAATAAAAAATATTTCAGTAACGATTGAAAATTTGAACCATATATAGTGTGAACTAATAGTGAAAATGGAAAAAATCGTCAGTTCATAAAACGCACTATCAATCTAAATTTAAAATTCATAGAACTCTTCGAGCCATAAATAATCTCTCTGTCTAACTTGTTTAAAATCATAATTTTTAAATACAAAATTAAAATGTTATTTTAGGTCAATTAATTTTTGAGAGGCTTTTACTACATTTTCTCAAATGGCCATATTTTGAATCCAAATGAAGCATATTTTTCAGTTGCATTATCAACTTACGGGTTGATTAGTTTTCTATAACGCCCTTCCACCAACAACATAAATTTTTTATTGCTGATTGGAAGCTAGTTTCTTGCGTCCAAACCTAAAAAGAAAGAAGCAGTCAAGATGCGAGGACAACATTTTCTCTTATGCATTCTTTCCTTTCTCATTGCTTTTATAAATACAGTTCGACTATTCCAGGGGTGGCGAACCTTTATACACCAACGTGCCCTTTTTTTCTAAAAAATTGTTTAATGAGGTCATAGACGTGCCGTCAAATAGTTTTGACTTCGTGATTATTGGGAAAATAATAATACTAAATACTATCAACTCAAAACTCGTTATTTACATTGAAAAAAAAAACATTTTGCAATGTCTCAGTTATACGCGTTATTCAACGTTAACATCAGTGTGACTTCTGTTGCTACAGATTAGATGACAAATAACTTAGATTAGGTTGCAAGATGTTAGTTTAAGCAGGACTGTTAATTTTTTTGCTAGTTATTTATTGTTAGCTTGTTTTTTATGGTTATTAGTTGTTTTTTAGCATTAATTGTTAATTTTTGTATTAATAATTGTTTATTATTTTGTGAGCTTTTTGTGAATTTTAATTTAATTGTTACATATGCTTCATAGTGTAATAACATTTGTGTAATAACAATTCATAGTGTAATAACAAATGTGATTGGTGGCGTGCCCAAAATATTGTGTCGGGTGCTATAAATGGCACGCGTGCCATTGGTTCGCCATCCCTGGACTATTCAGTATCTAATAAGGACAGAACTCCGTGACCAATTCCTTAGAGTGGAAAGCAACCCACCAAAAATTCTAGTCAAATTAAATTTAGACAAATAAATCTCTTTTACAGTCAGTTATTATCTTATAAAATATTTCAGCATAACTTTATGAGGAGAAAAAAGCTCTACAAAGGAGAAAAAGTTAGTTATAAAAATTTAAAAGTTTTTTGGAGAATTGAAGAAATTCTTAATTTAGAACTTAATGATGTATCTATTTTTAAGCGTTTAGAACAAAGTAAAATTAAAAATCACGAGCGTAGTCTCGTAAAAAAATTTATTTACTTAAAAAAAAAGGAAAGAAAACTATTTTTTTCCCTCGCGTAAACGATAACTACAAAATTGGAAAATAAAAGAAGAAATAAATTCCTTTATGTCATAAAAAGATAACTCGCTATCTCTGATTCTAGAACAGTTAAAAAAAATAATTATCAGAAAAATAGTCTAGAGAATTTTATAATTCTATTTTTCTTCTGATAAGATATTAAAATATAATTCGAAAGACAATGTTTCTCATAAAAGCAAATCAGTTTTTTTTATTTAAAGCGACTAATAAATAGTTAAGGGAAATAGATAAAAAAAAAACATCAATAAATTGTCAATTATAATTGTCTCATTTTTATAACAGAACGAATAATATATATCTCACAATTATAAAATTCGTTTATCCAAAAAAAATTCATTGCAAAAAAAATAAAATAAAAATAAAATAAACAGAATTATTAAGTCATTGTTATTTTATTTAAAAATAGTCAGAAAATTTTGATATGCAATAAACATAATTATTTGCATAATTTTTTCAAAGAATGCAGTTTTAATTTAAAAAAAAAATTCAACATTTTGACGAAATCATTGGTATAGTTAATGAGAAATCATATTTTAAATGCACGATTTCTTTTAAACTATTCGTTCGATTTCGTTAATATTAACATACAAAAGGTTAGACCCTTGAGTTACTGAAAAAGTCTAAGTTACCAGATCCTTGAATCAATTGAATTTTGATATACAATATACACAAATGTTTGCGTCATTTTTCAAAGAATGTAGTATTAAATCGAAAAAAAAAATGCAAAATTTAAACGATATCATTGGTATAGTTAATAAGAAATCATATTTTTAAATGAACGATTTTTTTTTCAAACTATTCGTTCGATTTCGTTCATATTAGCATGTATAAGTTTAGACCCTTGAGTTACTGAAAATATATATATATATATATATATATATATATATATATATATATATATATATATATATATATATTCGCCATCTATATATATATATATATATATATATATATAAGGAAATTTTATTTAAAAATACCGGAAAAAAAAGATATAATCCTTTCTTCAGCCCACACGATTATATCCGCAAAACAGAGTGCTTTCTGATATTGTATCAATAAAGCCAAAGCAAAATATATTAATACAATAGTGTGAGGAGCACTGTTGTTTGTTATTTTTTACTTATTATTCCCCCCTCCCCTTTTTTTCCCCATTGAGAATATATATATATATATATTCTCAATGTGAGGCACGTGGCGTCTTACTTATGCGTATATATATATACATAAGCACCCCTTAATTCTTTTTTATAATATAAGTTTTCCCTCTCTTGAATGATGCAGTGATTAAATGAGAGAGCAAAAATCAGCCTCTGACCTGTGTTCGCTTGTTTTCCGGTCTCCGTTATCTGATATCTGAAACTCTATAAAGGTGAAATAATGCTTTGACGTCGTATTCATTGTAAATCTCTTTTTGTGAGTGTTCATCATATAACGCGAATGCTTCTTCAAAAGTTAGTAGAGAAAATCGCTTTCAAAAATATATTTGGACCCATCCAACACATGTGGAAAATAAGGCTCAAGGTAAAAATTTCTTTTTTTTTTCTATAACAATTATTTCAGACACTTTTCTTAATCATTTATTAACTTAAGCGATTGTTTGAAAATTGGCGGCAAGAAATAATTTTTGGCAGATTCGGAGAACAAAAAAAACTCTCTTAAAGTGGTTTCTGAGGAAAAAAATTTTTTATGTCTTTAATAATTTTTAAAAAAATTATTATCATTTTATTTAGATCTTAAGCATTTTAAATAAAGAAAATCATGTAAATATTTTTAAAATTCAGCAGATGTCGAATGGTCTTTTAAAATACTTTAGAATAAAAGTAAGCACATTTGTTCTGAGTAATTGAACCACCGGTGAATGTTGGCGGCAATCACATAGCCCTTCTGGTAAGTGTCCGAAATATATACTAGTAAAGTGCCACTGCTCGGTATGCCTTACATCTTTTTTTTTTTTTTTTTTTTTTTTTTTTAGGTTCAGTGCCACTGCCCGGTATACATATGTCCCGTACTATGAACAATGATATTTCTCCTAATCTATCATCAGCAGATATTAAAATATCGAATAAATATATTGATATCAACGAATAAATTAATATCGGGTCGGCTGTAACAAATATTTGGGACATTCACCTAAACGACTATGTGATTGTTGTCATTCACCGGTGAAAGTCGACATCCTCATGATGTAATATAATATGACAATAAATGTCATATATATCTTGCTTTATATAAGAATCTAATGATGGTGTGGTAGTTTTCCATTGTTGTTGATACATTTTCCCGATATTAATTTTCATCTTAATTTGGCATAAAATTGATATAAAGTTATTGTTTTCAAATATTTTTGTTTCCCTAAAAAAAAGGTTAGAATTACGTGTAATGTTATTATTACGCTCTTGATTTTGTTTTCTAAAATAAGAGTTTAAGAGGATTCTTTTTATTATTACTATTGTTAGAATAACATAATTCTAGATTGCATTTTAAGAATCATTTATCATAACGGGACATGTACTAGTCTGTAGTAAGGGAGAGATCTAATATCAGAATTCTATATTCGATTGGGCTAAGTAGAAGGTTTTCGTGGTTTACCTCTCCATGCAACGCAAATGCTGGTTGGTTCCCTCAAAACGTTACCTCACGAAGGCTCGTTTGCCTCCATGCTTGATTTTAATATTTACGTTCTTAAATTAAGCAAAATGTGCTTTAATAAGTTTAACTCGTCAAAATTAAGAGTAACTATATTCAGTATCATTTGGCTATGCATGAAGATGCTCACGGCTAACTCATGATAATCAAAACTTACCACAATCAAATAATTTTCTTGACTTAAAACATCACCACAACACTCTTAATAAATACCTTATATCAGTATATTTGGTTACTATTAAAATAGCAATGATTAATACAATACCAGTAGTACAAGCCAAGGTGGTTCAAGAGTAAGAGCGTTCGCCTCCCAAAGAGGAGTTCGAATTTCAACAATGGCTGTTGAATGTGTTCCCGGCTCTCACCGACCACAGTGCTGATATCCTCAGAGATCATGGGCTAGAATCTCCTTGCCATCGGGCTAACCGTGGAACGTTTTTATGGTTATTTCTCTCTCTGTAACTCAAATATGGATTAGCTCCGTCAAAAAGTCCTCTACGAAGGCTAGTTTGTCCCATTGCTTGATCCAGGATTTCCCTTGTTTTCCGGGTTGAGTTCAAAATGCAAAGTGTTAAATTAAGAAGCACAGAAATGGGTCTGCTGCTCAAGACCAATTATATGAATAAAATTTTTTAAAAGAAAATGCTACAGCATTTCTATAAAAGTGGGCTATTTTTTATAACAGGAGATTAGCCTCAGAAGAGCAGAAAAATGAAGAGAAGAGGTACAGATAGCTTCCAAAGTTGGATCATCGCCCTAGGATGTTGTTTCATCAATATGATGATGTTTGGAATGGCGAGGCTTTCAGGTGTCCTCTTCGTCGCCTCAGTACCAAGGTTTAACATCACAAGGGAGGAAGCGTCTGTTCCCTATACGCTCTCACAAGCCGTCCGGAACACAGCAGGTAAGTCAAAATGGCAAGTAAAACAGTTTTATTTTATTTTATAACCGTCGTTAATAATCGTAGAAGATCCAATCTTTTGGATTTACGGCTACTAATGTTCAACTCCGTTGACTTGCAATTTTGAACCCAATCCAGCAGACAAGGGAACTCCTAGATCAAGTATTATGGGGTAATTTGTCTTCGTAGAAATGGAACTAACCCGCATTTGCGTTACATGGAAAGGGAGACCACGAGATTCTCCCATGTTTAGCCTGACAGCAAGGGGACTTTAACCCATGATCCATTTACCACTGAAGATATTTTAAGTCTGCATTGTGATCGGTGCGAGAAGAGGGCGGAATTCGTATCTACCAGATGTCGCTGAGATTCGAACCCGGTTCACCTCATTGGAAGGTGAGTGCTCTATCCCCTGAGTCATCACGACTCACATTTAAATACTTTATATTTTATAACCGTCGTTGAACAACTGACCCAATCTTTCGGGTTTACGACTACTAATGTTCATCTCCGTAGCCTTGCGATTTTGAAACCTATCCAGAAGACAAAGGAACTCTTGGATCAAGTATTGACAGAAATTTGCCTTCGTGGAGAACTTCTTAATGAAAGTAACCCGCATTTGCGTCACATGGAGAGGAGAACCATGAAAACCTCCCATGGTTAGACTGATGGCAAAGGGACTCTAACTCATGATCCGTATGTCACTGAGGATATTTTGAGTCAGCACTGTTGACGGAGCGAGCCGGGGAAGAAATTGGTATCGATCAGCCATCGCTGGGATTCGAATATGGTTCACCTCATTGGAAGGCAAATACTCTATCCCCTGAGCCACCACGACTTAAAAGTAAGACAGTTGGGGTCATGGAGGTTAAGGATTCACAATTTCGTGATCAATGGCACTCAGACAAACTGGTACAAATCGATTCGGAAATAAAATTACGCCGGAATTATAACCGGTGCTGAACGAGGAGACTCTAACATAAGAATCTTCTTATACTAAAGCGTCACAATAACTAATCAATTCAGAAAAACGCGGGCGTATGTCATTTTTGGAATGAATGAAGTCAACCGTCTTTGCAGCTGCATCTTTAATGGTTTCAATGTTTAAAAAAAAAACACTTTGTACGCAAATTTTCTTGATGAATAATGCAAAGATAAAACTCCTCCATCTAATATTACATCACGCTTTTTGCATCAGTAATGAACTTTGGTTGGTGGTAAAATATTTGCCACTACAATACATGCGATACAAAATTTCAATTATTAATATTTAATCAAATCAATGCAGAATCAATAACTTAATTTACAAATAACACCTGGTTACGAATATTAATCTATGCTAAAAACTGATTAAAATCATTCTTCAAAGCTTAATTTTTCTGCGCCATATATGGAGAATAAAAAAATTAATTAACCATTGATTCTAATTCAATAAGTTCGTAAAGCTTCCATAGTTGCGTTTAAGATTCTTCAAGGAAAATAAATTAGTTTATTAATATAAATATATGGTTAAATAATTGAAAGAATATCACACATTGTGACAAAATTCATAAACCATTTATTATGAGTCTTGGCTATAATGAGGATACTTGCACGTGGAATGTAATGATATCATCAAAATAATATGATCATATGAATCTTGGCTATAATGACGATACATGCACGCAGAATGTAATGATATCATCAAAATAATATGATCATCAAAATATTATTATTACTCTAACGTAAAATCACCATAACATGAATGTTTTATAGCCGTTTCCCATACACCTTAAAGATATTAAAATATACTTACTGTTATATATTTAAGAGCCAATTATTTTAAAATAAAATCAGGCGAATCAGACAGGTTTGGATACTTTATATTTTTGATTTTGTTGAAATTTTCAGGATACGTTCTTTGTATAATTATATTTACAAAAAAAAAAAAAAAAATTTCTCGAAATTTAGGGGGGGGGAGCAGAATTGAAGATCCTCTAAAATTTTTGATAAATATCCATCAGTTTCAAGTGACAAGACTTTTTGTGAAACGAGTGAATCGCGTCACTGACGGTTACTTTATATTCTGCTACGTTCAGTATAAGACATACATACTTTCAGTGAACAATTTGCATTGTAGGTCAAAGGTCATTCAAAATTCTTCGAAAAAAAGCTTTTTTATTAAATTTTGATCACCAAAATCTATTAGTGCCAATAGTGACCCACAAAGATATATATTTCTGTGAATACATGGTGTACATCTGTATATATATATTACAAAACGCAACAATTAATACGTACCTATCTCTATTTTTCTTTAATTTTTTTTATTAGGCAGTTATTATTTAGTCATTCATTGGTTAGTTCCATCTTATCTCCTCTAATAGTAAACATCTAACGTAAATATCCTTCGATGATTTAAAAATGTTCTTTTTAGGTCCTCTTGTTGGCTATCTAGGACATCGATTTGGCGTTCGTCTTGTCACGTCGATTGGCAGCATTATAGCTGCAATTGGAATCGGGTGTTGCTATTTGGCTGAGAGTATTAAACTCATTACAGTGCTGTGGGGAGTAATATTTGGTAGGTAATAACCTTTTAAAATGGCTTTACGCAACAACTCGTTGCATTAAGGCAGCCTTGCGTACTTTAGTCAAAACATTTTTTAGTTAATATTTTCAATTTTTGAAAGGCCACAATAATTTGTAAGAATCTGAAAATATATCAATATGGCTTGCTCAGGACGCATTTATCAGACAATTTTAAAAAATCATTAGAGCTGTTATGGGTGTTCAACTTAACCTTACCTTTTGTACTACCAACTAGAATGAAAAATTACAAATGCAACCTCGAAAAGCAGCAGGAACATAATTACAGAGTTGAAAAATGACGTACTGAAAGGACTTTTTTTTTCTAAACTCCTCTTAGTTTTAAAAAAACTATTGAATTTTTAAAAGCTTTTTCCAAAGCTTTCTTCCAAATTTTTCTCACTTTTTTTACTTTACATTAAATTTTGTTTAACTACGCAATGATTATAACTTAAAATTACAAAGTTGCGTAGAAAAGCGTACACAAAGAGTACTGTGCGCAAAATGAAAAACGGACTAACCGGAATAACTTTTGATCTAATGATCAAATTTTCACGTTCTAGGACTCGCAAGGAGTGATCTCAAATATGGTAGTTAATTAGAGCAGACGATATTATAAGTATTATTTTGGGCTACTCTCCTGACCAAACTATACGCAGGTTGCGCCCTATATTTTGGGGGTCAGAAATCTTATTAGAAAGAAAAGGTTTGTCTGTTAAAGGTCGAAGAAAAGGTTTGTTTATTCTAATTTTTGTGTCCAATTTCACTACTTAAAATATCGTCTGCACGAAGTAAGTAGCATATTTGAAATCATCCATTCCAACCATTTAGATTGAGTCTTAGAGCGCGAAGATCCGGATCAAAAGTTATTCAGGGTGGTCTGTTTATTTTTTTAGCACTGTACATTGGAACAAAATTTAACACTTGATTCTTAGTTTGATAATTATCAACTAGTAAACTTTTAGTTAAAAAAAGAAAAAGTACTAAATAAATACATCTACAGAGATCAAATTTGACATGCCTGAAATCGACTATTTCACTTAACTTTACGCTAAAACTTCATTATTTTCGAAAGTTATTAAAGAGCCTTTTAATTATTTTTTATGATAAATACTTTTGTAGAAAAATTTATCTCTCTAAAGATCTCCATTTTTAAGCCGCTTTATTTAGGCTTATGTTAAGCCACTTGCTACCATAAGGAAAAAGAATATTTAAATATAAGAAAAAGATTCATAAGAAGTTGCCAAATAAAACTACTATATCAAAATTTCTAGAAATATTAAAAAATTGAAAAATATGTCTTAAAAAATATAAACTCATTAAAGATTTAAAAAAAACGTTCCGGATTTAGATATGTTTTGCGATTTAAAGTAATCGTTATATAATGTAAAATACTTCTCCTTTGTTTCGTATAGTGTGTCACGTAATCCTAACTCTAAATTTTTTAAGTAAAGTTGGTATTTTTTAAAATTAAGGTAGTTATTCCTTCATTTCGTGATGATTAGCCAAAAAATGTTCTGGTTAAATGTATTATTATCGTATATTGTTTATAATTTATTAACAAAATGATCGTTGTTTGTTTTTCGAAATATCGATTTTCAAGAAAAAACAGGCAAGATGAATGAAAGGCTAGCATGGGGGGAACGGGAGGCGAATAGAAATATGTTTATAAACATTAAATCTCGTCATATTTAACTGGAAAAATCACAAAGAAAAATCCAGCTAAAATTTTCTTTCTTATTCGAAAAAGCGAAACGAAAACTTCAAATATTTTGACATACATTGTAAAATTTAAAATAATAATACCAAATTAAAATATTCTTATAATTTTACACTGAAATATTTGTTGAGTACGAATTATTTTGTTTACAAAAATTAAATTAGATAAACATTCATTTTTTGATTATTTGAAAAAGCTGTTCTCGACGTGAAAATAAGATTGACATAAGTGTCGAACGAATTCCATTGAAAAATTTAAATAAAAAAACGCTGAAAGGGAATCCCATGAGCTTATGCATCCTAAAAAAACCTGTTAACACTAATTTTCTCTGCGTCTAGAATTGACATGAATGATTGCTTTCTTTAAATATTTTTTTTAAATTCAAGACAATTGGTAAATTATTATATTTAATGCATCAAAAAAAATGGTGGAGCAATAAAATAGTCTTTTCATATAATTACCACCATCATCATAGTTGCCCAGACAGCCCAAAGTGAGCCAATGCCTTCCTCTGAAGATTTCGCCAAGACGACTTTCGATTTATCTTTCATCTCCAATTCTTTTCATTAATTGCGAGAAAATCAGGCTCTACTGAGTCAGCCCATCTCAACCGCGGTCTCCCCCGCTTTCTTTTTCCAGTGGGTCTAAAAAGCAGTATCTCTTTTTATTGTATTTTCATCATATAATTTATCAAAGTTCATCATATTATTTCGTCATATTGTGTTTTCATCAAATCATCATATCATATAATTAGTATTGCAATATCCTTTAGGACAGTTCAAATATTACGCTAACATATATTTTGCCTATCTTAGACTCCCCTTCTCTTGACTAAACCTCTCCCATTCTCACGTATAGTTTGTCTAAAGTAAGAACTCCCCTAACCATTCGTCTGGACCAATGGCGGCGACTATGGTAACGAGGTATAACTTTTTCAAGTATGGATGTGGGGTAGATGAAAAAAAAAGGAAGTTTTTTTAATTCGGTCTATTGTATTAGCCCTAGAGGGAAGCGAAACTACCCTCCCTGAAATGCACTATTCTTGTTTCCATAGCAGCAGACGGCCTCAGACTTTGTGGCTGGGTAGTTCTTACAGTAGACAAACTATAAGAAGGTCTCAACAACTCCCTTCCTTTAACTTTTACTGTAGAAATCTAAATTTAGGAATAAATTCAAATAAAAGATGCAATTTTGCATGACAAAAAATTTCGTTTCAATTCATTTTACAAAATTTTGAGTAGGAAACTATAGGTTCAAAACTGTTGGCCTAAATAATTTTTCCTTATTTCAATTGTTTATTTTCAGGACTTGGTTTTGGTTTAGGAAGTATTTTATTACCCATTGCTATTAATCAACATTTCAGTGAAAAAAGAGCCACAGCCTCAGGTATTTCATTTTCAGGAGCATGTGTGGGATCTTTTGTACTTCCACCTGTTGTGGAATATCTTATCAACAATTATGGACTTTCCCAAACATTTCTCTTCCTCTCTGGTTTTGTACTCAACTGCCTTCCAGTTGCCCTGCTTCTGAGAAGACCTGATAACAGCGATGAGAAACAAAGTATCACAAACGGTAAGAAAGTCAAGTTGTATACCGTCGAAGACCCTCCACTATCCATAACTGTTCATAAACCGAACCTTTGTCGTGAGTCGACTAAAAAGAACGAAAAGCGGAAAGACATCGAAGATCAAACTAAATTCAAGAATCCCCTCCCACAGAGGTTTTATGGAATCTCAAATGCCGTATCCACTGAATCTGTGAATAAAACACTGATCAAAGAAGATACTTATTCCAGGAGCTATGAATATTTAGCCTCTACGCCAAGAAAAGAAAACAATTTTAAGACCTCTCGTCCAAATTCTTCCCCTTTTGGGATCATATTCGATCCAACATTCATTCTCATTGCCCTGACAAACGCAATATACAGTTCTACGTTCGTCTGCATGATTACAGTTCTTGTGGATTTCGCCAAAGACATTAATGTAGGAGAGGCGAACGAAAAATTCATAATCATGTCACTGTCTGTGGGTGATCTTATCGGACGCTTATGCCTAGGCTGGGTGACAGACGCAGGCTACATGACTAGGTCCCACTTTGCAGCGGCGTGCTTCTTTTTCCAAGGGGTAACGACGATGGTCATTCCGTGGTCATCCGGTTTCACTATGCTGGTCACAATGGCTGCCCTCTACGGATTGTCAGAAGCAGGATTCATATTAATATTCCCCTTGACTATAGCAGAATTCATCGAGGAAGAAAAGCAGACTATAGCCATACCAACGAGCTACTTTTTATCTGGACCTCTGTGCCTAACGGTGGCTCCTCTAATTGGTAAGTGAGCCAGTCAAATTACTATTTTAGTGTGCTACTTACTATTTTTTATTTTAAATAACCTAATTTAACCTGCTGTTTTTTGAACTATTAAATTACATTGAGTTAACTTGTAATTAAAATGCTTTCATTGTAAATCGAATTTAAGTATGATGTAAGACTAAGGTAAAATATCTTGAAGCAAACACCCTTTTTATTTTATAACCGCATGAAACAGCCAACCCAATTCTGAGTTTATGACTATTAATGAAATTTTGAACCCAACCCAGATTATAAACTCCCAGGCTGCGTAGCGTTTGTAAAAAGTACTTAAAGGTACTTTTTTGGGGATTTCGTTTTTAAAAGCTTTTAAAGGTCAATTTTTCAGCTGGCGTTTTTAAAAAGTGCTTTTTTTCCCGAATAATTTTTTTTCTTCCTTCAGTGATATCTGGTGGATCCCATGCATTTCACGAAAAATGGGGTGTTTGCTACGGAATCATTCACGCGGACTTCATGTCGTACCCACGTTATGACTTGCGCATGCACGCACGCTTGAAACCGAAACCCGAGTGCTCCAATTCGGATGGAGAATATCAGATCCTTATGAAATGTTTTTCTTTTTAATTTATTTTAATTTTATTATTGTTTATTTTATTTTATTTCTAACACTATTTTGACGTAGGGGGTAAGGGTACTTTTGTTCTGAGTTCAGGGTCAAGTTGAATTCACTCGATGATGCGGGAAAGTACTGATTGTTTCGATTTACGTCTGTTTCTTTTTGGGTTTTTTTTAACGCTAAAACTGTTTATAAAAAGTTTTTGTTTATCAATGATATCACTGATTGAATATGAGTTTTTTGAGTGCTTGAAAATTTTTGTAAAGTGCTTGAAAAGTTTTTAAAAAGTGCTTATTTTTGATTCAAAGATTTGGCTACGCACCCTGACTCCGATTATGAATTCCGCTGCCTTGTAATTTTGAACCCAGACCAGAAGACAAGAAAAGATCTGAACCAAACGTTGGGATACACTAGCTTTCGTGGGGAGCTTATTGATGGAAATAACTCGTATTTGTGTCACATGGAGAGGAAAACCACGAAGATCCCCATTATTAGCCTGAAGGCATGTGGATTCTAACCCAATCATTCGACTACCACTGACGTCAGCACAATGGTCAGTGGGAGCCGGGTGCAAAAAACGTACCAATCAAAAACACAGCTGAAATTCGACCTGGGTCACCTCATTCATTTGTTTTAACCGTCGTTGAACAGCCGATCCAATCTTTTGGGTTAAAGACTATTAATGTTCAACTCCGTAGCCTTGTAATTGTGAACCCTATCCAGAAGACAAGGACACTCTTGGATCAAGTAGTGTGACAAATATGTCTTCTTGGAGGAGTTTTCGATGGAACTAACCAGCATTTGTGCTACATGAAGAGCAAAAACCACAAAAACTTCCCACGTTTAGCCTGGCGGGAAGGGGACTCTAACCCATAATCAGTTTACCACTGAAGATATTTTATGTCAGCACTGTGGTCGGTGCTAGCCGGATGCGGGATTCCAATCGACCAACCATCGAGCAATAACATTTATATTCGTATGTATTCTTCCATTAGTTTAAAACTATTAAGGGTGCATGGTAAGCATACTATGGTTGCGTAAGAGGGAAAATAAGGATTGATGGATTTACGAAGAATTAGCCTGAAAACTAACAGCTTTTTCGTTCCTCAATGAAATAGAGATCTCACAAAAACAAATTGAAAGAAATGTTATATTCCACAAGAACGAATTGTTAAGATAAGGTGTTCTGCATTCTAATTCCCCATAAATCTATCATTCCTTATCTCCCTCTCTACTGACCTGACTGACTCTGCCATGGAGCTAGGAGTAACTCCTAGCTCCATGGACTCTACTGACTCCCTACCGCTGGTCCTTTCGCCGTTCAAGCTCTCGTCCTCTAGCGTCCACCATGTAAAAGGGGGCAACCACAAACGATTCGTAGCTTACAAATTATCAATTTGTTTTTGTGGGATATCTATTTCATTGAGGGACGACGAAGCAGCTAGTTCCGTGGTTGTGTTGAACCTTACAGAAAGACGTATCTTTCAATTTATTCTTGTGTTATATAACATTTATTTTAATTTGTTTTTGTGGGGTATCTATTTAATTCAGGAATGAAAAACTTGTGTGAAAGCAGCTTAAAAGGGGGCAACCACAAACGATGGGTAGCTTTCAAATTTTGTGGTGAGGATAAATTTCATTGCTGCAATCAAAGTTGATTACTCGCAGTCTAAGCGATGACACTTGAACGTCTATGTAATATTACATGATATTAATGCATTAATAACAAATTTTACCATAGGTTTCTTCAGAGAAGGTTTTGGCTCCTATGACTTTATCTTCTATGGCATTGGAATCTTATCATTTATTTGCATGAATTTCTGGCTTGTGATTCCCTGCATTGCACGGAACAGAAAACCATCCTGATGGTATAAAGAAACTCAATTTTGCACACGAAGTGTCGCATGTGAAGGAAAGCACTTTGTAACAATATTGTAAATAAATTCTTGTTTTTTTTTTTAGATAATTTTTCAAATCTTTTATTCTTTTTCTCATCTGGTCCTCGATTTCCTTAGGGTCAACGGTCTGATGGACTAACTTCGTCAGACATTTGGAGGATAAGGCACAACACAACAACATGTATCAAAATCTATGTTCTCTAAGTTCTAAATATAAACAATCTCTGCAAGTTACAGCAATGTGACATTATTTTTTAGGAAAAACTTGTTAAGAGTCCACTGTAGCCTTAAAGCATTTTTTATAAAAACAAATTACAAGAAAAACTAGATTTAGGTTTTAAAAAACCATAAATATTTATACCTACTATTCAATTTTCATTCATAAATAATAAAATGATATATGAAAATTATTCGTTCAGAAATCTCCTTGTAATTTTGTCTTTCGGCCGACTTCTGAAAAAGAGTTAATTTTATTCAATGAAGTTCTCAAAATATTAGAAAATAAGTGTGAAACTTTAAAATAATATGAAAGTAACCAAACTTCGAACCTTAACTCAGAAAAAGTGCGTTTTAGGACCAAATTAGTATATTCCGTCATGATTACAAATAACTATTATGCATATTCTATGTAAAATTCATTCGAGACATAGAATGTAAATCCGAACAACTCAATCCGAACAACTCTCCTTTACAGAATGTAAATCCGAACAACTCAAAAGTGTGGGGGAGGCAGCAAGCAAGGGGGGGGGAGACAACAACTCATGGCATCCAGATAGCTGCTCATTGATCATTAAGAATAGTAAAGCCTTTCATCAGTTACTAATATTATTTGTAACAAACAATTAAATTTCTTATTTAGTGAATTTTTAAACAAAACAATATGATTTTGAAACAAATTTAATCCATTTTTTTCTATTAAAAAAATCAAATGTATTTTCTTGGCAGACAGAAATCTTTTATCAAGGAATAATTTCTGCATGCATTTACATAAAGAAATTAATCTATTCATTTACATTTTTATTAAATATATGTCTCTCCAATATCGTTTTTATTTGTTTATTCTTCTTTTAATACTCTATTCTTTTAAAAGTCTTCTATACAAGAAATTTGAGACTGCCATCCTCGCATTTCTGCCTGTAAAAAAGTTACCCTTATGGGTGACTTTTTACTGTCAGAGCACCTTTGTATTAAATAATTATAAAATTAATTGCAAAAATGTAAAGAAATGTTTGGTATAGAAACTCTAAGTATTATAAAGGAGGAAATCTGTTTAAATAATTTCTTATTCTTGTACTATTTGAGATGTTCTGTAAAACTTTTAAATACAAATTTAGAAAAAGCGGGGCATTGTTGAAGCATTTGTTGGTTTTTAGCAACAATCCAAAATATTCCCCCAGGGAAATTCACAAAAAAGTTAAACAATGAAAAATAGTGGTTAAGAAGTGAACAATGTAAGATTCTTTTCAATCTCTAAAAAAATTTTTAGCATCAATTCAAATTCGCTCTTACAAAATTTTACGTTTAATTCATATTTCGTCAAAAAAAAATTTTTTTGAAAATGGAAAAGATCTTTTGTAACATTTGTGGAAAGCTGTAAGTAATATTTTGTATATTTCATTAATATTATTTTTAACTAGTGGGCTGCGCCCCTTGCTCGCTAACGCTCGCCAACTTAACATCGAGTTACTTAAAAATACTGGCGTTGTTTATGAGCACAAAAGCCACTCCCCGAAAATAAAAAAATAAAACACCGAACAAAAAAACGAAAAAACTCAAATTGTCTTCGTAATGTCCCCTTTTTCCAGCGAAGTAAAAAATATAAAGATAGAAAAAAAATACATAGACATAAACATGAAAATCGTTATAAAAAAAGAATAAATGTAACTAAACAAATAAAAAAATGGAATAATGAAGTCAGACGGGTCGAACAGCAGTAGATGGTACAGATGTAGAATGGTAAAACAGCAGCAGATGCATAGATTTAGACTCTTTTCAAACTAGAAATCCCTAGTCCAAACTCCGCAAATATCTCGATTCTTATTTACGCTCTTTAAATATCGTACATTATGATTCTTACTTACGAGAGTTACAAATCCAATGTCGCGATTTGTATTTAAGCGCTTTTAAAAGCTTATGTAGCGATTCGTATTCACTCGAGCTTAAAATCCAATGTCGTGATTGGTTTTTTGCGGTTGTAATATCAAACATCGCTCTTCGTATTGATGCGTGCTTTAAAAATTAGGCATAGTTATTCATATTCGTGCAATTTAAAAATTATGCATCGTGATTCGTATTCACGTGATTTAAATATTACGCATCATGATTTATTCTCTCAATTTAAAATCATGCATATGATGCATTCTTACAATTTTAAAATTAACCG
This sequence comes from Parasteatoda tepidariorum, assembly GCF_982258835.1. Lineage (NCBI taxonomy): Eukaryota > Metazoa > Arthropoda > Arachnida > Araneae > Theridiidae > Parasteatoda > Parasteatoda tepidariorum. The sequence continues at coordinate 119,437,076 of NC_141755.1, read as the reverse complement.
TCGGGATTTTTAATCACATGATTTACAAGTTTAAAAATCACACTTTTCCTCTTTTTGACTACTCTCATCCCTGTAATACAGCCAATCATTATTATGATGAGTCTCCAGAAAATAAATGTACGATCATTACTAATGCAGTTTCTAGATCAGAGACTGAATGGTCCAGGCAGTAGTCATATAAGACCACGACCCTGTTACGTTTTGAAATAAGAATTGGATAGGTTTTGTATAATGGAGAGTTAGGTGAAAGCGTTTTATTTTGTCTCCAATAACTTTTGACTTATACAATGGAACTCGAGTTTATGTTTTAGAAATATGTTGCAATTTTGTATTTTCTTTTAAGAATTTTTGTTTAATAAAATATAGGAGTGGAAGAAATAGGGTATATTTCTTGCCGTACTCAACAGACCCAATTATTTAAGTGATTCTGTATGTGATTAAATTATTATGCTTAATAGGATTATTATTGATCTATTGAATCAATTTGATAAAATTTGAAAAGGGGGATGTGATATAACTTACTACGACTTCTACTGTCAATTGATTATTGGTAAGACTTCAAATGACAACTTCAACTGCACTTGATAAGTTGATGATACCAAAAGATGTAACAATGTGCCTTATGTTTTCATTCTATTAATAAACTACTAATCATAACTAATGACGACTCTATTATTGATCTAAAATATTATTAAAATAGCTACAAAGACACAACAGAAACATACTAGTTTGTTTTGAAAAATATTTACAAATACGTGCAAATTTGTTATTTACCTAAAAGTGTCGTTTAATTTGAAAGTTAAAATTCTTTTAAAAATTATACATTTAGAAATTTTGCTGTTTACATTGAGTTAATGATTCTCAAGCAAAACATTTTCCCGTAGCTGCGTATATAATTCCTAGCAGTCAAATTATTCGCGTAACACAAGTACAAATCCCTCGTCCTTTAAATTACGAATAGATTTTAAATTAAGAGACAGCAGCGTAAATCATGAATTCATAATATTGGTTTATTAATTTTAAATTAAATTTAATTTGAAACAAAAATTGATGTGTATATTTTAAAAAAACTGCATTTAAAATAAAAAATTTTTGATAAGTGCGACTGACTTCAAAACTAAGTATTTTTACCTAAATTTTAACACAAAAAACATCAAGGCAGACCAAATATACCAGTTGAAAATGACATTAGCAAATTGGTTATACGAAACTATGATTTGTATTTTGTCTTTAAAGTGCTTTTAATTAAAAAATTTAATTTTAATAAAATTTGAAATAACATGTATAGTTTAATAGTGGACTATGTCTTGGAAGATAAAAGTCCTGAGGATTATAAAGAATTGTCATAGCTATGGTGCAAATTGGTGGTACTTTTCAATCCAGGTCTTACGAGTAGTGGCTCTATAATTTGAAAATAAGTTTCATGAAATATTTAAAACATTTCTTAATGACTAAGCAACAATAACTTCCTCAATCTACAGAATACAATACTTTTCACAATAAGAATATATGACTTTTTACACTGATAAATATAATTTCAAATATTTTGATTATATTCAATACAAATATTTTTAAACTTAATTAAATGTATCCTGTAGTATGGTTAAAAATGTCCATAAAATCTTCGGTAGAATTTGCATAAATTTTTCTAAATCATTTTTGATATAATTATATGAATTAAATATTAAAGTAAGGACATTTTTGCAAATTGTGAAGTTTATTTTGTACAAACTTTGTCTAAACTTAAAAAAAATTAAAAACGTCTGATTTTTAATTAAAGTAACGAAAGCGCAATGAGTGAATAAGAATGAAAAATTTGTAAGTTTTTTTAACAGAGCAGTAAAGTATTTTAAAGCTCTAAAATGCAGATTTTCATAGAGATAAAATTATCATAAATTGCAGGGACAAAATGAACAGCCAAGAAGTAGCTTGTTGGAAGTTTTGAATAAACATCCTAAACGAAATGATTAATTTCAAATAATGAGTTTGCCATGACATTACTATTATATAATAATTGAAACAATTATTTATGTAAACACTTAACTGTATTCGTCACGAATTCAATTATAATTGTATAAAAATTACTACACAAAATATCTTATCGAGTTAAGCAACTCTTATAAACTGGAACACATTCACAGAAACTCTTAGTTACTTAGGACAAGTGTTAGAGATTTTGTAAATTTTAAGTGAATTCAACACAGCAATACATAAAAACAGCTGTACGTCGTTTAAAATACATAAATATTAGTCAATACCTTCTAATTATAAATATTTATGTTTTGTTACATTTTATTTTATAACCGTTGTTGCACCGCAAATCCAATTCTAAGTTTACGACTGCGTTTTACATTAGCACTGTGGTCGACGCGAACCATGTGCGGCATTCGTAAAGACCGGACATCATTCGGAATCGAGCGTTATATTTTCTGAGCTACCAAGGCTTATTACACCATAAAGAGAATAAATATTTCATTATTTTGACAACTTCTATTGAAATTTTACTTTCGCTTTCTAACATAAGTTCAAAATTTTAACATCGCTAACAATAATGTGTCGTAATAACACAACAGAAATATGAATTTGCAGATAAAACTATTTCCACTATCATTTCTTATTGACTTTTTTAAAATTAAGATATGAATTTTTTAAAAACCTAACTTTTTTCATAAAATCTTTAAAATGCTAAATTTAAATTAAAAAAATTTTAAGTGCCAAATTTTGTTAAATGAATTTCTAAAAAATATTCCTAGAAATTATAACAATAAAGCTATAAACATAAAGATATAAAAGCTAGTTCAAAAATTTATACTTACAACTTTTCGAAGATAGCTAAAGCTGCTTTTTGTAAGGGCGTGAGAGAGTATTAAAATTAATTAAACTGCTAATCACACATTTGAACAAGGAGCATGCAACAAAGCAGTTGGAAAGCATAAATTGATTTTCCTCCTAAGGTCACAGTTATATTACTTTTGTTTGTCATTATTAGGTAGATAAGTACTTTGCAGGTATTGGTACTTTGTTTTTATAAGTACGTCAGTGTTATACTGAGAACCGTGTTTTTACGATTAGTCCACTGTGGGCCTGGTCATTATTAGCAAAAGAAAATTTAGAAGTAATGTAGGTAGGTAGCTGCACAATCGATTATTGGCAACTTTCTGGGAAACATCCCTAAGTAAGACATGCCATCACAATTTACATATAGATCTGAAATCTCCACAAATCTTTGTACCCATAGTACTGCTCTGCCCCCGACCACAAGAGTTTCGATTCCATGTATTTTACATGTACTGGGTGGGATATACTGGAGTCTAGAATCAAACCACCGACCCTCTGGACCGGAGTTCAATTCTCTAACCACTGGACTACCAGAGACCAGAAATAATTTAGAGATTCAGGATTTGAACCCTAATATAAAAAATATAAAACAAGCATTACTTGAAATTCTCGGCACTTGCATTCAAGTTGTCGTAAGAGTATTGTTCTTTCACCAAACATTTTGAAGCCTAAAGGTAGCAAGTTCGATCCTCATTTTTTTTAAATTCTGCTTCGTTAAATTGTCTTACCTTATTTCAATTTATAGAAATAGTAGGAGGATTTAGGCTTGTCACTTTTATCCTGCGTTTAAAACTACTAATTTTACAACATACAATAAACTATGTAAGTACCCATTCCTAATATTTGGATTTATCTATTTAATTAGCAATTCAATCAGCTCCTATTTGCTATAAAGAGGATCACACATTCGTAATCGAAAATCCCGCAGTGGACTGATCGTTAAGACACGGTTCCCAGCAGATCACCGAAGTCAAGCATCACTGGCTACGGTCAGTGTGTGGGTGGGTGACCACTTGGATCAGTCTGCGTAGGGACCGAGGGTGTGCGGTATTGGTCCTCGTTAAACTGCGCTACCGTAAAGTGCTCGACTTCGCGCGCAGGTCGTCGGGCTACCGAAGTGGGGGTGTTATCCCCTCCGCAGAGGATCAAAATTGTGATGGCATGTCTTCGGATCATCCTCAGGGATGTTTCCCAGACCGTCACCAATAGCCCATTGTGCAGCTCTAGTGCGACGTAAATTAACAACAACAACTCGTAATCGAAATTAAACCATATAACATCAAAGGTTATACATAAATAGTATACTACTGTTTAATTATAGTAAGGCATTAAAACACTGCTGTGTAATTTTTTTACATTTCAAACAAAAACTTTTGTGCTGATCACTTACTTGAATATTTGTAAGAGCTGGAGGTCGAAGGAAACTACTAGATACAATAGTGGTGCAGCAAGAACTGAGCCTCTCTCTACAATTTAGACAGCTGGGGGGCCCATGGTTACAGAATCAGACTCCGCTCCAGAGGGGCATGGGTTCGACTCCGTTAAAACCACAAGTCCTGTGGTGAGTAACATGGAATCAGGGATCTTGAGAAAAGTTCCTTCCTCTTTAGATCTCAATTAAGAGAGTGTCCTCATAAAATTGTGATGTCATGTCCTCTGATTACCCACAGGAGTGTTTTCATGATGGTCGCCAATAGCCCAATATGCAGCTCTAGTGCGACGAAAATAAAGTACCAACCTACCTTTCAGTGTAGAAAAATACTTTTGGAACAATGGTTCATTTGCCGGTCTAGAAAAATTTCACTTTTTTCCTCTGAAAACAACTCAAAAAGGATGAAGTACAGGGATAGCCTAACTGGTAGAGCGTTAGTCAATTAGTTTTCATTGCGCACATTTTTAACAACAAAATTCTCTCAATTGTTTTTCTGATTGAAGCAGGATATTTTTTTCTTATGATTTACCATTCTGTATCCAAATGAATTATTCAAAAGAAATTCTCGTTTTTTACACGTCGCATAAATTCGTTAAAAACTTTTTGAAGTAGTATTAATCGCATACCTTAAGCTTATCTAAAGTATTATTTGAATAAAAACAAATAACGATAGTTTAATAATAACAAATGAATATAAGTGAATATCTTCAGAATAACTTAGCTGATTGAGAACCTCAAAACATAAAAGAAAATTATGCTTAAGTTTTTTTCACTCTATAATTTGTTATTTACCATTTTATTAAAGAGTAAATATTTTAAAAAGGTCAAATGTCAAACAGAAGATTAAGAAATAAATAAAACATTTTTCTTATTCAGTTACTTTTTTAATGCTATTTCTAACAAAAAAAATTTAAAAAATATGATTTTAGAAATTCTTTAATCTTAATTCCTGAAATAATACATAATTTTTCAAAAAATAAATTGTCGAATATATTTTGGTATTATAGATATAAGAGTAAAAATATATTTTTGTCTTAGAAAATAAAAGGGGAAATTTTTGCATTTTCAAAGATTAACAGAAAAATAAAAAGGTTTCTTAATTATGCATCTAAATTTATCTGCAACTTTATACTAATTCTAAAACGTTTATATTGAAATAGTTTCCGTTCTTCATATTTCATTCTTTTTATTACCCACTTATGTGTTACCCATGCCGACCGGCCTGTGTAGGGGTCAGGGAACTGACATTGCATCAGAAAGGTTCCAGTTTCGAATCCCGGGCAAGGCATGGATGTTCTTTCCTTTTCTGAACTATCTGTTGTCACTGTGGGAGCGATGTTGGCCCACCTAACATGGTGCCCCTGAAAGAGAGGTCAACAAAATCGCCCTGTAAATGCCTGAATTGACGGATGTTAACACAAGTGGGCATTGCAAAAAATAATAATAATACCTTACCCATTTAGAAGACAAGTGAAAATAAATTAAATTATGTTTCTCAATTATGCATCTAAAGTAATCAACTACTTTATAAAAATTTCGGAGATGATTATATTGTAAAAGCTTTCGTTCTTTCAAATCTCTGATAGAAAATTGCACAGCAGATGAAAAATAAGAAAACAATTTAGAGTAATTCTTACTTAAATTATATACGATATAGTTATAGTAATCTTATTTATTTATTATGTACTAATCTCAGTTATAACTCACCGATTTTTTTAACGAAAAAATTACAAAATTTTACTAACTAAGGAGTTTTTCTTTAAACTATGAGGCCTTTTTTTTCCCTAAATATTTTGAAAATATTACAAGGTTGTTAAAATGAAAGATAATAAAAACACCGCAATAATTATGCTAAAGATATTATGGCTAAGAATTCACAAAAATTTGAAACAAAAACATTTTTACGTTTTATTTGAAGTTGTGCAAGAATATAATAGATTTTATTATAAGTTCTGCAAGAAATTAATTATCTGAACTATTTATTATACGTAATATATTTGTGAGAGAAAAATTATGTTTGGTATACATTCATAAAATATCTTGGTAATTGATTATAAAAAATCATAAATTATCTGGGTAAAAATTATCTTTGAATTCGGAAATCTAATTTAATCCCAGCGTTACACGTCTCCTATTCGAACGTTCGAATCGCTTTCAGAAAATTGTTAGTTGTTGTAGTAGTTGTAGTTCATTTACGTCGCACTAGAGCTGCACAATGGGCTATTGGCGACGGTCTGGGAAACATCCCTGAGGATGATCCGAAGACATGCCATCACAATTTTGATCCTCCGCAGAGGGGATGGCACCCCCGCTTCGGTAGCTCGACGACCTGCACGCGAAGTCGAGCACTTTGCGGTAGAACAGCTTAACGAGGACCCATACCGCACACCCTCGGTCCCTACGCAGGCTGATCCAAGTGGTCACCCCCCACCCGCACACTGACCGTAGCCAGTGATGCTTGACTTCGGTGGTATGTTTATTAAAATTTAGAATTATGTAGGGAAACTTGGCTCAACTTTAATACTCTATATTGCCGATAAAGATTAGCTGGTATTGACGTCATAGGTCACATGCGTGAAAATATTCAATCATTAGCGGAAAATTTGATTACTTTAACTTCAACTTAATCTTGGTTAAAATAAATTATTTTTATAAACATTGTTTTACGCCGATATTTAAATTGCACGTTACTTTGATTTTTGGAATGAGTTTAAAATAACAAAAAATATGAAGTGCGAATCGCTATATTCACCGAAATAATTGACTGTCTGTCAAAGACGCTAAAAAAATGATTTATTATGTAAAAAAAATTCATTACGATTACTGAGCATTTCGCTGGAACTCCTTAAGCGTCAAGCAATCTGAATGATATTTTCGTGGTTTCCCTTTACGTGTAACGCAAAATATGATTGTTTTCTTAAAAAAAAAAAAAGAAACATTCATAAAGGCAGCAATGTTTAAATATTTACATAAATTATGAGTTATTTTATCTTTATTCCTTGTTAAATCAAAACAAAATGAAGAGCATTTGATTGTGGGCAACTAATTAGCAAGGTAAATAGTCTGACGTTAAGTAATGACATTAAGTAATGAATTGGGAGATTTTGATACGGATATATATATATATATATATATATATATATATATATATATATATATATATATATATATATATATATATATATATATATATATATATATATATATATATATATATATCAGTCATTTTTGATCCTCTGCAGAAGGGTTGGCTTCTCTGCTTTGGTAGCCCGACAACCTGCACGTGAAGTCGAGCACTTTAATGTAGAAAAATTTAACGGGGATCAATACCGCGCCCCCTTGGTCCCTACGCAGACTGATCAAAGTGATCACCCGCCCGCTTACTGACCGTAGCCAGAGATCTTTGACTTTGGTGCTCTACTGGGAACCGTGTCAGTCCACTGGCGGACCTAAGTTAACGAAGTAGACAAGGAAGAATTATATTTCAACAAATTCGATGTGCTTCTATACTGCTCTGTATTTATTTTATTTAACGTTATGTAGGGAAAATTGTTGTATGTTTATTAACATTTAGAATTATGTAGGGAAACTTAGCTCAACTTTAATAGGCTGGAATTCAACTGCAACAATCTTAAGACACGCCACTCACCAGCTACGACGATCTTAAGTTCGGGAAGTTACGCCTCTCGTCTTAAATAGCTATTCAAGTGAAACACTTGCGTCGTATTTTAAATGTACCCTAAGATCAATCACTCGACCAAACGGACGTCACGGTGAACGTTGACATCACTGGTCTAGTGACTAGTTTTTACTCTATATCCACGCCCTCTAGTGAACTGCGGTTTTTGTTTATTGCAGCTGTACATAATTTGTTCTTTTTTTATTTGATTTTTATAAGTTGTAATGATTAATAATAATTGATAGCATTCAGTCTCTTTGCCAGAAAAATCTGAAATTCGCAAATTTTATGACACATTTTTTATAATTCGTAAATTTTAAAATTTAAAAAAAAAAAACTAATATGTTCTTAAAATTTAATTCCTTATATCATTCTGAAATTCAAATATTTGAAATAAAATGAAACACACAATTTATGTACTTACAGAAAATAAATAAAATAAAGAACATTTTAGTAAACATTCCAAGCTAGCCTGTTAGCGTACAATTAGTTTGCTAGTAAAGCGTTTTCTTGGTTTTCATTTGTGTGTAATGGAAATTCTAATTATTTTCATTCAAAAAGTTTTTCAAAATATGATTTTACTCCTCTATTTCAATTACAAGGTACTTTAATATCTGGGTCGTGTTAAAAGTTAAAAATATAAGAAAGTGTTTCACAACATCCACTAAGATGACAAATTGTCTGTCAAGGATGATAAAAAATATTAATGGTTAAAAAAAACAATTCATTTTGATAATAAACATTTAGCCGTAATGCGATTATTGTTCAGCAATCTAAAAGACATTTTCGTGGTTTTCCTTTGCATTTAACGCAACATTTGATTTATCTAAATTTTAATTTAATTTTAAATAATACATAGGTTACTACAAAAGCTTTTATAAACATGATTTTTCTCTGATATTTAAATTGCAAGTTACTCTGATTTCTGGGTCGTGTTAAAAGTTAAAAATATAAGAAAAGTATTTCACAACATCCACTAAGATGACAATTTGTCTGTCAAGGATGATAAAAAAAACTAATTGTTGAAAAAATAATTCATTGCGATAATGAACATTTAGCTAGAATCCTATTACCGTTCAGCAATAGGTTGTGGTTTTTCCTTGCATGTAACGCAAAATTTGATTATTTCTATTTAGTCTTAATTGAAATAAGTTATTTTCATAACTTTAATGATTATGATTGTACTCCAAGTAACTTATTAGTAATTTTGATTTCTGGGTTGAATTAAGAATAATAAGGACGTTTCCTTTTATTCACAAAGATGATAAGCCATCTATCAAGGATGGGAGAGAAAAATTATTGATTATTTGAAAATAACTTCTTTTAGATAATGAACATTTAGCTGAAATACCTATTATCGATAAAAACAATCTGAAAAACGCATTTGTAGTTTTCTTTAGCATGTAACGCAAAATTTGATAATTTAATTTTATTTAAAATAGGTTATTTTTACAACTTTCATAAGTATATAATTGTATTTCGATACTTAAATTGTGGCTTATTTTGTTTTACTGGTTGAGTTAAAAAGAAGAGCTTTTCGTTTACATTCAGCAAGTTGATACCTCATCTATTTCATAATTTTATAACCGTCGTCGAACAGCCGACCTAATTGGGTCTGGTTCATTTCATCGACAGGCCGTTTCATCGACACCACTTCATCGACAGGCCATTTCATCGACTAGGTCATGTCGTCGACAGGCCGTTTCCTCGACAGGGTTGTTTCGTCGACAGGGTCATTTCGTCGACAGGGTCGTTTCATCGACAGGGTCATTTTGTCGACAGGTCATTTCGTCGACAGGGTCATTTCGTCGACAGGGTCATTTTGTCGACAGGGTCATTTCGTCGACAGGGTCATTTCGTTGATAGTGTCATGCGTAATTCTGAAACTATTTTAAAGATTTAATCTAAATATTTCTATTATTAATTAGAAAAATGCAATTATTTAATTTTTATACTAAAGTAAAATTCTTTATGGCTGTGTATTGTTCCAATTGGACTAAAAGAAGTTCGCTTTTTAAATTAATTAATAGGTAGTTGAGAAGTGTTTAAACGGTTGATGTATCGATATCTACTTTTCTATATCTAAATCGTAATAGCTCGACACTTATCTTCGGGATAGGTAAGGATTGTCTTCAGAACATTACCAAGCATTATATCCGGTCAACAGTTAATATAGTGTGACGTCAGCAATCAAATCAAATTAATAAAATATATTTTTGGAATTAAAAGTAATAAAAATATATTACAATGAAAATTTAGACACTATTTCAAGGAGGGGAAAGCTAAATTTATTTATTTTAAAAATTTTCAACATTTTTACATAAATTTTAACAAAAACATAGACTTTAGTCGAACTCTCACAGAAATGAAAATAATCATAGACCTAATTATTATATCTGCATAAGTAGAAAAGAAAATTCTAGGTTTTTTATGATGGAAAAGTAATTTCTTAATGTTCACTTTAATTGCATAATGTTCATTTTAATTGCTTTAATTGCACTCAATTCACTTTAATTGCTTAATTAAACTTTTTTTTCAGCATCTTTAACATTTGGACAGAAATATGCTTATTCGAGCAATCGAACTGAGTCTTAGTTTCGTTACTGCTATTAGAGATTTCGAAGAACAATAGGAATGCAAACTTGATGTTTAGGTATTTACCGAGGCGATTGTAGATTCCTACAATATTTAAAGTGCTACTCACCTTACCAAAAAGAAGCATATGCGTAACGTTGCAAGCGTGTTAGTGTTTGCTCTTCCCAAAATGTGCTTTTTATATGAATAGTGAATTTAATAATAGTATTAATTATTAAATTCTAATCTAATACTATCAAATTATACTATTTTTGTATTATGCTATTATTATAATTAAATAATAATAGTATAATTTAATAAGAATAATAATAGTAGTAAATAAATGATGAATTAATTCATTTTTTATTTGCAGGATTTAAATTAGACCTAGTATAATTGCTGAAATTTTTTACTGATTTTCTGTACAGGATGAAAACACAATTTCCAAACGCTTACTGACCACTATTAGCACGATCGTCAATCAAAATTTTGATTATTTTTGGCCTGAACAAGCCAGGAGGCTCAAAACTGAAATGCAGAAAAAATGAAAATAAAAAATGCATATATATTTAAAATATCAAGTTTGTTCAGTAGACTACAAATGAGAAAAAAATTTATAAAAATTTTCACGCATAGCAAAAACCACAAGGGCAAAATTTCACAAAAAATTCTATCAACATTCAAAATTCCACTTTTTTCGTTTTGGTAACAAAAATTCACATTTCTTTTTCAGAACACATATCAAACATGATATTTAAAAACATTTCCATTTCCGATTACACTTTTTAAAGTTCTTTACGTAGTGCTCGCCTTTAAAATATATACTCTCACTGCAAATTTTATTTATTTAAATAAATTTTTACTCTCTGGCAAATCGAAAAGAAAAACATTTTAATATTTGAGTAAAAAAACAAGTTTGCTAAACTTATTTTAATAAAACATTAATGAGAATAAAATCAGATGCATATGGATAACTCTCCTCAATTATAAACACAAAAGTCAATTTATTTGTTATATCGTAATAAATTGCGTTTTTTTCCCCAAATGTTTTAGATCATAAAAACCAATTAGACAGGTTTCCTCCCCTCCTCTGATTTGGAACCATTTTTTATATCATTTCGATTGCATCGCATACCGAGGATGTGGAGTCATTGTGAGTTTTTTCTTTTTTTTTTTTACATTAACGAAGTTTATTTTATAAAGTAAAAGAACTTATAAATGTTTAGGGAACATATAGGATAAAATATATATTAAACTATTAAACACCAAAACATTATAAATAATTAATTAAATAAGAAATAAAATAAACTGGAAATGCGAGAACAAGACTTTTGTTTCAAACAATATTTCATTTAAATTTCACAAGAATTGTCAGAAACTTCCCTCTTCAGCAGCATAGCTGACAAATACATGAGGAAGAGGGTTAGAACAAAATTTTTTATCAACAATTTTTCCCCACATGCATTTTCCAACCAACATTTTTATAATACTAGGAAGTTTCGTCCCTTGCTCACTTCGCTCACCAACCTTCGTAATAGCCACTCATACAACTTAGATTGTTTTTCCACTGCTTAATATTGTCGACGAAATGACCCTGTCGATGTAATATCCTTGCCACAGATATGACCCTTTCGATGTAATGACCATGCTGACGAAATGACCATGTCGACGAGATGACCCTGTCGACAAAATGACCCTGTCGACGCAATGATTTGTCGACGAAATGACCCTGTCGAGGAAATGATCCTGTCGACGATATGGCCTGTCGATGAAATGACCCTGTCGACGAAATGATCCTGTCGAGGAAATGCCTTGTCGACGAAATGACCCTGTCGACGATATGGCCTGTCGACGAAATGACCTAGTCGATGAAATGGCCTGTCGATGAAATGAATGCGACCCGACCTAATTATGTGTTTACGCCTACTCATGTTCAACTCCGTAAATTCAATTTTAAATCATATCCAGAAGGCAGGGAGAGTCCTGGATCAAGTAAGTAATGAGAGAAATTTGCCTCCGTGGTGGACTTCGTGATGGAACTAACCCGCATTTGCGTTACATGGAGAGGAAAATCACGAAAACATCCCATGGTTAGCCTGACTTCAAGGAGACTCCTGATCTTTTGAGCCACAACGGCTAGGCCTGATTAATAATAAAAAATGGTTGATTATAAAAAGTAATTTCATTGAGATAAAGATGAACATTTAGTTGAAATCCTATTACCGCCAAGCAATCTGAAAAACATTTTCATGGTTTTTCTTTGCGTGTAACGCAAAATTTGATTACTTTAACTTCAACTTAATCTTGGTTAAAATAAATTATTTTTATAAACATTGTTTTACGCCGATATTTAAATTGCACGTTACTTTGATTTTTGGAATGAGTTTAAAATAACAGAAAATATGAAGAGCGTATCGCTATATTCACCGAAATAATTGACTGTCTGTCAAAGACGCTAAAAAAATGATTTATTATATAAAAAAAATTCATTACGATTACTGAGCATTTCGCTGGAACTCCTTAAGCGTCAAGCAATCTGAATGATATTTTCGTGGTTTCCCTTTACGTGTAACGCAAAATATGATTGTTTTCTTAAAAAAAAAAAACATTCATAAAGGCAGCAATGTTTAAATATTTACATAAATTATGAGTTATTTTATCTTTATTCCTTGTTAAATCAAAACAAAATGAAGAGCATTTGATTGTGGGCAATCAATTAGCAAGGTAGATAGTCTGACGTGGACATTAAGTAATGAATTGGGAGATTTTGATACGGATATGTATATATCTTTATATATATATTTCGTCTGTTCGTGTGTATGTCACTGAACTCCTCCTAAACGGCTGGACTGATTTAAATGAAATTTTCTGTGTACCTTCAGAAGGATTCGAGAATGGTTTAGATTCACAATAGAACATTCTGCCACAAACCGTTCCAGCGGTATCAGCGAAAATCGAAATGGAATTTTCTGATTGGTTAAAAGTTAGCCATTGTTTTAAATTTTGCTGTACACGAATCAGTTTTCAAATATCTTGAAGATAACAACAGTGATATTTTCTATCTTATAGCTCTATTCTTTTAGAAAAGTAAATTACATATACTTTAATATTTAATCATAATTCGGTTCTTTATTTCAGGTGAGCACAAGCACGTAAAATCAACGAGAATAAGTTTCGTAATTATTGGTCGTATCACGGATTTAGTATTGTGAAAACTGTTTAATAAAAATCAAGGCAAAAGCAAATTTTATTCATCTTGCACGCTTTTAATAATTATTTATATTTAGTATGCAATTTTAGCTCAATTTAGTATGCAATTTTAGCTCAATTTAGTATGCAATTTTTCATTGCTGACAGTTGTCATTTGAAAACTATTAGATTGTTTATTATTACAAAGTTTGCGAATTCACATTTATTTTAATTATTTCATTTAAAAAATAGGAGTAGACTATATTTGAGGGTGCCCCTTGATTCTCACCAAGTTGTGATAGCGGTTGATCTCCAAGCTGGCCGATGCTGAATCCCAATCGTGATTCTGATTCGTTTAAATTTCAGCGTTATTTTTAAATGTTCAACGGTATATGTAATTTCAGAAGTCCGTTAGTTCTATGTTGGATACCGGCTGGTTAGGTTACTTTTGCTTCTGATCAATAGGATCGAAGGTATGTGGGCAGTCATAAAAAAAGGACTTTAGAAAAAAATGTCACCACCATTCCGATACCACAGACGCCATTTTCAATTCGTATTTCGCCGAATTTATGTGGCGATGGAGGAACACAGATTCTATTCATGATAAATTTAGACAGTATCTAACTGCTATTAGAGAATTCTGTGCACCTAAAACTGAGGAAATTCAAGCTTAATGAATAAGTGAGATGTTTTTTTTTTCCTTTTCTTTCTGTGCTTACTCCATTAATTTTTATTTCGATTCACAATGCATTTTATTGGGTTTATTAATTTTGCTTACATTGGGTTCATTGCAATTTTATAAAGTTTTGGCCGATGTCTTGCTGAAATTTTCCAATGTATTATTAAAATATCATTATGTTTTGGCAGCCATTCCTGTTACCGCGGTGTTCCTCGCAAACAGGAATGGTGATAAACATAAGTTACCAATTTCGTCAAGGGGCACCCACAAGTATATTTTTACCAAAAATAGATTTTTGTTTTAAATTTTATCATTATTATATTTCTTATTTAATTTATTTCATTTTTATTGCTTTTTTATTATTTAAAATAAATACGTGAATTTTCGAATTAGCAAATTTGCGACCACTGTCAACTTCTACATTTCTTTTTGTTTGAAAAAGAATATTTGCAAAAATATGCCGCCTAAACGTATCGCTCTTAGTCGATCAACATCTCAAGCACGCAAGAAGAGAACTAACCGTGTTTCAGAAAAATCGGAGCAACGGGAAGAAAGACTTGAAACTAATCGAGAACACAATGCTTTAGCCCGTTCCTTAGAAACGTCTGAGAAACAGGAAAGAAGACTGTTAACAAATCAACTAAGTACTACTCAAGCCTGTTCCTTGGAAACATCAGAGCAACGGGAAAGAAGACTGTTAACAAATCAACTACGCACTTATCAAGCCCGTTCGTCGGAAACATCAGAGCAACGGGATGCAAGAATAAAAATCAATCAAGAACGCACTTCGCTATTCAGACGCTGCCAATACTCTGATTTGAATCTCAGTGCATTTCACTATGATCCGACAACCAACTATAGTCTTTCACCCAAGCGTCATCATCGGAAAAATGGATCAATTATGTATGTTTTGTAGTGCTCTCAAATTTAAGAATGAAACAGCTGGAATTTGCTGTTCTGGAGGCAAAGTGTAACTACCAGATTTAACGTCGCCAGCCGAGCCATTATCAACGTTGTTATCGGGTCAAGCAAATCAATAGAAACTTTTCTTGGCGAATATAGGTCAGTACATTCGTGTTTCCAAATGACTTCATTCGGTGCTGCTACAAGTATCGGTGCGCATATGGACAGCTAGAGTTATTTATTACATTCACATGCAATCCTGCTTGAGCTAAAATTAAAGAGCTTTAGTATTTTAGGCAAACATCATCGGATCTTCATGATGCATTATCACACGTGAGTTAAAACAAATATTAAGCTCTAAACTTGGTTTTATTGCGAAAAGTCATGTTTTTAGAGAGACACGGTGTTTGATGCATTCTATTGAACGGCAGAAAAAGAGAATTGCCACATGATTTGGCTTATTGAAAAACTCACACCAGGACAAATTGGTCAGCTCATATCAGCAGAAATATTCATGACGCCATTGATCCAGAATTATTTCAGATCATCATCCAAAATATGTTTCATGGTCGGTGTGCATCACCATACATGTCTGTTTGAAAATGTACTAACGATATCCTAGAGAATTAACTGTTGAGACTATCACTGGTTTTTTCACCATTAAATAAAATTCTCTATTCAAATCATAATCACAAATCTCATTTACACACTTAAATACAAAATTTAAATTCAAACCGAAAGCTTTGCAACGCACGCAGGGTACAGCTAGTATATATATATATATATCAGTCATTTTTTATCCTCTGCAGAAGGGTTGGCTTCTCTGCTTTGGTAGCCCGACAACCTGCACGTGAAGTCGAGCACTTTACTGTAGAAAAATTTAACGGGGATCAATACCGCGCCCCCTTGGTCCCTACGCAGGCTGATCAAAGTGATCACCCGCCCGCTTACTGACCGTAGCCAGTGATCTTTGACTTTGGTGCTCTACTGGGAACCGTGTCAGTCCACTGCCGGACCTAAGTTAATGAAGTAGACAAGGAAGAATTATATTTCAACAAATTCGATGTGCTTCTATACTGCTCTGTATTTATTTTATTTAGCGTTATGTAGGGAAAATTGTTGTATGTTTATTAAGTTGTTGTTGTTCATTTACGTCGCACTAGAGCTGCACAATGGGCTATTGGCAACGGTCTGGGAAGCATCCCTGAGGATGATCCGAAGACATGCCATCACAATTTTGATCCTCTGCAGAGGGGATAGCATCCCCGCTTCGGTAGCTCGACGACCTGCACGCGAAGTCGAGCACTTTGCGGTAGAACAGTTTAACGAGGACCTATACCGCACACCCTCAGTCCCTACGCAGGCTGATCCAAGTGGTCACCCCCCACCCGCACACTGACCGTAGCCAGTGATGCTTGACTTCGGTGGTATGTTTATTAAAATTTAGAATTATGTAGGGAAACTTAGCTCAACTTTAATACTCTATATTGCCGATAAAGATTAGCTGGTATTGACGTCATAGGTCACATGCGTGAAAATATTCAATCATTAGCGGCGGCGCTGCAGAGTCTTGCCAACAATACTAATGTATCAATAGAGACTTATATTTTGCTAATTTTGATGTCTGCTTTTTAGAAGAAATAGATAGTCGGAAATGTAAAGGAACGTCAAATTCAGCGACGGGTTTTAAATTTACTACAGATCTATTATTAAATTTTATAATTGTTACAATAATCTACGGTCCTTGTTGTGATTGTTAGTTTAACAGATGAAGTCTTATAAAAATTTATAATGTCCTTCAAACTTCGCCAGTTAGAACGGGAGACTAGAGACAAATCTCCTGTTCCAGTCAAAGTAAGCAATTCTTAATAATAGTTCTTACCTTCACTTCAGTATAAAACAAAAATATAAATAGGGGGGTTATATCCGTATCCAGATCTTTCGCTCAAGCTACAATCGCCAAGGTGCCAAAAATATTTTGAATTTGCATGTAACAAAAAACATGCTTTTCTCCTTCTGTGATTTTTTAGGTGCTTGCGGTCGCTACCCCGATGTTTTTAAGACGACGTTTATTCAGCTGCAGATCAGGATTCAGAAATCTTCCTTATGAACAAGTTGCGTATACTGAAAGAAGAATATTTCCATATCGGGGAAGATTTCCTTACTGTGATCTGCAGCAGAATAATTGCCAAGTCATGGCTACTTCCGGGTAGTACTCTGCAGAGAAACTAGAGAATAAAATTCCAGAAGGTGCTCACACAAAGGCTAAAATCGTCTGTAAGACTTCACGTTTAATTTGCTACAGATCACAGTACAGAAATCTTCCTTATAAATAATATGTGTCTCCTGAACGAGATAAATAACTTCAGAAATTTCGACTTGCTCATTTAAGTTTTTGCAGCAGTTTTTTTAAGTTTTGCGCATTAAAGTGTGCAAGAAACTGAAGAATAAAATTCTAGAAGGGGTCCAAATAAAAGCGTATAACAGTTGGTAAGAATATGTTTCTTCTGCTGCAGATCCGGATCCAGAAATCTTCCTTCTTCTAAAAGGAAGATATTTCCATATCAGGATAGATTTCTGTACAGTGATTTGTAGCAGAATAATCGCCAAGTCTTTGCAACTTCCAGGCAGCAGCCTGCAAGGCTCTAAAAAAAAGCAATGTGCCAACTGAAAGGGTATAAGTATAATGCAAAGATTTCTGTTGTGTAATCTGAGACAGAATAATCGCCAAATCTTGGCAACCTCCGGGTGAGGATAACGATCCTCGAGAAACTGGAGAAAAAAATCTCTGAAAGGGACCAGCTCGAAGGGTGTAACTCGTAGCCTACCTTTAGCAAACATCTATGTGATTTTTTTTTAAAAATTGCAAGTTTAAAACCCATTTGGCACCTTGGCGATTGTAGTTGAGCCATCAGATCACGATGCAGTAAGATATTTTCATATAGTATTGATCTGTTTGAAAATGTGAACTTTTGGCTAAGGCAATTGGAAAAACTTAATTTCATAATTGACTTAATGATGATAATTTTTACATGAAAACCATGCATTTAAATCAAATTAATTTAATATGTATTAATCCATGACCAGCAATGAAAAAAATTTTATAAAACAAAAATTTAGTTACCGTTTTAAATTGTTTCTGCATAGCAAAATGTAATTACTCTCCCCTTACCTAAACGTTTTAAAATCACTTGAAGAAAATATTTCATTTTTTCTATGAATTTAGATTTACGATATAAAAATAGAAAGATATTTCAAATATTTAATTGAAAATTTAATTACTATTTTTAAGACGATAGATTATATTTAGAATTTTTAAAAATATTAAGAATTTTTAATTTTTCATTCCGAAAACATCTTTGTATCACTTATAATTTTATACCTATTCTTTAAATCAGACCACATTTTGTAAGCAAACTAATTATAATTTCGAACCAAAATTCTTGTTCTTACTTTTAAAATACATTTTTGTGTGCAGAGACAATAATTACAAAAAAAAAAAAAAAAGTCAATGACAATGAACTAGAAAAAGACAATATTTTATTTCAAGATATATATTTTTCATAACTACATCATCTGCTCTATAATAGTTTATTAACATAATAAATATTGTTTGTTTTACATTTTAAATTATTTGTATATTTATCTGAATTGTTTATCGTTTAAGAAATTGGCCAAGGTTGTATTTTTATTATCTTGTGCATGTGACCAATAAAACTTTTTATCCAAAAATTCCAGTAAATTTTCAGTTATATTTTTACTCAGGTAGATGTTTTATTCTTGGTCTTTTTATCACCAATATTTATGAAATTTTTCTAAATTTTATAAATGTTGAGCAATTGAAATTGAAGCAGCAAATTTTTATAATACTTAAAAAATGTTTTTTTTTTTTTAAGTTACCAAATACTTGTCTCTACTCAAAATTTTTTAAATAAAAACTGACAAAAAATCAAAATTATTCAATTAAATCAAAATTCAGATATTTACTTCGTTTAAATTATAATTTAAAGCAATTATGCAAAGATTCTAAATTATTCAATTATTAATAAGGGTAATAAATAAACACAAAAATGCTAAATAAACTTCCAGTTAAAAATTAAAAAGAAAATAATAATAAAAATGCTGTTAAAATTCGAATTATTATTTTTTTTTTTAAAGTTATTCAGTTAAGGTTTTTTTTTCTTTGTACAAAGTTAATATTTTGATATTCTAAATCAAACTACAGTTGGAAGTTGGAACTCAAAACTGAATGTATTCATAACTATATAAACACTTGTATATAAATTATTTTAAATTTATCTTAATATTCTTATTATCGAATGATAATGCTCTTTTATTATTATTTGAAATCTGACAAAAAAGAAATTAAATATGTAATAACATAATCACACGCATCAAACTCTTTAAAAAATTTTTAAATATTATAGAAATTATAGACCCATAGGTAATTACTGTTCTCTTTTACATTTAAAGTACGAACAGTAATTACAAAATAAGTCTTTGTCAAATAAATGAAAAACTATTTAATTTCTTTAATTAAACTATTCATATCTAGATATACTGTATATATTCTATCTAAAGGTACCTTTTGATAGATGAAGGTTGACATAGTCGGTAATTAAATCCCCTCAAGGCTTTAAAAATGTTAGCAAAATTACTAAACATTCTGAAAGTTTTAATATTTGATTGTCTACCACTCTATAAAATATTTTTCAAAAAAACATAGTTATTAACAGCCTTTAATAAGATGTTTTGCACTTATTTTTATTAGAGATATCGTCGTGATGACAAAGAGAAGGGAAAAAGTGACTCCAGTGATGATGATAATTATGAGCCATATATTCCCCTGAAAGAAAGAAAAAAGGAAAAGGTAAGACTTTTGGTGCTGGATTCTGTCATCCAGACGAAAACAAGCAAAATACACTCATTTAGTTTTAATTTCAATATAAGTTTTAGTAGAGGGATGCACAACCTGTGGGCCAAAACTTGTCCCCAAAGAAGAATGTGACATGATCCCTGAACAGTTTTGAATGACACTAATAAAAAAAAATGTGTGAAATCTTTAAAATATAGATAAAAAATATCAAAGTTTTGTTCTGAACACAAATGTAAAAGTGGCAGAACAACCCTTTTATATTTAGACTATGCTCCATATTTTATTATCAATTTAATGAATCTAGCTGAATCAACCACCTTTTTTACCTAAGTATCAGGATTCTTAAGGCTCTTCTCTCTGTCCTGGGAGAGGTAGAACCTACATTCAGGTGATCTGTTAGCAGGTTTTTTTTTTTTTTTTTTTTAAAAATCAAAAACTGGTTTTTAACATGACTTGTTTTTGAGCGGCACAGAGTTATTGCCATTGACTTTGTGTGGAAGAAAACCTTTGGAAGAGACCATCAAAACTGAGCAAACCTCAGCACAGAAGGCAGATACGGTCAAATAAGGAAACACAAAAATATATTAACGAATCATGCAAAATATGCATTTTACAATAAATATAAATCATTCTGATATTTTCTGCAATGTATATTTTTATTTCAGTATATTAGGGGTGATTGTATCCTGGGAGTACTCCGAAATTCCGGTTTTTAATATCTTTTTTCGGGGTCTAAGAACTAGAAGCCGGGCCTGCAATTTTTGAACGAATATTGTAGAGTTCCCACGAAATTTTGATGCTTTTTCTAAATCCCTTTAACGAGACGTTTACCCACATTCTTCGCTAATTACGTGAGAAATTACGTCATATGGGATTCTTCCGCCAATTTGGTTCTTTTGGTTTGGCCGATTTTCACCATTTTGTATATTTGGATCTGTGCCGGAATCTCTTAATATCCCGATTCTCATTAACGCGATTAAACGTTCATGGAGATTCCTATTCGGGTGATTTAAAAGTCCAATGCTGCGATTCATACTCAAATTCGCGTATTGTAATATCATACTAAAAGTATTAGGTTTTATAAAAACCATACAGAAGGAAGTCCAAAGCAATTACTGCGGAAAAAGTGATCGAGATACAATATAGATTTACAATAGAATACTACAACAGAATCTTTCAATATAGTGTTAACTCAAATGTGCAATTCAGAATTGTCAATTTTTTTTTGTATTTATTTTTTTAAATTTTTCACTATGTTCAGAATTTTCTTCAGACTTCACATCAACAGTAGACAGGTCGCAGGTTGTGCATCCCTACTACTAGTATGAAACTACTTATGAAACATTCTACTTATGAAACACTAGAGCGAATTATGTACAGTCCTAGAAATTTATAATGTTATACTCCTTAAATTTGATTGCCTATTTTTATTGTTAAATTATTGAAACAATTTAAACCATCAAATAATAATTGTTTGCAGCTTGTGAAGTTGTGTCGTTTAGGAACTATATTACAAGAAAAAGAAAAATTTAAAGTCAAATCAAAAAGTGAAGGCGATAGTGATGAATTGGATGACGATTTTGGAAGAAAGTATAATGTCAGTCTACTTGATCAGCATGATGAGCTAAAGAAGAACGCAGAAGGTAAATGTGTTGTTTGCTTTGTAGATATTATCGGTACCGTCTTTACATGTTGCACACCCGGGCAGTGCCCGTGGGGGGGGGGGGCTCGAGAATATTACTTTTCATAAATTCTATTTTAAAAAAACTAAGAATAAACAAAATTGCCTTATATATTTTTATAAATAGATATATTCTATTGTATAAAGTGTGCATTTTGTTTTTCTTTCTAAAAATAGTGATTGATTATCATGCAAATACCTATAATTTCAGTTTATCACCAGACAAACTTAGAAAGGCAATCCAAATCTAGTTTTTTGTGTTCCAATGAAGTTTTTATTTGCATTGAGTTTTTTGGGTTTTGTGTAGTCAAAAGGTGTTTAAATTTGTTAAAATTATTGCACATATTGAAAATACTTTATTCTATGTATGTGAAGTTTTTTACTTAGATTTTTAACACTATGACATGTTATAAGGGCTTAAAACATTTGTTTGCCCGGGAGCCCTGCATATTATGTAAAGAATATGTATAGCTGCCAACTCTACTGAATTTTCCAGTAGACTACTGGATTTTTTCAGTTTCTCGTGGTCTACTGGTTTAATTAAAATTATGCTAAAATTGAGTCCAATTTCTAAAAAAGTCCCTATTGAAATAGAATTATTGTTTGCTATAGTATTTAAATAAGTACAGTAGAGAACCAATTATCCGGGATGCTCAGGACCATCGCTATCCCGGATGTCTGAATATCCCGGTTTTCTGGATCGACCAAAAAGTGTCATTAATCAATGTTTTATCTAATCCGAATTACAAGGTAAAAAGTGTAACACATTTTATAGTAAGAGAAAAAAGAAAAGTACTCCTAATTTTAAGAAAAAAATAGTAGAAATATAACCTGTAGAAGAATAAAAAAAATTTGCATGTTTAGACAAGAAAAACAAGTTTAAAATATACAAAATTCTCATACTTATTTTTTAAAAATAATTACCTAAATTAACTAATATAAGCAAAGCCAATGATTAAATAACGCAATATATTTCATACCTAATTATACAGGGGAAAACGATAAAATAAAAGGAAAACTTATTAATCTAAATAAAAGCAAAGAAAATTATCGAACCAAAACGATAGTTAAAAAGGGCACTAGCATAAATATTAAAACCCAGAACAAGGCCAAGATCAACGGAATTAAAACCTAATGATAAAATTTAAGAATAAAACGAATTAATTTATTGAATGCGAAATTTATCGTGAAGAGGGAAAAAAATTAAAACATAGTGGAATCAGAAAAACAAAACTGTAATCTACTTCATAAAATAATCGTATGTTGAAATTAATAAACAATTCTCCTTTTATTTTTTATAAAAACGCGATTTTTAACGAAAGCAGATGTGATCCCACATCAAGAAAAACTTGTAAATGATACTACACTTCCAAAGAATCAGAATTTATTCAAAAGAAAAATATTTTATTTTTAT
Source organism: Parasteatoda tepidariorum (assembly GCF_982258835.1). Lineage (NCBI taxonomy): Eukaryota > Metazoa > Arthropoda > Arachnida > Araneae > Theridiidae > Parasteatoda > Parasteatoda tepidariorum. Next base: position 119,413,811 of record NC_141755.1, on the reverse strand, counting down.
TAATCGATATCAAATAGATAAGTATATTTTTCTCTTTCATCTTCTGTTCACTGATATGCCTGTGCGATGCATTTTCCCCACCCCCTCGTAAATCAAAGAGAAAACGAAATCAGCATGCCACTCCTTTGAGTTTGATTCACATCCTAAAGGGGAAAATAAAACATTCATCCCTTCCATGCCTCCTCTCTATCTGAAGATCTTCAAGGTCATGAAAGAAGCGACGTTTCTCTGGGTAAACAGGGGGAAAAATTCTCCCATTCCTCACATTTTCCACTACTCAACTTAAAGGATGCGTCCAATATCCGCTTTTTTTCATAATCGTTCTAGTTTAAAATGGCTGAAAAACCGAGCAAAATTTTTCTGGTTTCCCGGTTATCTGGTTACCAGATAAATGGTTCTCTACTGTATTAATAATACATAAGGAAGTGAACCTCATTTATACAAATCAGTTCAAAACTTCTTTTGTTCTAAAATGTTCAGTTTATTATTATTCAGAAATCTCTTTTTAAATTAATTAAACCATATTTTGTTAAACTATATTGATTAATAATTTAAACTATATTTTATATATTATGTATTTTAACTATCTTTGATTAATTAAATGCCTATTACTATTCAAAATTATAAGTAAATATAATACATAACATTTCAAGCATGTTTAATGTCAATAATAACTGGGAAATATTGCAGTTTTTCTATTTTTATGACTAGAAAAATCCCTAAAATGTGTAAAATATTTAGTACATTATGCAACAATTATCATGAAATGTATGCTATTTTGTAAAATCTACTGGATTTTTTCCTATCCATGTTTGCAGCTATGAATATGACTCTTATTATCTTATTAGCAGCTCGTAAGGAGAGTGCTCTTGAAAAACAGCTGAAGGAGGAGGAAAAAATTTTAGAAAGTGTTGCTGAAAAGAGAGGTAAATACGGCTCCTTTTTTATTATTTTGACTGACTTTCTAAATTCTTTTCACAGGCGTACATCAACAACAACAACAGGGCTGTAAATAAAATAATAGCAACATACTAAGAAAACATTTTTAATGATACTAGTAAAATTGCATCACTTCCTTCAAAATAATCACCGGCCAAAGTATCGTACCATTTGCCTGATTTCAATATGGCATAGGATTCTGTTGACAAAAAGAAACAGAACAGGGCTAAATAAAAGAAATTTAAAAAAAAGACAATCTTCACTGTTCTTATTTATCCTTACTAAAAATAAATAAAAATACTAAAATTGTTTCTTTAAAGACAGGGTTGTTAAAATCTGTTTTTTTTTGGTTCTTTTTTTAAAAAAAAGAAAAAACATAACCCATTGGTTTTTTCAGACTTATGAAGTTTTATTAGATTTTACCTAATTTAATTAGGTTTTTTCAAACTTAATTGAAATTTTCATTTCTTTTATTCTTTATAGTCTTAGAGTAAATCTTGCTGCATTAATAAATATCATTTATTCTATTAATAATAAAGCAATTAGTAACCATAATTATTTATACACTTTATTATCAATGTCATTTTCATTGATAAGTTTGCAAACATATTTTTAATGACAGTAATAAGGCTCTATTAACTTTGTAGGATTTACCACTTCTGTGCTAAAATAGATTTATAAAAAACGACTAAATGTTTAAGTGAGGAATTAAAATTCCTTATTTCAATTAAAATTAACAACATCAATTTTCAAAGTAAATTTTTAATTTGAAAAATGTATTTATGCAATGCTACATTGCATTACTTTTTTAACTGTATTATTGTGTTCTTTGTTACATACGGTGAAAAAGAGCTTCAGGAATAAACTTTATACTCTTTTAAAAAAAAAAAAAAAAACATTATCCTTTTGGAAAGAACCTGTTTGCATCTAAGTGCACTGAAATGGATGCAAAGCTACCAGCGTGAACGTGTCCCGCATTGAACTGATCGTAAAGACGCACTTCCCAGTAGAACACTGAAGTTGAGTATCACTGGCTGCGGTCAGTAAGCGGGTGGGTGACTACTTTGATCAGCCTGCGTATGATCAGAGTAAGTGAGCGGTGTCGGTCCTCCTTGAACTGTTCTATTGTAAAAGACTCAACTTCTCATTCTTCGAGCTAACAAAGCAGGGTTGCCATCCCCTCCGCATGGGAACAAAATTGCGATGGTATGTCTTCAGATCATCCTCGGGGATGTTTCTCAGACCATCGCCAATAGCCCATTGTGCAGCTCTAGTGCGATGTAAATAAAGTACCTACCTATAGTTTGTCTAAAGTAAGAACTCCCCATGCCATACGTTTGGATTCGTGGTGGTGTCTACGGTAACGAGGTATAACTATTTCAAGAAGGGGTGTGGGGTTATTGTTTAGGACTGATTTTAGATCTGAAAGGGAATCTTTTTCTTTGGTTTATTGTGTTAGCCCTAGAGTGAGGAGAGGCTACCCTCCCTGAAATGCGTTACTCTTGTTTCTATAGCAGTAGACAGCCTCAGACTTTGTGGGGGGGGGGAGTTTTTACTGTAGACAAACAATACCTACCCAGCAAGAGCGTATTTTAACATCACCAACTCTTGTAATCATGTTGCACAACCTTCTTTTTGCTTGCTTTCTTAAATTATGTGAAATGAGGAAATTCAACTTATGGTCTAAGCTAATCCAATGCTCTTGCAACATCATAGAATTATTTCTTTTTCAAGAACAAATGTTCTCCTTATTTATCAAAATATGTCGCCAAGTCTAGGATTACTGTAAGACTGCAAAACTATAACACTTTTTCAATAATTCTATGATAAATTCGTAAAATATAGCATGATGTAAGTTACGGCTTGACGAGTTTAACTTTTAAAAGCTTCGATTTCGTTTTGAAAGCATATTTATATAATTTGATAACTGAATAAAACAGAATCACGGATATATACTTAAATCCTATACTACTGCGACTGTCTCTTCTCAACTTGCAACAGAGTGTAGTATTTCAACAAGAATAATCTGGAGTTTTGAACGGGTTTATTTCACCAGTTAAAATGTGTTATATTTTCAGACGTGCCAACTCTCCCGCATTTTGCGGGAGTCTCCCGAATTTTGAGTTATTCTCCCGCCCTCCGGAATTGATTTGAAAAACTCCCGAATTTTACTGCGATCGACGGCCAAACTCAAAATTACCTAATTTTTCCGCGAAAGTAAGTTTTTCTTTCAGCTTGAATTCCATCCCCTCTTATCAAACTACCATCTGCCTGAAGCGTAGCTGAACATGCTTTATTTCCCCCCCCCTCTTCAACGTTACCTCTTAACACTCCTATTTCACTGGGGGCGGGTGAAATCTTCCTCTTCTTTCGTGTGGAGTTGAATACAATGACGTCACATGTCGTTATCGAGTGACGTCCGTTCAGGAGTGGGGAAACTCGTACTCTCGATAGTTGGAATTGATATTGTATCTTGCTGTTTTTATAGTTTTTAATGCGTATTTTTCCACGGTTGGCAACAAGCTCGTAAACTAGCAACGTGATATCAATTATTCGTTTAGTCTTCGTATATTTAAAAAAAATTTTTCAAGGATGTCTTAAGTCGAAACGGAAGTATGGATCAATTTCAACAAATCATGTACCAATGACTTTAGCAAGACTTAATTGCGGAGAGCTAAGTCTGCAACTCTTTTTTTCATGCATACAGTAGAGAACCATTTATCTGGTATCCAGATAATCCGGAAAAAAAATTTGCTCGGTTCTCCCGCCATTTTGAACTAAAACGATATGAAAAAAAAAGCGGAAACTGGACTAATCCTTGAAGTTGAGTAGAGGAAAATGTGAGGAAGGGAAGAATTTTTTTCCCCGTTTACCCAGAGAAACGTCATTTCTTCCGCGACCTTGAAGATTTTAGATCTTTATTCTCTTTTAGGTCGTTAAACTCAAAGGAGTGGCATGATGATTTCGTTTGCTGTTTGATTTACGAGGGGGTGGAGAAAATGCATTGCACATGCATATCAGTGAACAGAAGATGAAAGAGAAAAATATATTTATCTATTTGACATCGATTAATGAAAATAAAATGTTTTTCTTTTAAATAAATTCTGATTCTTTGGAAGTGCGGTATAATTCGCAAGTTTTTCTTGATGTGGAATCACACCTGCTTTAATTAAAAATCGCGTTTTTATAAAAATAAAAAAAAAGGAGAATTGTTTATTAATTTAAGCATACAATTATTTTATGAAGCAGATTGCAGTTTCGTTTTTCTGATTCCACTTTCTTTTTTTTTTTATTTTTTTTTTCATGATAAATTTTGCACTCAATAAAATTATTTGTATTACCAAATTTTTTCATTAGTTTTTTTTTTTTTTTTTTTTAAAGTCCGTTGATCTTGCCTTGTTCTAGGTTTTAATATTTATGCTAGTGCCGTTTTTTAACTATCGTTTCGGTTCGATAATTTTCAAGTGTTTTTATTTAGATTAATAGGTTTTCCTTTTATTTTCGCCCCCCCCCCATGAAATATATTGCGTTAGTTAATCATTGATTTTGTTTATTAGTTGATTTAGGAATCGTAATTATTTTTTAAACTTGTTTTTCTTGTCTAAACTTGCAAATTTTTTTATTCTTTTAAATTTTATTTTTCTACAATTTTTTTCCTTTTTAGATTTAGGAGTGCTTTTCTTTTTTCTCTTACTTTAAAATGTGTTTATATTTTTTCCTTGTAATTTGGGTTTGATAAAACATCGATTAACGACACTTTTTTGTCGATCCAGGAAACCGGGAAATTAAGACATCCGGGATAGCGATGGTCCCGAGCATCCTGGATAATTGGTTCTTTATTGTACAGACATTAGTATTTTTATACATTAGTATTGAATTGGTTTTTTAAAATAAAATAGTTATTCAATTTGTTTATTTTTTAAAAGTTTTTGTGCATTTTTATTACAGTGTCAAGGGTTTTTGAATAATGTTTTATTAAGGAAATGGTATTTATTTAAAGAGTATCTACCTAATATAGTTTTGTGTTGCTAAATCTGTGTTTAATTATTTTATTTCCATTTAATATTTTTAAACAATTATTGCTCTATTAGTGTGTAAAATTTCTTGCATTCTTATATTTAATAAATTTTTTACTTAAAATTCCTTAGAAGTGCTAAATGTTGCATACCATGCACCATTTTTTACCCCTCCTGAAATCTCCTGAATTCTTGTTAGGGAAACTCCTGAATGTTAATTTTGCTAGGTTGGCACGTCTGTATTTTAAAAGTTTTATTTGAAACTGTATGTAATTAAACTCTCAGATTGGAAAAATCATATCTGAAATTATATTTTTTTAATAATTTTCCTGTTTCTTTGAATTGTGATTCGAATAATTTTTTATATTGTATCTTGTTATAACAGTAGTTTCAATTGTATTGTGAATTAGTATTTCAAATTTTTGTGAGAATACTTTATTTCATTATTTTCACTTTCTAATAATACATGTTTTTAAAAACGTTAATTAAAATTTTTGAAGCACAGAATGTAGAAGTAATGGAAGCATAAATATTTCAATGTATTTTATTTTATTGCAAACTTAATATCCAGAGCTAATTTGTTAATAATAAAATGTAATTACTGAGTTGCCACTCCACATGAGAAGAGAGAAAGCCTAGAAAATACAGGGAATTTAAAAATCACCTAAAATAACGTGAAATTTTGATTTTTTTTTTTTTTTCATTATGAAGTGGGACAATACAGGGAATTTTGTTTCTTAATTTCGTCTTAAAAAAATTTTGACAACTCAAAGCGTAATCTATGAAATATTTAAGAATATTATTTCAACTATAATAAATTATTTCATTTACTTATAGCATTATTTAAGTGTGTTCAGCTGTTCCTTTTTTTTCTCTAAGATTTCCAACAATTAAAAATAGTATATATATAAAAGCTCACACAAGGGCATAGTAATTGTGTTTCCTCTTTATACATTGCGTATAATATGTGCAGGGGCACAGGGAATTTTTTTTTTCCATGTTTAAGTGGCAACCCTTAAATTAATAAAATCAGAACAACCCTGAAATAAAAAGAACATTCATTTTTCAGATTACATTAAATAACATTGATGATGCACCAAAGAATTAAATTTTGCCTAGAAGTATTTTTGCAAAGATGTTCCATTTACTTTGAATGATTTTCTGACCACCCTTGAAAGAATGCTAAGGAAAAGCATTCAAATAGCTAATCTTGTTATAATCTATTAATTCTATCTTTCCCTTTTGGGGGGGGGTTTGAATGATAACACTGAATTAATAAAATCAGAGCAACTCTGAAGTTGCAATAAAAGAACATTCATTTTCAGCTTTTACAATACATTAATTAACATTTATAATGCACCAAACTATTAAATTTTGTCTGGAGGGATTTTTCAATGATTGACTGACAACCATTGAAAGAATGCTAAGGAAAAACAAACAATAGTTCAAATAGTTAATAGTTATAGTTAATCTTGTTATAACCTAATAATCCTATCTTTCTGATGTTTATCAAAAGGCTGTTACAAAATATATTGTAACAGAAAATATTTCATTCTAGATTTTGTTGAAATTAGTTTAATTTCCTTTTAGCATTGATGGGTGTGGCTGAACTTGCTAAGGGCATTCAATATGAAGATCCAATTAAAACTGGGTTCGTCTATTATTCACTATTATTGATTTTCTTTTTAGTATTGTAATTGTTGTTTTATGTTGCAGTTTTCTGCTTGATTTGTTTTAGATTTGATTTACATAGGGCTAATTATTTTATTAAACAAATTGGTTTAAATATAAGTATTGTTTTATATAGTGTGTAATAACTTGAATAATAATAATTTAGATTGCTTTTTTTACACAAATAATTATTTATAATTTTTTATTTGTTAACGAATTCCTTTAAATTGCTTTGTTATAAAATTTATAATAATGGGGAATATTGTATCTTTGTTTCTTGTTTTTTTTATAATTTTTTTTAAAGTTTTATTATTACTTTTTTTTCTTTTAGTGATAAATTTTTCTTATTTATATTTTTAACTGTCCGAAGCAATTTGCTTCTGAAATTTTGATTTCTGAAACAAATTGTTTCCCCAAATAAATATGTCTTTTTGTAACACTTGATTAAAAAGTTAGGGATTGAGTTTTTATTGTAACTGAACATTCAGGAATTTGTAAAACAAAGTTGTTGATGTAATTGCAATGGTAATTGATTGTAATGTTCAGGTTTCAATCATAACAGAATTGGGAACTAAATCTGTGTTAATGCAATAAGACATTTTGGAATCTTTGAATTGAATACCTTGATGTAAATTCTTCATACTTTCAAAACTTTTCTTATATCTTGATGTTATTTCTTAATAGTACTTGCCTTAATAGTGCCCTGTGGCAGAATCGAGGCAACATTTTTGTAAAACTTTACAGAATTTTTGCAGAAAGATTTTTCTTTTTGGAAAGTAAAAGATTTTGGTTTGCTTTTCTGCAGAAATTTTCACTAAAAATTTGAATCACACATTTAAATAATCACTTTTTGAAGCTCTCATTTTATGCCAATATTGTAAATCCAATTTGAGTGTATTTTTGGCAGTTATTGACATTGATTTTCACGTGACTTTTAGATATCCCGATATATATCAGGGCATATGGGAAATTAGAATAGCGCATTTGATTATTTATTTCTTGAAGCAATTATTCTATCGACCTTTTTTTTTTTTGGTAGTTATTGCTTTTGATTTCAAAATAGTTTTTACTACCTGATATCTTTTATATGATATTATTTATTACGGCAATCAAATCTTGAAATGAAGCATGCAACTGCTTTCTATAGAGTTCGATTAGCATGATTTCCTCGTCTATCTGTTTTTCGGTAATTACTACTGCAGATTTCATGATATTTTAGTTATTTTTTTAATTAGACGATGTTTTGCAAAATGAGATAACGGAGATAACTAGTGCATCCCCCCCCCTTCCTACAAAATTCGAGAATATTAGAATCCCATAATATTACATTTAAGAAAAATATTACATATTCAATTAAAAAAATTACATTGCTGTTTTGTTTTTGTAAACACAGCATTTTTGATACATTAAATTAGTAACTTACATCTTTGTTATTATTGAAAGTATCTTGCAGAAAGATATTAGTAAAGAGAGTTTTGTTGCAGAAAGCCTGAAAAAATTCTGCCACAGGGGTACTTTGAATACTACTCTAATACTTTAAGTAATTTAGTCTATTTATCGAGAAGGAAGAAAAAATAATTATTTTGTTGCAAATCAAGGACGAGCCTCTTAATGGCTTTATAGTTTTATCATAAGATTATAAAAATTACTTATGTATAAACTTATTGATGTTAGGTGGAGACCCCCACGCTACATATTAGCTTTGTCAGAAAAGAGGCACCAGCGAGTACGTCGGAAGTATCGGATACTTGTCGAAGGAGATAACATTATTCCACCAATCAAAACATTCAAAGTTAGTCATATTTTTGCTGAATTTGCTTTTTAATATTTTATTGTTAAATTTTGTTTTCAACTTTTTGATCTTAAATTTTTAAAAAAAACTTGATTCTTTTGATTTTATTTTAAGACAGGTTTGAAATGTCTGTTTTATATAAATGCTGCAAAACTCAGTAAGAAAGAATGATTGAAATTTTTAATTATTTCCCTAAAGTAAATAAAGTATTTTATACTTCTTAATGAATGAAAGTTATAAATTTAAAATTATTTTCTGAAATATTTTTGAGCAAACTTAAATGCATTTGCATGCACATAGAATTATACTTATTAGTTTTTTGCCAAGCTTTTTTTCGAGCAACCTTGTTTTAATTCAAATTTTCAGTTAAGAAACTTTGACTTATATATTCTTTTACTCTTAAATTATTAGTTTATCAAAACATAAAAAGAAAAGTATCCTTTGTGATAATGTGAACTTGAAAACCTTTACATTAAAATTTTACTGTGTTTAATAATTTTACCTAGCAAAAGAACTTGTTTTGCAGCTACAATAACCAGGATTGGCATCTTGTCCTGAAAAGGATATTGGAAGAATTTATGTAAAATGGACGAAGCTAAAACTGACCAATACACTTGTTTATCAATAAGTAATACAAGAATATCTTAAATATAAATAAATTTAATATAGTAACAAAAAGTTTGGAAAAAAAATTTTTTAATAAGAAAAACAACTATTTTATTATTATTAATTTTAGTTTTATACCAAATTTAAAACTCTTTGTATAATTCTATATAAAACTCAGTTTAAGTATTCAGAATATTTGATTATGAAGAAAATCATGCTATTTATAAGTATGGACAATACAATCTTTGATTTGTTAGTTTTGCCATATTAATTGAATCCAATTATGATATTTTTGAAGTTCTTTATATGAGTATAAAATTAGGTTTTAATATACTCATTTAAAGAGATTTTAAGGAAACTCCATTAATGGAATTAGATTTCAAGGTAAAATCCTAGAATAGTCCACTCCTTCTCTTTTTATAAAAACACATTTATTTGACAACCAACACATAAACTAAACAAAATTAAATTAAAATACCCACAACGGATTGGTATAAACCTTAAATTCAAAAACAAAAACTTTTCTCAACAAAAATCACCACCTCTCTGATGTTCCATAAATTGTCTCCTGATTTTAATTTATCTTGTTATGTTTTTTTTTTTTATTCATGCTATTTGTTAGCCAAATATTTTTTTTAGGTATTTTTAGACTTTACAGTACCAACGGCTGTATGATCATTTGTTTTGTAAACAAGACAATCTATTATAGCCCATATATTACACAGCTTTAGAGGTTGAGACAGATATAATCAATAAGTTTAGGTAAATCTAATTTCATTTCATTTGCTGATTGCGCATTTTAAAAATGTGTGGCAATTCTAATAAAATTAAAGACAGCACTATTTTTCTCAGTTATCTTTCTTGTTCACAATAAAAATATTTAATTTCTGAATTTTTTTTCGTTATTTATTTTTAGGAAATGAAGCTCCCTAAATGTATCCTCCATGGTTTAAAGAAGAAAGGAATTACTAAACCTACTCCTATACAGATGCAAGGATTACCAGCAGTGTAAGATCTTTAACAAGATAAGATATGTGTGATTAAGTTAAAAAAAATAATTCCAGATACTTGATACCCAGAAGTAAACGGAAAAAACTAAAATCATCATTACATTTTAGTTATCAGGAGAACTGTATTTAAATTTTAAAACCTATTTGAAGCAAGGTATACAGGGCGTCCCAAAAGTACAAAACGAGTTAAATATCAAAAAATATGCATGGGATAAAAAAAATTTCTTTATTCTACTTACTTTGTTTACACAACACCAAAAAAAAGGGAAAACTATATGAATTAAGGCCTTTTTATTACACTTATAAATAAATAGACAAAAAAATATCTTTATTACCAAAAGGGCAACAAAGAAATTGTACCCTATAATTTATTAAATATATTAGCCATAATAAAAATAAATTAAGATTAAACAACAAGTGCACATGAACTACAGTATATTATTGGCAAATCTGAAATTAAACTTGTGAAATATTTTCAAAAGATGTATCTAATGTTACCAACCTGCAATCTCACCGTCTGCAGGGAGACTGCATCGTGTTGGTAGGATTTCAGAGTTTCCAGAAAAAAAGTATCCTAATTCTACTTAAGCTCGCTGCATGTTTGTTTACCAGGATGTGTAACGTTTTTGAAGAGTGCTTATTTTTTAACAGCCCTTAATGGTACTTTTTTATTTGGAGTTTGTACAAAGTGCTTAGCTTTCTATCTTTTAAAAAGAGTTTTTTTTTTTCTTTGCCGTATCGATTGTAGTTCTAAATTACAAAAAATGCTCGATTTTCACTATTTTCTTTACAATATTTATCAGAAATTAGTTATTTTATCATGATTATATAAAGTTTGTGAAAAACTTTTTAAAATTTTATTAATTTTATGTTCATAAATTAAGAACTTTAAACGGTGGAAAAAATTATTATTGCACAGATCCTAATTATGATTTATTTTTAAGAAAGTGATTAAAAAGATTTTTTGAGTACTTAAAAGGTGCTTATTTTTTGTTGTAAGAATCTGGCTATGCACCCTGTTTACAGATTGTAATTTTCTTGCAAAATTAAGATAAGGTAAAAACTGTTTTAAATGGAGAAAAATATTTATATTTGATATTTTGGAAAACATATTATTGACATCTCGAGACATTTGATCGTTCTCTTAATTTTCAAACACCCTGTATTAACCTTAAGAAAGTAGAAAAACGTAATGTTGTATGTAATATTAATTTGCTAAATAAAATTTTTCATTACTAAAAAATTTTTAATAATTCAACTAGCAAGTTGTTGTATATTTTTATGTACTTGCAACTTGTTGGTATATTTTTAATGATGCCCTGCGAACGTTTGTAATTATCTCAAGGCTTGTTTCTAAACATTATATATATATACAGTGAAACCTCCGTTAAGCGGATATTCAAGGGACCAAATAATTTGTCCATTTATGAGAGTTGTCCGTTTACGGGAAGGGTACCCTAATAACGAAATTTAACACCGTAAATTGTTTTTAGAATATTCTCAAAGATGTAGAAATGATTAAATAATGTCTACAAGGATACTGTAAATATCTACTAGAATATTTATTTAAGCAATAAGAAGGATAAAAAAGAATATGTAAAGAAGTTTGATATAAATACATAATTCTGGATGTAGCTACAGATAAATAAATATAATTTTCCTGTTAGCATAGATACTCAAGTTAGACATATGATACCAAATAGGAGCGTACTGTCCTCGGTCCCTTTCAATTATTAGGGTCACATCCCATTACACCTACTTATCATTTGATAGGGAACATGGTTAATACCTTCTTGGAAAATAAACCTCCCATGATTCACAGAAGAAAAAGTAATGCATACCTGTAAGTCATGAGGACCTATGGAGATGATTATTCACAATTGATCAGCTATCAAGTGTCTGAATAAATGTTTCATTTATATAAACACCTCAAAGATTATACTTCTGTTCTCTTTTTTTTACCCCAGTTGTGTTAAATACAGTCTTCAAATTGATAAGAAAGTTAAAGAAATTTTCAATGGGGAAGAAGCATTGAGAGAAGTCATTTCAACTTGAGGGGTCTCATAACCTGTGTGGTCCAGATGAAAAGATCAAAAGATGCCGATGTCAGAATTATTTCAGGAGTGCAGTACCATTTTCTCTCCTTTCTTTACAAAGATAAGGCAAGGTGACAGGAGAAAGATTGATTTTTCGGTGGTGAAATAGTTTAACAATATTTTTAGTTATGGATAAGGCAAAAAGTTTTATTTACATGCTTTCGAAATGGTGAAAAGTTGCATTTTTTTTAGCTTGCAATTTATTTAGAAAAAGTAGTGTCCGATTTGTAGAGATAAAAAACAACGTTTCAGGATCAGAATGACTGTCCGCGTCCGGTTACGGGAGTGTCCGCTTTGCGGAGAATGTACGTAATGATTTATTCATAGAAGATTCCCGGGGAATTAAAAATATGTCCGTATTGAGAGGCGTTCGTTTTGTAGAGATAAAAAACAACGTTTCAGGATCAGAATGACTGTCCGCGTCCGGTTATGGGAGTGTCCACTTTGCGGAGAATGTACGTAATGGTTTATTCATAGAAGATTCCCGGGGAAATAAAAATATGTCCGTTTTGCAGGAGTGTCCATAACAGGAGGTTTCACTGTATGTATATATATATATAATTCCGTGCTGTTGGATTTTGCATTAGTTTTCTTTTAATTGTATTTCTTCTAAGTTAATGAAATGTTAGCTAGTGATGCTATTGTTATCTAAAAGATGTGTGATTATTCAAAAATCTTTGAAAAGTAAGATATTTACTTTAGTATTAAAAAAAAGGATATGTTGATGACCTTAAAATTCTTTTAAAAAAAACTTTAAAAATGGAAAGAAAGAAAAAAAAAGCCTCTTTGAACCGTAAAAAAAAAAAACAAATCTTAAAAGAGTGATGCTTTAAAAAGATTTTAAATTCAGTTTTTTTTAATTAAATATTAACTTGGATATGTGCATTTAATAAAATAATTTTTAGTTGCAATCTTCAGGAACATCCATATTGAAATTGCATTGTATTATTATTATTTTTTTTATTTTTTATCTTTAAATTCAAAGATAGACCATTGACCAAAAACAAATGCTTTATATCTTGATAAAATATGTTCAACATCAACACTTGTTATTGGAGTATATTTAAAATGACAAGATTCAATCTAAAATTTATGCTGATATATAAAGATGAAGAAAATTAATTTGCAAGAAAAAAGTGCTTAGTGATAAATCTTATTCAAAGATAATAAATAACAAAAAGGGATGTATGTAATTCTAAAACGTGAAAAAAAATAATGTTTTTAAAAAAACTTTAATATTGCCTTATTAATGAAGAACCAAAAAAAATAATAATAAATAAATAAATTTTATTTATCATCAATATCCTCACCTTTCTAATGAATGTATTTTGCAAATTTAGATGATTTTTCTAAATTATTTTAAATTCAGTTTATCAGGTCGAGATATGATTGGTATGGCTTTTACTGGTTCAGGAAAGACCCTTGTGTTTGTTTTACCTATTGTTATGTTTGCTATGCAACAAGAGAAATGCCTGCCATTCACACAGGAGGAAGGTCCTTATGGTCTCATCATTTGCCCGTCTGTAAGTTTTTGATTCACTCTTAAAGGAACTTTTACACCACCCAACCATTGCTAATCACGTTTTTCGGGGCTCTGTGTTTTAACAGCCTTGGCTGCATCATTATTACAGATGATGTGTACAGCTAGTGCCTCTGACCCATGAGAGGACTCTCAGTAATGAATTTTAACTTGTGCCCTTGCTAAGTAAACACCAGTTGTTCAGTCAGCTGACAGGATTGAACTCAGAACCCAAGTTATCCACCAATGGAGTTTTTTTTTTGTTGCTAAAATGGGTTCATAAAATTCTGATAATTTTTCCTTTTCCTTACCAAAAATCTGGTACTTTCTGATGGTTGCAAATTTAATGCTTGAAAGTGAAGCAGGGATAGGAAAAATGCAAAAATTTCATCTAGTTCGTTTTTTACACCAGATTACGAAAACAATATGAATAGCAAATTATTGTTTCCCTTTAGATGGGAAAGTAGCAGAGAGAGTGGATTAAATATAACTGAAGTGTATTATTTTTAACGAGGAGTAAGTTTTTAAATAAATTCTAATTTATTGATCTCAAAAATATTAAAGTTGAAAAACAGTTGATTAAAATCATTTTGGAATACTGGCCGTATACTAATAAATATTTGTTAACAACGTGGCTGTTCGACAGCTTTCAAGCGCCAGTAGAACATCAAAGTAATTAGTGAAGAAAGGAAACTCGATACTCCGCTTAATTACTGAGCAAAGAACATTTTAGAAGCTCTCTTCTCTTTCATTATTACTTTTTGTTTTACTTCAGGGTTAATTCTAATGATTTTCTTTATGGTAGCCGAGCTTCAAATTTAGCTATACCGCGGAAGTTAACAACAAACTCTTGACTTTTTTAAATGCTTTTTCAATAACTGTTTGCTCCAAAGATTTTGATTTATATTAAGGTATTTGATTATGCATTACTTGAAAAGAATTTGTGTGCTTCTCTTAAATTTTTGATGTGATTGCTTCAATTAATGACTCCCAATGAATGAGAGGTAGCTCTTCACCCTCCCATACTTCAAGCTCATGGCTTAATCCTTGGTTCAGGCGAGGTTGGCCAAGAAAATTGTTAAGCACAGAGTATACCTTGAGCTAGCTCACCCACTGAATTTAGTTTTTGATTCAAAAACAGAATTATGTAAGAATGTGATGTATATATTATTTGTTTAAATACGATTTTCTTTTTGTGAATTTGTATTATCATAATGAAAGAAGTCTTTTATTATAATGACGGTAACGGAATTTTATCTGAGAAAAAGACTTAAGTTTTAGCATATTTTCTTAATTTTTACCATTTTAACCTTTGATCTGCAAAAGAATAATTCTATTATAAACAGAGCTGGATTTAGGGGTGGCTACTAGATCTGTAGCCTGAATATTTTAGGGACCTCTAAAGTTTATGAATGTGCAATTGATTTTTTTTAATTTTCTAAAAAATTATAAGATATTTTCAAATGTAATGTTTTACATTCTTTCTGTATGTTCATTAAAAATTTTACGTATTTTTAAGGGGTCTTGGTTGGCAAATATGTAATAAATTTAATAAGAATGGAAAGTTCTTACTTTGTTAACTTTAATTTTCAAAATTTGTATGATTGCTGTTTAAATTTTGTATGTTTTTCTTAGAACTACTTAACATTTACGATTTTATGCAAGTTTTTGTTGACATAAAAACTTAATCAAATGCTAATGTTTAATGTAAGTGCTTTTGAAAAAAATTAGAAATTTCATTTTTGTTTTTAAAGCAAATTTAATTAAAATTGAATTTCATAAAGTTTTAATATTTCTGAATATATCTAAATGTTCAATAATTTGGTATAGTTAGGACCTCAACTTTCACATTCCATCTTGATTCTCTGTATCTGCAAAATATTTTAATCATATTTGTAACTTGATACCTAAATTGATATATTATGTTACTCATTTTAAATAAACTATTTGCATCTTATAAAATATTTATTTTTTAGAGGGAATTAGCCAAACAGACATACGAGATTCTTCGTTATTTTGTACAATGCTTCTCTGACGCTGGATATCCTGACTTACGATGCTGCTTATGTATTGGAGGTGTAAGGGACCAGCTTGATGTTATAAAACGGTAACTGTTGAATAATTCATTTTAATTTAATAAATGAAAACAATAGTAATTATTGATTTTTTTTTTAATAGAAATTCAAATGTGATTATCTGTTGCTTTTTTTTTACAATCTCATAAATTAATACAGCATGCAAAAATGATTGATATCACTATTATCTCTGTAACTGAGGTAAATTATTTGGGCCTGGTTAATAAATTTAAATTATTTAGCCTTTCAATATTTATTTAGTATTATTTTTTAGATATTATTTCTATTTCATGAATTATTAAAGGTTTTAAGAATTTTAAATGGGAAATGTTTTCTTCCTAAAAAAAATCACCAAGTTGGAAAAAAAGCTTAAAGCAAAATAAAATTTATACTGTAAGAAGTTTTGGAATTTTCCATAGTGCAATAACATTGTATTTAAATACAGTAAAACTTGTGTAAGTTTTATTATTTTTTTTACTTGACTTAAAAATTTTATTCAGAAAATATGCAAATGAATAGCGTAAGAAATGTGTTTAAACCTGAATGAACTTCAATTTGATACATATAATTCTAATATTTAACTAATTTTTTTTAATTATTTCGTTAGTTATACATGCGAAGTGTTTAATAAATATAATTTCTTAAAATATCAGAACACGAAGACATGTAATTTGAAAACTTTAACAAAATAAAATTATTTGAATACTTTAAAATTTATTTATTACACTTAAAGATCAAAGACCATAAATAAAGGATCAAAGCATATTTCAGAGCATTCACTTATTCAAATGCTCACTATTGCAACTGGAAGAGCAACTTTTCAACTAACACATGTTTTCAATGAACGAATGAAAGAACTGATCAAAAGCTGACCCCTTACAGTTTCTCCTGATGATCAACTCACAAAAGGGTTTAGATTAGCTTTTTACACTATTTCACAAAACAAGTGAAATTTTAACATACATTGCCAAAATGACAGAAAATTTTCTGAATTTTTTTTCTGGTCAACTTATGAGGGTTTTAGAATAGAATTTCATAATACTCCTAGATAAAATTGACTTATTTCAGTGGTCAACGTACAAGATAGACAGGTGGTCAAGTTACAAAGGTTTTGCTTCTGTATATTATATAGGAAAAATTCCGTTCTTGATAATTGAGGTCAACTTATGCAACTTACAAGGGTGGTCAACTTGACAGGTTTCACTGTATTAGGATTCTAAATATTATGTACAAATACATGCTGCCAACTACCGAAACGAAGAAAAAATAACTTATATTTATGATGAAGTATGCACAGATAAATTGTATCAAAAAGTGATCATTAAAATTCGCTGCAGGAATTTTCAGCTTGTGATTGCAGTAGTCAGGGATGTGATTCTTCCGCGGATCCGCTGATTTCCGCTTTTTTCAGATTTTTCCATATCTTCCGCTCTTTTTTCATAAATTTCCGCGCGGAAAAATTTTTTATGCAGTAAATGATATTTTGTTGAAATTTTTTTTCTTTTGTTGAAAATCAATTCCCATTCACGCAATTTAAAAATTTAATATCGCGATTTGTATTTAATCGTTTTTAAAACCCAATATCGCGATTCATATTCCCGCTAGTTTAAAATCCTATGTCGCGATTCGTATTCATATATATTTTTAAATTTCAATATTGCGATTCGTTATCATTATCACGCTGTTGTAATATCAAAAATCGATATTCGAATTTATACGCGGTTTAAACATTCATTACTCGTTGCGATAAGTATTCACGGACTCTAAAAAATTATGCATCGTGAATCTTATTTACGCGATTTAAAAATTCAATACCACGATTTGTATTTTCGTGCTTTTAAAATTCAATATCGTGATTCTTATTCAAGCGATTTTAAAATCCAACATCGCGATTCTTATTCACCCTATTTTAAAATCGAACATCGCGATTCTTATTCACGCAATCTTAAAATCCAACATCGCGATTTTAAAATCCGATATCGCCTTATTCACGCGATTTTAAAATCCGGCATCGCGATTCTTTTTCACGCGATTTTAAAATCAAACATCGCTATTCTTATTCACGCGATTTTAAAATCAAACATCGCTATTCTTATTCAAGCGATTTTAAAATCCAACATCGCGATTCTTATTCAAGCGATTTTAAAATCCAACATCGCGATTCTTATTCAAGCGATTTTAAAATCCAACATCGCGATTCTTATTCACCCTATTTTAAAATCCAACATCGCGATTCTTATTCACGCACTCTTAAAATCCAACATCGCGATTCTTATTCACGCAATCTTAAAATCCATAACGCAAATTTTAAAATCCGGCATCGCGATTCTTTTTCACGCGATTTTAAAATCCGGCATCGCGATTCTTTTTCACGCGATTTTAAAATCCGGCATCGCGATTCTTTTTCACGCGATTTTAAAATCCGGCATCGCAATTCTTTTTCACGCGATTTTAAAATCAAGAATCGCGATTCTTATTCACGTGATTTTGAAATCCAACATCGCGATTCTTAATCTAAGGCCTCTAAAAATTGTGTGAGAAATGAACTTTCTTGTCCTATCAACACTGATGATCAAAAGTCTGCAAAACGCAGTCTACAGATCAGTCATGTTAATAAAAGACCATCGAAAAAACAAAGAACTGATGAGAAAGTCCATAAAGGTCCTTTAACCAATAAAGAAATGTTTTTTAAAATGATGTGATACATAAAATCCTGCTTGTGCATAATTACTCAAAGTTAACTAAATTATTAAAAAAAAATTATTTTAATCAAGATTTTATTTAAGAACATAATTACCATTTATTTATATTTATTTGAATAGATAATAATGTAATCATTATCAGATTGGCTATTGAATTCATATCATTTTTTCTTTTGCACGTTTAATGCTACAGTTATAAACTTCCTCTTTTTTGTGTTTTTGTCAATCACATCCCTGAGTAGTGTTCTGATATGCAAGTCTCTAATGAACCATCCGAGGCTTTGAGAACCCTCCGTTCATTTAACGATCCAAGGCTTTGAAGTCTGTGTTTTGCTATGTAATTGGGTACTGTAAATAGCTGCAATTTCTTTAAGCTTTTACTAATGAAAATTTTGAGGTCTTAAAAACTGTTTTATTCTCATATCCCATCCAAATGAACCCTTGTGCTCGGTACAATATCATAATTTTTTTTTTTTTCGTTTCTTATCAGGTTCTGTTGACTTGGGTAAAAAAAAAGTAAAAAAATTCTCCCTCTACTGTTTATAATAATAAATGTGCAAAAACCTGAATGCATTTTTATTTCCACCAAATGTAACATTGTTTTGTTTAAGCGTTCAAATAAGTTTATGGAGCTTTAATATATTTTCAGGGGTGTTCATATTATGGTGGCTACTCCAGGAAGACTTATGGACATGTTAGACAAGAAAAATGTTACACTAGACGTATGCAGATATCTATGCTTAGATGAGGCTGATCGCATGATTGGCATAGACTTTGAAGAAGACATTAGGACCATATTTTCTTATTTCAAGGTGTGCTTTCTGAACCTTCCTTGCCATAAATTTAACCTTTTGAAAGTTTTCTCAAAAATCATTGAATCATTTCTCTGTTAAGTATTGCATAGTTTGTCAAAATATGTTCTGTAGTAATATAAAAATATTTGCCATATTTTTGTACATTGGCCTCACCCCGGCATAAGGGCGAGGGCAAAATTGAGATTGAGGGTAGTTAAATTGGGATATAACTTATTGTGAAAAAAAAGGATTCATCAAAACATCATGGAACTAGCCAATATTTAAACAATAGTGTTGCCAAACTGTTTTTACTGCAATTCAACATTAATTTTAGCAAAAAAATGAAATTTCTTAAAAAAGTTGCCCTGAAGTGTCCGTAAGTCAAGTAAGCATATTTGAAACAAAATATATATTGATACTCATTTTGTGCAAAATTTATTTTTCTTCAACTTTTATATTTACACTTTTTCAATGCAAAACTTTGCTTGGGAGATATTTGGAAAGAAGAAAAAAACACAAAACAACTTATATTAGGTAACAATTTTTTGATCTAGGAGCAGATGCTTAATTCATATTGAGATATTACCAAAGTGAACAATAAACCTTTTGCCCCTGCAATTTTTTATGAATTCGGCCTGATTTTGTTCCCTAACAATATTAATCAATTCAATATTTGAATAAAATATTGTGTGCCACTAATAAAAAGTTGTATTTTTTAATTTTCAGTGAATAATTTTTTTTTCTATGAGAATTTTGTTGGTTCTTTTAAAAAGGTAATTTAAATTTGCTATGTGTATTACTTTTTAGGGTCAACGACAAACTCTTCTTTTCTCTGCCACCATGCCAAAAAAGATTCAGAATTTTGCAAGGAGTGCATTAGTAAAGCCCGTTACAGTAAATGTTGGAAGAGCTGGTGCTGCCAGTGCAGATGTCATACAAGAAGTGGAATATGTTAAACAAGAAGCTAAAATTGTCCATCTTTTAGATACTCTCACAAAAACTCCGCCTCCAGTATGTCTTCTTTCAAATGAATTCAGCAATTTTCTTTTATCATTGAATCTGGGTGACTTAATTTTTCAAATATCTTTATACATAGTAAAAAAAAAAAGATTTTAAGAAATTATTTAAATAAAGTTTCCGGCAGGACTTGAAAATGAAGCCCACTTTTTTCTTATGCTAAATATCTTTATCTAGTAACAATTGCCAGATCAGGGAATTTATTTTTGGGTGGAAAAAGTCTGAATCTGATCTAATGACTGTATAAATATAATGGTAATAAAATAGTCCAAAATTTTGTTCTTAATATAATTTTTATTATCTAACTATTTTGCCATATTTTATGTATAAAAGAATACATATACCGAAATATTGTAGAGATGCAACTCCCTGAGGTAACGCCTCACCCGCAAAATTTGGCTAAAAAAGAACAGTTTTTCAATAACAGCCGAACAATCATGAACGCATCCTATTTCTTATTACTAATTTAATATTTCTAAATTTAATGTTGAATTAATAAACAGCCAAAAACTTTTAAAATAATTTTTAAAAATGAATATAAAAAATAAACAATATTAAAGTATAAAATGTTCAGAAATGCAATATTTCTTCTATAATTTATTTATAATATTCCAGTTATAAATAAATCGAATGATTTAACTGTTAAAAATTGTTAATATATGCATTGAAAAGAAATGGAAACTATCTTTCTTTAAATTGGCAAAGGGAAAAAAATTATAATAAACAATAAAACTGTGAAAAAGCAGACTTCCAAAAATCTAAAACCATCATCTTCCATTTATCTACATGCTGATCATGTTGCATTACATGCTGATCATGTTGCATGTTGCATCTAAAAATTTTGAAATCTTATATTTCTAAAAGTAAAAATAAGGAAGTTGACCTTCAGCTGAAAGTGGGGATAAACTTGACTTACAAAATAAATTGTTTGAACATTTCACCCCACTCATTCACTTTTGAAAATGTTTTGCATATTTTTCTTTCATTTTCTTTTTTTCACGGCTGGAGAGGGGGAATCAATCTTTGTAAAAGACAGTTCCCAGGCTGATTCGTCAACGTCTTTTTTGGTTGAAGGAGAAAGCGCCTATTGCATATTCTTACACACTGTTTTTTTACCTGCATTGTTAATTCTTTAAATTATTATTGACCCTAAATTACAAAAATAGATTGTCGCAAATAATAAAAAAGGGAGAGTAATAGCAAAATTTTGGCAAATTAATTCAATAAAACAGAATTTTCTCAGCTCTAGTAGTAAAAAAAAAATCACCAGTTAGGCCTTTACGTTTTATGTCAGAAATGATATGAGGTATCTCCTCGAAATTATGGTTATCTATATATATTTATACAATTGTCAAAAAGATATATACATATATTATTATCCAGAAAGTGTTAAATCTGTGTAAAAGTATTGAATATTATTACAACATGAATTTAGTGTAAAAATTGAAGAACAATATTCTAGTTAGAGATTCTAGAGATAGAGAACAAATTAGAGATTCTTCCATGTTAGCCTAAAACAATTTCTTACTTTTTTAGGTTCTAATCTTTGCCGAAAAGAAACAGGATGTTGATGCTATACATGAATATTTACTTTTAAAAAATGTTGAAGCAGTAGCGATTCATGGGGGCAAAGGTATGCATTAATAATCCATTAATTTGAACATTTATAGTTAATACTAGTTTTATATGTTTGAGTATACTAATTTAGTGATAGTCTAAATTTCTTTTACATATGCCAGAATATCTTCACTTAAGGAAAAAAATATTTCAAATTTAAATTTTTCGAAAATATTATAAGGTTGTACTTTAACTGAATTGATTGATATTTTATTTTTACTGCATTTACATAGTAAAAAAATATGAGCTACAATTTTTAATTTATTGAAGAATTTTAAAATATTGGTTTATTTTCTTGATTAACAAGCTAAAGATTCGACATGGTTGAAAAAATTATTTGCAACTTTCAATATTTCTTGCTATAAAGCTTATTTTAAAACATCAAGCACTTTCAGACCTTATTGAATGAGTGATTCATAAACAGTTTTCATCTGAATTCCTTTACGCTACACTTCCATCTTCGATTTCCCTAAGAAACCCCATCTGTATTCTTTTATTTTTGTTGGTGACAGAATCAAATCTATATGCCACAAATCTTTCAATAATTGAAAAAATATTTGATTTTACAAACGGGCAGTAATAATTTTACTGAGGATGGCATTGTTTTGATATTTGCAATAATTCCATTCTTGTAGATTTTATTTTTGTTGGTGACAGAATGAAATCTATATGCCACAAATCTTTCAATAATTGAAAAAATATTTGATTTTACAAATGGGCAGTAATAATTTTACTAAGGATGGCATTGTTTTGATATTTGCAATAATTCCATTCTTGTAGATTTTATTTTATTATAGTGGTGATCACTTTATATAATAGGTAAAAACATTGTAAATTTTAATTTTATGTGTATACCATAGTTAGATAATATAGACACGTGCTGTGTGGATACATTGGTGTTAGTTCTCCAATTTTTCAGATACTTTATTAATAGTTATTATAAAAAAAGCATTCGTACTCACAAAGAAAAAAAGTTTGCACAAGGGGGAAAGAAAATATGAAGCAGGCGACGTAATCATGATTTAATCAAGGTAGAAGAAATCAAACACCGATTTTCGTATATACCTGATTTAAAAGTTTCGTGTTCATGCGATTTGAAAATCGTACATCACGATTCCTATTCACTCGATTTAAAAATCCAATATCGTGATTCATATTCAAGCGGTTTTGAAATCCAGTATCCCAATTCTTGTAAGAATTAAGTTTTTTCTTGAATTAGTTACTATAAAGATGTTATATTCTTCATTAGTAAGTTATTTAATTAAAAATGTTGGTTTTAAAAATTATATTAAATATAAAACATGTATGGTATACGAATTGTTATCTAATTTTTGCACATAAAATTTTTAGAGATTTTCCCTTTGTGCCATAATTCCCCCATATTGTGCTTTGTGTTCCTGTTTTTTGTTTTAACAAGTTATGCAAATGTCTTTTATTAGTATTTAATCTACTATAGTAATTTGGGTTCTAAATATGTTTAAATAATTTATCTAGATCAAGAAGAACGCTCACGAGCTGTTGATGCTTTTAGACAAGGAGAGAAAGATGTCCTAGTGGCTACTGATGTTGCTTCTAAAGGATTGGATTTTGATAATATTCAGCATGTCATTAACTATGACATGCCCAAAGATATTGAAAATTATGGTGAATACACTTTTTTGCATGCAACATCATAATTATACATTTAATTATGATATATATGATTCAAATATGATAATTTTTAACTAGTAAATGTTACCAATGTATGCATATGTTATTTTTTCGTATAATTCAAACATGGACTAATACTAATGCCTAGAAAAAGTTTGAGACCAGTAATGATATTAATTCAAAATGCTTCTGAATTCCTTTTTGTTGTCATAGTTTTAATAATGTGTCATTTTGTCTTTAACTTCCAAAAAGAAATTGGGAGAAAAAAAAAGTTCACAAAATGATGTGAGTAATTTTTTCAATGACTGTTTGATTAAGGATTTTAACTCAGAAATTGTATCAGAATCCCCCCCCCCCCCTCTTTCTCTCTCTCAAGAACATTAGAACATTCATACCTTGACCTGTTGGTTTCGCCAGTTTTCTTTTATTCTTATAATCATAATAAAATGGCACTTTAAAAAAACTTTTATCTCGATAAAAAATAGAGTTCAATCACTGTATGATATTTTAAAAATTTACAGCTAAATTAAAATATAAGAGATTCAGTTATAATTTAATCTTTTCTATTTTATATTATATCCTAGTCCTAGAAATTATGATAGTAAGAAAAGTTAGTAAATGTAAAAAAAAAAACATGATTTTTGCTAACAAAAAAAAATCTTGTAAGATGTATTACTAATACCTAATATTTAAAAACAGTATTATAGTTAAAATAGTTAGTTAATCTTTCTGAAATGGTTAAAATTGTTATTTAATTATTGAATAAATGAAATCATGATTATATTTTTCAAGTTCAATGAATGAATGTTAAGAAATAGGTGTCTATTTGTCAATTATGTATTTATTAAAGAATAAACAAGTTAAGATCAGAATACAAAATTAAAAATGATTTCAAGTTACTCTGATTGATATTCATAAACTACACATTTAATAAGTTTTAAAGCTGCTGAATTTAAATTAGCATGAAACTAAATGAGTATTATTAGAGAAATATGCCCTGAATTTATTTTGCATTTATTTAATAAAAAATTATTATTAAAATGTCTTACGGCTTACTTATCCTTTTTTTTAAATTTTTGGTCTATTTTGAAATACGATAATTATATGCATATCCCTTTTATTTCTTAGTAAGAAATCTTTGTTATCAAATAAGACTTGCTAAAACATCACACCTGAAATAATAGAGCTTTTAATTATAATGTATAACATTTTATACTTAAATTAATACATTTTAAAAAAATAGATTATTTAAATCAATGCTTTTTTCTTAATAATATAATCAAAAAGATATGCCTGTAAGTAAAATAATTTATTTATATTTAATTTTCGCTTTCATTATTTCTTTGTAAGAAAACCGATATCACTGAAATCGGACTTTTAAAAAAAATCACACTAAAAAATTTCTATTTACTAACAATATTTTACAAAATATATTTTACACTTAATTTTTTCAAAATAGAAATTCAGCTTAATAAAATTAATGGCATTATAAAAAAATCACAGTTGATTTAAATCAGTTATTCTTTTTAAAAGAATCAGATCAAAAAATATTTAAAATCAATTTAATTATCAAAGGTTTGCACAAGTATTAATTTAAGTAATTACATGAATCATACTATGTGAATTATAAACTATCCTATGGAGTTATAATTATGAACCATACTGTTTCCATGGAAACCATAATTGAGAGACTGAGTTGTTCTTTTAGACTGCGTGTGAATAATGTTATCATAATAGCCTTTGTTTTCAACCTTTTAACCTCCACCTAATTAAATTACCTTTCACATTGTTAACTAAAATTTAAGCACCTAGCTGTAACTGTTATAAAAGTTCAAATACCTGGATTAACGGGCATTCCATTGCTGATCATAGTGTGTGAAATTGTATTCAACGTTAATTTTCTTTAAAATGTGTTTTATTTGTAGTTCATCGTATTGGTAGAACTGGAAGATCTGGGAAAACGGGAATTGCCACCACATTTATTAATAAGGCCTGTGGTATGTATTTCAATGTTTGAAACAATTTGTTTTCCTGTTAAGCATGTTATTGATTATATATGGTATCCTTTTTATTTTATTTTTTTCGCTTTTGCCAGTCAAACAGTCTGTTTGTTGTTAATAAATAAAACTCTTTTTGGGAAAAAATCAGTTTATTTAATTTAAATCAATATTTTTTTTTTCAATTTACTTAATTTGAAATATTAGTTTTGATAGTTATTTTACAATTATCATATTTTATAATTTTTGAATGAACTCTTCTTTCTATTCCTTAAGAAGAAATAATAGCCCCAATAGTTTGGTTAAGAAAGCGCTCTTAAGTTTGGACTTCTTTATGTTGATTTCATTATTTCTTTAAGCGAATCTGAAACTTTTTGCGTGCATTCTGAAAAATTATGTATGCAAAGATAATTCAATGTAAAAAATAATTTTTAATTAATATTAATTATTTTTTGTTAATTTATTTATAAAGTTTGGTAAAAAAATTGTTACAACTTTTTATTTTCTGAGTAGGCTTTTACATTTAAATTTTTATTGATTCTTTTAATTTATCACATACCATCTTTGTAAGTTTCTAAAATTAATATTTAAAATTATGAAAGTAAATAGATCAAGGTGTGTATAAATATTAAAAAAAAATTTTTTTTTTTTGAATCTTAAAACATTTTAAATAAAAATTATATTAAATATACTAATGCAATTTACTTGTACTGTCTTACATGTTGTTTTATCTATGCATTAGATATAGATTTGTTCCAGTGTATCTGATATTATGTATTAACTTAAAAGTATCTAGTACTTTAAATAAGTACATCAATTAAATTTTATAATATTAGTTTTAGTAAAACTTCTGAAAATCGTCAAGAGAAACAGGTGACAGTTGTTGTAAAATTTTAACATCTTGATGGAACACCCAGAACAGTGTCATTTATAGCAATTATAAGTATAAAGTTTTGGGTAGCAATCATAGACCCAGTTCAAAGTAATAGATACTTTTTGAACTTATCTTAGAGTAGCCAGACTTATTCTTGGTTTCTTTTTTAAAACTGAATCAACGTGCAAATAAAAGTAGAACAGATATCTAATGCAGAAGTTTGCATTATTATAAAAAAATTAATACTGATATTTTTTATAAAAAGAAATACTATTAATTTTTATTGTTTGCATTCGCTATAGTTTTGAAGTTATTTTTTCTAAATATTTTGACGAAAAATACAAAGCATTTGGTTTGTTTAATAAAATAAATAGTTTAAAATAAATAAAAAAAATTTATTCATTTGGATGTTGTTGTAAAACTACTTAGAGAAGAAATTAATTTTAATTTGATTTTGACAATATTTTGTCACATGCAGAAGTATTTACATTCCTTTAACAGCTGGTTAAATTAACAAATACAAATATTAAGGTTTTGATGAGAATTCCTCTTTAATTAATTAAAAAATTAGATATTCATATGCTTTTTTCTTCTCAATTTTCTTTTCATAATTTCCTACTCAATTTAAATATACTGACGTTTTATTTAAAGGACAAAATCTGAATTTTATGTCATGTGAAATTACACATAAGTTTTGCTTATAAAATTTTTCAGCCCTTCTCTTAATTTCGACCTAAATTTAAGATTGTACTGATTGAGGTGATTGTATTCCTGGTGTACCCCAGAATTCCGAGTTTTTCGTATCCATCCCTCCCAGTCTAGGAACAGGGCATGTGATTTTTTCTTGGACTTCTATGTATCTCAAGAATATTGATTCACAGACTTCCGCTCGTCAAAAGTTATAATCCGACGAAATTTTCACCACAATCTAAAATTTTAAGTTTTAATAATAATAATTTATCATAATTTAACAAATATTGAATCTCTTTATCAAGACGTTTTCATACTCTTATGCAACTGTGAATTCGTTTGGGGGGATTATTGTTTTTAATATCGCCATTCATATTCTCGCGATTTTAATATCAAACTTCTATGTTCATATTTAGCTTATTTGAAAGTTACCCATTATGAATCTTATTCACACAATTTAAAAATCGTACCTCGTTGTTTTAAAATCCAAAGCCTTAATTTGTTTTTACAAGTTTTTGAAATTAATATCTCGATTCGTGTTCATGCAAGAATAAAATCATATATTGCTATTCATATTCACCGGATCTAAAAATCATGCATCACAATTTCTACTTACGTGATTCAAAAATCCAATATGGCTATTCCTATATGTAATTTAATTATATATCTTAGTTCAAAAAATTATATTAAATATGAATAGTATATAAATTGATATCTTCTTATCAAGTTTTTGCATTCTGTTCACCTTGTGTCACCCCAGAGGTATTGATGATTAGGTACTAAAATACAATAGTTTCTATGCTACCAAAAAAATTGGTACATATCTATACTCTGCATTTTACATTTATCTATGGTATTTATAATAATTTCATAATTTATCATATTTTCAATTCCAATATTAAATAGTTTGAATAACATGTGATATTGCTTATACAGGGTTCCCACGGTCCTTAAAAATCCTTAAAAACTGCTTAACTTTTATTTTGGAAAATAAGGGCCCTTAAAAGTACTTAGTTTTGGTACAAGGTTCTTAAAAGTGCTTAATTTTTCAGCATCACTATAGTTGATTTGAACAATTTTTCAGTTCAATGTTTTAAAACAAAAACTCATTCTTTTATCACCTAGAATTAGATCATGCACAGAAAGTAAAGCATTTTAGAGAGACAAGAAGGGATGTGTGTGAGATGGCTACAGGCAAGCAGAAGAAAGCATGTCTTTTTATTAATATATTGGCTCTTTCATTAATATATTCTGCCTTTTGCCTCGAATGATGCTCTATGAGCAGAGTGACATTCTAAAAGAAAAGACTAGAGTGTGGACAAGGGCAGATGAAAGAGATAGTGCTTTTTTTGGGGGGGGAGGGGCAGTTCTAAGGTACTTAAGTAGGAGACCCACACTGACCTTCAAAATTGACAGAATTCAAGAAACGCAGTTCTACTGGTAATGCATTTGCTAATAGGAATAAAATAAAACTCTAAGAAAAGAATTTTGAACTAGAATCCGTAATGAAAATTATTTCCAAAAATCTTGGAGGAATTAAATAAATTTGTATAATATTTCAGTGTGTAATAAGTAACTGTAAATTTATAAAAGCAACAACATTTTTCAAAATTCATGATTGTACTAAAAATTAGACAGATATGTAATAAACAGGGTTTGAAAAATCCCATCCCACGTAGATTTTATATCAAAAATCTGAGATTTATTGAGTTTTTGAAGAAAAACCTCAAGTTTTTTCAAAAATATTTTAAATTTTTATTTCTGAGTACTAAATAATGCATGATTTGGTCCTAACAAGAAAGTTAAATGTTAGGTAACTTTTCATAACTTGTTTTGCTGCAATGTAAAAATTTTTTTAAAGTTTCAGATCGTTACACAGTTAGATTGTTATTGTTTTTGTTTCTTAGGGATAAGCAAATTGTTGCATAAAAATTTAAATCTACTCAATTAAAAGATCCCAAACTTTTTGTTATTAATGTCTATTAGAATAAAAAAGTTTCTATTCAACTTTTGGTTGCTTTAAAATTAGTAAATGTTTTTCGTCAGATTGTTTAGTAATATTAAAGTTAATTCCTAATATCAGTTTGGCTGGAAATAATTGTAAAGCTCATCTTAAAAGTAAATATATCACATTTGCTGTTGAGGAATAATTTCAAAATGGTTAAGTTGCACATTACTTTCAATATGTTTTTCATAAAAATGTTTTTCATAAAATTTTTCAATAGATTTTTTGAGAACTATTAATTCACCATAAAAGTAAAATATCAAATCATAATAATATTAAGAATTATACTGGATGATAAAGAAATATTACAAGTAAGTGTCTATAAATTATGAAAAAATAAATAATTTATAAATATTTGTTAATTAATTAACCTTACCAATTTTCTAGCCATAGGAATGCATTGATACCTTTGAAAAATCATTTTGGACCCTATTATTAATAAGTTTCTATTAAAAAACATACTAATGAGAACTATTAAAAAACATATTTAGAACATTATAGTTTGAAAATTATAAATCTTAAACATAATTGTATTTTTATTCTTTAAAAATTTTATAAAAATATTTATTGCAGTGAATTTTTAAAAAAATATATATTAAGTTAAGCCTAAAGAAAAAAAGTGGAATGATTCAAGGTGCTTAGATATTAGTATGACCCGCTTTTACTGAAAATAGGATTTAATTTGACATGACATAGTTAAAAAAAGCTATTCTCATGCATAACTCTAATTCAACTTCTTAGTATTATTATTTTTTTAAATATATACCCTTATAAATGAAACATTTTGTTAATAGAGAAGAAGAATTTTTTTGGCATAACTGAATATTTACCAAGATTGGCCCACAGCTGAATATGTAATGCATGTCTAGTGGCAAAATATAAAAACTTGTGATAATATTTTCAATATTTTTCCAAAATTTCTTTATTTACTCTTTTTTTAATATATTTCTGCACCTAATTTTACAATTCAATTTCAGTAGAATGATTAAAAAGGGAATACAGATAATTTTGTCGTTAATAATAACAATCTGAAAATGTTTTTAAAAACCCGACCCGGGTTTGCAAAAATTGTCTGGTTCCTACTTTGGCAAGCCCTGAAACAATTATTAAAACAATTTTATCAATACTTACATTATAATAAAATTACTTTTTGTCATTTTTTTTATTGATTTTTTTTAAGAAAGTTAAATAATTAGCACTGTCACTGGTGGTATATAATGATTCGATGATAAACAATCATGCTATTTTTAAGGTCCATAATTTTTTTTAAAAAAGTTCTTAATTTTTTTCTAAAAAACTCCTTAAAAGTGCTTAATTTTTGCTTTGTTAAAAGAGTGAGAACCCTGTTATAAATTGCAAAAATGTAATGAGATTCATAGTTTTTGAAATGTGTATTACTCTTCCACAGATGAGTCCGTACTTCTGGATATGAAGCATTTGCTGATTGAAGCTAAACAAAAAGTGCCACCTTTCTTAGCTGCTCTACAATCTGAGAATGAGAAATATTTTGACCTTGGAGGTAGTCTTTTCATTTTTTGGTTTTAAAAGTACAGTAAGATCTCGATATAATCCCGGTGATGTTTTTATTAATGAAATCAATCTGCTTCAATTAATAAGCTTAGAAAATTGTGATAGTATAATACTATATGTCAAATAGATAAATTTGGCTTTAAAATTCACTTGTCACTCCTTTTTCTTAATTTACCCATTTGTACACAAAGCTCTGAATTCAAGCTTTGCACTGCTTTCTCCATATTCAATATTCGCAGACATCATTGATTACAGTGAATGCTGATTTTAATGGTAAGATTTTAGGGAGGGACATCTTTTATAAAAATAGTCAAAGATAACTTAGCCAGTGGTCACTGATACATTGCATTATAGAAATAAAGTATTGAAATACCAACAGTGTTTGCTTTTCTGCATTATTACCAAAAATAAATGAAAAAATTTCTTCAATTTTTCTTTTCATATAAAAAAAAAATGCATTTAACTAAATAAAATAAAAATTATCATAATAGTGGAAGTCTTGGAATTTTTAACTCATGATAAAAGCACAATTTTTGTATCTTTAATGTTAAGATTTTGACAAGGACTTTAAAATTTATCCCAATAGCAGACTTCACGTAATATATCATACTCATTACATCGAATTTTAAATTTGTACTTATTTTTGACTCGGCTTATCTACGGCAGTAAATGTTTTAAAATTTAAACTACTGATACTTCTAAAATAATAAAATGAGCCTCAAATATGACAAATTTTTAAAGCATGCAACTTCTTTAAGAGAATCAATTTAAATGTTTTCTTTTTTATTATTTTATAGGGAACTTTCAACTTTTAGTTTTATGCAAAAAAAATATTGTTTTTTGTAATGAAAATCTTTATTTAATATACTATTCAAGAATCTGCTATAATTAAAATAAATTTAATCTCCTGGTTACTGAAATTATGAATTAAGAGTAAAGTAAACATAACAAAACAAAAATTTATATCATAATTTATTTTGTGACTCGAAAATACTGCAGTCAATTAAAGTTTATAATTATTTGAGTAATGTGATTTTTGTATTTATTATTCCCTTTATTATGAAAAATCGATGAAATATGACAACTTAATAACTCTATTTTATTGGAAAAATTAAACTTTTATATTTAGTTTTGTTTAATTGTCTAATTACAAATTTATTTGTAATTTCTGAATATGATTCAAAATACGTTTAAAAAAAATGTATTACTTCAGACATATAAAGAATGAAATATTTTCTAAATGTTTATAGAAGAGAGAGGCTGTTCTTACTGTGGTGGACTTGGTCACAGGATCACAGATTGTCCCAAACTAGAGGCTGTTCAGAACAAACAGGCATCCAATATTGGAAGAAGAGACTATTTAGCAAACAATAGTGCTGACTGGTAGACACTCTCTACCTCTTCATGTGTTGTTATGTAAAATATATATCTGTAAGAATGGAAAGTGTGCAAGTTCACCAATGGCACAGTAATCACTTATGATATAATGTAATAAAAACTTAATGTAGGCTATTCAAGAATGAATTACTGCTTGTATGCTATGCATTGTATTTTAAATGTTTTGTGCCCAATATCATGTGTTACTAAAAATTTAAAAACTCATTTTTCCTTTTCTTAAAATACTTATGAAAATAAATTTTCACAAACTATATTCAAATATTATACCGATTCCATTCACTTGGAGGATGGACATTTTTTAAATAGCTTAAGATATCTCCTATGCGAGTGAACGCTAATATTTTTATATTCTCGCAGACCACCAATCATAAAATAAATAATCTCGTAGACCACTACCCAGTTTTTGGGAAGAGAAGGAAAGATCTCCGACTGAATGGAGCTTTTTTTAAATATGCATTATCAGTTTTATTTATATAGTGTGAAAATCAAAATTATTAAAAAATAAAATACGAGCATTAATCATTCCATGTTCTGTATAAAGTAGCAGATAATTTTGTGTCAGTCAGAAGAGGAGAAATTTGATGCCACTAAAGAGAAACATCTTCATCTGTGAACAATTGTTTCGTAAACCACTAGTGGTCCAGAAACTACTCTATGCTCATAATGTATATATCTTGTATAAATTGTGAATAATGTCATGGAATAAAATCAGTATAAGATATTCTTGCTTTTAATTTTGATTTATTTTGTTCTTATTCTTTTATTGACAAAAAATCAAATGTAATTTTTTATGGATGCATTTAATTTTAGATGTTTTATTGTGCAGTAAAGAAATTACAATTTTAACCAGTTAACATTATTTAAAAATAAACTTTTTTGTGCATGTAACAGATATACTAAAATAGCATGCAAAGTATTAAAAAGATTAAAAGTCCATCAAATTATCATGAATGATTACAGAAATTAGGATAATCTTGATATGTTGTATTGGTTGGTACATTGTTTTCCAATTCTTTAGAGGTGTGTGTTGAAAAAAGTCACTTAAATTTTTACTGTTTTTTTTTTACAGATATCTTTTTAAGTAAGGATATTACAAAAATTAAGTAAATTGCTGTTTTTTACTAAATTAAATTATCTACAATTTAAGAGTAATATGAAGCATGTAGCTGTAATACTTTCCAAGATAAGAGTTCTTTGAATATTAGGAATTTTCAAAAATTATATGAAATTCAGTAGGTACTGCTAGATTTCAGCTAGTAGGTGAATTTTACGCCCAAGTTTGGTGGATTATTTCTCGATATTAACTAAAAGGTAAACTATACAATAAAGTTTGCTAGAATAAGAACTGAGCAGAGATGTCTAGATGAATTTAGATTTTGGGATACAATATTTCAGAACATTTTCAATGATGATATTTATTTAAAAAAAATTATACATTGTCCATATTCTTCTAAAAAGTAAGTTTTTTCTTGAATAAGTTACAATAAAGTTGTGATATTCTCCATCAGTAAGTAATTTAATTAAAACTGTTAGTTCAAGAAACTATGTTAGGTATGGTTTATGAATTGACATCCATTTTTTGCACATAAAATTTTCAGGGTTTTTCACTTTGCCACAATTACCCCGGATTGGCTTATGTTTTGTGCTCCTATTTTTGTTTTTAACAAGTTGGCATACAGCTATAAAAAGGAATAGATAATTTTAAAAAATTCTTTTTTTCTTGCAACTACAACATACAAAAATTTTACTCCAGGCTGGGTTTAAAAAATTTCAACTTAAATACACTAAATAATGAAAAAGGGCTAGTGACATAACACATAATCTTACTAACCCTAAAACTTTCCGCTTGACTTTGTCTACGAATTTAGCCTGTGGATGAAATGACTTGTCATCGAAATGACCTAGTCTATGAAATGATCTGCCGACATAGTAATTGTAGCTGAATTGAACACAACCATACTATATTATTATAATATTCCATGGTGTACTAATATTTGAGGGAGGCAGTCCAACTGCAGTGAAAAATTTGATGCCCCAGCCGTTGCTGGGAGAAAAGTTGTGAACCAAAAAAAACTCCCTGATAAAGCTTTTAATCTGTAAAGTCAATGGTGGTCTTGTCACACTTGGAATCAATTTTTTCTGATTTAAGAATCATTAACATTAAAGAGAAAAACATTTTTTTCAATGTACGAAAATATTAGTTAAAACTTTTCATAATTATAACTTGTAATATTGCCTTTGCAACTTAAATCACTTTCTACCTTCAAATAGGGGAGGAAAGCAACTTTTTTTCTCCCAAGGTTCATCTTTTTCCTAGGAGGGTCAGATAGTATATTTAGGTGGTATTCTTCCCACTGAAGTACTTGTATCGATTTTTTCAAATAAATTATTAAATTTCAAAATAGGTTTTAAAAAAAGGAGACTAAAATTAGATAAGAGTGGCGTGAAGCTTTTAAATTAGGATTTTTTATAAACGGTCTGTAAATAATTTGCTGGTAATAAACATATTTCGATCATGGCCTATTTAGTTTTATGTTTCTTTAAATACAAGTGCTTTTAAAACTTACTAAATAAGTAGTTGACTGGTTCTACGCAGAATAATTGGGGTTTTCTCTTTTAAGTTTTTTCAGATCTGAAATAATTTATTCTTAAATGGGATGTCTAATTAACAAATTATCTTCTGATCCTTAAAATTCATTAGAATAATCTGCTTGAACAAAAATAACTACGATTTTATTTTATTTTAATAACTACGATTTTATATTCAGTGACGAGTTTGTTATAATTCATTTTAATGAGAAGCATGACCTATTTTACATTCTAGAGGGAGACCAAATTTAACAGTCACAATAGTTCTCTTAATTTGAGGCATAAGGGAAAAAAATTCCACGAAGTGCTAAATACCTGCCTAAAATTTATCTTCATCTCTTTCTTGCTTTTAACTAAAAGAAATTTAAATTGATTAATTCCAGAAAACTTTATTTATCAGAAATATTGAGGGGAACATATAGCCACTTTCCCCCCTAGCCATTGTTTTAAATCACTATAAATATTGTCAAAACATTTTATCAGATGCTTGGAATATATATATAAAACAATAACAAAAAGGATTTTAAAAAAAAGAGCGATTATTGAAAAAATAAGAAAAATGTTTCATTTATTACACACAACCTGCAAGTACATAGAACTCATATAATAAGTTTGGAAAAAATTTAAAAAAGAAGAGAAGAGAAGCTTCATGTTTTTAACTTTATATATATATTTATAAAATATTTAAATAAATCCGATTATTTTTTACCCTGTTTGTCCATTAAAAATTTACTAATATTTTAAATAATAAAGGAATGTTGTGAGGAAGAATACAACTGCATTGCAAATAACTATTAAAAAAATTATTCTTTTGGATATTTCATGTAAATTATTTCATATAAGTAATCGTTATATAGTGTAAAATACTTCTTCTTTATTTTTTATATTGTGTCATGCAATCCTAACTTTAAATATTTTAAGTACAGTTGGTATTTTTTAAAATTTAGGTAGGTAATCATTCATTTTTCCTGATGATTAACCTAAAAATGTTCGTTAAATTTATTGTTATCGTATTTTTTTAATAATTTATAAACAAAATGATCGTTGGTTGTTTTTTTAAAAATATTCATTTTTTCAGGCTTATAAAAATATGTTCATAAACATTAAATTTCGTCATATTTAACTGCTAAAAATCTCTCTCTTATTTGAAAAAGCAAAACGAAAACTTCCAATATTTTGACATGCATTGTAAAATTTAAAATAATAATATCCATGTAAAACATTTTTAAAATTTAATACTAAAATATTTGCTGATTATAAATTATTTTGTTTCCAAAAAATAAATAAAATAAACATTTATTTTTCGATTATTTGAAAAACTGCTCTCGATGTGAAGATAAGTGTTGAACGAATTCCATTGAAACATTTAAATGAAAAATCGTCGAAAGGAAATCACATGAGCTTATATATCATAAAAAACACGAATTGGCTAATTTTCCCTGTGTGTAGAATTGACATAAATGATTGCTTTCTTTTAAATATTTTTACATATAATTATTATTGTAATATCCTTTAGAACAATTCAAATATTACTTAAGCCTGTTTTTTGCCAATTTTAGACTCCCCGTCCCTTGTTAACAAAGTTAAGCAAGTCACTAAACCTCTCCCATTCTCTCGTATAGTTTGTCTAAAGTAAGAACTCCCTAAGAGCTTCACCTAAATTCCATTAAGGGACTGTCAGACTATATAAACAAAGTAGGCGACCCAAGACAGTGGAACTAGGAAAAATTGGGCTTGGAGCATGGTACAAAATGCAACATATGCAGAGGTGCCACATATCTGACAAGCCCAAGCAAGACGAACTCCCCTAGCCATTCGTTTGGACCCGTAGCTGTGACTATGGTAACGAGGTATAACTAAGTCAAGTAGGGGTATGTGGTCGGTGAAAAAAAAAAGGAATATTTCCCTTCGGTCTATTGTGGTAGTTCTAGAGGGAACAAAAGCTACCCTCCCTGAAATGTGCTATTCTTGTTCCCAAAGCAGCAAACTGCCTCAGACTTTGTGTCGGGGGTAGTTCTTACAGTAGACAAACTCCCCTTTTACTGCGGAAATCTAAATTTAGGAATAAATCCAAATAAAAGATGCAATTTTATGTTTCAATTCATTTTACAAAATTTTGAGACTCTTGACCTCTGAAACTCTTATAAGAATTTTTCCTTACCTCGAATTCAAATTTTTTTTCCAATTTCCAACGAGTTATTTTTATTTTACGTGTTAATTTATTTTGAAAAATTTTGAGTTGGAAACTATAGGAACTCTGGACCTCTGAAACTCTTAGAATTTTTTTTAATTTTTCCTTACCTCGAATTCAAATTTTTTCCAATTTCCCACGAGTTATTTTTATTTTACGTGTTAATTCATTTTACGAAATTTTGTGTAGGAAACTATAGGTTCGAAACTCTTGACCTCTGAAACTTCTCGAAAAAAAAAACATTTTAAAATTTTATCAGTACCAACACTTTATTCACGTTGAAATATCAAAAAATAAATTTTAAAAAATAAAATAAAGTAAATAGAAAAAAAAATTAAAAATTAATCCGTGACCAGGACCGAACCCATGACCACCGAGTCTACAAACTTCTTTACCCATGGCGCTAACAACCACACCACGACTCACACGTTGCTTCCACGAATATATAGCTTAAAAAACTACCTACCGGTTAATTAACAAAATCTATTTTGGCCCATTATGTGCCCCCTAATTAGTGTATAAAAATTTCCTTTAGTACGATTGTTTGGTATATAAAACTCTAATTTCTGGCACAGTTTGAAAATTATAAGTTAATATTAGAGGGAGTTACGGAGTGAGTCATGTGCGCAGCTCCGGAGTCGAAATTTATCCGTTTTTCAGCTATTATTCCCTCTTTTCCAAAGAAAAATAATTATTTTTATATATATAACACTTTATTCACGTTGAAATATCAAAAAATAAATTTTAAAAAATAAAATAAAGTAAATTGAAAAAAAAATTAAAAATTAATCCGTGACCAGGACCGAACCCCTGACCACCGAGTCTACAAACTTCTTTACCCATGGCGCTAACAACCACACCACGACTCACAACTTGCTTCTACGAATATATAGCTTAAAAAAGTACCTTCCGGTTAATTAACAAAATCTATTTTGGCCCATTATGTGCCCCCTAATTAGTGTATAAAAATTTCCTTTAGTACGATTGTTTGGTATATAAAACTCTAATTTCTGGCAGAGTTTGAAAATTATAAGTTAATATTAAAGGGAGTTACGGAGTGAGTCATGTGCGCAGCTCCGGAGTCGAAATTTATCCGTTTTTCAGCTATTATTCCCTCTTTTCCAAAGAAAAATAATTATTTTTATATATATAACACTTTATTCACGTTGAAATATCAAAAAATAAATTTTAAAAAATAAAATAAAGTAAATTGAAAAAAAAATTAAAAATTAATCCGTGACCAGGACCGAACCCCTGACCACCGAGTCTACAAACTTCTTTACCCATGGCGCTAACAACCACACCACGACTCACAACTTGCTTCTACGAATATATAGCTTAAAAAACTACCTTCCGGTTAAATAACATAACCTATTTTGGCCCATTGTGTGCCCCCTTATTAGTGTATAAAAATTTCCTTTGCTACGATTGTTTGGTATATAAAACTCTAATTTCTGGCAGAGTTTGAAAATTATAAGTTAATATTAAAGGGAGTAACGGAGTGAGTCATGTGCGCAGCTCCGGAGTCGAAATTTATACGTTTAGTGGATGACTTTTTGATTGAACAAACCGGCTTTTTCGTTACATGGAGAGGAAAACCACAAAAACCTCTTACGGTTAGAGTGGCGGCATAGGGACTCGTACCCATGATCCGCCTACTAATGAGGATATTTTACGTCAGTACTGTGGTCAGTGCAAGCCAGATGCGGAATTCGTATCGACCAGGCATTGGAAGGTGACCGTTCTACTCCTTGAGCCATCACGGCTCAACAATTGTTACTTGACTTTTATTTTGAGGCAATGAATAGTGTGCAAAAAGTCGGAGTGTTTCGAGAGCTCAGAAATAGGAGTCCATTCTAACGTCTCACCAAGAGAGAATGAGTTCTGACGAGAATTTTTTACTGCTCAAAACAGTCTTACTTTTATTATCATTCTCGTATTTTTTGAAGTCGGTAAAGTTTTTATCTTTTCGTTTCCGTTTCTTGGGAACATTTAGTAACAGAGTATATTAAATTACTTCAATTGATATTAAAATAAGCTTTACGTAAATGAATGACATACGCTTTTAGATTGAAAAAATAATAATTAGTCTCAACTTTCTAAAAAATTGACGCAATACAATTTTTTTTTTGTTTGACTGCTAGACTTGAAACATATATTAAAGAAAGCAAAAAAAAATAAATACATAAATAAATAAATAAATAAATAAATAAATAAATAAATAAATAAATAAATAAATAAATAAAAAATTCTATTTACTTTTAAAATTTTAAAAGTCGAATGAGACAATAGAATGCCATCTAGCTTCAAATCAAAGTTAAATACTACTCCTGTTTGAAAATGTATTTTTTTTTTATTTATTTATTCCAAAATTTATTCTTCATATACTTTAGGCGTCCTTCGATAGTTTATTTTTACATTATTTTGTTATTTGCTTAAAATTATACAAGCTATACGTTTTAATGTATCCATAATAAAAACTTCCAACGTGTATCATTATTCGTTATCAACAAATAAGCTAAAATAAATATTAGTAGTTAAATTGTTTAGCTTCCATGCTTAAAATAATTCGTTGCAACAGATTTCAATTCTTTTTTTTTAACAAACAAAAAACTTTATTGGGAACAAAAACAAACACTTAAATACAACGAATTCGCCGCCAAGAGGAAAATCCTGTCCAAGTGACAGAAAAAGGTAATACAATAAGTTTAAAAAAGAAATTAAGAAAGAAAAAAAATACATGAGCAAAGAAAAATAACAAAGGTAACATAAGAAATTCATTTAGATTGGCACAAGACTATAATAATCAAAAGCTTCCTTAGAGTGAAAAATAGAGATCTGAAAGGTCGATGTTCATCACAAATTGAAATATAGCACGCTTGAAAGAAGGATATATTTGGATATTTTGCAACTTAATTGGTAATTTAGTAAACAATTTAGGTGCTAAGTAAAATAACTGTTTTAGTGAAATTTCTTTCGTAAAGTGGGGAATCTCATATATTTCAGTTGGTCTCCTTTCAGATACGTTAGTTTTTAATTTGCATATTA
The DNA here is from genome assembly GCF_982258835.1 of Parasteatoda tepidariorum. Classification (NCBI taxonomy): domain Eukaryota; kingdom Metazoa; phylum Arthropoda; class Arachnida; order Araneae; family Theridiidae; genus Parasteatoda; species Parasteatoda tepidariorum. The sequence continues at coordinate 119,373,985 of NC_141755.1, read as the reverse complement.
ACTTATTGTGTAAATAAAGTGAAATACGGACTAGACAAAATACGGAATCAAGACACCGGACTAGTAACTGACGGCTGGGACGAGGGGGCGCAGGTTCGTATCCCAGCTTTATCAACTTTTCAAAAAAATTTCTTTTTTTTTTCTTCCGATTATTTTGCATTATATTATTTTTTCATTGCGTTTTTCCATATTTTAGTGGGTCCTTCGTAAAGGAAATAATTTTTTTAAATTGGTAAAATGGCGAATAATGAGTAAAAACTGGAAAAATGCAGGAAAATTGGCTAATTTCCATTGTTTTAAATTTTTTTAACAATATATTCGACAGTTTATCATGCGTAAGGTGTTCTATAAGTAGAATCGTGCATCTTTCTTTGTTAAAAAACTCATAATGGAATAATAATAAGAAAATAAAAAATAAAATAAAATGGCGGGCAGGGGTTCGAATTTCCAAGCAGTCTAACTGTCTTGAATATTAAGCTATAATTTTCAAACTCGGGCCCTAAGTAGGGGTTAATGGTCCAAACATGTCCGCTGGAGCAAATATTTATAGGTTAATTAGGGGGTGCAGGGGGCCCCTCATAGGTCTATGGCATAGCTGACCGTCAGAGGACTTTTGAAGCGAAATCGTGACTGGTTTCAAGTGTTCGAGTGGCCTGGTGATCAAGACACCGGACAAGAAACTGACGTCTGGGGCGAGAGGCCACAGGTTCGAATCCCAGCTTTATCAACTTCTCAAAGAAATTTCTTTTTTTTTCTTCAGATTATTTTGCATTATATTATTTTTTCATTGTGTTTTTCCATATTTTAGTGGGTCCTACATATAGGAAATAATTTTTTAAATTGGTAAAATGGCGAATAATGGGTAAAAACTGGAAAAATACAGGAAAATTGGCTTATTTCCATTGTTTAAAATAATTTTTACAATATATTCGGCAGTTTATCATGCGTAAGGTGTTCTATAAGTAGAAACGGGCATCTTTCTTTGTTAACGAACGCATAATGGAATAATAATAAAAAAATAAAAAATGAAATAAAATGGCTGACTGGGGATCGAATTTGAAAGCCGTCTAACTCTCTTTAATATTAAGTTATAATTTTCAAACTCGGGCCCTAAGAAGGGGTCAATGGTCCAAGCACGTCCGCCGGAGCAAATTTTTATAGGTTAATTAGGGGTTGCAGGGGACCCCTCAAAGGTCTATTGCATAGCTGACCGTCAGAGGACTTTTGAAGAGAAATTGCGGCTGGCTTCTCGTGTTCTAGTGGTATGGTGGTCAAGACACCGCAGTAGTAAATGACGTCTGGGGTGAGGGGGCGCAGGTTCGAATCCCAGCGTTATCAACTTTTCAAAAAAATTTCTTTTTTTTTTCTTCCGATTATTTTGCATTAGATTATTTTTTCATTGTGTTTTTCCATATTTTAGTGGGTCCTACATATAGGAAATAATTTTTTTAAATTGGTAAAATGGCGAATAATGGGTAAAAACTGGAAAAATACAGGAAAATTGGCTTATTTCCATTGTTTAAAATTATTTTTACAATATATTCGGCAGTTTATCATGCGTAAGGTGTTCTATAAGTAGAATCGGTCATCTTTCTTTGTTAACGAACGCATAATGGAATAATAATAAAAAAATAAAAAATGAAATAAAATGGCTGACTGGGGATCGAATTTCAAAGCCTTCTAACTCTCTTTAATATTAAGTTATAATTTTCAAACTCGGGCCCTAAGTAGGGGTCAATGGTCCAACCACGTCCACCGGAGCAAATTTTTATAGGTTAATTAGGGGATGCAGGGGACCCCTGAAAGGTCTATTGCGTAGCTGACCGTCAGAGGACTTTTGAAGAGAAATTGCGGCCGGCTTCTCGTGTTCTAGTGGTATGGTGGTCAAGACACCGCAGTAGTAACTGACCTCTGGGGTGAAGGGGCGCAGGTTCGAATCCCAGCGTTATGAACTTTTCAAAAAAATTTCTTTTTTTTTCTTCCGATTATTTCGCATTAGATTATTTTTTCATTGTGATTTTTTCCATATTTTAGTGGGTCCTACATATAGGAAATAATTTTTTTAAATTGGTAAAATGGCGAATAATGGGTAAAAACTGGAAAAATACAGAAAAATTGGCTTATTTCCATTGTTTAAAATTATTTTTACAATATATTCGGCAGTTTATCATGCGTAAGGTGTTCTATAAGTAGAATCGGTCATCTTTCTTTGTTAACGAACGCATAATGGAATAATAATAAAAAAATAAAAAATGAAATAAAATGGCTGACTGGGGATCGAATTTCAAAGCCTTCTAACTCTCTTTAATATTAAGTTATAATTTTCAAACTCGGGCCCTAAGTAGGGGTCAATGGTCCAACCACGTCCACCGGAGCAAATTTTTATAGGTTAATTAGGGGATGCAGGGGACCCCTGAAAGGTCTATTGCGTAGCTGACCGTCAGAGGACTTTTGAAGAGAAATTGCGGCCGGCTTCTCGTGTTCTAGTGGTATGGTGGTCAAGACACCGCAGTAGTAACTGACCTCTGGGGTGAAGGGGCGCAGGTTCGAATCCCAGCGTTATGAACTTTTCAAAAAAATTTCTTTTTTTTTCTTCCGATTATTTCGCATTAGATTATTTTTTCATTGTGATTTTTTCCATATTTTAGTGGGTCCTACATATAGGAAATAATTTTTTTAAATTGGTAAAATGGCGAATAATGGGTAAAAACTGGAAAAATACAGAAAAATTGGCTTATTTCCATTGTTTAAAATTATTTTTACAATATATTCGGCAGTTTATCATGCGTAAGGTGTTCTATAAGTAGAATCGGTCATCTTTCTTTGTTAACGAACGCATAATGGAATAATAATAAAAAAATAAAAAATGAAATAAAATGGCTGACTGGGGATCGAATTTCAAAGCCGTCTAACTCTCTTTAATATTAAGATATAATTTTCAAACTCGGGCCCTAAGTAGGGGTCAATGGTCCAAGCACGTCCGCCGGAGCAAATTTTTATAGGTTGATTAGGGGTTGCAGGGGACCCCTCAAAGATCTATTGCATAGCTGACCGTCAGACGACTTTTGAAGAGAAATTGCGGCAGGCTTCTCGTGTTCTAGTGGTATGGTGGTCAAGACACCACAGTAGGAACTGACGTCTGGGGTGAGGGGGCGCAGGTTCGAATCCCAGCGTTATCAACTTTTCATAAAAATTTCTTTTTTTTTCTTTCGATTATTTTGCATTATATTATTTTTTCATTGTGTTTTTCCATATTTTAGTGGGTCCTACATATAGGAAATAAATTTTTAAAATTGGTTAAAATGGCGAATAATGGGTAAAAACTGGAAAAATACAGGAAAATTGGCTTATTTCCATTGCTTAAAATTATTTTTACAATATATTCGGCAGTTTATCAGGCGTAAGGTGTTCTATAAGTAGAATCGGGCATCTTTCTTTGTTAACGAACGCATAATGGAATAATAATAAAGATATAAAAAATGAAATAAAATGGCTGACAGGGGATCGAATTTGAAAGCCGTCTAACTCTCTTTAATATTAAGTTATAATTTTCAAACTCGGATCCTAAGTAGGGGTCAATGGTCCAAGCACGTCCGCCGGAGCAAATTTTTATAGGTTAATTAGGGGATGCAGGGGACCCCTCAAAGGTCTATTGCGTAGCTGACCGTCAGAGGACTTTTGAAGAGAAATTGCGGCCGGCCTCTCGTGTTCTAGTGGTATGGTGGTCAAGACACCGCAGTAGTAACTGACGTCAGGGGTGAGGGGGCGCAGGTTCGAATCCCAGCGTTATGAACTTTTCAAAAAAATTTCTTTTTTTTTCTTCCGATTATTTTGCATTATATTATTTTTTCATTGTGTTTTTCCATATTTTAGTGGGTCCTACATATAGGAAATAATTTTTTTAAATTGGTTAAATGGCGAATAATGGGTAAAAACTGGAAAAATACAGGAAAATTGGCTTATTTCCAATGTTTAAAATTATTTTTACAATATATTCAGCAGTTTATCATGCGTAAGGTGTTCTATAAGTAGAATCGGGCATGTTTCTTTGTTAACGAACGCATAATGGAATAATAATAAAAAAATAAAAAATGAAATAAAATGGCTGACTGGGGATCGAAGTTCAAAGCCGTCTAACTCTCTTTAATATTAAGTTATAATTTTCAAACTCGGGCCCTAAGTAGGGGTCAATGGTCCAAGCACGTCCGCCGGAGCAAATTTTTATAGGTTAAATAGGGGTTGCAGGGGACCCCTCAAAGGTATATTGCATAGCTGACCGTCAGAGGACTTTTGAAGAGAAATTGCGGCTGGCTTCTCGTGTTCTAATGTTATGGTGGTCAAGACACCGCAGTAGTAACTGTAGTCTGGAGTGAGGGGGCGCAGGTTCGTATCCCAGCGTTATCAACTTTTCAAAAAAAAAATTTTTTTCTCTTCCGAATATTTTGCAATATATTATTTTTTCATTGTGTTTTTCCATATTTTAGTGGGTCCTACATATAGGAAATAATTTTTTTAAATTGGTAAAATGGCGAATAATGGGTAAAAACTGGAAAAATACAGAAAAATTGGCTTATTTCCATTGTTTAAAATTATTTTTACAATATATTCGGCAGTTTATCATGCGTAAGGTGTTCTATAAGTAGAATCGGTCATCTTTCTTTGTTAACGAACGCATAATGGAATAATAATAAAAAAATAAAAAATGAAATAAAATGGCTGACTGGGGATCGAATTTCAAAGCCTTCTAACTCTCTTTAATATTAAGTTATAATTTTCAAACTCGGGCCCTAAGTAGGGGTCAATGGTCCAACCACGTCCACCGGAGCAAATTTTTATAGGTTAATTAGGGGATGCAGGGGACCCCTGAAAGGTCTATTGCGTAGCTGACCGTCAGAGGACTTTTGAAGAGAAATTGCGGCCGGCTTCTCGTGTTCTAGTGGTATGGTGGTCAAGACACCGCAGTAGTAACTGACCTCTGGGGTGAAGGGGCGCAGGTTCGAATCCCAGCGTTATGAACTTTTCAAAAAAATTTCTTTTTTTTTCTTCCGATTATTTCGCATTAGATTATTTTTTCATTGTGATTTTTTCCATATTTTAGTGGGTCCTACATATAGGAAATAATTTTTTTAAATTGGTAAAATGGCGAATAATGGGTAAAAACTGGAAAAATACAGAAAAATTGGCTTATTTCCATTGTTTAAAATTATTTTTACAATATATTCGGCAGTTTATCATGCGTAAGGTGTTCTATAAGTAGAATCGGTCATCTTTCTTTGTTAACGAACGCATAATGGAATAATAATAAAAAAATAAAAAATGAAATAAAATGGCTGACTGGGGATCGAATTTCAAAGCCGTCTAACTCTCTTTAATATTAAGATATAATTTTCAAACTCGGGCCCTAAGTAGGGGTCAATGGTCCAAGCACGTCCGCCGGAGCAAATTTTTATAGGTTGATTAGGGGTTGCAGGGGACCCCTCAAAGATCTATTGCATAGCTGACCGTCAGACGACTTTTGAAGAGAAATTGCGGCAGGCTTCTCGTGTTCTAGTGGTATGGTGGTCAAGACACCACAGTAGGAACTGACGTCTGGGGTGAGGGGGCGCAGGTTCGAATCCCAGCGTTATCAACTTTTCATAAAAATTTCTTTTTTTTTCTTTCGATTATTTTGCATTATATTATTTTTTCATTGTGTTTTTCCATATTTTAGTGGGTCCTACATATAGGAAATAAATTTTTAAAATTGGTTAAAATGGCGAATAATGGGTAAAAACTGGAAAAATACAGGAAAATTGGCTTATTTCCATTGCTTAAAATTATTTTTACAATATATTCGGCAGTTTATCAGGCGTAAGGTGTTCTATAAGTAGAATCGGGCATCTTTCTTTGTTAACGAACGCATAATGGAATAATAATAAAGATATAAAAAATGAAATAAAATGGCTGACAGGGGATCGAATTTGAAAGCCGTCTAACTCTCTTTAATATTAAGTTATAATTTTCAAACTCGGATCCTAAGTAGGGGTCAATGGTCCAAGCACGTCCGCCGGAGCAAATTTTTATAGGTTAATTAGGGGATGCAGGGGACCCCTCAAAGGTCTATTGCGTAGCTGACCGTCAGAGGACTTTTGAAGAGAAATTGCGGCCGGCCTCTCGTGTTCTAGTGGTATGGTGGTCAAGACACCGCAGTAGTAACTGACGTCAGGGGTGAGGGGGCGCAGGTTCGAATCCCAGCGTTATGAACTTTTCAAAAAAATTTCTTTTTTTTTCTTCCGATTATTTTGCATTATATTATTTTTTCATTGTGTTTTTCCATATTTTAGTGGGTCCTACATATAGGAAATAATTTTTTTAAATTGGTAAAATGGCGAATAATGGGTAAAAACTGGAAAAATACAGGAAAATTGGCTTATTTCCATTGTTTAAAATTATTTTTACAATATATTCGGCAGTTTATCATGCGTAAGGTGTTCTATAAGTAGAATCGGGCATTTTTCTTTGCTAACGAACGCATAATGGAATAATAGTAAAAAAATAAAAAATGAAATAAAATGGCGGACTGGGATTCGAATTTCAAAGCCGTCTAACTCTCTTTAATATGAAGTTATAATTTTCAAACTCGGGCCCTAAGTAGGGGTAAATGGTCCAAGCACGTCCGCCGGAGCAAATTTTTATAGATTAATTAGGGGTTGCAGGGGACCCCTCAAAGGTCTATTGCATAGCTGACCGTCAGAGGACTTTTGAAGAGAAATCGCGGCAGGCTTCTCGTGTTCTGGTGGTATGGTGGTCAAGACACCGCAGTAGTAACTGACGTCTGGGGTGAGGGGGCGCAGGTTCGAATCCCAGCGTTATCAACTTTTCAAAAAAAATTCTTTTTTTTTCTTCCGATTATTTTCTATATATTATTTTTTCATTGTGTTTTTCCATATTTTAGTGGGTCCTACATATAGGAAATAATTTTTTTAAATTGGTAAAAGGCGAATAATGGGTAAAAACTGGAAAAATACAGGAAAATTGGCTTATTTCTTTTGTTTAAAATTATTTTCACAATATATTCGGCAGTTCATCATGCGTAAGGTGTTCTATATGTAGAATCGGGCATTTTTCTTTGCTAACGAATGCATAATGGAATAATAATAAAAAAATAAAAGAATGAAATAAAATGGCGGACTGGGGTTCGAATTTCAAAGCCGTCTAACTCTCTTTAATATTAAGTTATAATTTTCAAACTCGGGCCCTAAGTAGGGGTCAATGGTCCAAGCACGTTCGCCGGAGCAAATATTTATAGGTTAATTAGGGGTTGCTCCGGACCCCTCAAAGTTCCATTGCATAGCTGACCGTCAGAGGACTTTTGAAGAGAAATTGCGGCTGGATTCTCGTGTTCTAGTGGTATGGTGGTCAAGACACCGCAGTAGTAACTGACGTCTGGGGTGAGGGGGCGCAGGTTCGAATCACAGCGTTATCAACTTTTCAAAAAAATTTCTTTTTTTTTCTTCCGATTATTTTGCATTATATTATTTTTTCATTCTGTTTTTCCATATTTTAGTGGGTCCTACATATAGGAAATAATTTTTCTAAATTGGTAAAATGGCGAATAATGGGTAAAAACTGGAAAAATACAGGAAAATTGGCTTATTTCCATTGTTTAAAATTATTTTTACAATATATTCGGCAGTTTATCATGCGTAAGGTGTTCTATAAGTAGAATCGGGCATTTTTCTTTGCTAACGAACGCATAATGGAATAATAGTAAAAAAATAAAAAATGAAATAAAATGGCGGACTGGGATTCGAATTTCAAAGCCGTCTAACTCTCTTTAATATGAAGTTATAATTTTCAAACTCGGGCCCTAAGTAGGGGTAAATGGTCCAAGCACGTCCGCCGGAGCAAATTTTTATAGATTAATTAGGAGTTGCAGGGGACCCCTCAAAGGTCTATTGCATAGCTGACCGTCAGAGGACTTTTGAAGAGAAATTGCGGCAGGCTTCTCGTGTTCTAGTGGTATGGTGGTCAAGACACCGCAGTAGTAACTGACGTCTGGGGTGAGGGGGCGCAGGTTCGAATCCCAGCGTTATCAACTTTTCAAAAAAATGTCTTTTTTTTTCTTCCGATTATTTTCTATATATTATTTTTTCATTGTGTTTTTCCATATTTTAGTGGGTCCTACATATAGGAAATAATTTTTTTAAATTGGTAAAATGGCGAATAATGGGAAAAAACTGGAAAAATACAGGAAAATTGGCTTATTTCCATTGTTTAAAATTATTTTTGCAATATATTCGGCAGTTTATCATGCGTAAGGTGTTCTATAAGTAGAATCGGGCGTCTTTCCTTGTTAACGAACGCATAATGGAATAATAATAAAAAAATAAAAAATGAAATAAAATGGCTGACTGGGGATCGAATTTGAAAGCCGTCTAACTCTCTTTAATATTAAGTTATAATTTTCAAACTCGGGCCCTAAGAAGGGGTCAATGGTCCAAGCACGTCCGCCGGAGCAAATTTTTATAGGTTAATTAGGGGTTGCTCCGGACCCCTCAAAGTTCCATTGCATAGCTGACCGTCAGAGGACTTTTGAAGAGAAATTGCGGCTGGATTCTCGTGTTCTAGTGGTATGGTGGTCAAGACACCGCAGTAGTAACTGACGTCTGGGGTGAGGGGGCGCAGGTTCGAATCACAGCGTTATCAACTTTTCAAAAAAATTTCTTTTTTTTTCTTCCGATTATTTTGCATTATATTATTTTTTCATTCTGTTTTTCCATATTTTAGTGGGTCCTACATATAGGAAATAATTTTTCTAAATTGGTAAAATGGCGAATAATGGGTAAAAACTGGAAAAATACAGGAAAATTGGCTTATTTCCATTGTTTAAAATTATTTTTACAATATATTCGGCAGTTTATCATGCGTAAGGTGTTCTATAAGTAGAATCGGGCATTTTTCTTTGCTAACAAACGCATAATGGAATAATAGTAAAAAAATAAAAAATGAAATAAAATGGCGGACTGGGATTCGAATTTCAAAGCCGTCTAACTCTCTTTAATATGAAGTTATAATTTCAAACTCGGGCCCTAAGTAGGGGTCAATGGTCCAAGCACGTCCGCCGGAGCAAATTTTTATAGATTAATTAGGAGTTGCAGGGGACCCCTCAAAGGTCTATTGCATAGCTGACCGTCAGAGGACTTTTGAAGAGAAATTGCGGCTGGATTCTCGTGTTCTAGTGGTATGGTGGTCAAGACACCGCAGTAGTAACTGACGTCTGGGGTGAGGGGGCGCAGGTTCGAATCACAGCGTTATCAACTTTTCAAAAAAATTTCTTTTTTTTTCTTCCGATTATTTTGCATTATATTATTTTTTCATTCTGTTTTTCCATATTTTAGTGGGTCCTACATATAGGAAATAATTTTTCTAAATTGGTAAAATGGCGAATAATGGGTAAAAACTGGAAAAATACAGGAAAATTGGCTTATTTCCATTGTTTAAAATTATTTTTACAATATATTCGGCAGTTTATCATGCGTAAGGTGTTCTATAAGTAGAATCGGGCATTTTTCTTTGCTAACGAACGCATAATGGAATAATAGTAAAAAAATAAAAAATGAAATAAAATGGCGGACTGGGATTCGAATTTCAAAGCCGTCTAACTCTCTTTAATATGAAGTTATAATTTTCAAACTCGGGCCCTAAGTAGGGGTAAATGGTCCAAGCACGTCCGCCGGAGCAAATTTTTATAGATTAATTAGGAGTTGCAGGGGACCCCTCAAAGGTCTATTGCATAGCTGACCGTCAGAGGACTTTTGAAGAGAAATTGCGGCAGGCTTCTCGTGTTCTAGTGGTATGGTGGTCAAGACACCGCAGTAGTAACTGACGTCTGGGGTGAGGGGGCGCAGGTTCGAATCCCAGCGTTATCAACTTTTCAAAAAAATGTCTTTTTTTTTCTTCCGATTATTTTCTATATATTATTTTTTCATTGTGTTTTTCCATATTTTAGTGGGTCCTACATATAGGAAATAATTTTTTTAAATTGGTAAAATGGCGAATAATGGGAAAAAACTGGAAAAATACAGGAAAATTGGCTTATTTCCATTGTTTAAAATTATTTTTGCAATATATTCGGCAGTTTATCATGCGTAAGGTGTTCTATAAGTAGAATCGGGCGTCTTTCCTTGTTAACGAACGCATAATGGAATAATAATAAAAAAATAAAAAATGAAATAAAATGGCTGACTGGGGATCGAATTTGAAAGCCGTCTAACTCTCTTTAATATTAAGTTATAATTTTCAAACTCGGGCCCTAAGAAGGGGTCAATGGTCCAAGCACGTCCGCCGGAGCAAATTTTTATAGGTTAATTAGGGGTTGCTCCGGACCCCTCAAAGTTCCATTGCATAGCTGACCGTCAGAGGACTTTTGAAGAGAAATTGCGGCTGGATTCTCGTGTTCTAGTGGTATGGTGGTCAAGACACCGCAGTAGTAACTGACGTCTGGGGTGAGGGGGCGCAGGTTCGAATCACAGCGTTATCAACTTTTCAAAAAAATTTCTTTTTTTTTCTTCCGATTATTTTGCATTATATTATTTTTTCATTCTGTTTTTCCATATTTTAGTGGGTCCTACATATAGGAAATAATTTTTCTAAATTGGTAAAATGGCGAATAATGGGTAAAAACTGGAAAAATACAGGAAAATTGGCTTATTTCCATTGTTTAAAATTATTTTTACAATATATTCGGCAGTTTATCATGCGTAAGGTGTTCTATAAGTAGAATCGGGCATTTTTCTTTGCTAACAAACGCATAATGGAATAATAGTAAAAAAATAAAAAATGAAATAAAATGGCGGACTGGGATTCGAATTTCAAAGCCGTCTAACTCTCTTTAATATGAAGTTATAATTTTCAAACTCGGGCCCTAAGTAGGGGTCAATGGTCCAAGCACGTCCGCCGGAGCAAATTTTTATAGATTAATTAGGAGTTGCAGGGGACCCCTCAAAGGTCTATTGCATAGCTGACCGTCAGAGGACTTTTGAAGAGAAATTGCGGCAGGCTTCTCGTGTTCTAGTGGTATGGTGGGCAAGACACCGCAGTAGTAACTGACGTCTGGGGTGAGGGGGCGCAGGTTCGAATCCCAGCGTTATCAACTTTTCAAAAAAATTTCTTTTTTTTTCTTCCGATTATTTTCTATATATTATTTTTTCATTGTGTTTTTCCATATTTTAGTGGGTTCTACATATAGGAAATAATTTTTTTAAATTGGTAAAATGGCGAATAATGGGAAAAAACTGGAAAAATACAGGAAAATTGGCTTATTTCCATTGTTTAAAATTATTTTTGCAATATATTCGGCAGTTTATCATGCGTAAGGTGTTCTATAAGTAGAATCGGGCGTCTTTCCTTGTTAACGAACGCATAATGGAATAATAATAAAAAAATAAAAAATGAAATAAAATGGCTGACTGGGGATCGAATTTGAAAGCCGTCTAACTCTCTTTAAAATTAAGTTATAATTTTCAAACTCGGGCCCTAAGAAGGGGTCAATGGTCCAAGCACGTCCGCCGGAGCAAATTTTTATAGGTTAATTAGGGGTTGCTGGGGACCCCTCAAAGGTCTATTGCATAGCTGACCGTCAGAGGACTTTTGAAGAGAAATTGCGGCTGGCTCCTCGTGTTCTTGTGGTATGGTGGTCAAGACACCGCAGTAGTAACTGACGTCTGGGGTGAGGGGGCGCAGGTTCGAATCCCAGCGTAATCAACTTTTCAAAAAAATTTCTTTTTTTTTTCTTCCGATTATTTTGCATTAGATTATTTTTTCATTGTGTTTTTCCATATTTTAGTGGGTCCTACATATAGGAAATAATTTTTTTAAATTGGTAAAATGGCGAATAATGGGTAAAAACTGGAAAAATACAGGAAAATTGGCTTATTTCCATTGTTTAAAATTATTTTTACAATATATTCGGCAGTTTATCATGTGTAAGGTGTTCTATAAGTAGTATCGGGCATCTTTCTTTGTTAACGAACGCATAATGGAATAATAATAAAAATATAAAAGATGAAATAAAATGGCTGACTGGGGATCGAATTTGAAAGCCGTCTAACTCTCTTTAATATTAAGTAATAATTTTCAAACTCGGGCCCTAAGTAGGGGTCAATGGTCCAAGCACGTCCGCCGGAGCAAATTTTTATAGGTTAAATAGGGGTTGCAGGGGACCCCTCAAAGGTGTATTGCATAGCTGACCGTCAGAGGACTTTTGAAGAGAAATTGCGTCTGGCTTCTCGTGTTCTAATGTTAAGGTGGGTAAGACACCGCAGTAGTAACTGACGTCTGGGGAGAGGGGCCGCAGGTTCGTATCCCAGCGTTATCAACTTTTCAAAAAAAAAATTTTTTTTCTCTTCCGATTATTTTGCAATATATTATTTTTTCATTGTGTTTTTCCATATTTTAGTGGGTCCTACATATAGGAAATAATTTTTTTAAATTGGTAAAATGGCGAATAATGGGTAAAAACTGGAAAAATACAGGAAAATTGGCTTATTTCCATTGTTTAAAAGTATTTTTACAATATATTCGGCAATTTATCATGCGTAAGGTGTTCGATAAGTAGAATCGGTCATCTTTCTTTGTTAACGAACAAATAATGGAATAATAATAAAAAAATAAAAAATGAAATAAAATGGCTGACTGGGGATCGAATTTAAAAGCCGTCTAACTCTCTTTAATATTAAGTTATAATTTTCAAACTCGGGCCCTAAGTAGGGGTCAATGGTCCAACCACGTCCACCGGAGCAAATTTTTATAGGGTAATTAGGGGATGCAGGGGACCCCTGAAAGGTATATTGCGTAGCTGACCGTCAGAGGACTTTTGAAGAGAAATTGCGGCCGCCTTCTCGTGTTCTAGTGGTATGGTGGTCAAGACACCGCAGTAGTAACTGACCTCTGGGGTGAGGGGGCGCAGGTTCGAATCCCAGCGTTATGAACTTTTCAAAAAAATTTCTTTTTTTTTTCTTCCGATTATTTTGCATTAGATTATTTTTTCATTGTGTTTTTTTCCATATTTTAGTGGGTCCTACATATAGGAAATAATTTTTTTAAATTGGTAAAATGGCGAATAATGGGTAAAAACTGGAAAAATACAGGAAAATTGGCTTATTTCCATTGTTTAAAATTATTTTTAAAATATATTCGGCAGTTTATCATGCGTAAGGTGTTCTATAAGTAGAAACGGGCATCTTTCTCTGTTAATGAACGCATAATGGAATAATAATAAAAAAATAAAAAATGAAATAAAATGGCTGACTGGGGATCGAATTTGAAAGCCGTCTAACTCTCTTTAATATTAAGATATAATTTTCAAACTCGGGCCCTAAGTAGGGGTCAATGGTCCAAGCACGTCCGCCGGAGCAAATTTTTATAGGTTAATTAGGGGTTGCAGGGGACCCCTCAAAGGTGTATTGCATAGCTGACCGTCAGAGGACTTTTGAAGAGAAATTGCGGCCGGCTTCTCGTGTTCTAGTGGTATGGTGGTCAAGACACCGCAGTAGTAACTGACGCCTGGGGTGAGGGGGCGCAGGTTCAAATCCCAACGTTATCAACTTTTCAAAAAAATTTCTTTTTTTTCCATCCGATTATTTTGCATTATATTATTTTTTCATTGTGTTTTTCCATATTTTAGTGGGCCCTACATATAGGAAATAATTTTTTTAAATTGGTAAAATGGCGAATAATGGGTAAAAACTGGAAAAATACAGGAAAATTGGCTTATTTCCATTGGTTAAGATTATTTTTACAATATATTCGGCAGTTTATCATGCGTAAGGTGTTCTATAAGTAGAATCGGGCATCTTTCTTTGTTAACAAACGCATAATGGAATAATAATAAAAAAATAAAAAAGGAAATAAAATGGCTGACTGGGGATCGAATTTCAAAGCCGTCTAACTCTCCTTAATATTAAGTTATAATTTTCAAACTCGGGCCCTAAGTAGGGGTCAATGGTCCAAGCACGTCCGCCGGAGCAAATTTTTATAGGTTAATTAGGGGTTGCAGGGGACCCCTCAAAGGTCTATTGCATAGCTGACCGTCAGAGGACTTTTGAAGAGAAATTGCGGCAGGCTTCTCGTGTTCTAGTGGTATGGTGGTCAAGACACCGCAGTAGTAACTGACGTCTGGGGTGAGGGGGTGCAGGTTCGAATCCCAGCGTTATCAAGTTTTCAAAAAAAATTTTTTTTTCTTCCGATTATTTTCTATATATTATTTTTTCATTGTGTTTTTCCATATTTTAGTGGGTCCTACATATAGGAAATAATTTTTTTAAATTGGTAGAATGGTGAATAATGGGAAAAAACTGGAAAAATACAGGAAAATTGGCTTATTTCCATTGTTTAAAATTATTTTTGCAATATATTCGGCAGTTTATCATGCGTAAGGTGTTCTATAAGTAGAATCGGGCATTTTTCTTTGCTAACGAATGCATAATGGAATAATAATAAAAAAATAAAAAATGAAATAAAATGGCGGACTGGGGTTCGAATTTCAAAGCCGTCTAACTCTCTTTAATACTAAGTTATAATTTTCAAACTCGGGCCCTAAGTAGGGGTCAATGGTCCAAGCACGTTCGCCGGAGCAAATTTTTATAGGTTAATTACGGCTTGCTGGGGACCCCTTAAAGGTCCATTGCATAGCTGACCGTCAGAGGACTTTTGAAGAGAAATTGCGGCTGGCTTCTCTTGTTCTAATGTTATGGTGGTCAAGACACTGCAGTAGTAACTGACGTCTGGGGTGAGGGGGCGCAGGTTCGAATCCCAGTGTTATCAACTTTTCAAAAAAATTTCTTTTTTTTTCTTCCGTTTATTTTGCATTATATTATTTTTTCATTGTGTTTTTCCATATTTTAGTGGGTCCTACATATAGGAAATAATTTTTTTAAATTGGTAAAATGGCGAATAATGTGTAAAAACTGGAAAAATACAGGAAAATTGGCTTATTTCCATTGTTTAAAATTATTTTTGCAATATATTCGGCAGCTTATCATGTGTAAGGTGTTCTATTAGTAGAATCGGGCATCTTTCTTTGCTAACGAACGCATAATGGAATAATAATAAAAAAATAAAAAATGAAATAAAATGGCTGACTGGGGATCGAATTTGAAAGCCGTCTAACTCTCTTTAATATTAAGTTATAATTTTCAAACTCGGGTCCTAAGTAGGGGTCAATGGTCCAAGCACGTCCGCCGGAGCAAATTTTTATAGGTTAATTAGGGGATGCAGGGGACCCCTCAAAGGTCTATTGCGCAGCTGACCGTCAGAGGACTTTTGAAGAGAAATTGAGGCCGGCCTCTCGTGTTCTAATGTTATGGTGGTCAAGACACCGCAGTAGTAACTGACGTCTGGGGTGAGGAGGCGCAGGTTCGTATCCCAGCGTTATCAACTTTTCAAAAAAAAATTTTTTTTTCTTCCGCTTATTTTGCAATATATTATTTTTTCATTGTGTTTTTCCATATTATAGTGGGTCCTACATATAGGAAATAATTTTTTTGAATTTGTAAAATGGCGAATAATGGGTAAAAACTGGAAAAATACAGGAAAATTGGCTTATTTCTTTTGTTTAAAATTATTTTTTCAATATATTCGGCAGTTTATCATGCGTAAGGTGTTCTATAAGTAGAATCGGGCATTTTTCTTTGCTAACGAATGCATAATGGAATAATAATAAAAAAATAAAAAATGAAATAAAATGGCGGACTGGCGTTCGAATTTCAAAGCCGTCTAACTCTCTTTAATATTAAGTTATAATTTTCAAACTCGGGCCCTAAGTAGGGGTCAATGGTCCAAGCACGTTCGCCGGAGCAAATATTTATGGGTTAATTAGGGGTTGCTGGGGACCCCTTAAAGGTCCATTGCATAGCTGACCGTCAGAGGACTTTTGAAGAGAAATTGCGGTAGGCTTCTCGTGTTCTAATGTTATGGTGCTCAAGACACTGCAGTAGTAACTGAAGTCTGGGGTGAGGGGGCGCAGGTTCGAATCCCAGCGTTATCAACTTTTCAAAAAAATTTCTTTTTTTTTCTTCCGTTTATTTTGCATTATATTATTTTTCATTGTGTTTTTCCATATTTTAGTGGGTCCTACATATAGGAAATAATTTTTTTAAATTGGTAAAATGGCGAATAATGTGTAAAAACTGGAAAAATACAGGAAAATTGGCTTATTTCCATTGTTTAAAATTATTTTTACAATATATTCGGCAGTTTATCATGCGTAAGGTGTTCTATAAGTAGAATCGGGCATTTTTCTTTGCTAACGAATGAATAATGGAATAATAATAAAAAAATAAAAAATGAAATGAAATGGCGGACTGGGGTTCGAATTTCAAAGCTGTCTAACTCTCTTTAATATTAAGTTATAATTTTCAAACTCGGGCCCTAAGTAGGGGTCAATGGTCCAAGCACGTCCTCCGGAGCAAATTTTTATAGGTTAATTAGGGGTTGCAGGGGACCCCTCAAAGGTCTATTGCATAGCTGACCGTCAGAGAACTTTTGAAGAGAAATTGCGGCTGGCTTCTCGTGTTCTAGTGGTATGGTGGTCAAGACACCGCAGTAGTAACTACGTCTGGGTTGAGGGGGCGCAAGTTCGAATCCCAGCGTTATCAACTTTTCAAAAAAATTTCTTTTTTTTTCTTCCGATTATTTTGCATTATATTATTTTTTCATTGTGTTTTTCCATATTTTAGTGGGTCCTACATATAAGAAATAAATTTTTTAAATTGGTAAAATGGCGAATAATGGGTAAAAACTGGAAAAATACAGGAAAATTGGCTTATTTCCATTGTTTAAAATTATTTTTACTATATATTCGGCAGTTTATCATGCGTAAGGTGTTCTATAAGTAGAATCGGGCATCTTTCTTTGTTAACAAACGCATAATGGAATAATAATAAAAAAATAAAAAATGAAATAAAATGGCTGACTGGGGATCGAATTTCAAAGCCGTCTAACTCTCCTTAATATTAAGTTATAATTTTCAAACTCGGGCCCTAAGTAGGGGTCAATGGTCCAAGCACGTCCGCCGGAGCAAATTTTTATAGGTTAATTAGGGGTTGCTGGGGACCCCTCAAAGGTCTATTGCATAGCTGACCGTCAGAGGACTTTTGAAGAGAAATTGCGGCAGGCTTCTCGTGTTCTTGTGGTATGGTGGTCAAGACACCGCAGTAGTAACTGACGTATGGGGTGAGGGGGCGCAGGTTCAAATCCCTGCGTTATCAACTTTTCAAAAAAAAATTTTTTTTTCTTCCGATTATTTTGCAATATATTATTTTTTCATTGTGTTTTTCCATATTTTAGTGGGTCCTACATATAGGAAATAATTTTTTTAAATTTGTAAACTGGCGAATAATGGGTAAAAACTGGAAAAATACAGGAAAATTGGCTTATTTCCATTGTTTAAAATTATTTTTACAATATATTCGGCAGTTTATCATGCGTAAGGTGTTCTATAAGTAGAATCGGACATTTTTCTTTGCTAACGAATGCATAATGGAATAATAATAAAAAAATAAAAAATGAAATAAAATGGCGGACTGGGGTTCGAATTTCAAAGCTGTCTAACTCTCTTTAATATTAAGTTATAATTTTCAAACTCGGACCCTAAGTAGGGGTCAATGGTCCAAGCACGTCCGCCGGAGCAAATTTTTATAGGTTAATTAGGGGTTGCAGGGGACCCCTCAAAGGTCTATTGCATAGCTGACCGTCAGAGGACTTTTGAAGAGAAATTGCGGCTGGCTTCTCGTGTTCTAGTGGTATGGTGGTCAAGACACCGCAGTAGTAACTGACGTCTGGGTTGAGGGGGCGCAAGTTCGAATCTAAGCGTTATCAACTTTTCAAAAAAATTTCTTTTTTTTTCTTCCGATTATTTTGCATTATATTATTTTTTCATTGTGTTTTTCCATATTTTAGTGGGTCCTACATATAAGAAATAAATTTTTTAAATTGGTAAAATGGCGAATAATGGGTAAAAACTGGAAAAATACAGGAAAATTGGCTTATTTCCATTGTTTAAAATTATTTTTACTATATATTCGGCAGTTTATCATGCGTAAGGTGTTCTATAAGTAGAATCGGGCATCTTTCTTTGTTAACGAACGCATAATGGAATAATAATAAAAAAATAAAAAATGAAATAAAATGGCCGACAGGGGATCGAATTTCAAAGCCGTCTAACTCTCTTTAATATTAAGTTATAATTTTCAAACTCTGGCCCTAAGTAGGGGTCAATGGTCCAAGCACGTCCGCCGGAGCAAATTTTTATAGGTTAATTAGGGGTTGCAGGGGACCCCTCAAAGGTCTATTGCATAGCTGACCGTCAGAGGACTTTTGAAGAGAAATTGCGGCAGGCTTCTCGTGTTCTTGTGGTATGGTGGTCAAGACACCGCAGTAGTAACTGACGTCTGGGGTGAGGGGGCGCAGGTTCAAATCCCTGCGTTATCAACTTTTCAAAAAAAAATTTTTTTTTCTTCCGATTATTTTGCAATATATTATTTTTTCATTGTGTTTTTCCATATTTTAGTGGGTCCTACATATAGGAAATAATTTTTTTAAATTGGTAAAATGGCGAATAATGTGTAAAAACTGGAAAAATACAGGAAAATTGGCTTATTTCCATTGTTTAAAATTATTTTTACAATATATTCGGCAGTTTATCATGCGTAAGGTGTTCTATAAGTAGAATCGGACATTTTTCTTTGCTAACGAATGCATAATGGAATAATAATAAAAAAATAAAAAATGAAATAAAATGGCGGACTGGGGTTCGAATTTCAAAGCTGTCTAACTCTCTTTAATATTAAGTTATAATTTTCAAACTCGGACCCTAAGTAGGGGTCAATGGTCCAAGCACGTCCGCCGGAGCAAATTTTTATAGGTTAATTAGGGGTTGCAGGGGACCCCTCAAAGGTCTATTGCATAGCTGACCGTCAGAGGACTTTTGAAGAGAAATTGCGGCTGGCTTCTCGTGTTCTAGTGGTATGGTGGTCAAGACACCGCAGTAGTAACTGACGTCTGGGTTGAGGGGGCGCAAGTTCGAATCTAAGCGTTATCAACTTTTCAAAAAAATTTCTTTTTTTTTCTTCCGATTATTTTGCATTATATTATTTTTTCATTGTGTTTTTCCATATTTTAGTGGGTCCTACATATAAGAAATAAATTTTTTAAATTGGTAAAATGGCGAATAATGGGTAAAAACTGGAAAAATACAGGAAAATTGGCTTATTTCCATTGTTTAAAATTATTTTTACTATATATTCGGCAGTTTATCATGCGTAAGGTGTTCTATAAGTAGAATCGGGCATCTTTCTTTGTTAACGAACGCATAATGGAATAATAATAAAAAAATAAAAAATGAAATAAAATGGCAGACAGGGGATCGAATTTCAAAGCCGTCTAACTCTCTTTAATATTAAGTTATAATTTTCAAACTCTGGCCCTAAGTAGGGGTCAATGGTCCAAGCACGTCCGCCGGAGCAAATTTTTATAGGTTAATTAGGGGTTGCAGGGGACCCCTCAAAGGTCTATTGCATAGCTGACCGTCAGAGGACTTTTGAAGAGAAATTGCGGCAGGCTTCTCGTGTTCTTGTGGTATGGTGGTCAAGACACCGCAGTAGTAACTGACGTATGGGGTGAGGGGGCGCAGGTTCAAATCCCTGCGTTACAACTTTTCAAAAAAAATTTTTTTTTTCTTCCGATTATTTTGCAATATATTATTTTTTCATTGTGTTTTTCCATATTTTAGTGGGTCCTACATATAGGAAATAATTTTTTTAAATTTGTAAACTGGCGAATAATGGGTAAAAACTGGAAAAATACAGGAAAATTGGCTTATTTCTTTTGTTTAAAATTATTTTTACAATATATTCGGCAGTTTATCATGCGTAAGGTGTTCTATAAGTAGAATCGGGCATTTTTCTTTGCTAACGAATGCATAATGGAATAATAATAAAAAAATAAAAAATGAAATAAAATGGTGGACTGGGGTTCGAATTTCAAAGCCGTCTAACTCTCTTTAATATTAAGTTATAATTTTCAAACTCGGGCCCTAAGTAGGGGTCAATGGTCCAAGCACGTTCGCCGGAGCAAATATTTATAGGTTAATTAGGGGTTGCTGGGGTCCCCTCAAAGGTCTATTGCATAGCTGACCGTCAGAGGACTTTTGAAGAGAAATTGCGGCCGGCTTCTCGTGTTCTAGTGGTATGGTGGTCAAGACACCGCAGTATTAACTGACGTCTAGGGAGAGGGGGCGCAGGTTCAAATCCCAACGTTATCAACTTTTCAAAAAAAATTCTTTTTTTTTCATCCGATTATTTTGCATTATATTATTTTTTCATTGTGTTTTTCCATATTTTAGTGAGCCCTACATATAGGAAATAATTTTTTTAAATTGGTAAAATGGCGAATAATGGGTAAAAACTGGAAAAATACAGGAAAATTGGCTTATTTCCATTGTTTAAAATTATTTTTGCAATATATTCGGCAGTTTATCATGCGTAAGGTGTTCTATTAGTAGAATCGGGCATCTTTCTTTGTTAACGAACGCGTAATGGAATAATAATAATAAAAAAAAAGAAATAAAATGGCTGACTGGGGATCGAATTTGAAAGCCGTCTAACTCTCTTTAATATTAAGTTATAATTTTCAAACTCGGGCCCTAAGTAGGGGTCAATGGTCCAAGCACGTCCGCCGGAGCAAATTTTTATAGGTTAATTAGGGGATGCAGGGGACCCCTCAAAGGTCTATTGCGTCGCTGACCGTCAGAGGACTTTTGAAGAGAAATTGCGGCTGGCTTCTCGTGTTCTAATGTTTTGGTGGTCAAGACACTGCAGTAGTAACTGACGTCTGGGGTGAGGGGGCGCAAGTTCGAATCCCAGTGTTATCAACTTTTCAAAAAAATTTCTTTTTTTTTCTTCCGTTTATTTTGCATTATATTATTTTTTCATTGTGTTTTTCCATATTTTAGTGGGTCCTACATATAGGAAATAATTTTTTTAAATTGGTAAAATGGCGAATAATGTGTAAAAACTGGAAAAATACAGGAAAATTGGCTTATTTCCATTGTTTAAAATTATTTTTACAATATATTCGGCAGTTTATCATGCGTAAGGTGTTCTATAAGTAGAATCGGACATTTTTCTTTGCTAACGAATGCATAATGGAATAATAATAAAAAAATAAAAAATGAAATAAAATGGCGGACTGGGGTTCGAATTTCAAAGCTGTCTAACTCTCTTTAATATTAAGTTATAATTTTCAAACTCGGACCCTAAGTAGGGGTCAATGGTCCAAGCACGTCCGCCGGAGCAAATTTTTATAGGTTAATTAGGGGTTGCAGGGGACCCCTCAAAGGTCTATTGCATAGCTGACCGTCAGAGGACTTTTGAAGAGAAATTGCGGCTGGCTTCTCGTGTTCTAGTGGTATGGTGGTCAAGACACCGCAGTAGTAACTGACGTCTGGGTTGAGGGGGCGCAAGTTCGAATCTAAGCGTTATCAACTTTTCAAAAAAATTTCTTTTTTTTTCTTCCGATTATTTTGCATTATATTATTTTTTCATTGTGTTTTTCCATATTTTAGTGGGTCCTACATATAAGAAATAAATTTTTTAAATTGGTAAAATGGCGAATAATGGGTAAAAACTGGAAAAATTCAGGAAAATTGGCTTATTTCCATTGTTTAAAATTATTTTTACTATATATTCGGCAGTTTATCATGCGTAAGGTGTTCTATAAGTAGAATCGGGCATCTTTCTTTGTTAACGAACGCATAATGGAATAATAATAAAAAAATAAAAAATGAAATAAAATGGCCGACAGGGGATCGAATTTCAAAGCCGTCTAACTCTCTTTAATATTAAGTTATAATTTTCAAACTCGGGCCCTCAGTAGGGGTCAATGGTCCAAGCACGTCCGCCGGAGCAAATTTTTATAGGTTAATTAGGGGATGCAGGGGACCCCTCAAAGGTCTATTGCGTAGCTGACCGTCAGAGGACTTTTGAAGAGAAATTGCGGCCGGCCTCTCGTGTTCTAGTGGTATGGTGGTCAAGACCCCGCAGTAGTAACTGACGTCTGGGGTGAGGGGGCGCAGGTTCGAATCCCAGCGTTATGAACTTTTCAAAAAAATTTCTTTTTTTTTCTTCCGATTATTTTGCATTATATTATTTTTTCATTGTGTTTTTCCATATTTTAGTGGCTCCTACATATAGGAAATAATTTTTTTAAATTGGTTAAATGGCGAATAATGGGTAAAAACTGGAAAAATACAGGAAAATTGGCTTATTTCCATTGTTTAAAATTATTTTTACAATATATTCGGCAGTTTATCATGCGTAAGGTGTTCTATAAGTAGAATCGGGCATGTTTCTTTGTTAACGAACGCATAATGGAATAATAATAAAAAAATAAAAAATGAAATAAAATGGCTGACTGGGGATCGAAGTTCAAAGAGGTCTAACTCTCTTTAATATTAAGTTATAATTTTCAAAATCGGGCCCTAAGTAGGGGTCAATGGTCCAAGCACGTCCGCCGGAGCAAATTTTTATAGGTTAAATAGGGGTTGCAGGGGACCCCTCAAAGGTATATTGCAAAGCTGACCGTCAGAGGACTTTTGAAGAGAAATTGCGGCTGTCTTCTCGTGTTCTAATGTTATGGTGGTCCAGACACCGCAGTAGTAACTGACGTCTGGGGTGAGGGGGCGCAGGTTCGTATCCCAGCGTTATCAACTTTTCAAAAAAAAATTTTTTTTTTCTTCCGATTATTTTGCAATATATTATTTTTTCATTGTGTTTTTCCATATTTTAGTGGGTCCTACATATAGGAAATAATTTTTTAAAATTTGTAAAATGGCGAATAATGGGTAAAAACTGGAAAAATACAGGAAAATTGGCTTATTTCTTTTGTTTAAAATTATTTTTACAATATATTCGGCAGTTTATCATGCGTAAGGTGTTCTATAAGTAGAATCGGGCATTTTTCTTTGCTAACGAATGCATAATGGAATAATAATAAAAAAATAAAAAATGTAATAAAATGGCGGACTGGGGTTCGAATTTCAAAGCCGTCTAACTCTCTTTAATATTAAGTTATAATTTTCAAACTCGGGCCCTAAGTAGGGGTCAATGGTCCAAGCACGTTCGCCGGAGCAAATATTTATAGGTTAATTAGGGGTTGCTGGGGTCCCCTCAAAGGTCTATTGCATAGCTGACCGTCAGAGGACTTTTGAAGAGAAATTGCGGCCGGCTTCTCGTGTTCTAGTGGTATGGTGGTCAAGACACCGCAGTAGTAACTGACGTCTAGGGAGAGGGGGCGCAGGTTCAAATCCCAACGTTATCAACTTTTCAAAAAAAATTCTTTTTTTTTCATCCGATTATTTTGCATTATATTATTTTTTCATTGTGTTTTTCCATATTTTAGTGAGCCCTACATATAGGAAATAATTTTTTTAAATTGGTAAAATGGCGAATAATGGGTAAAAACTGGAAAAATACAGGAAAATTGGCTTATTTCCATTGTTTAAAATTATTTTTGCAATATATTCGGCAGTTTATCATGCGTAAGGTGTTCTATTAGTAGAATCGGGCATCTTTCTTTGTTAACGAACGCGTAATGGAATAATAATAATAAAAAAAAAGAAATAAAATGGCTGACTGGGGATCGAATTTGAAAGCCGTCTAACTCTCTTTAATATTAAGTTATAATTTTCAAACTCGGGCCCTAAGTAGGGGTCAATGGTCCAAGCACGTCCGCCGGAGCAAATTTTTATAGGTTAATTAGGGGATGCAGGGGACCCCTCAAAGGTCTATTGCGTCGCTGACCGTCAGAGGACTTTTGAAGAGAAATTGCGGCTGGCTTCTCGTGTTCTAATGTTTTGGTGGTCAAGACACTGCAGTAGTAACTGACGTCTGGGGTGAGGGGGCGCAAGTTCGAATCCCAGTGTTATCAACTTTTCAAAAAAATTTCTTTTTTTTTCTTCCGTTTATTTTGCATTATATTATTTTTTCATTGTGTTTTTCCATATTTTAGTGTTTCCTACATATAGGAAATAATTTTTTTAAATTGGAAAAATGGCGAATAATGTGTAAAAACTGGAAAAATACAGGAAAATTGGCTTATTTCCATTGTTTAAAATTATTTTTACAATATATTCGGCAGTTTATCATGCGTAAGGTGTTCTATAAGTAGAATCGGACATTTTTCTTTGCTAACGAATGCATAATGGAATAATAATAAAAAAATAAAAAATGAAATAAAATGGCGGACTGGGGTTCGAATTTCAAAGCTGTCTAACTCTCTTTAATATTAAGTTATAATTTTCAAACTCGGACCCTAAGTAGGGGTCAATGGTCCAAGCACGTCCGCCGGAGCAAATTTTTATAGGTTAATTAGGGGTTGCAGGGGACCCCTCAAAGGTCTATTGCATAGCTGACCGTCAGAGGACTTTTGAAGAGAAATTGCGGCTGGCTTCTCGTGTTCTAATGTTTTGGTGGTCAAGACACCGCAGTAGTAACTGACGTCTGGGTTGAGGGGGCGCAAGTTCGAATCTAAGCGTTATCAACTTTTCAAAAAAATTTCTTTTTTTTTCTTCCGATTATTTTGCATTATATTATTTTTTCATTGTGTTTTTCCATATTTTAGTGGGTCCTACATATAAGAAATAAATTTTTTAAATTGGTAAAATGGCGAATAATGGGTAAAAACTGGAAAAATACAGGAAAATTGGCTTATTTCCATTGTTTAAAATTATTTTTACTATATATTCGGCAGTTTATCATGCGTAAGGTGTTCTATAAGTAGAATCGGGCATCTTTCTTTGTTAACGAACGCATAATGGAATAATAATAAAAAAATAAAAAATGAAATGAAATGGCCGACAGGGGATCGAAGTTCAAAGCCGTCTAACTCTCTTTAATATTAAGTTATAATTTTCAAACTCTGGCCCTAAGTAGGGGTCAATGGTCCAAGCACGTCCGCCGGAGCAAATTTTTATAGGTTAAATAGGGGTTGCAGGGGACCCCTCAAAGGTATATTGCAAAGCTGACCGTCAGAGGACTTTTGAAGAGAAATTGCGGCTGGCTTCTCGTGTTCTAATGTTATGGTGGTCCAGACACCGCAGTAGTAACTGACGTCTGGGGTGAGGGGGCGCAGGTTCGTATCCCAGCATTATCAACTTTTCAAAAAAAAATTTTTTTTTTCTTCCGATTATTTTGCAATATATTATTTTTTCATTGTGTTTTTCCATATTTTAGTGGGTCCTACATATAGGAAATAATTTTTTAAAATTTGTAAAATGGCGAATAATGGGTAAAAACTGGAAAAATACAGGAAAATTGGCTTATTTCTTTTGTTTAAAATTATTTTTACAATATATTCGGCAGTTTATCATGCGTAAGGTGTTCTATAAGTAGAATCGGGCATTTTTCTTTGCTAACGAATGCATAATGGAATAATAATAAAAAAATAAAAAATGTAATAAAATGGCGGACTGGGGTTCGAATTTCAAAGCCGTCTAACTCTCTTTAATATTAAGTTATAATTTTCAAACTCGGGCCCTAAGTAGGGGTCAATGGTCCAAGCACGTTCGCCGGAGCAAATATTTATGGGTTAATTAGGGGTTGCTGGGGACCCCTTAAAGGTCCATTGCATAGCTGACCGTCAGAGGACTTTTGAAGAGAAATTGCGGCTGGCTTCTCGTGTTCTAATGTTATGGTGGTCAAGACACTGCAGTAGTAACTGACGTCTGGGGTGAGGGGGCGCAGGTTCGAATCCCAGCGTTATCAACTTTTAAAAAAAATTTCTTTTTTTTTCTTCCGTTTATTTTGCATTATATTATTTTTTCATTGTGTTTTTCCATATTTTAGTGGGTCCTACATATAGGAAATAATTTTTTTAAATTGGTAAAATGGCGAATAATGTGTAAAAACTGGAAAAATACAGGAAAATTGGCTTATTTCCATTGTTTAAAATTATTTTTACAATATATTCGGCAGTTTATCATGCGTAAGGTGTTCTATAAGTAGAATCGGGCATTTTTCTTTGCTAACGAATGCATAATGGAATAATAATAAAAAAATAAAAAATGAAATAAAATGGCTGACTGGGGATCGAATTTCAAAGCCGTCTAACTCTCCTTAATATTAAGTTATAATTTTCAAACTCGGGCCCTAAGTAGGGGTCAATGGTCCAAGCACGTCCGCCGGAGCAAATTTTTATAGGTTAATTAGGGGTTGCAGGGGACCCCTCAAAGGTCTATTGCAGGGAAGGCCCTGCCGAAGTTGGTTGTAAATGGTGCCTGATGCACGTTAAATATGTCGAGTCGCAATGTTCCTATAATAAATCAATACGTCTGGGGTACTGATCCAGTAGAACTTACCTTGTCTTCCACATCGCAGATTAAGCCCAAAATTGGTTCGGCTGTTAAACGTCAGTTATAAAATAAAATCATGATTGAAGGAGCCTCCCAATGAGGTGATCCGGGTTTGAATTCCGCATCCGCCTTGCACCGAAAAAGGGGTGAAGTAAAATATCCTTAGAGGTAGTGGGTTAGAGTCCCGTTGCAGTCAGGCTAATTGTGGGAGGTTTTCGTGGTTTTTCCTATCCCTATAAGTCAAATGCGGGTTAGTTCCATCAAAAAGTCCTCCACGACGGCAAACTTCTCCCAATACTTAATCCAGGAATTCCCTTGTCTTCTGGGTTGGGTTCAAAATAACAAGGCTACATAGTTGAGCATTCGCAGTCTCACACCTAAAATTGGGTCAGCTGTTAAACTATGGTTGCAAAATAAAATAAAAACCATGATCGATCGAACTATTTTAAACAATTATGTTTTAGTTTCAAGTTTGCATTTCACTGTATGTTATAAAAATGTGTTTGCTTTGAAAAATGAGAAGACGTTTTCTTTGTTGGAAAACTTAGTTTTTTCTAAAGTAAAATTTTTTAAATTTAATTTAACATTCAACTCAGAAAATAAATCATCGTGTTTAATGCACACAACATGAGATCTCCTTTAGAGATCGTAAAAAAAGAGCTCTTCAAATAAAAACCCCTCACAAATATTTGGAACTCTGTTTTGGAAATCTGTTTTGTTAATATTTTTTGTTTTTTCGTGTTTCCTTATTTAACCCTTTTCGCATTTGGTGCAGAGGTTTGCGAGATCTCTCTTAAAGGTTTTCTTCAATATTAAGTCTATGGTTGTAATAGAATCAAAACCAAAAACTAATTTATATAAAATAAAATCAACCTTAAAAAAGTATAAGGATCAGATAAACGAGTGACGATGATAAATTATGTTTGATAATATTGATAAACATATTAATAATTAGATAAAAAAAAGCAAAATTATTATAAAGTTAAGTAAAACTCTATTTAAAATGATAGTTTAAGCAAATACATTTATTCGTTTATTCCATCAGTCTATATTTACTCACAGCTCACGAAATTTGTTATCACTAAATTAAAATTTAGAAATTTAGAATTTTTCATGTTATGTAATGAGTCTGTTTTTTTATTCCCTAAAAGTAGGAACCATGTTCTAACAAGTGATTTAAAACTCTCCGTTATGAGTCTTAGACTAAAGAATAGAAAGAGTATCGCAACCAAAGCAATAATATGTATAGACTATATTCAATCAAATAATTTAAAAACGAACCAAAGTAAGATTGCAACAGCCTTCATTTAATAAGCAAAAATGTAATGCCATGATAAAAATGTAAAGCTAGATATATTGTTATAGCATTTAGAAAAGCATTAAATGTATATATAATAAACGCTTATAATATATATGAGTTTAATATTATTTAACGCAATATAAAATTTTTAAAGAAATTAAAAAACAGAAGAAAATAAATTTCTTTAAAAGCATTCTCTGAGAGACACGCTGCAACTACTTTTTATACCCTATTATTTCGGAAAGATTATTTGAAAAACAGTAAGATTGATTGTGAAATTCGATCCTTAATAACTCTCGTCCATTATTTTTATTAAATAAAAGAAAAATCCTCTGCTTTCTGTGAAAAGTATTCAAATTAGCTTTTAAAATTAATAATACGTAATTTAATAAATAATACGTAAGACAAGCCTTATTATTTTGTAAATAGCAACTTAACGTGCGAAAAGTTTTCTTTTTTAAGAAACTATTACGTATCACTCATTTTCAGTATCGTTTTCCAATCTAACATTATTATTCAGGAATAAGAAACTCAAATATGAAAATGCTTTTTTAGATACTGTTGTTGTTGTTGTTGTAATTCATTTACGTCGCACTAGATCTGCACAATGGGCTATTGGCGACGGTCTGGGAAACATCCCTGAGGATGATCCGAAGACATGCCATCACAATTTTGATCCTCTGCAGAGGGGATGACACCCTCGCTTCGGTAGCCCGACGACCTGCGCGCGAAGTCGAGCACTTTACGGTAGAACAGTTTAACGAGGACCACTACCGCACACCCTCGGTCCCTACGCAGGCTGATCCAAGTGGTCACCCACCCGCACACTGACCGCAGCCAGTGATGCTTGACTTCGGTGATCTGCTGGGAACCGTGTCTTAACGATCAGTCCACCGCGGGACTTTTAGATACTGAAACTTATAGTTTGTAATTTAATTTTTATTAAAAGTAATATAAATGCAAAATTTCATATTCTTAAACTTAAAAAATATTACTGTAACAACGTAAAATGAAAAATTTAGAAGCGAAATGTTCAGTAGTAAAGAAATTTTTTTTTTCTGGGGCACCAAACTCTCTCACACACAAAAGATTTTGGGGTAACTTTCGTAGAAGCAACTTAAAAAATGACGAGAAAAAAAAGAAAAAAAATTGCTGAAAACAATCTTATGATCGACAGTAATTTTTAATTGAACAAATGGATTAGTCAACACGTATAAATTATTTCAAGTAACCTCAAACGGTGTTTTAAGAATAATCCACATAATTTTTCAAAATAACTACGCTTGTAAAATCTATGGAATTCCAAAATAAAAAATAAAAAAAGAAATGCCATTGAGTGACTCGAACTATTTAATATGAGCATTATTAGAGGAAAATTCTTTCTTACTTCACTTGTTCAAACTTATAAAATTCATTTGATTCAGTGTAAAAAATACGTAGAAAAGAAGAGGTTTTTAACACGCTCTCAATAAATTCGAGATGTTTCCGAACTCAGGATATTGGGTATCGCCCTACAGGTGTAGCCTTAACCACAAAGGATTATTGAATTGCTCAGTTACCTAGAACATCACAAAAGGAAGTTAAAAACAACTAACTATGAAAGATATAAGCATTCCTTTAAAGAAAAAGTCATGCGACTACCATCCATAACAGTATCGTCTTCCGGGGTCATCTGTCCTTTGCGAATCGTACTTTTTATAAATTGCATTTAAAAAAAAAAAACTAAGACATTGTCTTACATATTTTTTGAAATAAATATATTCTAATGTATAAATTGTGTATTTTGTTTTTCTTTCTACAAATAGTAATTGATTCTTATGCAAACACCCATCATTTGAACAGTTTATCACCAGGAACGCTTAAAAAGTCAACCGACATCTATTTTTCTGTGTTCCAATGAAGTTTTTTGGTACTCAACTATCACTTACTGTAGTCCCGCAGTGAACTGATCATTAAGACACGGTTCCCAGCAGATCACCGAAGTCAAGCATCACTGGCTGCGGTCAGTGTGCGGGTGGGTGACCACTTGGATCAGTCTGTGTAGGGATCGAGGGTGTGCGGTATGGGTCCTCGTTAAACTGTTCCACCGTAAAGTGCTCGACTTCGCGTGCAGGTCGTCGGGCTACCGAAGCGGGGGCGCCATCCCCTCTGCAGAGGATCAAAATTGTGATGGCATGTCTTCGGATCATCCTCAGGGGTGTTTTCCAGACAGTCGCCAATAGCCCATCGCGCGGTGCGACGTAAATTAACTACAACAATTACACCAACAACTCACTTATTGTACAATTTGCGCCTGCAAGATTCATACGCACCTGCAAAATAAATGAACAAGTCTTATGTTAAGTCACTAAGTATGTTTAGCGGTGTGAGTGCTGAATACAAAGAACGGTTTGTAAATCTATTTAGCAGATAGCATAAATTATAGAAGCAAATCCCAAACTTTGAGATTCGAAATGGCCACTACCCTAAGCCCCTACATTTCTGAGAGTTTGTCAGAAGAAAAGTACCTCTCGGCTATGGAGGTCCATATCTTCTATACATAATGTTTATTGGATTTACATACATTTGCAGGCTTGGGTGCTCAATTTAGGCTTATAAACCTTTGTCAAATAGGAGAACAGATAATACAATACAGAGAAGACAGCACGAAGATACATTCAGAGTACAGCGGGATTCGAACCCGCTACCTCCATGCTTTGAACAGCGTTTGGAGAGCGATAACGCTCGACCAGGGAGGCCTCTCTTCTATACATAAAATATTCAGTGGTTCCATAAAATAATCGTAATCGATATTTTTTATAAGTATAATAAGACCGAAATTAATGTGCAAAATGAGTTTGTATTGCTCCAGTTGTTAAGTGTGGTGTTTCGCTTCCAGTTTCGTAGTCTGACTTTTTATTGGTTTGTAGGAGTTTAATAGCTTGAAACGTTATATTTGTGAGATAGTATTGAAAGCTCATGTTTTTTACAAGAATAGTAGTTCCATCTCTTGAACGAGTCGTTAGATTCCTCGTCAGCTACTCAATGTTTCACCAGTCTTCTCCATTTTGTCGAAAGGTAAGTGAAATTTCAAATTGTAAGACTTTATTTCGAATGTCCTTTTTTTTAAATCAGAAAACTTAATTTTGTGTTTTAAAACTTTGAATAACATTGAATGTTAATTTTGTTCCAATGATATATATAGGTTTTAATGTACAGCGAAAGTCTACTAACAAATTCAAACCTGTATAAGAAAGCTATTTTCATTATTTTCTTTCATAACAAAATTATACTAGTTTTTACAACTGTCAATCGTAATTTGATTATGATATTTAACTAATGTTATTATGTGCTTTGTTACGGAAACTTTTCTCTAATAAAGGATTTCATAGAATTTTTTAAAATTATTAAAGATATCTTGTTTTAAAATTTTAGTATTTTATTGACTTATATGCAGATTTTGGATGTGCATTTATTATAATTTTAAACATGTGCAATTTTGATTTTTCAAGTTTCTCAGGCTTTGAAAATTTTTAATTTTTAACCTTGTACCTTCATTCGGAAATTTTAATGATCAATTCTAAGTTTTAAGAGACGAAAGTTTCGGAAGTAGTTGTCTCGCTTGTAATTCTTTTTAATATATATCTTTTGGTAATTTTAATGCTAAACTAATCCGTACAAAATCATGAAGTTGACATTTAAAAAAAAAATTTTTTTTTTTTTTTACATTGAAGTTTTTTAATTTATTTCAAACTGACTATGCATAATTAAATAAAAATTTAAACTCACTTAAGATATTAAGTTAACTTAATTCTGTGCTTTTTAAAAAAATTTTGAACGAGTTTATTTAATGTTAACATGACTAAAAAAAAACTTCGTAAAATTTAGATTTTGACTCGAGTAAACTACTTTATTTGGTTTCCTCAGGTGGTTGAATTTTTAAATTATGAGGTGAATACTTCAAGCTTTATTTTAATGATAGTGTTTTAAAATTTTAGTTGTTGTATTATGGTTAAGAGTGATTTTTTCTAGTTCTATACTAGAGCTAAATAAACTAGAACCCTTTATGTAAAAATAAAACCTCTTCCATACAAATTTTATAAACTCTAGAAAATTAGAATTATTAAGGCTACAATGGACTCCCAAAATCATTAAAATCACTCGAAAAATCTCTTTTCTTATTTCGAACTTTTTTATATTAAGTTGTAAAAAAAAGCATATTATTAAAATCTTAAGAATTTGTAAAACATTTGACACTATTAGTGTTATTTCGCTTTTTTATTACAAGAACTTGTTATTGCTTGCGAGTGTTTGTTTCTCAAAACAAAAATCCAACTGGAAATTGAAATAGTTCCATGCGCTATCATTTTGATGACTATTCCGTGAAACTTTTTTGAGTCTCTAGATAAATGATTAAAAACTTGTAGAGAAACAAATTCAAAATAAGGTGCCACAACATATTTCAGTCATTCTAATGTTCCAAAACGTTCATAGAGGGACGATTTTAAATTTTTTTGTTGACGAAACTTGCTTGTTTTACTGTGTGGAAATTAGTAAAAAAATTATCAATTTTTTCCCTAAAATTTGAAGAAACATGTAACTAGTTCAAATTAACAAATAATCTTTTCCTATTTAAACTTCAAAACAAATCTACAATTTTTTTGAAAAAATTTAAATTTTTCATCTTACGGCATGAATTGTGTATCAGATTTTTTTTTGTTCTTTCTAAATGTAAACAATCTTCGTGCAAGTTACAGCAGTGTAACACTATTTTTTAAGAAACTTATGAAGAGTCCACTGTAACCTTAACTTTAAGAATTGATGCTGCTCCATTGCTTAAATTTTATCGGCATCAGAGATCAAGATTTTAGAAGTTCTGTAACTTCTCTGAAAACACTCGTTTTGATATTTTTAGAACTTATATGAGGAACACTTATAGTGGACTGGAAATGTTTGTCGGTGAACAAATTCCTGATCTTTTTAGGCCTAGTTTAAAACGTTTCGCAATTAATATGCAGTTTTTAAAACTTTTGTAAGAACTGGGTGAATCAAAGTGTAACTAAACATTTTTCAGTTAGATTCCCGTATTTTGCAAGCTTTGATTTTGGAATGCTACCCTCAAAGTGAATGAGGGTAGCATTCCAAATGCTACTTTATGAGCAATGCTACTTTTTTTTTTGTAATCTGTATTTTAATGAATCTGCATCCTTTTGAGATAATGCTATACCGCTGAAGGTCTTCACCTACGTATGTAATATAAAAAGTATGGGAAATAAAGAGGTAAAGTTAGGAGCTTTCAATATGCAAATTATGGCAGGGTTGTGTAAGATTATCATATCTTAGAGTTCTCGCAGAAAAATTTTTCTTTTGAAGAAAAATTACTTTTCTACTGAAATGTTTACTCGTAATATTTGAATCATACGATTGGATTATCACTTTTTGACGCGCTCCATTTACGACGATTGTATTGTAAATCGATGTAATGTCATGATTGTATTTTCGGCATTTATTGGTTTTCGCGTGGATTTTAAGTATCCCGATATATTTTAAACAATATGGAAAATTCGAATCGTGCATTCGAGTGTTTACTTATCAAAGCAATAAATCTATTTAGTTTTTGCCAGTTATTGATTTCTTAGTTTTTAAATCCGATATTTTTACGAGACATTTATTACAACAACGTAATCTTGAAACGAAACACGCATTTAAGGAGCCGGATTCCCGTAATTTCGTCCTTTTTTTTCCGGCAATTACTACTACGGATTTCGTGATTTTTTAATATTTTTTATTGTAATAATTGCTTACAAAATTCGAAATAGGAAATAATTTGTATGCCCGTCGCACAAAATGCGAGAATATCACCCATAATATTGGAATAATTACGTTTTTATTAAAATAGTTTTTTGGTAGACACAGTATTTTTGTTATTTTAGATGAGTAACATATATGTTTGTTATGATTAAAAGTATCTTGCAGAAAGATATTGGTGCTAGAGACTTTTGTCGCAGATAGCTCTAAAAAATCTAAGACAAGGTTTGAATGCTTTAAAAAAATATCTGAAGCTTCATGGTTTACTTTAATTCACCTTTCTCTAAGCTAAGATGATCAGACGTTCCTCAAAGAATGAGTCTTGAACTCAAATTTAAACACCTCCTCTAAAATTATAAAGAACAGAACGTTCTCAAATTTTAATGTCTTTGAATTGTTTGAAAACATTTCAGTTTTTTTACATGCAGTGAAATATTAAATATACGAATGTTTTACTAATCAAGATAATTTTGTCTAGAGAGTACTAACGTAAAGTACCATGCCAAAACTTATGGAAACTCTATAATCGTCTGAAATTTTATCAACAAAAATAAACTAAAATATGTCTTCGTTTTACAAGTGTTAGCAAATGAGGCATATCTAATGATATAAAGCTTGATTAAGAATTTTCTTAATCTGGTATTTTTAAAAATTAGTTTTTTGGCAGAAGCATTTTCCACAAATAAAGGGTCGTCCACGAATTTTAAAGTTTGAGGGAGCTCTGTTAGATTGTCATCAAATCATAGTTTTGCCATGAAGCCTTTCCACCTCATAGCAATATCTTAAAATGCCTCTTTTTTACAACATCGTGGATTCACTTTCGATAATAAATATTAAACACTAGTTTACACTCATTAAAGAACGAGAAAATAATACCTAGCTTTATTGCGAATTGCAAAATTCTTATATTTCACCACTTGGCAAAATCTTTCCAAACAATCGTATGGATTGGTAATTTTGCATCTGCTTAATCCATATGAGGATCTGATTCTTTGCGTTATGCGTGAATTAAACAATGTGTACAAATAAAAGTACAGAAATGGATGTAATATGCTACATGGAGACCATGAAGCTGATCGCCAACACGCCAGATTCTGGTACGCGTAGTTCACAGACATCGCATACTATATATCAAATACGATTTTGCGATCATGAGCGATATGTATCTATTACTATAATATCGCGACCATTATCTAGTTATAATAGTATCGTGAATAGTACACGCGACAATAATTATTGACGTGAGTGTTAAACTTAATAAACTGAAATAATAATCCAATGCAAAAATTTAAATTCTAAAAAATATCATGGTAAGATGTTAAACATAAATATCTTAGGAATACAAAAAAATTTCACTCTTTAGTTCTTATTGGCGAAAGAATCTGTCAACTCGTGGTGCCTATTACCGATAAGTACCCGTAATAACTTTCCGCTGTATCTAAATAGTGTGCTAAACTCCCTAATTAAATGCTTTTGATTTTAAGTTAGTCTTAAGTTGCTTCGATAAATGTTTGATACAGGGTTTAATAAACTGTTTACTTTCAGCTCTGACAGTAGTCTAATTCAAGAAATTCATGTACAGACCTCTTAAACAGAACATCCCGTAGTTGGATGGAAGATTCGAACAAACACCAATTTGGAATCTAAGAGTAAAAACTTCTAAGATTTTACAGTCGGTAAGTATATAGTAGTAAACTACTAAATTTTAACTCTTTATTAATTATCTAAAGTAATTAAAGATTCATTTCCTGAAAGTTGTACGGTCAAATGTAGGTTTCTTTATTTATAATACAGTTCCCATATTAGTATGAGCATTTTATCGAGTAATCAATACATTTCAGTAAATGGTTTGCGCCGTTGTGGCTCAGAGGCATTCGCCTCGCGATAACATGACCCCAGGTTCGAATCCTAGTGGTGGCTGGTTGATATGAATTCCTTTCCAGACTAGCTCGTACCAGTCCTGAAGTAAAATATTTTCATCGTGGATTAGTTCCATCAAAAAGTCCTCCACGAAGGCAAATTTCTCCCAGCACTTGATCTAGGAGTTCCATTGTCTTCTGGGTTGGGTTCAAAATTAAAAGATTAGAGTTGAGCGTTGATAGTCGTGAATTTTGTATTGGGGGCTGCTGTTTAAATGCGGTTATAAGATAAAATCAGTCAGACAAAAGTTTCCATTGTCGTTGCATTTGTACTATCAGGAAAACGAAATTGGTAGAGGATCCATTGATCTTCCTATTACAATTAAACGCCTTAAGGATACAAAATAAGTTTTCCACTTTCTTATTCTTTTTGGGTTTCTAAATTAAAGGTTTAAAACTAATATTACCCTATGCTATATAAAGATCTTACTCTGCGTCGAAACTTAACAGTGTTTATGTGCACTATAAATCAGTTAAATGATTCCTTCTAAGATGAATTTATTGATCAGCTTTATGCACAATGTGGTACATCTCATAAAAGTGAGTTTGTTAAGCGAAACTTGTTTGGTAATATTAAATTACGTTTACGAACTCATCTAATTAGAACATAGCTTTAATTTTAAATATTTTTAAAAATTATTTTCGATCAAAGTTATGTTTACTTAATGTATCTTAATATTGTCTAAGTGTTTAGGCGTGAAAAGCGCAAAAACATTTTCAATACATGTATGTGAATAACTTGAATTTTCGTAGAAAACTTTTAATACCAGCACTGCAAAATAATTCAACGATAAAAGTAGGGCAAAAAGCCCTGACACACTGTATGTAAATTTTCGTTACCGTAAAATTTTATAGAGCAAAATCTATACAGCCCCGTATAGATTTTGCTCTATAAAATTGTATCTATACAGAGTACCGTAAACTATAAGATTCTATGTAAAATTTTAATTATCAATTGACACTACAGTTTTATTGTTTTTGCGCTACTAAAACCGGTTGGGGCTTGTTTATGTTCTTGTATCAGTTGGTTAAATTATACTATATATAAATTCGACGATTAACTAAATTAGACTATATATTATATAAATATTTATTATTCGTATTAGTATATAATGGTAATGAACCAAATTATTAGACGCATGGTAGATAATGACATGTTTTGCACAGAGGCAATACTTTTATAGTTAAATAAACATGTAATAAATCTTTAACCAGGAGATTTTTTACAAAACTCCTACTTGTATTTATTTTTTAACGTATTGCATTACAATGTTAACCAATTGATACACGAACGTAAACAAGTTTAAACCGGTTTCCTCCGCCTAAAAACAATGCTGTATTAAGATTTTACATAGAGTATAATAGTGCGTCTAAGAATTTGGTTGGGAACTGGAGTTTATTTTTTATACAGAAAGATTTACTGTAAAATCACTAAAAACTCTAACCTACGGTTTAAATTTCTACGGTAAAGGCATTTTATTTACCGTCCGGTACTTTTTACTGTAATTTTATCTGGAATTGAAGACAAACTATTCGAAGTAGTAGTTTGTGGGTGAGCTGTAGTTGCTGATAGCTCTAGTAATATAATTATAATAATGAATATTTTAGCTAAGCTCAATTTTTACTTTTTATTTAGTAAAATGGAATTTCCAGGATTACGAAAAGTTTCTAAAAGTGATTAGTTATAACGGTGTGTTCGGGCTCATTCAGGTTTAGTGTGTAGTAAAGAATTTGTAATTTGCTGAAGGTTTTCTTAAATTCGGCCATAATTGAAGACATTAAGTGGAAGGTATCCAACATGCGCGGGCTTAGAAATTTATACAATGAGGAAACAACTTAAGCTACTAAATGAATTTTTACGAACAAAATATGCTGTTAGTAGTTCGAGAGGCATCAAATTGGGACTTATTTCGCACAGTTTAATATTAAACTTTAAACATTTTTAAGGATTTGGATTCTCTATCATGTAGCCGTAGTAGATTTTAAGAAATTTATAAATTTCCTATCTTATTACTGGTCATTTGAATTAAAAGATATGCAAATGTTGACATTTTTAATTTCGTTTTAATGACAAAATCAAAGCTTGAATATAAATCAAATTTTTAGGAATTTCTAAGGAAAGATGTTTGATACCATTTAGCGTGTTTAAAAAATAAGTGAGATTATTATTAAGAGCTTTAAACTTTTGATCTCCCGCTTTTTTTCTCAGATTTTTTTTTCAACCGCTAAAACTTTTAGGAAGATATTTATTCGCTTGCACCAACTTTTCCGTATTTTGGGCTTTCAATTCTTAGTTCATCGAAGAAGTACGTTTGTTTCTGAGGAAGTTCATTTGTATCAAGTTTTTCTAACTTAAAGCGCAAAATAGCGGATTTAAGTGAAGTCGCTCGAACCATAAAATTGAAACTACTATACGCAAACAATCTAGACTTTAAATAAATTCAAAGTTTCAAATTTTCTTTTGCTAGGAAATTTAAATATCCAATGATTATTTTAATGGGGAAAATTAATTCTCAAGACTATTCTAGTTTATTTCCAAAAATTGCTCCATATTGTGTTTTTGAAAATTATTAAACGCTTACAAAACATTTTAGAAAATATTTTTGGTTTACTATCGTGTCATTTACAGAATGTTTTGTATTTAAGAAAAGCGTCGGTAACCTTATTCTAGATATAGGGTAAACTAACCAGTGAAGGAACACTTAAGCTTCGCTTGCCTCTTAAAAAATCATATTAATTTCAAAATTCGTAATTTTAGTTAAATGACAGAGTAAACATATTTGTTACTAATTGCAAATTATGTAAAAAAATTGTAGAGAACTTACATAATATTGTTTTAAAGTTTTGGAGGTTCAAATAACAGTAGTAAGAACCAGTGAAGGAACAGCTTACCAGTGAAGGAACACAAAATTGCCCAGTAAAGGAACACTTAATTTTGGTTATATTTTAATGCTCTTTATGAATTCATTAGCCATACAAATATATAAAAACAAGACTATTTATGAAATTATAACATACAAGTACTTGTAAAATGCCAACTTTATTCTGTAATCATGAACTAGAAAATAAAGTGATGTTAAATACAATTTAAAAATACATTCTTTCTTATAATTTGAGTCTAATCTGAATCATTGTGTCATCCGATGCTGTTTATTATCATTATTTTATTACCTTTTGTTTACTCTTTTTCCTCTTATTTCTTGAAGCTTTTTTTCTTTAAGTATTTTTTCTTTTTTCTCCATATTCTCAACTTTTTTTTAGATCTTTCAGCCTCTTGAAATTTTTTCCATTTATCTGAAGTTAGTGCAAAAGGTAATTCATTAATTTTTCTTATTTGACCTTTCTTTTTATCATCAATATTTGGCCAATGTAAATAGTTCTTCCAAACTTCTGATTTTTCAGCAACATTTCTAGAATGCCTTTCTCGAAAATAGTCGGGGCAAAGGTGTCTTGAAGTTTGAGGAAAATCCATTTCTTGTTGACTTGTATCTAGAGGATCTTTAGAAGTACTGATTTTACTTATAGAATCATTTCTTTTTTCAACTAAGAGAGGATCAGCATGAGGACTCATTTCAAATTCGATATCCAAGATGCATTCATTATCAATACTAGCTTCAGCTCCTAAGTTTGACTTAACCAAGTGGTCTTCTTTTAATACATACTTCCATATTGAAAAAAGTACAGGCTCTTGGACATTTTCGATATTAGACTCCTCAGTCAATGCCGCGTTAAAAAATTTGCAACATATCTTGAGGGATTTTCCTCTCAAGCTTCTGAAGAAATTGAGTATCGTTTCTGTTTAACTCTGCTTTTTGTTGAGGAGCTTGCTTCTAAAATCTAACATAGTAAAGTAGTTTTTATAAATTATATAATCACGTTGCTATCCTTTAATGAGAACTTATTATCAGTTCTTGGTGTAAAAGCCAGCAAAAAAATGTTCTATTCAAATTTTTATGATTATATAATTAGTTTTCGATTTGTAAACATAGCTTATTAAGTTGCCTAACATTTGATGTAACTACACACCCCATTAATAAATATAACTTATAATTTTTTCATAAATTAAGCAATTAAATTAACATTTTGAACTGAAATTATTTCAGGAATTATTCATACAATTTTTAACAAAATTTCGGTTGTCCTCTATATAGCAGAAGTACTTATCCTAGAGTCATGTAAAATCATATTTCACACATTACTGTTCATTCACTGGAAGTATTCCCAGTGAAGGAACATGCCTGTTTCTTCACTGGTTAGAAGTTGTTTTTTGTCTTTTAAACAGAATTTTGATGTATAATGCGACTAAAAGTACAAGAAAATTTAAAAATTTTATTTTCATTAATTGGGAAAAAAAAACCAGTAAAGGAACACTTGTTCCTTCACTGGTTTTTCATCGTTTGGTGATCCAGTGAATCAACACCCCCTTATCTCAGTACTTGATTATGCTATGGTGCTTTAAAAAAATAAAACGCAACTTCAATAACTATATTTTGAATTCTTTTTTTCAGTGAGAAAAATAAGACTATTACATGCAATTATTTCCACTTCAAACATATAAATACAAACAATCGCCTTATAATTTTTTCAACGAAACAAGGTGTTGTAGAGATAATAAAAAAATTCAAACATTTTTCCAGAGAAGTCTATTTGACCAGGCAATCCAAAACATTGCTAGATGACTTCCTATTGTTTGGCAGTAAGCTATTGTTACCAATCAATCTGATGAAAAACTTTCAAATTCTTATTTTTAATCAATATATATGAAATGTTCCTTCACTGGGTAGTGTTCCTTCATTGGTTGGTTTACCCTGGATAAAGATGCGGAGTCAAGAAAGTGGGTATTTAAGAAAGAGCATCTGATTCTATTTTAAAAACTAAACTTATGACATTTTTTTTTAAACTAATAGATTCAAATTAGTATTGCGTTGCACCCATTAGCTTGCATCAGTATTTTTTTTTTAAATTGGAGCTTTTTTTTTGAAAAGCTTAAGTATACAATCGTTTTTAGAAGGTTGCCATTGGGTGCTATGATTTTATAACAGTACATATTTATAATAGTATAGTATATTTAGTTTTGACAGTCACTTTTTATCTTTTAGAATTCCGAATAAGAGGACATCACCAGGGAAGTTACATCTTCTAACCATCCCGAAATCGGGAACTTTACCCCATGATAATGCCTAGTGTTTATAAAAGTATGTATCTTTCGTTTATCACTAAATCTACCAACACTTAATCTATTTCTACCATAGCTGGTCACATGACCGGACTTTGTGTTTCTTGATTGATTGGTACGATACATGGATATCAGGAAGGAGATAAACTGAGAAAAAAACTTTATTAAAATTAATCAAAATTGCATTTTGCGAATTTTATGTATTACAAACACTAAGAATAAGAATTTTTTTAATTCATTGCTCAACACTTTTTACGAATACAGGGTGCTTCCATTGTACATTTTCCGCAGGCATATTTCTTCTAATTGTTATTATTTCTAGAATTGCTATAATTATAAGAAATATAATTCTTATAATTAATATTTTTTTCTTCTAAGAACTTGTGATGTCTTGTTTCGACATTTTTTTGTTAGCAGGTAGAAATGAAGTAAAGCTATCCAAAATAAAATATAAGCTACTTGCCAAAACATTTAGTTTTTGTCACTTTTTTCCGAAACAAAAATGCCAATCTGAAATTATAGGTATTTTCTTGATATTTGAATTCAGTTATTCTGATTGAATTCTCTACACAAGTCTTTGCAGCAAATGTGCAACTCATCCAATGCAATACGTTGAACGCGTATTACGTTATAATTTTTGATCCGGTAACCTTTTTAAAGCAATGAATTATTCTCTCTGTCAAATGACCGGTTGTGGTAGAAAAAATATGACGCGTATTCGAAACAAAATACAAAAAAAAAACTTTATTAACTGTGTAATTGTTATAAAAAGTCATGAAGTCAAACGTGCAAAAACTATAAAGCGCATTTTCGATGGCAAAGTTCTTAAACGGTCATTTGACCAGTTCAGTGTTAATTGTCACATTTTAACACGGAAAAAAAAACTTGAGCTGTGTTCCTTTTTGGCTGTCCATCGTAAAAATTCTGTGCTCGGCAGTCGCACCATTCCCGCTGATCATTATGGAAAACTCCCTGAATGTGAATGACCCCCATATGACCATTCACCATATAACTATGTTTTAGTTTCATAGCCACGCATTTGTTTTAAAAGGGGAGGGCAGTCTTATTTTCAGACTTTCGTAAACAGGAGCAGATGTAACGAGAAGAGATTTGTTCTACAGAAGATCTTCCTCCTTACAAGTGTTTTAAAACATTTCATTCCTTACAGGATTTCTTAGGGAAAATTTTCTTCCTTCAGATTAATTTGTTAAATTGTGGGCCAGATTGAGGGTGGCAAAAATGTGAGAAATTTTGATGCTTAACAACTTTGTCAAATATTTTTAGAAAATATATTTGAATTGAACCAAACTTATTTTTATTGTATTATGTTTTCAAGTTTGTTACTTATATTCAAATTTTCACACTGGTCTATGTGAAACTAAAAATCAAAGACTTAAATCTGTAGCGAAACAGTTTCACTCATACGCGATTTGCGCAGTTTCTTATGGTGGTTTAAATTTTCGAAACTATTAGGACAAACCCACACCAAAAATTTTAGATACCCTGCTCCAAATAAAACTCATGGTTATTAAATTATCAAAAAGTGCTAAACATTAAGGTGATCTTAATAAAAGGTGTTAATTCTACTTAGAAAACTGAAATGTATTGTATTTAGCAATCTAATTTTGTTCCTAATGTTCTTTCTTTTATTTCAGGTATTAAAAAAAGTGTCTCTACATTGTTCTACTAGAATTATCTATATCAATCCAGTGTACTCAAGATGACCCTAGTGACGTCTCCATCCTTTCATTCAGAAGCATTCAGAAAAGGTTATGCTCAGATGTTTGTTTCCCAGTAGTTTGATACTTCACTTCTTATTATCAGAACCAGATATCTCCTGCCCTGAAGATAGGACCATTGTGACTTCACCATCCTTTCATTCGGAAAAGGTTATGTTCTTGAGATTTTTGTTTTCCAGTAATTTTACCCTTACATGAAGTCTTCCTGGTTTCAGAAATATGTGTCAATTTAGAACTGGCCCAATCAATATAAATTAAAAACCTGTATAAACATGCTACTCAAACTTATCAGAATATTTTGTATCATATTATCTCAATTTTTAATGGTTCTAAACTTAGTTATCAAATTAAGTATAGCAACTTTTTTACTCCTAACAGAACAATTAAACTCATTAAG
Organism: Parasteatoda tepidariorum; assembly: GCF_982258835.1. Classification (NCBI taxonomy): domain Eukaryota; kingdom Metazoa; phylum Arthropoda; class Arachnida; order Araneae; family Theridiidae; genus Parasteatoda; species Parasteatoda tepidariorum. Next base: position 119,331,278 of record NC_141755.1, on the reverse strand, counting down.
TAGTGTAAAACCTATACGTCGTTAATTATTCTTTCTAGATTTCTTAATTTTTCTATATTTAAATATTTTCCATACAAATAAATGTTGAACTCTGAACGACTACTTTGTACTCTGTTTATTTTAAAACAAAATTTAAAATTGCTTAAATATTAATATCATTAACTTATGTTAATCATGAAATTATTAGAGTAAATTTTTGCTGTAAATTCAAACCTTAAAATTCTTTCTCAGTAAAATTATTTTAAATGCTTAACCCTGAAACCTATATAAAATTAAACAAGATTTATTATCGTATGGTTAAACTTTTTAAATTCGGAATAAATTTTATACGCCCTCTTAAACCAAATCTCATAGCTGCTGCAACTTTTAGTTTACATTTAGAAAGTAAACTCAACCAAAACTTTTATTTTTCCCTTCGATTAAATCTATTTTGATTTATTGGTGTCAGTTTTCTCTACATTTCATGGAGCTGTTGGGAACCTTTGTCTTAATGAAACAACGTATTGAATCTATAACTTTGTTTGCCTGTAACAGTAAAGGTTAACGTTGGGTCAGGAAGATAAGAAAAATTTATTCTTAATCCCAAAATTATTATGTCAACTGAAATTGATAAAATGGCCCTTATAAACGGTTCAACTAAAACAAATGTGGTATATAAATTTCAAAAGGGAACACTTAAAGCAACTGGCAAAACAACCCGCAATTTATGATTATACAATAATTAGGGATCTAACCGTTCTATTAAAATTTGTAGACATTCTTAAAAATTTGTATTCGTACTTGTATTACTAAATTATTTTAGAGTGCGGCATAAAATTATCATTACATAAAAATTTTTAGCAATTAAAGGAGGACGTACATTTTTTCTTTCAAACTGCGTAACTTAGAGTAAAATTTGAAAGTACATAAAACATGTACGTTATAAATTTTTTAAGGAGTAGGAAAATTACGATTATCTCAGTCTCTTTTCACTAGAGTAGTTAAATCATTTTAGTTTTTACTGAATTTGATTTTTAAATTTTTCTACAGTCCTAAAGTTCGCAGAGGTGAAAAGACTCGGATTTAACGGACAATATTAAGATTTTACACTACACAAAATGTCCGAATCATTTATTTGATAAGTTTTTACAAATGGTTATCGTGAATATTTCAATTATTACAAATAGTTATCGTGAATATTTCAAATCAAACTTATATTTAATCCGGATAAATTTTTTACTAGAAAAAATAGTTTAATCTTATACTCTGAGACATAGTTTCTTTTATAGCGAAATTCCTCAAAACATTATCCACTATTGCCTACACTTAGTATAGAAAAAAGAACTAGATACAATAGAGTAGAATGTTATTTGCAAAATATGATTTTAAGATTTAGATATATGATTAATCATAATATAATTTTATTAGATATAGCTATAATTAGGTATAGATATATTTTAAGATTTAAGTTTATATTACATAGAATGAATAGATTTCTAGTTTCCTAATTAAAATATTCATGGAAAAAGTTTTAAATAAGTTGATGCTTCATTGAGGAATTTCGTCACTATAACAGTTTCTTACTAATCTATAACACCTTGACTAAACCTAACTCTCTAATGAAACTTGGCTCAGAGTTATAAGATTTCACTTGCGTAAGAGAGTCAAAATAAAACTCTTTATATTATGAAACTACATTTTTCTTAAAATTATAAAACTTTGCCTGCAGAAAATGAGGACAACTTAGTTTTCTAGTAAAAAGGTTAAGTAACTTAGCCGTTTCGAAAAATCTGATTTCAAATTATCTTGGTGGTTATAATATTGTGAGTAGTGTTTCATAAGCATAATTTTAAAAATAAACTGCTTTGTAAATTTCTTCTGATATAATAGATTGCAAATTACTTTAAAATATAAATGACTTTTTAAACATTTCTAAAACACCACTTATTGAAAGTAAAATTTGAATTAAATCATCTACCTGACAAAATATTGTCTGTCAGAAATTGTTTAAATGTGTCACAAACTAACGGTGAAGTGTGTCTTCTTAGATTTCCGAAATTTTTAATTTTACGTTCCCTAAATCTGAGATTAAAACAGTTCGATTAAAATTCAAAAGACTCGTTTAAAATTTTGTCTGAACTTTCCATCAAACAAAAATATAAATTGTTGGTACCTTTTTATATGTAGAACAGATTTTTATGCTAAATAAATGAACCAGTAACATGAATTTTCGATAGTGAAATAATTCATCGGATTGTTTTATTTAGCGTATACTTCGGAATCAAATATAGTAAAGCCATTATTGCGCATTCACTTTTTTATAGGCTTTATATACCGTCACATTTTTTAAACAATGCATTGCAAAGGAACCTTTTGGCATGTTTGTGTGTCATGAAAAATTGCATTAAATGAGATTTTTTGTTTCTTTCAATATCTAAAGGGATACAACAGAAGTTAATGAAAGATTTAAAAAAATTCTGCTGCCACTACTGACTTTTTACTAGTTACAGCATAGCATTCAAAGAAAAGTAGTTTCTTTAGTGTAATTATATTCAGTCAGTTCTTAAAGACACTTTTATATATTAAAGTAAACTTTTCTGACGGGTCAGAAAAACAATATAAACTTTTTGAGGTGTATAATTGAAAATAGCATTTCTGCAGGAACTTATTTTTAATCACTGCACGAGATCAAACATTACGCTGCACATACTGACTAGTTTCATTTTTTTTTTTTTATACAAGCGTTATTTTATCATCCGATTTGGCGGGTAATTGTTTTTTTTTCTGTAGAATTTCCTCTCTATTTTTAATTTAATAATCTTCGCTGTATGTTAGCTTTATTTTATAACCTGCAGACCTCATTCTGAGTAGAAGACTCTCCGTGTTTAAATTCCGTAGTCTTGTCATTTTCACCAACCCAGGAAACGTGGGAAATATTGTGTAAAGCATTAGCCTGAATGGAAGGCATTTTGATGGAACTAACCAGCATTTGCGTTACGTGGAGAGGAGAACCTTTTACGGTTAGCCGGACGACAAAAGAATTCTAAATCATTCTCTCAGTCTATAACTAAGATTTTACTCTAGCACGGCGGTCGGTTAAGTTAATGATATATATATATATATAATTTTTTTTTAACTTAAATATTCAGTTTTGAGCATAAAGTTGAAAAAAGATTCGTCGGATGTCATGGTGACCGTGTTTTAATTGTTCATAGTGACTGCCTGACTACTTAACTTCGTATTAAAATAGCAGAATTTTTATAATCTGAGAATGATATGCATTATTCGAAAAAATGAAATCCGCGAAAACGTAAGTAACTAGTTCATCCGCAATGGAACGATAAGCCACGTGACACTTTTGCAAGTCGCGAACATAGTATTTTTAAACCACTTACGTTCGAATACTATTGCGAGAAGAGATTCAACGAAAGCAGGTCATGGGGAGCATTGCGCAAACAGCAAAAAAAAAGCTTGCACGCATGGATCGGAAGTTTCGAAACTGCTGGGGGAATGAGGGACACGAAGGGGGAGTGGTAGACGGCCGTTCTGCTTTCTCTTTGTGTTTTCTCATTCTTTCAGCCGTTTCGGGACTCTTCAGTTCATTCGTGCAAGCCTTCTGCTGTGGAACAATGTCCTTATACTGTGTAAGAATGCTGACGGTTATTCTCAGTTCTTGCAATATCTTCACATGAGTGCACATTTAGAACCGTCATTTGTTTATCGATATTTGGCCTGTTTAGTTTAACTTCGGTTTTTTTTTTTAAAGTTCACTTTCATCAAGTCAATCTCTTTGGTTTCAAACCTTATCAAATTCTAGGACTTCGTTCATTTTTTCAAAACGCAAATGCTGGGTAGTTTCGTAGTACGAAAGAAAGGGTGAGGGTAAGGGGATGAAAATATTTTTCTTAATTCTAAAAGTAAATCTACTCGCTATAGATTTCATAACTTATCGAAATATTAAGAACTCATTGAAAGTAATTTTCCTTTATTTTTCTTCAGAAATTGAGTTAAAAAAATTATTCATTTAGATTCAGTTAAAATTTCGCTTCTACGAAAAAAGGTTACTCATAATAAACCATATCATTGCGATGACTGAACTACTTTACCAAAAACTGTTTTAGCGTACTTAAGGATAGTTTGTCCGGTCGGAATAAATTCAAATCAGTGAAGAACCCCGATGTATTAAATGCGGATGTTTTTATTTTATTTTTACTAAGACTTGTGCGAAGTGTTAATCAAATGACGCTTTAAAAGAGTAAAGCAAAATGGGGCTTAAAACCAACTAGAGATGTTTGCTTTTCTAGTAGGTATCGATTAAACCAACACATTTAAGGAAATTGTAGGACCCACTCTTTAAAATAGACAAAGGGGCCCAACTCATAGTCCCAGATAGGATCCATGAAAGATATCAGATTCGTTCTATATTTGCAGCCAATATTTACCCTAGATAAAGTCTGATAGTTAAGTCATATCAAAGTCCCTTGGGTGAATCCTTAACCAAATCTTGAATTGAAATCTTAGGTTTTTCTGATTTGAAATTTTAAACTTAATGCAAATAAAATAAAAAATTTTCAAAAAGCCAACTGGATCTTAATTTAACGTATTTAATTATAAATACATAATATTTAGACACTGCTATGCAAATAAGAATTTTCTAGACATTTAAGGTACAGTACTATAGGATGAGAATTAAGTATAAGAGGGTGTGAGGCAATTAAATTCTGCACAAAACTATTCTCCCTCATTTTCAGAAACTTCGTTGAATTTTTATCTTTTTCAAGATAGCGTGTTATACATTTGTAAGTGTATCAGAGACTGTTGTGAGTAAAATTCTAATCGATTGGGGCAAGAAACTGATATAGATGACCATTCCTGTAATAAGTAAATTATATTTTTCACTTAATTATACTTCAATTGTATCTTAATCTGTATTTTAATAGTATATATATTTAATAACTGAATATTTAAACTTTAAATTTATAATTTTTAAAAAGTAATCTACTTTAGAAATGCGTAAGTAGTTCAATGGAGACAATAAATTAAAGCTAAACTGTCAACAATTTCTTTTAAAGACTTTTTAACAAATAAACTCTTCTGATGAAATTTTAAATTAGAAAAGAAATATTGCGGAGAGCTTATACCTTCCAATTAAAGTAAAAATTGGTTAAATTTAGAAATATAAACTGTTCCTTACCAAAGGTAATTTTGCATAAGTGCTGCAAGAAAATGATCGAAACTAAATGTATGAAATTCATCGATCTTTGCAAAATACTGAGCTAACGATTACATACAAAGTTAAAATGAGTAGATTGTTTTAAAATAAACAGCTGCAGTTCAGAGTAATTAAACTGAAAGAAATTTAAAATTCCGTATAAATTTAAATTGTTAATGTTTCGGCAATACACTGAAATTGACTGAAGTCTACGCGATACGAAGGCATCTATCTGCTATAGAAGCTTGCAAGTATGAACCGGAAGTTTTGTCATTGCTGGGAGAATGCGGGGTAAGAATGGGAAGTGGTAGACGGCCGTTCTGCTTCCTTTTCCTATTTCGCAATCGTTCAGCAGTTTCGGAACTTCTCGATTCATGCATGGAAGCTTCAATAATAGAGAGCATATCCTCGTACTGTGTAGAAAACTTCTGTTAAATCTCGGTGCCATTAGTGACTAGTTTTAAATGAAATCTATTAAATGTAAGCCTAAGATGTTACTTAAACTTTATAATCTTAGGTCTTACTTCAAAAATTTAAGATACTTTAAAATAAAATTAAATAGCAAATTACTTGAAAATAGGGATAAATTTTATTGCTGTGTTAAAGCTCATAAAATATTTTAGATTTAACAATTTACTCATACATAAAGAGTTGTTTTTAAGGCAAAATAGTATTTGATTTTAAAAAAAATGTGCTTTATTTAAAATCTGTCTAGAATTGAGAATTTAAATATTTTCACCTTTTAAAATTGTTTTTGTAACTTGTAAAATTGTTTTGGAAGCTATTTAGATTCGCTTATTGTTAAAATTCTGAATATTATTCATTTACTGAAATTTTGGTTCCATATTTATATGCATCGTTTTATTGAGTTGTAAATTTTGAAAGGAACTGTGTATACTCTCGCTATTGTAAAAGAGCCCAGATGCAAAACTGCTGCCTAAAAGAAAGGTTTTTAGAAAGCATGCAAACTGACTTTTGAATAATTAAAGTTATAAAATTTTTAAGAATATTCATAAAGCTAAAAAATATTTAACTGCTTTTAAAGATGGTAGTTCCAAAGATTTGCACCTGGACTTATTCTGAAAAATAATTTCGATAACAATTCATTTCATATGTGTTGTAACAGTGCGAATTTATTAAATGTTAAACTATCTCATGTACAACTGCATTGTTTCATTAAATGTCAAACAGCTCCTGTAAATATCTTGAATAAATTTTGTAATTTTGAATTTAATTTTTCGTGTTTATTGTTCAATATAACTTAGTGGCTGATTTCGATTTTTTTTTTGGGGGGGGGGAGCTTTCAAATATTACGAAAGCGTGTTTTGGGAAATTTTGGACTCACCCTTGTCAGCAAAAGAATCGTACTTCCTCTATTTACTCGAGAAAGTCTTTAAAAAAACCTTTTTTTTTTTCATTAACTTAAACTGATTTTTTTACAGAAATATTTTAGTTCTAAAATAAACGAAGTTTTCAGAAGTGATCAATTCTTATAAAATTTCTCGTCTAAAATTCTTTAGGAATCTTGCGTCTACCTTCAATGGTTTAAATCTCTTGACCTCTGAAACACCTAGAAATTTTGTCAAATTTTTCCTCTCTGAAAACAATATTTTATTTAAAATTTTGAGAGAAAAATTTTGAAAATGTGGTTTTAATCTGTTACGTAAGCGTTGCTCATACTCCTCACCCTTGTCTGTATAAATAATCTCAAACCCCTATCCCATTTTGCTTTTGCAATATTTGAACGACCCCTCATGTATTCGAATAGTTAAGAAATTCAACAATTAAACTACTCTAATGTAGCCTTTCCAGAAAGTTTAAAAGTAAAAGTGAACATATATAGGTAAATGTTATTATATAACCTTGTATTAAGTGTTCATTCTTTACAGCATATGCTAAAGACTTTGTTTGGCATGTCGTGCTTTGGACTTTTTCTCAATACATTCTGCATTCCATTTATGGTGGATGTTTGCTTCATGAATTTCAGTATTGTGCTCTATCCAAACTGATGAAATGCTGATAAAGGTGAAAACGGTTCAATTGAAAAATCTATGAATATTATTAAAATACATCACAATACACATCAAATAAGAGAACATCATCGATAACAGTAGATCTAGACTACGAAAATGCCACTGGAGTAGCTACACTGTTCGAAAATTTTTATAGATAATTTAAATCTCTAATTTTATACATATTGATAGTAATTGAGTACGATGGTGTGAGTTCAGGAATTTTATTTGCGGTAAATAACTATTGTAAAATACCAATGTTAAAATAATATGAATAGGTAAAAATATTCCCATTGTTAAATCCTTTCTTTTTGACATTGTGATATTAAAAATCCAAATCTTTTCAGGGAACTCGTGTTGGCGACAAAGCGGAAAAAGCACTTGAGTTCGTATAACCGATAAATACCCTAAAAGTCATCAAACTTGTTTAATGAAATTTTGAATCAAAACTAATGATAGTTTTTATTATTAAATTACTTTTATAATAAAATTACTTTCATTTAAATGACTTTAAGCAGATTTTAAAGTAATTAAAATGTGAAAAAAACTTTACTCGAAAACTTCCTTCCCTCCAAAATTATAAATTTATTTTAATTTTAACTATGTATTTTTTTAATTAATATACATGGAAAGGGTACGTTTCCATCGCCCTTGATATATAAGTTAGGAATTCTTATAAAAAATCGAAGAAATTAATTATTTGAAATTAGTATATAATAATAAATAAAAAAAAACGAAGTTTGTAAATGTCCAGACAGATTTCCAGAAAAATATGTACTTACTAAGAATGAAGCTATGTTTTAAAACTACTTAAAAACTCCCATTATGTTTGAAAACTGGTATCAAACTTTCCAGTACGATTTTAAATTTGGCATCAAAATTTCCAGTATGATCCATACTAGTTTTAAATTTCTAGTATAGTGAAATACTGGCTTTAAACTTTCTAGTATGTGGCTATACTGGTTTTAAAATTTCCAGAATGGTACAATACAAGGTTTTAAATTTCCAATATCGTCACACTGGTCCTGGTATCATTTTTACTGGTTTTTAATACTTGTTCTACGATTTTTTTACAATAGGGTAACCCGTTAAGCAGATGGGACATCCCTTATGTGTCTTTCTGACTCTCTTAATTAAAAGTTGAAATATATTTAGGTATTTTTAGTTATAAAATGTCTAGTAATCCCTAAGAAAATCTGTTAGATTATCCGAATTTGTGCTAAAATAAAATCTAAAAGAAAGTAGACTGAAGTTTTTTTTATTTCTTATTCAAAAAATTTTAATTTATTCTGTAAATAAATTTCACCGATTGCTTCTTTTAGATCTAAAGTGCAAAGTTGAAAATTTTTTTAGAAGTGAGAGCCCGGTTTGGAAGATTTTACCTTTGACGCAAAAATGGATGCAATTTTCCAATGTTTTACCAAACCAAAAAAAATTAAAATACTTAATATATTTCTTCATTTATTTTGACCTAATTATTATAAATTAATACAAAATGAAAAATGTGAAATGTTAAATGAAATTTCGGCTTCAAAAGGGTTAATAATACCATTAATTTTTTTCCAAAACTGGACGCAATAAAAGTGTGTTTTCACGAGAAATATAACTGAGTAGTTTTACCGCAAAAGGTGTAGAAATCTTATTCTACAGATTACTTAGATTTAATCAACTCTGGGGATCCGTTAGTGTCAAAAAGTTCTCAAATTGAGTGATCTGCAACATATATAGATAATTTGTAAGTTAACCTACCAGGCACTTATTAAAAATAAAATCGTACGTTTAAATAAACAATGTTTGGTTTTTCACTGTCTAAAAAACCAAGAGTGCTGTCGATATTATTTTAAAAAACTATACTCACTTTAAACTAAAATAACATAACTAAACTCACTTTAAAAACTATAATACAAGGAAACAAATGGTTCAAATGTTGTTAAGAAAATTATTTAGTGTTAATTTTCGACATCTAAAGGAACAGATCAAAGCTATTAGAAAATTATTTCATAGAATGAGAAATGCTTTATCACGTTATCTATAATGTAACTTTATGTACTCAGAAGGAAACTTATTTCCGAGACTTTTGCAAAGATTTTAACTTTCTAAAATTTTTTCTATAAAGAGGTTTTAGTTTAATCCACTCGTAATATATACGAATTGAAGGCTAATTTTGCTAAGTTCGAAAGTAATTGAGAAATATTAGGACTGTTAATTGCAAAAATAGCCATCTTTATAACCCTACTTTACTACTTTTAAACTGTGATTTTATTTTCGCATTTAATGCGATTTATTCTTTTATAGTTCTCTTTACGTAGTATAGGTACAACGGTGATTTCACGGTTGATCAACACGAAAACTTTATATGAAAATATTCTAAATTTCTTGCGACAGTTCGTAAGTTTTATTAATAAATCTTTCATAAAAATACAAGCTCTTCTACATCATAATTTTTTTTAACTGAGAAACAATAAAAATGTGCCAGTAAAAATATTTTTTGAATAATTTTTTGAAAATACAAGTACACTGAAGTAAAAGAAAACAAAATCTTCGATAGTTCAAACGATTTGACGATTGTAGATTAAAAATAATCTTTGATCAATTTTGATTCTACCCTCCTTGCAATGCGGTGACTTGCGCTCCGGTAATAAAAAACAAAAAAAAAATAAAAATAAATAAAAATAGCGTTACAGCAGTGTTTTGAGAAACACACTCTAGATACCATAAAATAAAAATCTTAATAACTTACTCAAAAAGTTACATGCAATAAAACTGACAAGTATAGTGAACATAATAATGCAGAGTGCGCAAAAAAAAAACGGACCACCCTGAGTAACTTTTGATCTAATGGGGTCGGATCTTCACGTTCTAGGACTCAATTTCAGTGATTCAAAGGGGTGACTTTAAATATAATTATTTAGTGTAGACAAAAAACGTACTTTCTCTGAATAAAAATACCTTTTTTTTTCGATTGTTGTTGTAGTTCATTTACGTCGCACTACAGCTGCACAATGGGCTATTGGCGACGGTCTGGGAAACATCCCTGAGGATGATCCGAAGACATGCCATCACAATTTTGATCCTCTGCAGAGGGGATGGCACCCCCGCTTCGGAAGCCCAACGTCCTGCACGCGAAGTCAAGCATTTTACGGTAGCACAGTTTAACGAGGACCCATACCGCACACCCTCGGTCGCTACGCAGACTGATGCAAGTGGTCACCCACCCGCTCACTGACCGCAGCCAGTGATGCTTGACTTCGGTGATCTGCTGGGAACCGTGTCTTAACGATCAGTCCACTGCGGGACCCTTTTTTTTTTACTTTGGATTTCTAACCTCCAAAATACAGGGAGCTGCATTCTGGAAATATAGTCCCAATAATTTGGACAAAAGAGCTCTCAAAAATTTGGACCCCTTAATGTTAATTTTACTTTTTTCGTATTTCGCTATATCTGTAACTTTTTAAGCTAATTGGGAAAAAAATTTCAAACAATTAGAACATTTATTTATTCAAAAATAATTACATGCAAAAAATAATTTTTCTTGCTTAATAGTCCTTCAAAATTATATTCAACATGAGAATCGTTCGATAATATTTTTTTTTTTTATATTTCCAATGGCAAGGCAAAAGGTACAAATAGAAAGATGAAATAAATAACGAATACAAATGTATGTAGCAGTGGCGTGCCAACTTCTTTTTGACTGGGGAGAGCCAATTCTAAGTCATAAACTTTGTCCGACCTAGTATTTTAAAATAAGTTGTATTATTTTAATATTATAATTTATCTCATTTTAATTATTTATTATTATTTCCATTGCTTAGGGCGACTATGATTTAACTATTACATTCACACCAACAAATTAGATAACAAAAAATGATCTATCAATCGGAAACAAATTTTTTAAAAAGTGTATTAAAATTTAATTAATTAATTTTGCAATTTTACTCCTTTTAATTCATTAATGCTGAGCAAGACATTTTATAGCCATTTATTTCTAGTAAAGGTAAATTAAAGTATTTTTAGAATTGTAATTGATACAAGAAAGAATAATGCATTTAGCTTATAAAAAATTAATCTAAATTTTATTATTTACTTATTTTTTTTGGTGGTAAGTATATTTATCACGACCTATTTGAAACTTATTGAGTTTTACTTTGAGTTATTTATAAAATAAATTTTATAAATACTACAAACTTCAGAAGGAATTATGTATTTTATAACTTATATACGTTTTCTTAAACTAACAAATTGTAACCAATTTTGTTCAAACGCACTGCAAGAAACCTTAAATTATTATCAAATGGAAACCTAAATTAAAATTGGTAAAACAGTTCACCATGGACTTTAAAAATAAGGAGTAATTATACTTACCACGGCCTTAGAAAGGGTTAATCATAATGACATAATATGGTTTTTTTGCTTCTCAAAAACATATTGAATCAAAAGTAATTTGTGATTCACATTTTGACATTTGATTCACATTTTGATTCCGGCATAGATTTTAATTTGATCATGAATACAAATTTTCAGTATACATAAAAGGATAATTAACTTTATCATATTAATTTAATTTTAATGATAAAGCACAAGTTGTATAAAAATTACAGCAAATGAAGGACGTAAAATAGTTTGGTTTCTCAAATTAAATCTTATTTAAAAAGTACTTTGAATTTTAAAGAAATCTTCTGATTTTTCTGGTTCATTCCTAGGTAAAAATTGTAAATATATTCAAAGAAAAGGGGTCCCGCAGGCGTATTGACAAAACATACCGTAGATTGTAAAGGGGTTGGCGAAAATATCTATCGGCGTTGAAGGAGCGTCTCGCAAATCGCCAAACAGCTGTGTGCTTATGTTTTTGTTTAGTTTTCGGTATCACGTATCTATCATTCACCAAGTTATATATGGGTGTCACATTTCAAAGTTTCAAATAAGGTGATCTTCATTAGATTCTTCTGCATTAAATGAAATATAAAGCGTATTTTTTTGTTATAGCTCCGACATAATCGTTTGTATTTGTTAACATAATTGTGTTTATTAGCGTTTTTTAGAAGATCGTAATAAAACTAAGATAAAAAAAATTATATATTATTACCTCCATAGCCCCCTTCTGTATTTTCATAACTTTCATTAAATGTATACGCGTATTTCGAGTAGTGAACTTCTTTACCTACTCATCCACTTATTAAAATTAATAATTTCACAATAACCTCTAATCCTTAATAATGAAATGATTATTACAATAAAGTTTGTTTACTTAAAAGATTAAAAAAAAAATTTATTGTTCAGCATTGACTTTGCTACTAATTCTATATTCATTAATTAAACTTAATGGTTCTGCTCGATAACCATTTACAATTTTTTTTAAGTTTTATTTAATTTTCAGTTATTATGGAATTCCTTGAATATTTTTCGACGTAGAGGTTATTTAGCAATAATGCGAAAAGCTGAAATTTATAAATGTATAATATTTATAAATGTTTAAGAGAATTATTAGCAGCTATTTTGTACTAATTATTTTAGTTGAAATGTTCATTATACACAGTTTTATAAAAATAATCGTGAAATTCATTGAACGATGGAGACATTGACATTTTAAAATGCAAGTAGAATTCAATAATCATTTCATTTTATAACTGTAAAGCGGTAGATAAGTAACTTCGTTATCAAGTTTTACATGATACGAGAATATTATGCTATTGCTTTATAATGAAAGAACAACATTTTAAGTTCTAAACTTTTTGTGGAAAAGAAAGAAAAAAAAAGAAATTTTTTTCCTGTCATCGGCGTTAGCGATTAGAGAGTGTTTTATCGTATAAATGTTAAGTCAGTACTGTTCCATTTTAAATAAAAATGCATTTTGCTCCGGAAAAAAATTACTTGAATTTGTCAATAGAAATTCCCTAATTATTGTAGCAAGAACTTTTAAATTTCTAATCAAACTTTCCTCTATTATAATTTTGTGCAAATAATTATTATTAATAATATAAATGACTATTAAAAGGAATTAATTGAGAATGTTCAATTTTAATAAATTAACTGTTTACGCAATCAGATTAATAACTTTTTTCATAATTTACAAATGGAGAAAAAGTCTTTTACAGTTTAAAAGTGAAAAGAAAAATAAAGTTGAGATTAAATTTATAAAGTAAGCATAACTCGAAGGAGGTTGAAGTAAGGGCATTAAAATCAAAATTTCAAAAGAAAAAAAATCTCCTTTTAGTGTACAGTGAGCAATAAACGAAAAATCTAAAACTAACTTTTGATCTAATGATCAGATGTTTACGTTCTAGGACTCAAACTTTAGATTTAGAATTTCCTTAATTCCCTACCACTATAGTAGATATTTACTTTTCACCTAACTTGTAAAATTGTAAAGTTTAGAATTTCTTACAGAATCACTCAGACGAAGTGATTGTGTTTTATTTAAATATTATTTAGAAAGAATTTTTCTAAAAGTATTTCTTTTAAAGTTTTTATCAAACTTTTGTTTTTTATTTATCTATAGTTATTGAAAGTTAAGTTGATGATTTTTAAGTTGAAATGAATTCCGCCCTGCTTTGCATATTTCAAATATTATTTCTAAAGAAATGTATAACTTAACATTAAACACCCAGGACCTTACAATTGTAAATCAAACAATCACTACATTTATTTATTAAAAAACACTCTTATGACCTGATAATAAATTGATCTAAATCTTAAATGTGAGTTTTATAACATATAATTTATTTAAACTCAGCACATACATCTAACCTCTGTGGTCGCCAATGTCTCAATTTTAAAATATAGTTTTTCTTTTTTAAATTTTCTGGTATTTTCATATAAAGGATAGTATTAAGTTCGAGAATTAAAAATTTGTGCCCAAAAAAGTTGCTAAAAATTATAATTATTATTAATATATGACAACAGGAAGTTTTTAATTGAAGGTTGAAATTTTTTTTAATTATGTTATTTTTTAATTATATTATTTTTTAATTATATTATTTTTTAATTATATTATTTTTTAATTATATTATTTTTTAATTACCAAACTCATATAACAGTATTTAGGAATCTATAACTTTTTGTTACGTATGATAGTTGCATTATAACCTGTACGCAATGCGTGTAAATAAAATATATTTTTAAAATTGTGAATTTTCTATTAATTGCATTTATTATTCTTATATTGAAAAGGTATCAAGTTATCTATGACCTCCATAATGAATGAAGTATTTACCGACTTTTATATATATTAAGGAATTGAATCAATTTTTCACAAAGTTTAAAATCTCATCTCATTCCAAAAAAAAGTTATTTCATAAAATTATGCAAAAAAGTAATTTAATATATATATTTTTTTTATAATGAATGCTTCTAGTAATGAAACAAACGCTTTCAAACTTTATTTTAAAAATATTGATTATTTCGTTTACAAGAAACTATTACTTTAAAGCGTGATAACATTTTAGAATACTCTATTTTTTTTCTAGTAAGTAATATGTCTTTGTTAATTTCTAAAAAAATAATCTTTATAAAAAAGCTTACATTATTCTTTTATAGAGAATATTGATTTCATAGAAAATATCACTAAAATAAAACAGGTTATGTTTTCTTACAATAAAAGTTAAATAGAATTAATTCTTCAAAATAGCGTTTCAATAAAACATAGTATTAAAATGTTACGTTAATTTTTGTGATTGGTTCATTAATAAATTATTTTTATTTCTTCGCAAACACAATTCTTGTAAAAAAAATTAAAAAATTGAATCTGTTTTATCAAAAAACTAGATCATTTTATAAAATATAAATTATAGCGCTTAATAAAATATGAATACAGTGTATTTGTAAAGTGAACCTGACAATAAAAAGGTGTTATTTTCTTTTTTATTTTCTCTGCTAAAAGGGAATTAATGAGTTATTTTTATTCATAATGGCTAGTCGAGGAGAAGAAGAAAATATCGAATTACACTGCTTAGGTTAATGTAATTTCGTTCTCCCACCACATTTACGCGTAATCCATCGCCAACTCCACCTGCAATCGCCACGTTTACAATCTACGGTATGTTTTGTCAATACGCGTCCCGCAGTGGGCTAATCGTTAAGACACGGTTCCCAGCAGATCACCGAAGTCAAGCATCACTGGCTACGGTCAGTGTGCGGGTGGGTGACCACTTGGATCAGTCTGCGTAGGGACAGAGGGTGTGCGGTATGGGTCCTCGTTAAACTGTGCTACCGTAAAGTGCTCGACTTCGCGCGCAGGTCGTCGGGCTACCGAAGCGGGGGTGCCATCCCCTCCGCAGAGGATCAAAATTGTGATGGCATGTCTTCGGATCATCCTCCGGGATGTTTCCCAGACCGTCGCCAATAGCCCATTGTGCAGCTCTAGTGCGACGCAAATTAACAACAGCAACAACATCAAAGAAAAGGAAAATATACAATTTAAAACATATATGCTGTAATTCAACGAAGTAGAATTAACTTTATCATATTAATTACATTTTCATGGTAAAGGAAAAGGAATGAAAAAACTAAAACAAATGAAGGAATTTTCATTAACTAATTGTAAAATTATAACCAAAATTTTATTATATATTTGAGGTTACATGGTTATTATTTTTTTTAAACTGAACAATGTAATATTATTTTTTGAATTATAGCTATTCAAAACAAAAATGGATAGCTGAATAGATCTTTTGAAAAACCTTATGATATTGGGAAATTATATGTTATATACTTTTAAAATATTTTAAAAAAAGTATAAATTAAATTAAATATATTTAAAGAATTTAAATTATTATAACAAAATATAGAGAAGACAATTAAGATAAATATCATTAACATAAGCAGCGTAAAAGCTAAAATCCGATAAAAATGAAATTGAAAAAAATATTTACATTTAAAAAAATAATAAATCTGAAAAAATTGTGGTACTTTTAAAATTTATTACATAGTTTTATGAAGACTTATTATTTTATTAATGAGTAAATAAAAATAAACAAAACAAAAAGTCCCATTTAGCTTAAAAATATTTGAAAAATAACAAGAACTGAAGAATAAAAATTATTATAGAGAAAATTATAGAGAAAAAAATCCGAAGAAAATAATATTTTTAAAACTAACTAACAAAAAATTAAAGTAAACTACGAAGTTTGAAAATTAAAACATGAGGAAAATGCGTTTCAATAATACCTGACTAAATATAGAAAGTAAATAAAGTCAGACAAAAATCAAATTACTACGCCATGTATACTGACAAAAAATGCATTAAACTATGTCTGACGCACAAAAAAAGGAATAAATTAAAAGATTATTGAGCAACCTTAGAATCACCCTGTTAATAATTGAAAATTATAAATCGCAAACATGAGAAGGTTCTGACTGAATTGTTGGGACCATTTTTTTTCCAGATTGCGGCTATTCCCATTATTTTAAAGAATCTGCATACGTTGAAAGCAAAATGTTTATTGAAAACGTTTTTGTGGGGGAAATTTCTTGACTCTTAATACCGTCTACTCTAATTATTTCGCATACTTAAAGTTAGGCTCTCGAGCCATTCAAGTTGAGTCCTGCGAAAATCCGATCTAAGAGTGCTCGCTTTGTTTATTTATTTGCGCTCAATACATTGTTCGATTTTGCTATAAAATAGAAAGCCTCTCGCTCGTTCACGTACATAAATAACGCGAGTCGAGATTATTTGAAGTGCCTGCACTGCACAGAATCACAAATTAAAAGTGCGTGAGCGTGCGAGATATTACGCGAAAGAGCTCTCTAATAACGTTTATTCTTGAACGAAATAATAATTTGTGTTTGGCGCGGTTTAGACGCTTCTGTACATATTCCGTAAATTTTCACATTTAACTGACCAATTAGAATGTAAAAATTCTTTTATCTTTGTTTTTATCACTTTTAGTAAAAAATGCGATGCTAATTCTTTATATAACTGAACAATGTTTTAAACTTTTTTTTAAGAATTGGGTGTAAATGTCAGCTATGAATTTTTGTTTGCTTCTTCGAAATGAACTATTGTTACAATTCATATTCTCTTAATTAAGATTCCTCAAAATTGTCAGGAAATCGCATGAACAATCGAAACTTAAGAAGAGGATTTTCATTATGAGCGATCCAGAAAACTAATAATTAGAACAGAAATTTACACTAAATGTATTAGCTATAAAATCGATGATGGCTCATGATTTCTAGTTTGCCCAGGGACTTCTTTTTTCTCTTTCAGTTGAAATCTTAAAAGAAATTCTCAATTTTTTTTCTTTGATGCATACTTCTATCATACTGATGCATGATCTGTGATGCATACTTCTTCCTTTTTGCATATTTTTAGCTTTCCGAAATTATTTTTTAGGAAATAACTTATCTTTTGTACATAAATTCTAAAATTCTAAAAATTTTACTGAAATTAACTTTTAATTAGACTAATTATTATAGTTTTATTATTTTACGTAAACTAAATGAAAAACAAATTAGTTATAGAACTTATAAAATTGGATAAGATGAATTTGAAAACTGATGATAAAAACAACATGCGACGTGCGTTATTTATGTTAATTGATGATAAAAACAACAATCTTAACACCAAAAGAGTTCGATTGTCTATCAAAGAAAAAAAATTTAAACGAAGCTATTAAGGATATAGTCCATCAAATAAAACAAAAATATTTTGATTCAGATTGTTATTATTATACGGTATGCAGAAAGCCAAGTATAATGGAATTAACTAGTCAGATAGATACTGAAAATTGTATTTCGAAGGTTTTATAACATCAAAAAATGGATTTAATTTAAAACTTTGATGAAAGTGTATCTCTGTCGATATATAATATGGTTACCATATGACGTATGAGATAAAATATAATAGTTAAAAAAGAATAACATTTGGAGCTGATTTAATTTATAAAGTTATTACTTATTATTATTTTTTAATTTAATTTTTCAGACAATTTCAGTAAGTATTTGAATTGTTACATTGATTTCAAACTTTTATAACTGACTCATATATCACTTGCAATGAAAGCTTCAAAGTTAAAATTAAATAAATAATCATAAAAAAGTCTTTAATAAAGTATCACTAGTCAAAAAGGTAATTATAATGCAAGTCATGAAGTTTAAATTTTATAAAACTTCTTGAATCTGTTTAATATATTGTTATAAAAAATGAAATCCCTTATTGGTTTCAAAGCGAAAATTTTCAACGCGTGTTATAGAAATTGTATAAAATTTTAGGGTTTTATGAATCACATATGCTTTCCTTTTAAAAAGTCACAATTAAAAAAATATTCGGCAGTTATATCTTTAACATCGAGGGAAAAATAAAGTTGCGTTACTTTAGTGTGTCCCAAATATTTCCTATCCAGTCCTAAAAATATGGCTATATTTTAAAAAAGAATCATTTTTGAATATTTTGCCTATTGAAACTTCTGATCAGAATGACATGTATCTGATCAGAATATATATATTCACGTCGTCATGCAATTATCTATGGCCTGACACAGGATTATTTATTTATTTATTTGAAATTCCAAAGCAAATATCATACCAAAGAAAAACGTCATACAACTTTCTTCCTACGTAAAAAAACTTTTTTTAATGATTTGTCTTGACAATAAATATTATTTGCTTTCGGATTTTTAAAGAGAACAATAAAATTTTTAAAAATATGTGGAAAAATAAAATTTAAGCAGTTTTATGTGTAGGTTTTTTCTCATCTTGTTCCAGTTTCATTTATCTGGATTTAAATCGAAATTGGAAACGGAAAATAAAAATATTCAATAGATAAAGAGAAATATTCTCATTTTTAAGAAATGTTAAATTACAATAGTATTGATCGGATCAATTTTTTATCTTCTATCAACAGCATTTATAATTTCAGCATTAAAATTTTCAAAAATTAATACTTTTCCCATAGTACTTTTTCCCATAGAGTAACATGAGATGGCTGTTTCTGAGGAGTCAAATAACTGTCTTTGTGGGGGGTTTGGCCACCAGAATTATATGCCAAGGTGGGTGGAAAGGAAATTCTTGAAAGTCAAGGGATTCTTTGAAACCAATTTTTATCAGTGGAGGATGCCTTTTATCACTCTTTCCAGGGAAGGGTAAAAGAAATGAAATTGTTTTAGTTTTCTAAACATTTGATATATTTAATATGCAATGTGTTTTTCAAGAAGTATTTTGTTTTTAAAATTGTTTTTTTTCCCCGTCTAATTACGTATATAGAAAGTTATCATATGTAAAAAAAAAAGTCTTTGTCTGAAAAAAAAAAGCAGTTTCTTCTTTCTAAAATTACCAATTAAACTGATTTTTATTTTCACGAATGTCTAAATTTCAGAAAGGGCAAAAGACATTATTCGCCCTTCAATAAAATTTTTGATTTTGAAAATTGCTTTAAAATAGAAATAAATAGTACTTTTTTTTCTAAAATTACCAATTTAACTTAACTTTATTTTCACGAATTGCTAAATTTCAGAAGGGGCGAAGCACATTATTCGCCCCCTCAATTTAAATTCACTATTAAATAAAGTTTTTGATTTCGAAAATAACTTAAAAGTGGGGAAAAAAAATTTTCTTTTTCTAAAGTTATCAATTTAACTTGACATTATTTTCACAAATGGCTAAATTTCAGAAGGAGCGAAGAATATCATTCGCCGCCCTTCAATTAAATTTCTGAGGAAAATGAAATTTTATATTTTAAAAATAGCTTCACAGTAGAAAAAAATAAGACTCTTTAAAAAGTTACCAACTTAATTTGGCTTCATTCTCATGAATGTCTAAATTTCATAAGGGGCTAAGCACACTATTCGCCCCCTCAATTAAATTTCAGAATAAAGAGTGTTTTCTTTTTTTAAAAAAAAAACAACTTTGAAGTTGAAAAAAAAAAATTTCGAAAATTACCCATTTAACAACTTTATTTTCACGAATGGCACATTGTTCGCCCTCTCAACCTAAAATCTCAGTAAAATAAAAATTTTGATTTCGAAAATAATTTTAAAGTAGAAAAAGAAATGGTTCCTTTTTTTTTTTTCTTAACTTGACCTCATAGTCACTAACGTCTAAATTTCAAAAGGGGCTAAGCACACTATTCGCTCCCTCAATTAAATTTCAGAAGAAAACAGTGTTTTTTTTTTTTTTTTTTTTTTTTATTTAAAAAAAGTTCCTTTTTTTCTGAAATTACCAACCTAACTTTATTTTCACGAATAGCTAATTTCAGAAGGGGCGAAGAGCATCATTCGCCCCTCAATTAAATTAAATTAATTTATTAATTCGACCCCTCAATTTAGTTGAAAAAAATAAGGTTTTTTTTTTCCCTCTAAGTTTACTAACATATAATTTAACTTCATTTTTGTGAATGTCTAAATTTCAGAAGGGGCGAAACGCATTATTCGTCCCTCAATTAAATTAAATTAATTTATTAATTCACTCCCTCGATTAAATTAAATTAATTTACCTCTCCCCCCCTCAATTAAGTTGGGGAAAAAGGCTTTTTTTTCCTCTATGTTTACTAATTTAAATTGACTTCATTTTTGTGACTGTCTAAATTTCAGAAGGGGCGAAACGCATTATTTTGCAGTTTTATTAAATATCAGAGGAAAATAAAGTCTTATTTTTGAAAAATAGCTTCTAAGTTGAAAAAAAGAGCCTTGTCTTTATATTTATTATAACCTCTTACTTTAATTTCAGAGGAAAATAGCTTCAAAGTTCAATTTAAAATGGGTTTTTTTTTCTAAAAATTTTGTTTTTTTTGCTATTTTTTAATTGGAATTTTACTTGATTTTATTTTCTCGAATGTTTAAATTTCAGGAGGGGGTGAAACATATTATTTCCTCCCTCACTAAAATTTCAGAGGGGGCACACTGGTACGTAGGATAACAAAGAAAGAAGACCCAGTATCATAAAAATGAAAGTGATAGTGTCATCAACCATTCAGGTGGGTCTATTTATTAAAAAGTCGAGCAGCTAAGCAACAGCCATTGCATTTTGAAATAGCCCATTGTGCAGCTCTAGTGCGACGTAAATGAACTACAACAACAACAGCATTTTGAAACGGTTATTTAAATTTAAGTCGAATTAATCTCAAGCAGAGCAGTGTTGCCAGATTGGGCTACAAGTAGCGGATTGGGCTACTTTTAAAAGTCCCCGCTACTCAAAATCGAATTTGGGCTACTCATTATTTTTCAAACGCTACAAATCATAAAAATGAACTACTTTCTTACAGAAATACTTAATAATAATACTTTCTTTTTAAAAATTTCCTTTCCTATTATAAAATGATTCTGAAAAGTTTGCAGTTTCTTTATCTACTTTGAAAAATAATTTTTTTCTTCTTCCTGAGAACGCATCAGCATTAGTTTTGGATTCTTGATTTGTTATGCTGCACAGAGTCTCTCTAGAACATTTGTTTCTCAAGGGGGCCGATAACGCCCCCCTTGAGAGACTGAGAGGCTGTGGACTTGTTTTGGGCGGTAAGGAAATGATGAGTGTGATGCAACAATTGTCATTACATATTTATTTCCTATCTTTAAAAAATATCTTTGATTCCTAAGCATATTTTTATTAATAGAATTATATTTAAAATAATTCAAGGACTTTCAAAACGAACATAAAATATATAATTCTTCTCGTATAGATCAATGTAACGGTTTCATTACTAATGCAGATTATTAATTCACTGTCGCGCCTAATCAAAAACAAAAATCGATTTATAACTTTTTATTCTACATTTCTAACCGAAAAAATGTTTCAGTTACATGGTTGTAATAATTTTCATAAATTTGGTGGCGCCTCGTGATCGCCAAGGTATTCTTTTAAACTAAACCCAATATTGATATGCTTTATGGCTATGCTATATTTTAATAAATCGCCAATTTTTGATCTCCTATCCAAGCTTCTCCTGTGTCCGTTGTGAACAAAATTACATGCACTTTTAATTTGGCTTTAGTTTAGGCAGGTCGTGGGGGAATTGTCTCCCAGGGCCTGTCCTTATTAATATTACTATGCAAAATGTATTTAACTTTGAACATTATCATGGATAATATATTTTTATGTTTTGTATCTCGAGCTCTGCAAATATATTAAATAAAAGCTTTTTATTAAATACGATCCGGTTCAAGTGTAATTTTCCTCTTCTGTTTTCATCACAATCTTCATTTGGCCCAGTATACCATAGAATACCTCATAATATACCTCACCTGATATTCCATCTCAACAGAATTGGCGCGATGAATTTCTATCACTATTATGAGATTGTTTTGTCATTCAAATTTATTTTTAGAACTCCCGAATAAAATTTATCCAAAAGCAATATTAGAGAAAAGAAGATTAAATTAATATAATAAACTAAGATTATATGATACATCATTTGTGCCAGCAATAATATATATATATATATATATATATATATATATATATATATATATATATATATATATATATATATATATATATATATATATACAATATATATACAATATATATACAATATATATATATACAATATATATATATATATATACAATATATATATATATATATATATATATATATATATATATATATATATATATATATATATATATATATATATATATATATATATATATATATATATATATATATATATATATATATATAACATAGTTTTTTGGGCTACAAAATGTTCGAATCCGCTACTTTTGGAGCTCTCATTCGCTACTTTTTAATCTTAAGTTCTGGCAACACTGAAGCAGAGAGCAAGTTTAACGAAAATAAGTAGTCGAAAGCGTACTAGCTCTAAAAATAAACAAAAGCGCCGCAAAGTATTAATTGTTGTCCTTTTGTTTTTTAGGAAAAAAAGTTCTGCTCTTCTAATTATAGTAAGATATTAGTTTGGATTATCTTTTTTATTGGGGATATTATCATATTTTTATTCTGTTTGGCTATAGTTTTAACTTATGAGCTGTGCCAAATACTCTATCCTACAAATCCAGAGAATTTCTCTTTTAAGTTTTATTAAGAATTTGTTATAACGTGAAATTTTACTGTGCTGAATAATATATATATTTCTTTTATTTTCACTAATGTAGGTATTATAAGTTACAAATTTCCTTTTCAAAATGAGTCAAAGAAAGACTTTTGGTAGCCAAGGTGCGGCTAAAAAATTTAAAAAAGCCAATGATGATGACGAAGAAGAATTTGAAAGAAGTAAATTTGAAGATGAATTAGCTCTTATGGATGATCTGGAAGAGGAAATGCGGGCTGAATCTCCAGAATTAATAGGTACGGGAAAAGTTTAACGACTTTTTTTCTGCTTAATGCAAATAATTTAGAATTAATTTACATTTTTATTACTAGTTAGTGAAAATTCGTTTCGTTGTTTTCTTATGATAAAACATTGAGTTTAGTCAGTGACATATGTATATAGATTCTGTAACTGCTCAAAAGCAGCTATTTATATTGTTTAGTTATAACATTTGAAGAAGATGAGGACAACAGGCATTTTATTTTAAATATTTTTATTAAATTTAATGTCTAATTGTGTGTGATTTGATTATTTCTGGCTTTATTATTACTCTATTATCATCACCTTTTTAAAAGCATTTGTAATCATTTATACTTTTGGTAAAGGTTGACTATTTTACCAGGATACCAAATTTTTTTATTTGGTGTGTATTTGTAATAGTTCTGATTTACGGATACTTTATATCTTGATCTGTGACATCAACTGCAATTTCCGAGGTTCTAAATGGATTTTAAACTCTCAAATTTTTAAAATAAAAGTTTGTCTACGGTTAGCTACAATTTATACCCTTCAAGTTGGTATCAGGTTCTGATACAGAATTATTCATTGCAATGGCCAGCTAGGAACTAAAAATAAAAAATATATATAACAGAAGGAAACTGACTTGTAGGGTATAAATCGTTGCCTCCCCCGACATCTTAGCGACATCCTAGCGATTGTTGTTTGAGCGATAGATCTTATAAATTTTCCCAGTTGGTTACTTTTTATTATTTTTTTTTGTAAATTTCTTACACTGCACTCGGTGATTATTTTGATATGTAGATCAAGATACAGATTTACCCCTATTTCCTCCCCTTCTGTGTTTTTTTTTTTTAAATTTATCACTAGTCATTTGGTGATTATTTTTGCATAGATCATGATTTGGAAGTTTTCTCTCTGATTTTGTTCTCTTCCTTATGTATTTTTTTTTTTTTTTTGCTTTTTCTTCTTTACGAAATAATTTTAAGTAATTTATTATTAAAAAAATAATAATTTTCCAAATTTATTCACTTTTAGTCACAATAGTTATTTCTAAAATTATTTTTTTGTTATGGTTGTTTTATAATAAAGGGAATTATTATCCTCATATCTTTACTATTTTTAAATGATCTGAATTTTTTTAGCCATCTTAAATTTAATTTATTTGAATAATGCAGTGATTAATGATATACATACACGTTCTACCTATGCATTTAAATATTTATTAATGTGCCACTTATATTTTGATATGAGATTTTAAATCTAAAAAAATATATATATACAGTAGCTATTGGTTTTTTTATTTATTTTAAGACGTTTCATATTTTTTGATGCTAAGAAAGCTACGAGAATGATTATTGAAATGCTTATCAATCAAAAATCTATTAAAACATATTAATAATGCTTATAATTATTTATAAACAATATTATAATTAAGGTATTTAATAATTAAAACTGTTACATAATTATTAAAAAACCATCATCGTTGTTTTTAAACAAACTCAACACCGTGATGGATTTGTAATGACGTTGACCTAATTTGTCATTTTTCAAATGAGGAGTAAATTATTTAGATCAGAAAGCATTAAAAAGATCATTATTTTTAGTTACTCAAGAGGTTATTGAAAGAACAAGTCTTTCATTATTTATATGCTGATTTTATTTAAAAAGTTTTAACTCTACAATTTGTAATTAAGTAAACTTAAACTGAATGGGGCATAGTTGAAATATGTTTATTAAATAACAAATCATTTTTCTTTTAGCCAATATAAATTTATAATTTGCAATTTTCATGTCACTTTAATCCATATTTAGGCTCTTATTCTGATTTTAACCATAATATAGTAATTTATATATACATTACCCTTTCTCATGGTTTTTTTCACAGAAAAGCCTTCTATACTAATAAAATCTGACTTCTTTAAAACAGTCACAACCATAAAATGTAAATTATGTTGCGTGAATGTAAATTATACTGTATGAAAAAGTATTTATGGCTCAAATCAATAGTTTATTTTTAAAAAAATGCCAACTCAAGCGTTGTGAAATATTTAATTATTCATAGCAAAATAGGTAACTATTTTTTTAAAACTATTTAATTTAATTAGAGTTTAATAGCTACATTCTTTATCTATATTTAGTCTTTTTTATATTATACTATATTATTTTGTCTGAATAAAATGATCATTATTATTGAAATTAGATATATATATATATATATATATATATATATATATATATATATATATATTAATTATTTTTAACATGTAACATTTTTAAATTCTTTTTCCTCTCCAGGAGAAGATGTTGAATCAATGCCAAATGGACACGTCCACCTCCCCCCCGCCTATTGATCCCAAGTATTATGTTTCAACAACTTGATATTGCATATTATATTGGACAGCCAGTGCCAGGGATGCCTGGCTGTAAGGTTGGACCTGTGCCAATTATGAGAATGTTTGGTCGTATCAATGGAAGGAAACAGTATTTTATGCCACGTTCATGGATTTCTTCCTTATTTTTTTGTGCCAGCACCACCTGATTTCCAACAATCTGACTGTGCTATGTTTAGGGTATGTTTACCAATTTTTTTTTATCTTTATCACCATCTGATATCCAACAATCTGACTATGCTATGGTTAGGGTATATTTAATTTTTTTTAATCTTTATCGCCACCTGATTTCCAGCAATCTGACTGGTATGTTTGGGATATATATTTGCCTTTTTTACTTATCTATGTCTTTAGGTGTTTGATAAAAAACCATTATTTAATGTCAAAAAGCTAACCCCTGTAATATTAGATAAAATACCTTGAAGTTAAGCATCATTAAGAGGTAATTTTTAACAAATATATTTAGAAATTCTAAACTTATTATTGCCTTAGTTTTACATTTTCCAATAAAACTCTAATGTGTCTCAAATCTCGTTTAAGTTGATAAAACATTACACAGAACTTAATACAAAGCTCTCTGAAGGATGAGGCAATGAACGTTAATTTGGGATAAGCACTTGAAAATCACAATGCACTAGTCTTTAAATATTTGTTAGTATAATTTCAAATAGTATCTAATCTTGATAATTTTCATGTGTAGACAGTCAAATGTACTGAATTAGTTATATTCATATTGATTTGTTTATGTTATGCTTTTAGGAAACTCTTAATCGAGCTGTAGTTGCTGACATGAAATCCAATAAAGATAACGTTAATAATGCTATTTTAGCTGTTGAAATTGTCCAAAAAGAGAGTAAGCTAAATTTTGATCTCCTTAACTTTTTTTTTTGTTGTATGATCTATTGAAAATATTTATCCATTTACCTTACATATTATAGATATTTATGGTTTCACAAAAGCTGGAAAAATTCCATTTTTGAAAATAACTGTATTGCTGCCGAGACTACTCGCAGCTCGTAATCGCCTATTGGGTCGGTCAATTCAGTTTGGACGATTTGGAATCCTCACTCGGTCAGCATTTGAAACTAATATTGATTTTGAAATAAGGTGGAAATTATGAATTATTAAACTGTATTACCATGTTTGATAATAAATAATACATGCTATATTTTATTTTCTACACAAACTGAATTGACTCAGCGTGACACGTTTTTTCGTCCAATACAAAAATTCTGTGCTCACCTTGATTATGTTAAGTTAAGGTTTACAAAAATTTTTGTAGTTCTATGAATTAATAGTTTTCTGGTAGTTATTTGATACTATTGGGCAAAATCGAGAGAGGCTGTGGCGTAACTACCGCTATAAATATTAAATACCAATTCACTAGTGTATGAAACACTTGATTCTATCTTGAGGTACCTTTTGATAGATTCCCCATCATGATGACTTAATATGAAAAATGGCAATTAAAAAAAAAATAGCATATTAATTGCTATCTATTTTTATTTTTTTTTGTCAAAAATACAATTCATTTACATTTTATTATTATTATTTTTTAATAAATATAAATATTTTATAATCTGAAAATTACTTTCGTTCTCACTTGTTTTTTTTTAAAAAAAAAATAATTCAGAAATAACCGTTGTAATGTTTTTCATATTTTGAGAAATGTTTATAAAAATATGCCTTACATTATTAATATTAGTAGGTTTTTTTTAATGGTTTGAAGTTTTAGATTTTTTTTAAAAAAAAAATTACAAATTTAAAAAAAAGTCCATTGTTAAAAATGCCACTGACCAGTAGCAAAATTTACTAATTATTACCTATATTATATATATTTTATTAATTTGATTTTTCTTTTAGGTTTATTGGTTGACACAAAAATAGTTGGCTGCAACTGGATTGAAGTGCCACCTGGGAAATATACCTTATTGTCATCTACTTCATCTTCCCGCTGCCAAATTGAGTTAAACATGGCATGGAATGATTTCATAGCACACAAACCAGAAGGAGAATGGTCGAAAATTGCACCTGTTCGTATATTGAGTTTTGATATTGAATGTGCTGGACGAAAGGGTAAATTTTCTTTCGATACCTTTAGTTAGTTCACCAGAAGTTGGCTCCGTCTTCATCGTGTGGTATCCGACGATACTTTTTTGCAATTTTGTGGGAGAAGGATGCGAACAATCCTGAACAAGGTTGCTGTTTGGCTATCGTATGACAAAAATATTTATTTCGCAATCTTCATGTGCATTTTCTTTTCACATTAAATATTTCAAAACTTTGATGATATTTCTCTCTTCTGAATAATTTGTCCTTTTTGAGACATTTTGCTGCAATTTATATTTAATTAGCTATAGTAATGAAAGGTATAATAGCAGACAATAAAGCGAAGAAAGTGATTGAAAAAAGAATTCATTGTTTGCGTCTGGCGCACATTAAGGGTTGTTTTGATTTCTCCTCTTAGTTCCGCACTGAAATGAACTCTTCGTACAAGGAGGTGGAGCAAAATGCCAACTCCGGGTGAACAAATTATACCTTCTTACATTTGAGAAATTTAATATAATATTATTTCAATGTCATTAATTCTTAGTTTCAGGATTAAGAATCCAGTTAAGTTTAAAAACTATAATGTTTTATAATTATGTAAGTGACTATGAGGCTTAAACCTTTTTCTAATTTATCATTATGATTGTAATGTGACAGTTTAAAGTGTAGTTATTATCTCTAAAAAGTATGATTATGTGATTTAAAATGATGTGACTATGCAGCTTAAACCTTTTCTTATTTATGTTTGCAGTTTTAATGTAAACTTGTTCAAATATATTTGAACTCATTTTAACATTTAGTTTTATATGTATTTAAAGATTATGTATGCGTTTAAAGATGTTTGAAATATTTTACCTTTTAATGAAGAATCTTATATGCAACTATAAGGTACTTAACTCACTTTTATTTTTGATGAAGAATCTTATATGCAACTATAGGGTATTTAATTTGCTTTAATTTTTGATGAAGAATCTTGTATGCAACTATAAGGTGTTTGATTGCATAAAATGAACTATTTTAAGCTAATTTATTTAAAATTCCTATTTGTCAACAATGTTTTATAACATTGCTTTTATTTTTACTTTAAATTTTTGTCAAAAATTCCTCTTATGAATGATATGTTTATATATGAGTTTTATGTTAGGTGTGTTTCCTGAACCTCAGCATGATCCGGTCATTCAGATAGCAAACATGGTGATAAGGCAAGGTGAAAAAGGTCCCTTCATTCGTAACGTATTCACGCTCAATTCATGTGCTCCCATCATCGGATCACAGGTTTTGTCCTACCAGAGTGAACAGGCTCTTTTGAAAGTAAGTTATTTGAAAAATTCATTTGCAGGGCTTTAAATTTTATGGTAGTTTTGAACTTAGACTTGAACCTTTATAAAATAAATTATCTGTGATTCCCTGGAAATTCAATGTAAATGAATATGTTTTTGATTTCATTTTTTTGGTCTGTATTTTTTTCACAAAATGGCATAACAATTTTTGATGAAATGAACAATTGAATTTTGATGAATTGACAAATGAACAATTTTTTTATTTAAATACATTTAAGCATTAGTGCCAGCTTTTTCTAACCTTTTTTACGACTTTTTAAAAAATTGGTTTCTGCATGTTATTTAATAGAGTAGTACATAGCGAGTAAATTTCTGCACAATTTTACCCAGAGGCTCAAGGCTTGAAAGGTTAATTAATTTTTTAAAGAAGGAATAAAAAAATTTTAGGAACATGTAAACAAATCAATGGAAATATGTACAGACTAATAATCTTTTAGTTACTGGTCCTTTTGCATATGATTTCATTTCTCTATTACAGTGGAAAGTCGCGTATCCGGAATCGGCGGGACTTTCCGAAGTCCGGATAATCGATTTTTCCGTATAATAGACCCCCAAGGTAAACAGAGATTAAAATGATCTGAATCTAAGAAGCAGAAATTAAATAACATTATTTTTAGGGCAATAATGATTTAGAATTAGAATGATATCTAATCAATCAAAAACAAAATATTTAAAAAATAATAATTATTGCTATTATAAAAATAAATATAGGAAACTAAAAAAATTTACAGTTATGAAAATATTAATTGCTCTCTCCGCCATTTTGAACTAGAACGTTTCAAGCAAGAAGGGGAAATTCCCGTCATTCATTCATTAAGGCCGTTGGCACCTGAAAAAGGAAGTGAACTGTCTATGGGGAGGAAGAGTGGAGGAAACCTTAGCCCCTGGTGGTCAGTAAAACGGTTAAAACTCCTCAGAAATCTGGGAGGATTGAATCATTATAGTGAGGGTTTCGATTGGCCTGAGGGTCACCCCCTCCATTCAAATCCGGTTTTTTTCTTTGGCAAGTTATCGCTACTTTACTTTCTCGAAATCGCAACTACATACAAAATTTAGACTACCGTGAAAGCGTATACAACAGGTTTTCTTTCTTCTTTTTTTTTTCGTTCCTGCTGGTTCGCTGTGTTTTATTTTAGTAAAGGGTCTCAATGAAAAGGCCAAATGTGATCTTCCTTCTATGTAATTCCGAAACTGGTGTTTCAATATGCATTTTTATTTACGCATATAGTTTAATTTATTCAAACATTAAAAGTTAAGCCAATCTTACAGAGAAACACGGGAATTGATTGCATGGGTTTATAAAATTGGTTTGGCTTAATTGTGTGAGGAAGAGTTTAAAATTCAATTTAAAATAAATTTTAATTTTTTTAGGACTGATGTCCAATAATTGCGAGATTATATAGAATGCTTAAGAACATTTATTGAGACAAAAAAAAAATGCGAAATGAATATTTTTTTTACATTGTACACAAAAAATAATGGATTTGGAATCGTTTGATTTCATATATTGCCTGTCATGAGCATCATTTTGCGCTACTATGGTGTTAATTGACTACTCACAGAAATTAAAAAGTCAGTATTTAAAACGATAAGGATTTTCATGACTTATTATACGGCGAAATAAAATATTTAATTGCATTCTTAATTACATTGGTAATGTTAGTGTTTGACGACAACTTTATCAAATCATTACAATATTGTCACGTAGAATAACTAGGACTTAGTCTACAAAGTTGGAGAGCTTTATTCAACACCTACAAAGTACAGTGAACACAGTAACTGGGACCTCGGCTAGAGACATCCAGTCTTTTATAGGAATAATAACAGGAAGTGACAGGAACGATATGCTAGAACATTCTAGAAACTTATAGAAGAAACATAAATAATAAATAAAAGTTTATTTTAGAGTTTTATATTTTCTTACAGTTCTGCGGATCGAACCCTGAATCCAGTGCCGGATTTACGTATAAGCTGTAGCTTGGGGCCCCGAGATGGCAAGGGCCCCCAGATCCAACTTTTTCCTTTTTTTTTTAAAGTTTTATTCGGAGCTGGAACCCTCTGAAGCCTAAAATACTTTTTTTTTCTTTTGCATTGGCGAACGCTTTTCAAAATCTAATAGAAGTGTTTACAAGCATAAAATAATTGTTACTCTTCACTTTTTTAACCAAAAGAGCAATAAAAAGGCCTTTTGACTGATGAAAATATCCTGTAACTTTCGTAGCTACCAGTGATGGGAGTAGTCCATGTATCCTAAAAAGCGGTACTCCATGGAGTAGTCAAATAGCCGCCTCAATTTACACTGTGGGAAATGTTTTCAGCTTCTTTAAATTGCTGTGGGCTCTTTTGTCCACAGAAACACCCTTTTGTCTGATTTCTGGGCAAATAATTTCTAGGGCTGTGGGAGAATCTTGTTTAGGGTCACTCTGTTTCGAGATTTAAGTTGTGTCTCATTGTCGTTAAAGAGCTTCTCGTTTAATTTTAACTTTTCTTTTTTGCAAAATATATGTTTTCCAATTTATTACAAAAGCTATTTTTCCTTTTAATTATCCTAAATGTTTTAACTAGCTTAATTGTTTAATTTACTTAATTATTGTAATTGATTTTAATTTGTTATTTTCCAAATTAATCGTACATGAATCCGTGAACTTCTTTCTTTATTTATTTAAATGGTGGGCCACCATTCAATTCCCTCTTTGACAGGCGCATCTGCCAAAATTCTTGATTTGGTTTATTTTGGATGAAATTGAGATAACAGATGTGATTTTACTTTAATTTTACTTACTGCTAATAGACAGAAGTAACATGTGATATTGCTTGATAGAGCATTGAAATCAAGAGATCATCAGCTAAACAAATGTTTTAATATATATGTAAAAAATATTGTTCAAACCTCCTGTCTGACCAAATTTTCCATGTATCCCCGAAATATGAATTATGTTTAATTTGTAAAATATGATATTTCGTACACAAAATTCATTTATTTAGTTAGCTTATGCTTTTATTGTTTATTGATCATACTTGTTTCTATTTTTAACTCCCTGGTTTTTGTTGTTATTATGTGTTTACAGTTAATAAGGCATCTAAATTTTTTAATTTATAAGGATTTCAAATTTTTTAAAGCAAAGTTGAAATAACTTCTTAAAATTGCAAATTGAAACTATTTATAAAATTTTGGCAGATTTGTTTTTATTTTAAATCTGTGCATCCAATTTAATAAAATAAAAATAAATAAAAAATAAATTTAAAAAATATAAATAAATGGCCAGATTAAATATAAAACTGTGTTGTCAATGAAAAGGAACATATCTTTTAAACAATTTGAGTATTAATAAATTATTTAAAAATAAACAATTTTAAGAAGTAGAAAAGTTTTTTGATTTGCTTAAAAGGCAAATTTTGTCCCATCATTTGATCAAAAGACTATTTAATATCTGTTTCTAAGAAGCAGTCGGTCGCGTGTGGGTGCATGGATGATGTAAGTAAAAGATGCATACAAAAAAAGCCAATTTAACTTCAGTTAATGCCCTCGATATTATATTTTTAAACTCCTCGCAAAAATGTAGTAAAAAAGTTATACAAATTAATTGTCGCAAACAAATTAATATTAAGTAAGAACGAATCAAAAATGATATCGAAATATGCTGAATCACTAATGAGACAGGCGGGATGAAAGACATCGAAACCAATTTGATTAAATAGTAAAACTAGAAAGTGTTTCAAAAATCCGGACATGTATCAGGCTTCAATATTTTTCTTACTGCCACAAAATTTATCAGGGACAATTCGTCAGATTTCAATACGGGTTTTTCTTTAATTAAATATTAACTAATATTTGTCTTTCCAAGCTTTTCATTCTGTAATAACGAATGTCAAGCATTTAAAGTATCCTTTCAAGAATGTCAAGTATCCAAATAACTTCATTTATTAAATTTAAAAATAATAATAATAATTAAATATCCGCAAGGCAGGTGTGTATATTTGGGGCTGATGATTATTAAATCTAACGCAAAACTGCGAGATCGCGGGTTCTATTCCAGCTGATGACAGTTTTTAGTTATTATTTCTTAATACTGAAAAATGTATTTATTATTTTTTTAAAGTATGCATGTTAAAAACTAATAATTTAACAAGTATTTAAAAAACTAGAAAGTTACACCCCCTGTTCATTTTGCACACTAACCCTCATGGTTGCTTCTGATTAATCATTGCAGATTAAGAGGAAAAACGGTTTATTTCCATCTTTTTATTCTAAAAAAATTACGATTGAATTTCCATTTCCATTTTGAAAATGACTAAAATTTGGCAAATCAATAAAATTGGTACCTCCTGCAGAGTTATTACCCAGTGAAGATGGACTCAAGGGCACTGAGTTCGAATCCCAGTGTTGACTGGTCGATACGAATTCTACACCCGGCTTACACCAGCCACTGTGCCGAAGTAAAATATCCTCAGTGGTAGACGGATCATAGGTCCCCTTGTTGTCAGACTGACAGTGGAGAGCTTTTGTGGTTTTCATCATCATGTAACTTAAATGCTGGTCAGTTCCATCAAAACGTCCCCCTCCAGGACAAAAATTTCTTCCAATACTTGATCCTGGAGTTCCCTTGTGTTCTGAATTGAGTTTAAAATTAGAAGTCTAATAAGTTGAACATTAGTAGTCGTAAACTCGAAATTGGGTTGGCTGTTCAATGACTATTATAAAATAAACTAATTTGGCCGGGATAGCCTGGTTGGCAGGGATTTGAACTCGTGTTTGTGAGAATGGGATTTCGAATCCAGCCGGCCGAAGAATACCCATGTATAAAATGGTGACTGGTGCATGTTAAATTTGCCGTGGTCACAAAGTCCTCTTAAGTTCTCACAACAAATCAATACCTCTGGGGACTGATCCAATTCTCCTGTCTTCTGGATTGAGTCCAAAATTATAAGGTGATTATTCAATATTATACGGAGTTAAACATTTGTAGTCGTAAACTAAAATTAAGTCGGTTGTTCAACGGTGGTTGTAAAAAAAAATAAAACTAATAATCAAATTGTATTTTCTTATGTTCTTTCTAACTCCTTACTTATTTTTGACACACCTTCATAATTTCATGTTTCTAAGTCATAGAGCAACAAAGCGAAGTGTAACGTTTAAAAAAGAAACAATTTAGAAAAAAAAATTCGCAAAAAGAAAAAAAAAAATCATTTAAAATTCCGAATAACATAGATTCAGAATTTCCAGAAGAAAAAAACTCTGTTAAACATATAAGGGTTCTTCTAACATGCCAAATCTTTACTCTGTGCTTATGGGTTTCTGTTTTTTTCCTCGTTCAAAAAATATGTGTAGTAATAGAAAGGCTCTACATTATAGTCCCATCACAATCAATATATTTAACAATCAAGCAATATTATCAAATTTTTAATAATATAATGTTAATATTCAGCAATAAAAAATACGACAGTTTACTTTAGGTGTATAGAAATAGAATTGAACTTAAAAGGGCCCCATCATTTTCAGTAGCTTAGGGTCCCGCCAAGCTTAAATCCGGCCCTGTCTGAATCTCAGTCTTTCCAGGACGACTCCGACCTCTCGGCCACACTGACACGTCAATATTTTGAATTGACTCACTATCCGCTTACCCCTTACTAAAAATTTCTAATAAATTTTCTTTTTCTGTTTTATCTTTAACTTTCTCTGATTAAAGACTAAATCATCTCCTTTTGTTTTTTCTTATAATTATTGACCAATTGTTATTTTACTAACTCTATTGGAAGATAGTTCAAAATTAAATTAACATAAGTTACTATAAGTTCAAATAATAACACGTAAGTACAATTCCTTTTTAATATTTTATTATTCTATTTTAATTTTCAAAATATTTTTGTTACTACATCAATGAAATATTCTTTATACACATGATCATTATTATTATCTAACGCATACTATGCATATATAAATCTACATATCAAAAGTTTGTTTACCATACTGATTTACCGCATATTTCTGCCTTACATAGAACACAAAAAATTACTTTTACACAAAAAATTACTCTGCGTGTCGAAAAAATACTATCTTTGTTTTATTCGCTAATTGTATTATTCTGCAAATATTTATATTCTGTGCGAGATAATTCTTTATTGATATTTTGGAATCGAACAAAATTAAAATCTGAATCAAATAAATGTACCTTGTTCATGTTAACTTACTTTCTTTTGCAATTTCTTTTTCTATGTAAAGATAACGTAATAGATAAAACGCGTGTGATTATAAAAAACAGAATTATTTTACAAAACAACAGAAAAACAGAAGATTTTAAGAGCATATATACATTTGAATGAAATTTATATAAAAACATCGCATGAAAGAAAAATAATTGGAGAATGGGGGAGAGCAATGTGTTTTAGAGCCTTGTAAGGAACAAAAACCTTTAGCGATATAATAAAAAATATTCTAAATATAATATAAAAATATTCTTAAAATATAATTAAAAATTTTTATCAAAAATGCTCTAGTAAAAAATATTCGAAGTAATTAAAAAATATTTTAAAAGTAAATAAAGCACTATTAAAGATTATTTATAAAAGTTTGAAAAGTTTTTGAAGATAATTTCCGAGAAATTAAAAAATGGCCAATAAAAACTTTTGGGTGGGGAAAATTTGATATAATGTTTTCTCAAAAAAAGTAACTGCTTTTCCAAATCTGAATTATCATTTTTTCTCCAAGTAAAAGTTTTCAAAAGTACAAAGGGTTTGTATTGGGTTACTAGTGATGAGAGTACTATAACAAAAAAACAATATTGTCCCCCAATCCGATGAAATGCAATACTTCGTTTCAAATGTATTTAAATCATTAATTAATAATAGACACGATATTTTTAAGAACGTCTTTAATTTGTGCGGTTTAATTAAAGACAAGACTTGAACTAATCTGACTCGTCACTACTTCTTTAAAAAGTGTCTTTTGCGAGCAAGCGACGCGAAGAAAGCATATACATAAACAAAGCCACTACCTTTAGCCACTACCTCGAAAGCCACTACCTTTAGGTTCTCGACTGAAAAAGAGTAGATTTAACTGCAATGTATTGCACAAAAACAGCTGCTCTTACACAAAAGTATTTTTTCAACAGGTGCATAATCATCTTGCTGCTAATAGCTTGGTCTTCTCGCCGACAATGGGCTATTTTACACCTTCTCTCCAGTATTCACTTTCTGAAATAGCCAAACATCTTTACTCTTATTTACAAAAGAATAGGAGAAAGCGTTTGTGTGAAGCAAGGGTTGTCCGAGAGGTCAACCTTTGGATTGACCTCTGGATGGATTTCTTTAGAGAGCTCACTCGAGTCGCTAATAATAAAACCTCCTAAACTCTGAAATAGTTTTAAGATTCGTATTGACTCAAAATACTTAAAATTTATATATTTTATAGCAAATACAATTTTTATTACTTCTCGTAATAATGCCAAAAAAATAAAAAATCTATAAGAAATTTAAAATCAAAAGTTTCTTAAAATAACCATATGCTCGTGATAAAAGAAAATATTGCGCAACGTAAAATTAAGTTAACTGTACGATACTGCAAAACAGAGCTCTCTCATAATTTCTATCAAACTTCATTGAGTAAACAAGTTTTTAGTTCGTTTATAATTTTCAGAAGAAAAAAAATTTAATTTTGTTTTCAACTTGTTTGATAAAAAATCTTGTTCCTCTCTTGCTAGAAACAAATTTAATACATATTTGTAAATTTTAAATAAATATCATTAGGATATCATTAACTATTAACAATTAATTAATAAAAATGAAAAGATTATCAAGCATCAAAATTTAAAAACGCTTACATAAATGCCAATTTCGTCAATGGAATTTATGTTGGGATTATTAAAATGATTGATTTTAAAAATTTAAATTAGAACCTTATTTCTCAACCATAATTCATTAAATAAAAAGGAAATGTTACTTTAAATAAATAAATGTCATGGAACTTCAAACTGAGGTAACGTAAAACGGGACACTTACGTTTTGTGACGTTACGTTACGTTAAATGTCTTCCAGAAATAAAAAAAAATAAAGATAGTATTTGTCTTTTCTGTAGAATGCACACGTTGAGCAACAATAAAATCTATCCAGCCCATTGTGTTTCGTATGCTATCTGCGATGTCAAATCTTGTCTCAAGTATATTTTACTGGTATTAATGTCGATAAGTTAAGTTGACATTCAGATTCTTAGTACAATGAATGCGTTTTATTAGCAGTTAAAAGCTATTATGTCTTTATATGTCGAAATAATTCATAATATTGCACTTTGGATAGTGACTTGCAGCAGATATTTGATTTTGTTTTGATCAAAACGAAAGCCGTAGGCATAAATGTGTAGCTAAATAGTTGTAGGCGATGTTTGCTCTGAGATCAGAATATCAGTGGAAGAGTTTAAGATAATTCAGGATTCATACAAACCTTAAAAAAGACGAAAATTACGCATCGTTATAAGTTTTATCAACAACTACGCCTTATAATTTCAAATAATTATACATAGTGACGAAATATGACAATTTTAATTTCAAAGTGAATACTAAGTACTCTTTTTATTAGAACATTGACACCCCTTTTTAAGTATAATATGGACCGTATGAGCGTTGAAAGATGTAATAGCCTGATCCAAAAGCACAATGCATAATAAAGCACATAGAAAACTAATTTATAATGTTGCACTATGTTGTCATGCGGGAACTTTACGCCAAAAGTGTGTTTGGAGATATCAATGTAAGTAAAACGATACTAATTTTCTTAAGGCAAAAATAGGGCAATATATTGAACGTAGCAGAACTATTTGTTCTAGTACAAAAGAAATTAAATAAGAAAATGTACGACTTTCAAACAAATTTTCTATTAGTTTGATTTTAAAATTTAATTTCAAATAATAATAATATGATTAATAATAATATCAATAATACAATTCCTTTCATTGATAGAATTAATAATAATGATTAAAGTAATAATTATAAAATTACTCATAACTAACAATAAATTTAATACTTTTATTTCGGATTTTCTATTTTATCCCCCCCCCTCCAACAAAAAAATTTATACATTAAAAATGATAAGTTATGTATCTTCAAAGCTACTTCATCCTAAGTTCATTGGTGGTAACTCTTTACAGCAGTAAAATTTTTTTCCTTCATTTTTCTTATTTAGAATAATGTTTTAAATACCTTTTCGAAAAAAAATTGTGAAAATGTATTTTATTAAATATTTAGATAGTAATTTAAAAGAAATATTAAAAAATTGCCCCGAACAAACTATTTTTAATTACTAATTTTCAAAAAAATATAGGAAGAATTTTGTAAACGAAATGATCTTTTTCCCAAAAATTGAAAATGGCTTTAATGTTCAATTTATTTAAACGAGTGAATTATTTGTTAATTACTCTCACGGTTTATAGTTAAACATTATTTCAATCTTGAAAAAGATATTCTTATTAGGCCGTGAAGGAAAATAAGATCTGAATCACTCATTTCAGTAAATGATTACTTCTTGTCAGGGACTATGCTTCTTGTGAATGTTTGTTTCTTGGCGACCATTGAAATCCACCATTACGAAAAAGATCGCAGGTTTATTTACGACAACCATGAAAATTCACTTATGTCCCCCTCTTCATGCCTGGGGGATTTCTTCATGGTTGAGTGATAGCCTCCTGGAGAGAAAAGGAGGAACTGAAGAACGATTTCAGAGTAGAAAAATGTTTCATACCCCGGAAAAAATCATTTTTTAGCAATAGTTCCTAATGTATAATTTCATATTGTTTAAATTACGTTTAAACTACGTATTTATATGTTTTTTTTAAAAAAAATTTCGTGAATTTAGCTAAAAAAGTAACTTTGTGGAAAACGCTTGAAAATTACTCTAAAATCACATTTAAACTCGTTTTAAAAATTATTAATAGAATTTTAAAATAATTTTTTACAGTAGTTATGTTTGTTTAAATGAGATCTATACATTAATATTAAACATTGAGCTGTCAGGTTGTAAATTATTGTGAAAAAGTGAATTATGTTCTCCCATAGAATAACATTGAGACGTCGATTGAAGCTGGCAACGGTGCCAACGGCCTTAAGGTGGGTAGGTGAAGAAGCAAAATTCATTTCCTTCTTACTTGTCTTTCAAGTTGAAGGGGGGGGGAGTGACAAGTTCTTATTTTCTCTCCTGTCATTGGCTATCAATCAAGCATAAAGGCGTGGCATGCTGATTGGGTTCTCTTTATTTTTTCTTGTGTGACTAAAGGGGATTCCCCCTCCACTTTAACGTTTGCTGTGTTTACCCTTTTTCACAGTACTTCTTTCCCTAACACTTTATCAAAAAGGTTCCAGGAAATGCCTCTTTTACTAGCCAGCTGCGCAGGAAAGAAGGGGGGAGGGGACTCAATTGTGCTCTTTTGAAAACAAATCTCCCCCCCCCTTTCCTGCATTCCAGAGGAGGAGCGTTACTAACGGTACGGTCTTGGTAAAACTTCTGTGCTCTTTTCTGTTGATTTATGGGTTTAATGCATAGATCACTAGAAGCTAAGAAAGGAAAAAACCTGTCAAAATACTTTTTTTTTTTTAAGAGAGTGGGGAAGATGAAGAAATGTTTGTTTATTTTGATTGTTAAAAAGTGTCCGGGAAATTGACCCTTCCGGAAAAGGGACGTCCGGATATGGGACGTTACACTGTATCTTCTTTTGCATATGATTACATCCTATCTTTGCATATGATTACATTTTTTTTAATGGATTGAAATACATAAGCCTAGCTATTAAATATTCTCTATATTTTTATAATCTAGGATCAGAATGGCCAGTTTGCTATGGTTGTATATACAATTTGCCTGTCCGTTTCCCTTGTTTGAAATTATGTACTAGAAAGCCATTATTTAAGATATTTAATTAATGGCAAGAGATGGCAATATTTAAGCAGTTTTTTTATATTTTTAAAATCATTTTAAATTACCTCAGCTATTTTTTAATGCCCTTGAAAGAGAAAGCATTTCTGATTTATTTTTAAATTGATAAAAAAAGTAATTGCTCTGAACATTTAACAATATTGTATTAGAAAAA
The DNA here is from genome assembly GCF_982258835.1 of Parasteatoda tepidariorum. Taxonomy (NCBI): domain Eukaryota; kingdom Metazoa; phylum Arthropoda; class Arachnida; order Araneae; family Theridiidae; genus Parasteatoda; species Parasteatoda tepidariorum. The sequence continues at coordinate 119,291,012 of NC_141755.1, read as the reverse complement.
TGTACTTACTGTTTTGTTTCAAACTAGTTTAAATGTTAAAAATAATATTAAAAAATCAGGATTTTTATTAAGAATAATGAATATTGTATTGTAATTGAAAGTTATGAAGAAAATCTAATGTTTAAGTAATATTTATGTGCATGAGATGTACATTGCTGCACTATTCTAGCAAAATTTTTATTGCACAACACACCTAATAATAGTAGTCTGACAACTCTGGATGATAAATAAAGAGAAGATGTCACCCTTATTTGTTTGGCTTTTTTTTTGAACAAAAATTTAAAAAAACTGTTATAAACTTTGAAAATGGTTATTAGGGAAACATATTTCTATATTTATAAAATTAGTTATTTTATTTTGAACTCAAAAGCATAATGGGGAGTATTTGTATATTTTTTTAGTATATTCTTTTTATAATTTATTCAAAATAGTGTTGTTAGAAAAAATTGTATTATTTTCTTCAAAAAAATTACTATCTTTTTTTTATTGGCATTTTACTTTAAATAATTTCATAAAAGCAACCGATGTATTAAATAAATAATGGATTATTGGTTGGATCTAAATATAATAAGAGGTGCCAAAAATAATTACTTGTTTAAAAAAATTTAGACTTTCTGAACACTTTCAACTATTCCACAGAACCCCAGGGTTCCATGAAACACTATTTGGGAACTGTTGATCTATAGTGTATACAGTGCCCACCACATATTGAAGTTATGTTCTTTCTGAAAACACTTTATTTTATCAAGCAGCTGATTTCTTAAATCGGAACATCGGGGCACTAGAATACTTATGGAGAAAGTTTCAAATTTAAACTTTACAAATGCATTAAAACTTGAATTAATTGCTAGTTTATAAATTTTATATTTTTCCATAATTTATTTTTTAAATTTTAATTAATTAAACATCAGCTTCAATTTTCAAACTACAGAAAAGTCTTAAAATATTATCGTATTTGCTTGATTAGCAAAATTTGATGTTAAAAATTCAACGTAATGTGCAAGTACTTTTTTCTTTGGTTTGAAGCTCGTTGTGAAATATCAAATGTTTTTCAAATATCTCCGATAGATAAACATTCAATGGTCAATGAAATCTTATTCAATGATCAAATGATTGATGATCATTGATATTGAATGATGATAAACATTCCATAACTTCTCCCTATTCATAAACAGTTTTTATCTGAATTTTTTTTTACAATCTCATGCATTTCTTTACATAAATTTTTTATAAACTCTTAAATTCCCAATCCCCTTCTCAATTTCCCAACGAAATGTTATCTTCATCATTATCTTTGTTCTTTTTGTTTGTAAAAGGGCAGAAAAAAATTTGAAATTTAATTACTACACATCTTTCAAAACTTGAGAAATGTTATTAAAAGATGGCTTTTGCATATTCAAATAACATAATAATTCTGTTCTTGCAGATTTGATTTGATTTATAATTTATTGATTTTATTAGTGTTATTATATTATGTTTTACTATGTTGTAATCTTTATATAAATGTTACTATTATTTAATAATGAAAAATCTTTAGTTAGTTTGAAAAATTAACATAATTTTATTCATTTTTGAAATGAGGAAATGTTGATTCAATGACTTATTTTCTTCCTATATGATTCTAACGAACCTATGCTCTCTAATTTTAGGAATGGGCTGATTTTATTCGTGCTGTTGATCCTGACATCATCACTGGTTACAACATTCAGAACTTTGATTTCCCGTACCTCATAAATAGGGCCAATCACTTAAAGATCAGTAGTTTTCCCTTTCTGGGAAGAATTAAAAACATAAGAACTATCATCCGAGATTCCGTTCTTCAATCAAGGCAGATGGGAAAACGTGAAAACAAAATTATCAATATCGAAGGGAGAATACAGCTCGATTTATTACAAGTAAATCATTAAAATAAAATATCTCTAAAATCGTATTACAAATAATTAATAAATTAGTCCCAGAAAGTTTCAAATTTTTTTGAATGGTGTTTTAGCTGTTTTAATAAAGGGTTTGAAATGAAAATTTCGAAATGTATTTTAACAAAATGTTAATAAGGTGTTTTTATGTAAAAATCTTTTATAATTAATGTAACATTATCACATTTTAAGTTAAACTACTTTTTCTTGCTTGTGTCGAACCATTGAATTGCAGGTAAATAAGACACACTTGTTTTTTTGCATTGTGATATTAAAATATATATTTTTTAAAGCAAGATAAACTTTTTTAGCTATTCAATCAAATTTAAATAAATTTTTTTATAATCAATTAAATTTTGAAACAGACTAATATTTAATATCAAAACAGGAATAACAGCCTTAAATTGTGCTACATTTAAGGCTACCATGTAACAAATTTGAGGTTACTTCTTTACAAGCTTTTTTATCAAATGAAATAGTTCTTATTATAAATGATTTATACTAATATTTTTTTATTGTAATTGTTATTTAAAATTACAGATTCTCGTCCGAGATTATAAATTGCGTTCATACACTTTAAATGCTGTCAGTTATCATTTCCTTCAAGAACAAAAAGAAGATGTACAGCATACAATAATTACAGATTTGCAGGTATAATGATTTTCTAATTTTATAAAATTCAATCGTAAATTAACATTCATTTAATGCTTATTATATTATGTATTTATAGTGTAACAGTATAAAATACAAGCATTCCTCTGATTCACAATTTTTAGCTTTTTTATAAATTTCTTTTATTTACTATTTTTAAATATATTCATTTTCATTCAAAAATAGTCAGACAGCTGGATGTTTTCTATGGTGTTTTTCTCAAAATTTATAAAACTAATCAGATGAAATTAATTCATTGATTGATAAAGATTGAGTTCAGGTATTAGCAGTTCTGTTTTTTCAACCATTTCTTATTAGAGTATTATTCACTAATTAATTTTTGTAAAATTAAAAGTTTTGCCAATAAGTTTTAATATTTCTGTAGTTAATTTTTGTTATCTTATGTAGTCATTTATATTAATAGTTTAATATATATATTTAGATATTTAGTTTTATTTAATTAAAACTTGGTTATTCAGTTATACTTAACTACAATTATAAGACTAAAGAAGATGAAATTTTTAAGCCATTAATTGTTAAAGATTGAGTTTATGTATTAGCAGTTTGGTTTTTTCAACCGTTTCTTGTTAAGGGATTATTCACTAATTAATTTTTGTAAAATTACAAGTTTTGCCAATAATTATAAGTTTAAAATTTCCGCAGTTAATTTTGTTATCTATGTAGTCATTTATATTAATAGTCTGATATATTTTTTTCGAAATTTAGTTTTATTTAATTAAAACTTGGGTATATTGCATTCAGTTATTCTAAGCTGCATTTGTATTTTCTGACAAATTAGTTAATTAATATAATATATCAATAATTTTGCTTAAAATTTAAAAAAACATCAATAAATTATTATAAATAATAATAATAATATTATAATTATTAGTATTATATATATATATATATATATATATATATATAAATACAAGAAAGCACAAAGAAAGTTGAGAAAAACAATAAGTATCATTAATTGTGCATAAGCTGCAAGTAAACAGTACTCATTAGATAAGTTACAGATGAAGATAAAACAAAGAAAAATTATAGACATATGAAAAGGGGGGGGGGGGAGTAATAAGTAAAAAAATAACAAACAGTTTAAAAATATATATATACATATATAATCGTGTGAGCTGATGTAAAGATTATATCTTTTTTTTTTCCAGTTTTTTTTTAAATAAAATTTCATCCCCTTTTTTTTAAACTATTTGTTATTTTTTTTACTTATTATTTCCCTCCCCCCTTTTTATATGTCTATAATTTTTCTTTGTTTTATCTTCATCTGTAACTTATATATATATATATATATACACACATATGTATGTAGTGTCAGAATGTAATACTTGGGAGAATTGCATCATCTACTACCTCATTGAAAGACGGCAGTTTGTTCCAAAGAGAAAGTCCCAGTATCCACGGTGCCATCGAGTCCAGGCAAGAAAAGTCCAGAATAAATTAATAACTCTAACTCCTTTCCATAGAACAATCTAATTTCGTTTTCTTTCTTGATCCGACAACCCTGCATGTAGGCAGCTCTCTCTCTGTCCGGTCATGATATGACTGTTAAACTTATTTCCTCTTTTTTTTTTTTTTTTTTTTTGTTATATGTTAAGTTTTATTAATAAACTATTGTCTTTTTTTCCTCCCTTGTTGCACAAACTCTTACTTATATATATATATATATATTTTTTTTTTTAAATTTCTTCATGTTTTTTGTATTTATTTATTATGTTTTATATATATATATATATATATATATATATATATATATATATATATATATATAAAATATAAGAAGATATTGAAATGATAACACATAGCCAATCACAAAAGAGTTGCATTTAGTAACACACAAAGCAGCCAATCAAAATTGAGATCGCGTGAGTGTGAAAAAGTAATAATATTTAATAATGCTGTCTGCTGAATTGTTAAAACTAAGCTTGCTAGCTAAAGTTTGTTGAAATTTTTATTTTGTTTTGAGTATGTCTAATGATAGTGTACCAGTTTTACATTGTTGTCCATGCAGTTTTATTTGCCGGAAAATCATGTGGTAGGATCCAGTTTTTTCTCATTCATTTCCATTTTGTTTTGGTTGTCATCAGCATAAAACTAATGTAAGTCGAAAAGATATTGTTTTTCTATAAAGATTTTTGTATCCCTAATTTAAAGTTATTTTCCTCTACAGCTATTATTGGGTCATTCTCACTGAAAAGGTATAAATAGACTAAAACATTTTCTTAAAGTAATTAAAAAAGTGATAAAAATTATATAAATGCCTTTATTTATTTTTGTTATATGTCCTTATAATAATGGTCAAGTTTTCTATTTTATTTTTTACAAGATTTAAAATATTTTAAATTCTGCCTTTCCCACGGAGGAGATGTAATAGCCAACAAAGGAGACATTTTATGTTATAAAATATAAAATATCAATGAAGACTAATTCATTAATTACTGGGTACAACTGAGTTTAACATTAATGAGTTTTAACATTAATAAGTAAATAATAAAATATTTCATTATTAAGGATAGAGCTACTTCCGATTAATCATGCTGCTATGAAAGGAAAGATCCATTTTTAACCTAGGTGTAAAATCTTTTTGAGTAACTCTTACTGAATATTAATAAATTAAAATGTAAAGACTATTGAAATAAAAATTCAGACTCCATGAAAGTTGAGTGTTGAGGGTACTCTTTTATGAACATTTTATGCAAGTTAAACATACTGTCATCCAAATAACATTTTTGTTTTTTCTCTTTTCTTCTAGTTATTGCTTCTTTTTTCCCTGGGCACAAACGGCTTGCTCTATCAATTTCTAGAAATTTATGTACATTTAATAACGATTTTTCTGTTAAATCTTTTTCTGATACAGATTTTAAAGTTTCTTGCTCTCTCTTTTTTTTATTTTTTTTTTACTTTCTTCAAACAATATAGGGTTTTCTTTTAATTTCTGTCTAGCTTGTCTCATTCTAAGTTTTTTCTGTTCCCTTCTCTTTTGCATTTGAACATTTGATTGCTTTCTTCTTTTACATTTTGGTTTTACCATTTTTTTCCTAAAATTTGAAGAGAAAAAAAAATGTTAAAACATCACAGAAATTATTTTGAAAAATTGCCAATATTTACTTCTCCAATAAAGAAAAAGTTAAACTTAATTGATTTTCTTTAAAAATACAAACAAATTAACACATTTGTTCCATTTAAAAAAATATCAATTAAAAGAAAATAGTTTTTTAATTATTAAAATTGAATTATGGTTATCTAACACATTGTCTCTTCCATTGACTGTGTCTTCTCCTCCGTGGACTTGATATGTCCACGGAGGAGACAAAAACTAGTTCTTGAATTTTACTGATTTTTAATTTTAAAGTTACAAAAATGGGGCAGTTCTTTTTATTAAATATACTATTTTTGCAATCTAAAATACATCGATCAAAATTAAAATAATTTTCTCTTACCTTCTTTATGATGTCCACGGAGTATACAGTGAGAACTTTGCCAAACCCCAGTTGAACACAACAATCCAAAACTGACACCAAAGAGAACAAAAACAACTGATAGTTAACATTAGAAAATGGAATGGTTACCTTTCTCAGCAGCTGTCTTATAGGGATTTCGCATATGCTGCCCTTTATTGCATATTTACCGAACTATATTAATTGTCCATGGAGGGAGATTTCATTTTTGATGGACAAAGTTTACTAGTCATTTATTTTATAAAAATAAACTTTTTTAAAAAAAATAATAAATAAAAAGTTACTATAAACGTTTAACTAGGTAAAACTACAAAAATCATTAAAATAACATTTAAATTGTTTAACAGCCATTAAAAATTATTTTGTGTCACAGACGTAGGGACGTCCACGGAGGGGATTTTGAAGTTATGTTTATTAAAAAATAAGAATGAAATATTAAATACATTTAGCAGAAATGCATATGATTTGTTAGTTAGAACTTTACGAGAAATGATGAAGAAAAATATTAAGAAATCTGCTGTATTTCCTAATATTTATTACTAAGGGACTTAAAAAATCACCTTTTTGTGAGAATGACCCTATTACGTTTTTAACTCAATTTTCGAGTTTAAAACTAAGAGATATTTTTTATTAGTATAATGTAATTCTGCTATACATTTTCAAATAAAGTTAGTTAGAAAGTTCGTCAAATCTTATTAACCGTCTTACAATTATTATTGTTGTGCAAATATATAAGTTACAGTTAAAGAGATTTGTTAAATGATTTATAACTTAATGATCACCTTCATGCGCAATGAGATGGAAGCAAAAGTAATATTTAATATATCCGCCCTTTGGTAAGCCAAATTTTTAAATTACGGTTGTGAATTCATCAAATTTGTTTGAACAATATATTGTTATAACTATATATTGTTATAACAATTGTTATTTTAAAAAATGATTACTTAGAAAAATGACTTCTGCTTACTAATAGATCTAAATATTTATAATACTAATAGATAATAATATTTGGACATAGAAAGTAGAGGCACAAGTGTAAGCAAACAGAATTTTCTTTACTACATATATGTTAAATGGATAATTTTAACTTTAGTGGAAAAATTGTGTTCTGCCAAGAAACTACAATAATTACGAAGCAATTATCGGCGTTGGTGAGCGGCAGCGAACAGTGGGCTTAGCCCCCTAGTTCATATATATATATATTATAAATAGTAATAATAATAAGTAATAGTATTAAATTTGATTTTTTTTTTTAACATTTAAACAAAACATTAGATACTAAATTTACTGCACCAAAAATACTTTTCTTAATTGTTTTTCAAAGGCATTCTTTAAATTTCTCAGATGTGCATTTTGCAATCTAATGTCTGTAATTAGGTATGTGTGATAATCATAGTATTTGCATACTTCTTGTATGATGTGCAAATTTAAATTGTAATATGAAATGTCTTTCAGAATGGAAGTGACCAGACTAGACGTAGGCTGGCTGTTTATTGTTTGAAAGATGCCATGCTTCCCCTGCGATTGCTGGAGAAGCTGATGTGTGTCATTAATTACATGGAAATGTCACGTGTGACTGGAGTCCCTCTCACCTACCTCCTGAGTAGAGGTCAACAAATTAAAGTCATATCGCAACTTTTAAGAAAGGTTAATAACCATTCTATTCATTTATAAACATTCATATATTAATTTCTTTCTTCTCTATTAATTGAGAAAATAAATATTAACTAATATCTGAATTTAAATTCTTTTGAGTCATAAGTAAGTGATTCATTGAAAGTATGTTAAAAATTATCTTCTTTCGTGTCTATGAATTGAGAAAATTATATATTAATAAATATCAAAATCTAAATTCTTTTTGGGATTACTTACTCATTGAAAGTATGTTAAAAAGAAAAGAGTATTTAAATTAAGAAATAGGAACAGTTTTTTTTTCTATTAAAATGTGAGGCAAAGGTTTCTCTCATGTATCAAAATTTAAAAGATGATTAATTTTCCTTTTAATAAATAAACTTTGCAATCAAACTAAAGTTAGATTATTTTAATAGTGTATTTATCGATTAATTTTTTACTTGCTATTTAATAAAATCAAGTGAAAGAAAAATTGTGTTAATAAGTTTTTTTTTATTTAAATTCAATATATAAACAAAAAATGCTTTTAATTGACTTAAGTTGTAGATTTAAGATAGTGTAGTTTAAAAGTTCTTTTCAATTTTATTAAGGAAATAAATTAAGACTAATAATTTTGTTCAATTTGTGTATAACATTTTGCTATGTTTTAGTTTCATGCTATGTTTAGTTTTTATGTTTATTATTCCACACTACTCTGAAAAGTAAATTATTTCCACACTACTCTAAGTATGGTTTACAGTGCACCAAAAAACAGAAGAAGAAACGGACCGCCTTGTATAACTTTTGATCTAATGATAGAATCTTCACGTTCTAGGACTCATTTCTAATGGTTCGAGACCTCAAATATGCTAATTAATTAGTGCTGTCGATATTTTAAGTTGTAAAATCTGGCACAAAAACATATTTTATCTGAATTAATATGCTTTTTTTTCCCCAACAGATTTGGATCTCTGACCCCCCAAAATATAAGGGGTAGCTGCAATCTGGGAAATATGGTCCCCATAATTTGGATCCCTTAATGTTTTTTTTTTCTACTTTTTGTATATCTCAAGAAATTTTCAAGCGAATTGAAACATATTTGCTCACAGTTGTAAAATTCGTTTATCCAAAAATAATTCCTTGCAAAAGCGTAGTTTATAGTGAATATTTATTATTTTTATTTTATTTAATGAAAGTATAAAAAAAAAATTGTAAGGTATAAAAATTTTTGCTTCATTTTGAAGAATATAATACAAAGTACAACATTTTAGCAAAATGGGTTTAATAGTTTCTGAGAAATTGAGTTTCAGAAAAGTCAGATATTTAAAATCGCTTGCACTAATTACTTAGCCTATTCGAGGTCAATCCTTCGTGCCATTAAGAATGAGTCTTAGAATGTGAAGATTCAATCATTAGATCAAAAGTTATGCAGGGTGGCCCGTTTTATTTTTGTGCACTGTGCTTCATAATAATGAATAATGTAAAGTTGACATCAAGCACATTTTATCTTTATTTATATAAATAAAAAACTTCTTTTACTTTTTAATCTACCACTGTGTATTATTTATCAGTTTTTTTTTTTTATTTAGTAAATTTGATCTGAATTTTATTTTTCTATAAAGAAAATGAAAGCCGTTTTATACTTTTTAAGCTTTTGTTTTACCTTTACATTTGGTTTTCTAGTTTTAACAGAACTGTAAATTTATTTAAGCATTTCTAATATATTTATTTGTAGGCTGTTGAGCATGATTTCATTATGCCCACGATGAAAGTGGAAGTTGGAGAAGATTTCACCGGTGCTACAGTTATTGAGCCTGTAAAAGGGTATTATAGTGATCCTATTTCAACCCTTGATTTCTCCTCTCTGTATCCATCCATCATGATGGCACACAATCTCTGCTACACTACTGCAATCAACGGCCGTTAGGGATCAGCTCGAAGCAAATGAGTTTATCAAAACTCCCTCTAACAACTTGTTTGTTAAAAAGTCTGTCCGCAAAGGTCTTCCTCAAATTCTGGAAAATCTTCTTTCCACAAGAAAAAAGTATAATTCTCCTTTCTTTAAATTTAGGTATTAGTTATTTTAAAAAAATGGTCATATTTTTTCCTGTTATTTGTATACAATTTTAAAGTAGTACTAGGTTTTGTTTTTGTGAGATCAATCGGAAATATCTCATATATCTGAGATTGATAATCAATTTCCTAAAGAATTTTTTGAGATGTGGTTATAATTGAATAAAATATTAGAACCAGAAATATGTTTATTAATTCCAAAAGGTATTTCAGTGCTTCACCTGACGAAATAAGTGGCAAGAATGATAAAAACATAGAGGACTCAAGTTGATAGGCAGAATTGTGGCAACACGGCTACATTGTTAGCAGAATGTTACAGAGTCTTCCCAGAAAGATATTTTATTTGGGAAGATTTTGGTTTTCTTTTCTGCATAATTCTTCGAGAAAAAAAAATTTTTTTTTCCTGCAGATTTTTTTTTTAAAAAGTCTTTCTTGCGCGTCAAAGGGGAATGAAAAATCATGATTTTTTTATTCTCATTTGAGATTTTAAAAATGAAATCTGTAATGACTGGCTTCAGCAAGAAGTTCAAACTGATTATATAAAATAAAAAATTCAGAAATTGTGAAAGTTTAAAAGGTAGTTAAGTCTAGAAATGATGTTTTTGCTTTAAATTTTTTTTTTTTTTTTTCTTCTTTGAAGAACAACATATTTTACATACACTTAAGTGAGTATCTCTTTTTTACAGAGTCCTATTTGCGTAATTAGTGATCGTTATTTTGGAAGTTACTGCACGGATCTTACGATTTTTTAATTTATGTACGAATTTTATATTATCGTGTAATTAATTTACGAATTTTAATTTGTGTAGACTAGTGATTTACAAAATTTGAAAGAAGAAATAATTAGTGAATTTTTCTACCTACAAAATGCGAGAATATCGCCTATAATATTAGAGTTTAAAAATATTTCTTTTACAATTAAGATTTTTTATACATTTTTATTCTATACTTTCCTCTCTAAACACGTTTCTGTTACTTTAAATTAGTAATAGTTATAATTAAAAGTATCTTAAATCAAAATAGTGCTAGGGAAGTTTGCCGCAGAAAGCCTGAAAAAATTCTGCCACAGGGTTGACAGGTTACTACAATTAAAAATGTAAAAAGGTTTTAAAAAATTCACAATTAAAGGAGTTAAAAAATAAGTGTTTTCCAAATACATACTATTGAATTTTTGTTTTAAATCATATGAAAAGTCTCCCAGAAATCCAGGTCAATACATAACACACATTTTTGAATAATATTGAGTAGGGAAGAATCGAGGCTGTTGCTTGTCCATCAGTTTTTGATTTTTGTTGACTATTGGTGCTCTTAGACTCCTGACATAATTTTGTAGTACTTTTAAAAGAAATTTATATCCATGTTTTGTTTATCTGCTGAAAGTTAATTCATATTAGCAGGATTTATTACAAATGTCCCTGGTGTTCAAGCAATTAGGTTGTAAAAGGGGATCTAAAATTAATTAATTGATTTTTTCAGGATTTATGCAAATTTAATTTTCTTTTTTATTTAAATGAGTGTATTGAAATAAAATTTTATTTAAGTGATATTATAAATATAATATTTTGAGACAATTACTTATTTAGTTAATATTCAGTTTTGTTTCTTAAAACAAGATACAGTTGAATGTTACTCAAAATGTTAGAGGTCAAATCTGTTAGGCAATTTTTTTTCAATGCTAACAATAACTTGTGCACATTTTTAAAAAAAATTGTTTTAATTGTTATTTGAGACATGTTTTCAATGTAGCACTTTCTTCGGCTTGTCACAAAAGCATGACTGTGTACTGATATATCTTAAATCAAAGTTCTGATAACATAAAACTGATACAAGATTAAAATGTTTTAGTAAATTGTCATATGAAATAAAATAAAAGAAATGATAAATTGGAAACTGTTCTAAAAAGGACATATATATATATATATATTTATATAAGTTAACTTAATTTTCATACTTAATATAACATCCAAATTAGTCCATTGTGATTATGATGCATTATTTTCAGAATTTTTGACTAACAGCAAAAATATTCTGAAATTATAACATTAATATATATATACACACAGTCAAACCCCGCTATAGTGAACACGGTTTATAGTGAACGAAATGTTTGATCCCGTGCCTTACTATACATGTGTAATGTTATTTTTTGTTGATATAGTGAACCAAAAAAGTGATGAAGTTGGATATAATGAACTTTTTTCTGTCTTCGATTGATTTTTTTCTTCATTTTTTTTTAATAATTTTGAAATTTCTAGTTCAAAATAAATACATATACTGATTTTCAAAACAATCTATAGAGGGGAATGTAGCGATAAGTATTTTTTCTTTGCTTCTTTTTATCTCATTTTCCATCCCTAAACAAACTAAGCAGATGTTTCCAACCTAGGCAGATGATGCACCTGTAAGGTGTCAGTGCAATATGCATTTTCTGTCAGAGGGAATGAGTAATTATTCATTATTGGTCAAAGGTTTGGACACTAATCTGTGTTGATAAAGCCCTCATTTCAACTACTTTTTGCTCTCAGTTCAGTTTAAAAAAGCATGCAAACAAGTTTCTCAAATTCAACTATGGCGAGCAGTAAACGTAAAACGTTCTCTATTGATGATAAAATGGGCATAATCAGAAAAATTGAAAATGAATGTAATCAAGCTGATATTTGCAGGGAATATAAACTATCCAAATCTACAGTTTGTAAGATATGAAAAAATAATTTCTGCTCATGAAAAAATTTAGATGACAGAAAAAAAAGTTGAGAAAAGCAGATCACAAATGATATTGAAGAAGCATTTCTGAAGTGGTTTCAGCATTCGAAGCAGTAATCTTCCAGTATCTGGACAAATGGCGATGAATTTGCTGAGCGATTTTGTGGGACTACTTTTATGTGCTCGAATGGTAGGTTAAGACAGGTTTAAAAAGCGGAATAACAGAAATTGAGAAAAATTATCTGAGGGTAGGGAAGTGTTTCCATATCTGATGTTGAGGATTGCTCCTCAGCTAAAGATTACAAATTTTTTTTTTATATGCAAGACGAAGAGAAATAAAAAATAACACAATTTTTGCTACTACATAATATTTTTCAGTCATTTTTTGAATAATGAGTAATAAAAGGCAGGAGTTTGGGAATCATTTGTGAAATGCCCGCATTACGGATATAGTGAACCAAAATTTTAGTCCCTTGAAGGTTCACTATAACAGGGTTTGACTGTATATATATATGTATATATATATATATATGTGTATATATATATATATTATATATATATATATGTGTATATATATATATATATGTATGTATATATATATATATATATATGTGTGTGTATATATATATATATGTATGTATATATATATGTATGTATATATATATATATATATATATATATATGTATGTATATATATATATATATATGTATGTATATATATATATATATATGTATATATATATGTGTATATATATATATGTATATTGCCATTATTCTGGGAAAACACCTGGCGTATAAAAAATAATTTTGGCTCAAATTTTTAACCTCTCACTTGACTGAATTTTTAGAAATAACTAAATTATAAATTATTTGAATCTGGTTTCATAACATGTCTAACACTTCATCTAACAGATTTCATCTGTCTTCATTGTTGTTTAATTAGAATTTAAAGGCTACCCCTTAAATCACGCAGATTGCATGTTAGTACAAAATGTATTTTATGAGCCCCATTTTCTTCTTCTAGTATTTTGCCATTCTGTAATTTAAAATGTATTATATTTTAGAGCAAAAGATGATTTGAAAAAAAGAAACTGATCCTTTTAAAAAGAAGGTTCTGGACGGTAGGCAATTAGCTTTGAAAATAAGTGCTAACAGTGTATATGGGTTTACGGGAGCTCAGGTTGGAAAATTACCCTGTTTGGCTATTTCCCAGGTATGAGGCAGAACTATATTATATAATTTTATGTACAATTTTTATTCTGGTTTAATCTCACATAAAGTTGTTAGATGTCATACTGTTTGAGGTAGTATTTTCTGTACTTAAGTTTTTCTTCGACAAATTATTTAATTTTCATTTACTTTTTTTTTTTAAATTTTAAAGACAGTAATTAAATTTTTTTTTTACCTCTATTTGCAGTAGATAAAGCTGACTTTCCTAGTTTATTTATAACAGAAATGTTCATATAGGAAATGTTTTGCAGTAAATAATCTGAAAAAATATCTAGTATTTTTTTTACCACAGGAAAAATAAGAAAATGTAATCCTCATCATCATCAATGACTTGACAGCCCAGGGTGGGCCTTGGCTTTCTCAAGAAGTTTTTTTCAGGCTAGCCTTTTTCCTGCTAGTGTTTTCCAGTTTTTAAAACCAAAAGGTCTTTTTCTAGGCCACCTATCCATCTCAAATTCAGCCTGCCTCTTTTTCGTGTGCCAACTGATCTGGCATCGATAACTCTTTTTGTGGTACGGTCTTCGTCCATTCTGATAATGTGGCCTGCCCATTTTATTCTTTGTTGTTTAATAAAGTTAATGTCAGGTTCATTATATAAGTGATAAAGCTTTAGACTTGATCTTCTAAGCCATACACCATTTTTTTTTTTAAATTCCTCCAAATATACTTCTCAAGACCTTTCTAGGAAAATGTAACAAATAAAATAAAATAAAAAACTAAATGTATCTGTATATTTTTCCTGTGTATCAAAAATTGATATACAAAAAGAAGCCAAATATCCCAACATTGTTGGAATATCTAAAATGTTTTTTTTTCTTTTTAATAAATGCAGTTTAATTTACTAAGTGTTTTTTTTTTACCATTTTATCTTCTCTATGAGTATCTTACAAAGGTTACTTTCTTAATATTATTTAGTGCGACTGTTAAAAATATTTAAGATTTAAAAATAATACATATTTTTATGCAAAACTATTATTATTTTTTTCAATTTTTAAGCAGAATTGTTAATAACACAATTATTAAGACTATTTTTATCACTTATTTTCAAATATTTGAAGCTTTATGTTAGTTTTTATATCTTATTGGAAAAGCGATAGAAAACTAAGTACTTGTTTATATTTATAATAATCAGTACAAAATGAAATTATAGGAATTTTGTTTGTTTATTACAACAAAATGTTTTAAATTCACGCTTAAAATTTTGCAAGCTCATGTCCTAATATATATTGTATAAATTGTGAGGCTTAATGAAACATGGAATTTTAATTATTTATTATGTGCTCAAATAAGTGCAAAAAAAAACATTTTTATTAAAAAAAGTGCATGTATACAGCTTGCTGTTCTCTTTGGATTTTCATTATAAAATATCACTGTTTGTGTAGTGAAAAAAAAATGATAACGGAAAGATGTGTTTCCTGTTGACTATTAACATTTTATTAGCCTGTTACGAAACACTTGCAAAAGAAAATCTCCTGAATTTCAACTACTATTTCCAATATCATCTTTTGAAGTAACAAAACAGTTTGTGTTATTTCATAATGAAAACATATATACCACCAGCTAATGCATGCTAATATAAATGTTTAATAAAAATAATTTTTCTGTGCTTATTTGAGAAAGTTACAAATGTTCAAAATTTCCCATTTCCCTAAATCACATTGCAAACACTGCAAAGTATATGAAATACTGTAATTAATAGTTTTATTCTGAAATGCCAATGTATTAATATTTATTATTCAGAATCAACTGGTTTTTCATGTTTTATGTATTTGAGTTTTGTGAACATTAATTTTGGATGAATTAAATAGAAATCAGATGGTTGTATTTTAATATTAGAAATCAATCTACAGGCTTATTCAAATTATCCATAAGAAGAAATTTGACTGTGTACTACTGTGCAAACTAATCATATTTCTTTATGCATTTAAATGAATAATACTGTCCAAAAATAAGCTAGCTATTTTTTTGTCAAGTTTATTACCTAAAATTTGCTTATAATCTCTCTCTTTTTTAAGAAAAAAAATTTTAAATATTTTTTATGGAAAAATTATAAGTATTTATTTGAACACTCTTCCTAACATAATTATAGCTATAGATTTGGGGAAAAACTAGCATACCCTCATTAAACATTTAGGAATTTCCTTTTCTTTCTTTCTTTCTTTTTTTTTTAAAAAAAAAACCTCCTTTGCCATTTTTCTTCCATGCTTTGCATTTTTTTTTCTCTACCCATTCTCTTACCTCCCATTTTTCTCCCATTGTATTTGTTGTAGTCTGATGAAAGAAGGCTTGTTCTTACCCAAATGTATAACTTTCTTCTATTTATTTTGTGTATGTGCATGGTATCTGAAGTTTTAATTTTTTTTAAATGCTTAAAGGTTCAGTGAAATGTGAAAAGTTCTTAAAATTTTTGTTTCTTAAAAGCCCTTAAAATGCCTTTTTTATTGGGTGTTTTTAAAAAGTGCTTTATTTTCCTTTTGGAAAATGAAAACGTTTTCTTTACCCTGTCGATTTTTGCCACATATTATGCAAAAGTGTGCTTTTCACATTGTTCTATTCAACGTTTAAGCTATTTATTGGACCACAATCCATTTTGGCTTACACTTGGTCCGTAGCATTTAAAAGCGGCGGTCATTTTACTTATTTAATGAAATACTTTGGATTCCGTAAGTGCGTCTACTTGCGGAATCTTGAAGAGCTTGGTTTGATGAGATTATTGCCCTCGCACGTGCAACTCTGTTGCGTTTTGCGAGATATTCTCAATTTCAGGCTTCATTTTCCTCCCTTTGATATCGAACCAAAAAATCTCTCGATCTTTTTATAATGGCTCATATAATCAAGAAACTAGTTATTTTATCATGATCATGTAAAGTCTCTGAAAATTATTTTGCATTTTGTTAATGCATATATAGCTTAAAAATACCTTTTGAGTGCTTAAGAAGTACTTAAAAGGTGCTTATTTTTTGTTAAAAGAATTGGCTTCGCATTCTCTTAATGTTAAGTGTAACCCACTAGATAATGTATAATATTTTCTAATTTATTTCAATAAATTTTAAAATATTATGTATATATATATTTATAAATCAACTAATAGTGCTTTTTGAAAAACTGTAACAAATATATGAAGTTTTAACTATTATGTAAATTAGAATTTGATATCCGATTTTATGGAGTGTGACGGCATTTGGTCGTATGATGATTGACGAAACAAAGAGACTCGTTGAGGAGAAGTATAAAGTAGAGAATGGCTATTCTCACACAGCCAAGGTCATTTATGGGGACACTGATTCCGTGATGGTCAATTTTGGAGTCAAAACTGTGAAAGAAGCTATGGACCTAGGAAGAGAAGCAGCCAATTTCGTTTCAAGTCATTTTGAAAAACCCATTAAACTGGAATTTGAAAAAGTACTTTTTTTTTTATCCATTTTGATTACTTTTTTTCTGTAAATGATATTTTATGTTGTCAGTTATAAAAAAGTTAAAGTTGTATATGTTATGTGTATCGCTACTACAATATCTGATACAACAATAACTCCCTTTGCTACAATAATGTTTGGTGGTCCCGACGAACATCCATATGAATTAATGTTATCCACCTCTCAATATTGTGATATTCTCTGAAGCAATAAACCCCCGTAAAACAATTTTTTTTCTTCGAAATTTCAACCTTATTTTCCCCATATATTACTGATTTTCAAGTAATGGAAAAAATCTTATTTGATCTTATTTTGCCATTTTTTTTCTGTCATGAGAAGACTCACTACTGATTATGTATTTATCTTATTTCTTTTCACCACAGTGAATGGCTTTTGTATTCAGATTTCAATACTCCATCCTACATAGACCACCCCAAGACCTTCCATTCTTAGAATTGCCTCCCTCATCTCTTATGCAACATTTCTACCTGATTTCATGTTTAACCATAATAACTACTCTGCAAACTAAATTTTTATTTAATTTATAAATAGATTTATAGTTAATACCTATATAGCATTAAAATTTTTAAAAAAATCTTATTGTGTCCCCAAAGTATGTATCCAAGTAGTATTGATATAATATCTCTCCCTACAACAATATATTTATTTGGTCCCCAAAATATTGTTGTAGCAAGATTTTACTGTATATATGTATATAATATGGGATTAGTGGGGCTAATTCCAGTGAAAGAATAAGAATCATATCTAAACTGAACAATTTAACAACCAAAAATATATATATAGTATTCAAGAGTTAACAATTTTTTTAGGGCATGCCTACACGCAGTGGTCCGCCCACACATTACATCTACCACATAGTCTCAGATTAGTTAAGTTTAATTCGCTTATACACCCTCCAGCAGCATTTTCCTGGAAAGTCTAATGTAGGACCTAATCCCATAGCTCAGTCTTCCTGCAACTTACTGCCCTCAGCAACAAATCCTGGCGTAAATCACCTAACTAGCATTCCCTCATATGCCACTCCAACAATGGTTGTTTCTGATACTGGCAACTGATTTTGGGAGATGATTTTGACAACTTATAGTTTTCTGAATATATAAATAGAATATGTAGAACGAATAGAACATATGCAAACAAATATTAATTAATGTTTTTTGTGATGACATATCTGTATGTATTGTCTACTCAGACATCTTGACATGTATTGTATACGGTTCTCTTGGATCTTCAAAATATTCATTTTCGTGCAACTTACTGGCCTCAGCAACAAATCCTGGCGTAAATCACCTAACTAGCATTCCCTCATATGCCACTCCAACAATAGTTATTTCTGATACTGGCAACTGATTTTGGGAGATGATTTTGACAACTTATAGTTTTCTGAATATATAAATAGAATATGTAGCACAAATAGAACATATGCAAACAAATATTAATTAATGTTTTTAGTGATGACATATCTGTATGTATTGTCTACTCAGACATCTTGACATGCATTGTATACGGTTCTCTTGGATCTTCAAAATATTCATTTTCGTGCAACTTACTGGCCTCAGCAACAAATCCTGGCGTAAATCACCTAACTAGCATTCCCTCATATGCCACTCCAACAATGGTTGTTTCTGATACTGGCAACTGATTTTGGGAGATGATTTTGACAACTTATAGTTTTCTGAATATATAAATAGAATATGTAGCACAAATAGAATCTATGCAAACAAATATTAATTAATGTTTTTAGTGATGACACATCTGTATGTATTGTCTACTCAAACATCTGACATGTATTGTATGCGGTTCTCTTGGATCTTCAAAATATTCATTTTCGCTTCTTCTCGGACGATCTCCCCGTCTTGGTAAAGGATTTTATGTTCTCTTCTTCTAACATCTTTATTTCTGATTGTTCAATACCCATCTTTACAAATTGTTCCAGAAATCTTCCGTAAAATTTTCTTTTTCTATATTCTTAAAGGATCAGAACCACTTTTAGTTAAAAGACCAGTTCTCCAGTTCAATATTATCTCATAAATTCTCAACAATGTTTGTAAAGGGAGGAAAAGGAAATCACAGACGCTGTAGAATATTGATTGATTTTCCTTTAATTTTGTGCATTTTAAAGTCTTTATTCAGCTGCAAAAAGAAAAAAAAAAAAAAACTCTGATCACTTCATTTCCACATTAGTGAAGCAGCATAGTATAAAAGGAATTATGATTTCTAGCTCATAATACAGAAATGATAAAGACAACAATGAATTTCATGTTGTGTTTCTAAAAGGTTAAGGGGGATATACTTAAATACTATCTAGTATTTTTACGATTTTTTTTATGTTGGATGGAGTGACTAATATAGACAATATTTATGTTTTATATATAAAAGTGCAGTTTTTTATTTATATTTATTTACGTATCTAACATTGCCCAGTAGGCAAGTGAAGTATTGTTACTTATACCACTTTATGCAACTGACATTGCTATCTAAACAAGTGAGGCATTTCTTCAAATTTAATTTTTTACGCTTAATCCAATAAAATGGTCATTTGAAATAATAGTTTAGAAGCAATGAGGGTTTAATGTATGAAATATAAAATTTTTGACTTACCTTTTACTCATTAAATATTTATAGCATTAAAACTGTTAGAGCTATCAAATCAATTCTATTTCTTTTTTTAAATTTTTCTAAAAAAAAAAAAAAAGCATAATAAATCTTACTTGACTTTATTAATGCCCGATTTGACTATTCAACAATGTCTCAAATTTCATTGTTATATAATTGTCATAAAATTAATTTACATTGCATTAACTGCAATTATTATCAAGAATATCACTTTTACAAAAGGCCAATTTTAAAAAAAAGAAGAAGAAAAATTTTAAATGCAAGAGGATTGGTTTTCATGAATTCAATGTCATACATACAATTTATTATTGTAAAATTTAAAACATTCATTATTGGTATAAGATAATTGAATTAAAAATTTTAGGGTATATTTTAGGACATACACTATATAAATTCAAATTTACTAATAACTAGAAAAATTTTTATTAATACTATCAATATCTTATTGAGAACTCTTTCTATTTACCCTATTATTTTTGTTATGGGCTTTAAACATATTTTGTATTTTAAATAATACAAGCATCAATTTAAGAAATAAAACATTTTAGAACATTATTCATTTACATTTTTAATTTTTTTTTTTTTTAAATTTCAATCATAAAAACAATATTACATCTATTTCCTTCTACACCAGACAAACCTTACAGGGTTCCACAAAATATGTGAAATAAAAGAAAGAAATCATTATCATGATAAAATTTTACCAACACTTTATTTGAATAAAGGAGATTAAATACCATTAATTTGAAATCAGTTAAGCCTTCAGGTATCCCTTAGAAACTTATTTTAAGTTTGATAAATATTTTGATCATAGTTCAAAGATTATTATCTTTGTTTTTGTAGTTTTAATGTTAACTTTGAATAATAATGATTCCCCTATTTTAAAGGAATTTTATGAGGTTTTTGGTGCTTTTATGTAATGTTCTTATATTGAATGTTACCAGGTCATTACATTGTAAAAAAAGGAATTTAATAAATATTTTTGTGAATTTATTTAGGTTTATTATCCCTATCTGCTGATCAACAAGAAGCGATATGCTGGTCTTTACTTTACAAGACCAGAAACCCATGATAAAATGGATTGCAAAGGAATTGAAACTGTGAGAAGAGATAACTGTCCTTTGGTTGCAAATCTCATCAATTCTTGTTTAAAGAAACTCCTTATCGACAGGTTAGGAACCTTCTAAAAACTTTTTACTTTTTCTTTTTTTTTTAAAATAGCATTTATGTACCAAATTTGTTTAATATGATTGGGAAACAGAGAGTGTAAGGATAAAAATAAAAGAGAGTTTTAAGTATTTAATAAAATTAAATTTTTAAAAATTGCTGTTTTTCTAGTAAATAAAAAAAAGGGAATTTTTTTTATTTATTATTATTATTATTTTTTTTTTTTTGATAGACTGGAACTGTTGGGCGTATCATTTTTTAAAGATATGGGGAAGGAATTTTAGATGGTGATAGTTTAATTATTTTAATGATGAATATGGTGTTAACTGTTTTTCTTTAGGTCCGATTAAAAACAAAATAATTTTGGCATTTTTTTATCTGTTGGTTTAAGTCAAAATTTTGATTGGTAGTAAATTTTCTTGCACCATGCAGAAGCAACTGTAACTTACATAGCCACCTAGCACAGAGTTCTACTTGAAATTTGAGCTTTTTAGCTAGTCGAATTGTCGATTTACATTGAATTCTATTTTGATAAAATGACTAAATTCTGCTTGTAAATGATCGAGAAGCAACTGTCACTAGCATCCATTTTGGGTGTCATAGAGATTTTATGCTATTTGGAAAATGGTAAAAATTTCAGTTGTAAAATGAAACGCATGCACAAGGATGAATTAATAAAAACATTGTGATAACTTTAGTAGAAAAAATATAGATCCATCTCATCACATATTCTGTGATGTGCAGTGCGAAAAAAACATAAACATCCTGAAGTTTTGATCTAACAAATTGATGCTTATTAGGAGTACATTTTGTGTATTCAAGAACCAATCCTTAAATATGATAGTGAGTTAGTGCATATAATATTTAAAGTTTTAAAATCAGATGCAAAACATCCTTTTTTGATATTAGTGTATAGTAAGATATATTACCATATTTTTATAGTTTATTGCCAGTTTTGTTATGTAGTATTAATTGATTTTAGGGATCCAGAGGGTGCTTGTGATTATGCCAAACAAACTATAGCAGATTTGCTTTGTAACCGAATTGACATATCACAATTAGTTATTGCCAAGGAGTTGACAAAAACAGATGAAGAATATGCAGCTAAACAAGCTCATGTTGAACTGGCTCATCGGTAAGTTTTAAAATGTACTTTTAATGAATTGTAAATTTTAAGTAGGTTATCGTGTATAGATAGATCTATAAACCTATTTTCTAATGTTTCATTTCACTTTTTGAATATCCTCAAAACAACATGCAATGATGATTTGAATTGTACATGGGATGTTCGATGCAATTTATAAAACTTACAGAACAACATCACTGAGAGTAACAAAATAGTTATCCATGCTTTTATTTCCAAATTGTTTTTATAGTATTGATGTGCAATAATATGTGAAACAAAATAAATTTGCTCACTTATATTTTATGTTGATATGTCTAAACCACAAATAAAATACAGTTAGCTTTTTGCTCCTTTGTAGTAGGAAAGATATATTTAAATTTGATTGTGCCGCCATTTAAAGGCAAATTTTTCAGCATGAAGAAAGATTTTTTATAAATTTATTTCTGTTGGGGATCATATTAGTAACTGAATACAGGTATGTGATTCTTCCACTAATTTTATTTTATAACTGTCGTTGAACAGCCAACCCAATTTTGGGTTATGGCTACTGATGTTCAACTCTGTAGCCTTATAATTTTGAAACTAATCCAGAAGACAAGGAAACTCATGGATGAAGTATTGTGAGAAATTTGCCTTTGTGGAGGACTTTTTGACGGAACTAACATTGTGTTACACGGAGGGGGAAACCACGAAAACCTCCCAGGGTTAGCCTGACAGCAAGGGGACTCAAACCCATGATCTGTCTACCACTGAGGATATTTTATGTCAGCACTGTGGTCTGTGTAAGCCAGGTGCGGAAATTGTATCGACCAGCCATCACTGGGATTCGAACTTGGTTCACCTCATTGGAAGGCGAACGCTCTATCACCTGAGCCACAATGGAGATTAGCGGAATTTCGCTGATCTCAAGACTGTTAATTCGCAGATTTCTGCGAATCTATTAATATTTCAACAATATTTTCTTGGAGTTCCGCTAATTTAAAATTTAATTTCGAAACCTTTGTGAAATCTCATTAAGAAGACTTTTATTCTGCCCTTACCAGCACTAAATTTTTTTCTTCCTAAGTTCTTATTCCAAATACGATGACAACTTATTTTCTGCAGATTTGTTAGAGAAAAATGCAACTTTAGATAAACTTCAAGAAAGTTCAACAAAAAAAATATCCATTACTTCAGTTGGAATTAATGAACTACTGAGGCGAACACAAAAGTATGAAATTGATAATCTAAAAAGTAATTCTGAAATGGCAGCCATTTTAAAGATTGTTGACTAGAAAAAAGGGATTTTTTTTTTTTTTTCATTTTTATGAGTAGCGATTTTGCTGCAAATTCCGAATTGTAACAGAAGAATTATTTAATCAATGTAATGCATTTGCCTTCTTTTATATTTGGCTACAAATTGATCAAATAAATTTTTAATGTGATATTACAAAATGGAAATTTCATATCGTGCATTTCAGTAATCACTTTTCAGCACGCTCGACATCATCGTGAATCTGTGTTTCAATCTTTTTTTTCTTTTACAGTTAGTTCAACTCATTTTCTCATGGTTTTTGAAATTCCGATATTAAAATGCACAAAATTTGAATCACACATTTGAATGATCACTTTTTGATACGCTTGATTTGTATCAATACCATTCTAAATTCGTGTGGTGTTTCGATGTTTTATCAGCTGATTATTGTTACGAATTTTCTCCGTTTTTTAAAATTGATGTATTGTTTATGTTTTATTATTGTGACACTCAAAATTCAATTCGTGAGTCGCTTTTTTATGCAATGATTTTTTCGATCAACTTTTTCACAGTTATTGCTACTGATATCCGTATTTTTTTTTAAATCTCGATATTTTTATACGATGTTATTAAGAAATTGGAATTACACATTTCAATAATTACTTTTTTTAACAGGCTGGATTTGCCCGAAATCTATGCGGCATTTCGATCGGCTTTTTTGACAGTTTTTGCTGTTGATTTCCACATGATTTATTTCGATGTTATATATTTATTTATCTTTATGGTTTTTTACTGTTATTTCCCCTTTTCTAGAATGAAGAAGCGTGATCCCGGAAGTGCACCAAATCTGGGAGACAGAGTACCCTATGTTATAATCGCTGCAAGTAAAAAGACGGCTGCTTATTTGAAATCTGAAGATCCAATTTATGTGTTAGAAAATAACATTCCAATTGATACGCAGTATTACTTAGAAAACCAAATATCTAAACCATTGTTACGAATATTTGAACCAGTGCTTGGCGAAAAAGCAGAATCTATTCTTCTCTGTAAGTGTTTTTTATAAATATTTTTGTTTTATTCTCATTTTGAGTTGATTCCTTTTTTCCTGACAAATTTAAGGTTTATAAATGTATTATCGTTTTTTTCCTTCATTTGTGTTGTACAATATTTATTGTAATCTTAAATGTGTATTTCAAAGAACTAATAGGTTGTATTATTTTCTGTTTCTTGCACAAAATTTCTTTAAAATTAAATTATGTCCTGTCTCTCTTTTATTTTTTTGTTTATTCACTAGCAAACTAACAATGAACTACTATTTTTTTATTAGTTTATAATATTTTTTATTTATATTTTTTATATACTAGTGAAATATGAAAGTAAATAAATCAGCAAAATAATATAATAACAATTAGCTCAAAAGGGGATACACTAATTATATGAGTTAGTATCTGTTATTAAAAGGATTGTTGATTATTCTGAAAACTCTTTTTCTATAATTTATCAGGGTGCGTAGCGTTTTTAAAAAGTGCCTAAAGGTACTTTTTTTTAGTTACATTTTTTAAAAGCCTTTAAAGGTGCTTTTTTATTCGGGGTTTGTAAAAAGTGCTTAGTTTTCTATCTTTTAAAAAGAGTTTTTTTTTTCTTTGCCATGTCGGTTTTCATTGTAAATTACAAAAGATGCATGATTTTCACAATTTTCTATGCAATATTTATCAGAAACTAGTTATTTTATCTTGATTATGTAATGTTTTTGAATTTTATAGATTTTATGTTTATAAATAAATTAAGAAATTTTAACGATAGAAAAAAATAATTTTTATTACTGAACAGATCCTAATTAATTAATTTTCTTTTTTTTTTTTGGAAAGTGATTATTAATATTTTTTTGAGTGCGTTAAAGGTGCTTATTTTATGTTGAAAAAAATCTGGCTACGCACCCTTTTTATGTGTATGTTAGTCATTGAATATATCTATTCCTATATGTTTGTACAATATGTATAAAAACATTTTTCAATTATAGGTGGTGACCATACACGTACAAAAACTATAGTTACATCCAAAATCGGAGCTTTGTCAGCTTTTACGCAGAAGAAAAGTACCTGCCTTGGCTGTCGATCAGTTTTAAAAGCAGGTAAATAATATTTTGCAGCAAACTTACTGATTGAAAGGACAAAAGTCTGACTTTTTAAATTATGAAATAATGGAGACTTTTTTTTTTCAAAACATTATAGTTTAGTTTTTTTTCTTCGTTTTTTATTTTAGTGATCTAGTTGTTGAGTGATAAAATTGTTTGGATGCTCGTATCTTTCATTTAGATGTCAATTTTGTTTTTTATGATTGATACCAACATGCTCTGCAGTACATGGGTCTAATAATTTTGCTTTTATATATTTTCTTTACTATTTTCGTATTATTTTTCATTCTGAATTGGTTTATGAATCAACTATTAAAATTCTACTTTTTTGATGTAGTGATCAACTAATACCAACTTGTTTTTGTTTTAGATGATTCAGTTTGTGAACATTGTAAGTGTAAAGAAAGTGAAATATATCAAACTGAGGTAAATATAGAATGATTTAATTTGTACCCATAAAAAAAATTATTTAGTGGAAGTGTTATGTGATGATCATTATGGATAGAGACCAAATTATTTAATGTAGGGAGAGTTGGATTAAATCAAGTTGGTTCGCAGTTTAAACCAGTGTGGTTTAAACAAAAAGTTTTTTTCTTTAAAGAAAAAACAAAAAAATCTTTTTTTTTTTTAAAAAAAAAATTTCATATAATTGAAGTTTCTACTATTTATCTAAATTCTTCCAGTTTAGCAAAATGAAAAAAGATGCTTTTTGCAATTTTGAGTTTAATTGATAATGGGAATCAGTATTATATAACTGCCAACAATTCTACATTTTGCAAAAGCTTATTTTATCCATTTTTTACCCGCCTGCTAACTCGTAGTTTCTTTGATTCAGACACCGTGCTGCTCTTGTAATGGCCCTTTTACTGTGATCCTTCCTTTAAGGCATGACGTAATGGATTTCTCCTCTCATCTACCAATAAGGAAATAAATTAGGCTTCTTCTTCGAAGAGCTCCCCATTATCATGTAACTTAATGTTTGCCAATGCTTGAAAGAAAGTGGCACGTGTAAAAATGAATTGAAATATTTATTTGCTCATTCGGTTAATCTTGTTAATTTTTAATTATTATGGCTGAAAGAAAACAATACAAACAAGTTATTTAAGGAGACTTATTCTCTTGAGTTTCCATTTATTTCTAGATAGAACCTTGGAGTAATGATGTACATTGTGACGTGCTTAAAAAATGACTTTAGTATCGTGCCTGGCACTAAGGCTGATATAGTCAGACACTTAAAATCAACAAAACACCAGAAGAACAAAGAATTTTTTGGTTCAACAGCGAAGATAGTTTCTTTTTTTCGAAGGAGTATTAATGAGGAAGCCATTATAAAAGAGACAAATGCTGAATGTCTCCTCACAGCATTTTTAGTAGATCATGCTGGAAAACTTTTTAAAAAGATGTTTCCCGATTCTAAGAATTATAGTTATGACAGAATTTAGAGTGCTGCTATAGTAAATGAGATGGCCCATGAACTTCAAAAAATGAAATTGAATGATCACAATGAAATTGAAAAACGTCGCATTTTCTAGTGCAATTGATGAGACAAATGACTCTGACTCGAAACTTCAACCATTAGGGGGGATATTTTTTGATTAATTAATTGAAAAAATATGAAGATGTGGTTTAGCATTTACTGTTAAAGATGGTTGTATTGGGGTTAAAATGCAAATGGTGTATTAAACATGTTGAACAGTCTGGACATTCTCTTTGATTAATGCAAAAAGTGCTACTAAAACATCTTTGCAAAATTAATTTTTTTAATTATGTAATTTGTTTTGCATTAATTCTTATAAGTTTATATAATATTGCATACTATAGATTAAATGTTGTGTTGTAATTAAACTAAATAATGTTTATATGATACTTAAAATATTATACTTTTCCAAGTAATGAGGAATTAATAAATGAATATTATTCTGCCATCAAGTAGCGAGTCAAAAATCTTTTTCTTTTCTTGTTTTTAAAAAAAGGTCTGTTTATCCTTTTTTATGCTCATTATATTATAATGGATTTATGAAATAATAAATAATTGAAATCTACTTTTTTTTATAAGTTTATTAGCATGCAGTAGAAATCTTCTGCATTTTTATAAGTAGGGGTTGGCAGCTATGGTATTACTTCAAAAAACATAAGTGTTTATGTAGAAAAGGTTTAGAAGAACTAGATAAATAATGCAATTATTGAAAGTGCTCAGGTTTCTCAATTTTTTTTTTATCTACCTGTTAAACACCTTATATTTGCTACAGTTGAAAGTATGAATAGGAATGAGGTGTTTTTTAAATTTTATTTTTTCAATTTAATTTAGTATTTTTTTCTGTCACCAAGGTAAATAAATTTGTATTGTATATATGCAGTATCTTTATATTAATTATTGTAATTTTTAAATATTGTTAAATTAAAATAGCTCCATCATGTTCAAATGAATTATAGAAAAGTGTTTAATTTTTTCTACCGTTAGTACTAAGACATACCTTTATTTTATATATTTATGCAGCCTTTTTTTAAAATAAATAAATCTCTTTTAAAAAAATAAAATAAAAAATTCTTTTTATCATTCTGTGAATTCTAATGTTTTTTAGTTGAAAAAATTGACTATCTTGCCTTGAATGTCTCACGCTCATTTATATTGAAATTTGTTATTGATTTAAAAAATAAAAAACTATGTTTATTTTAAAACAATTGGTTGATATTGATACTACAAATTGTATACTGCTAAAGAAAAGCAATGAAAGAGATAAACTAACTTGCACTATTAAAAAAAAAGACGTTTAGGTTTTACTTTACTTGTTAAGTAAAGTTAAAAATATTCAAGATCTTTAATTATTATTTTTTCATCATGTTCACATATTTTTGAGCAAAATTGAATATTTTTGTTTGCATTCTTTATCAAAATATGAATCAATTATTAAAAAAATTTCTGTGAAATACTTTATAATGGTAAATTATTTTTAATTTAGAGCTTAATGTATTTAGTTTTTTGTTTTAAGTTAACAAAAAAAAACCTGTTTTAAACCAAAAAAAATGTTTTTTTTTTCCAACTTTGGTAGACCAATGTAATAGAATTAATTTATTTTACTTGAAAAATTATTACTTTACGTGAATTAATAAATCAATATATTTATTTACTTTTGTGAAAAAATATTAAAAATTTTTTTATTTTTAATAATTGATTTAAAAAGGAGATATTTCTTTAACTTATATTTCTTTAAGTTAGGTGCTTCTTTTATCCACCAATAAATGGATAGCAAACAACATTTTTCTTTTTTTATAATCTATTTATATTTAGTTATTTATCGGTAAAACCAATTTTAAAAAATGACCCATTTCCATGCAATGTTTTGTTAATGTGAAAACACCATATTAAGAGGAACACCCTGGACCCCAAAGTTCGGGATGGGAACCCTATAAAAAATTCTTGATTCAGAAATCCCCAAAATTAAATCATGGATCACTACAACAAGAAAAGTGTGCATTTGATGTAGACATTAAAGTTGGTCAGATTCTTTGGACTGGGGTCCCGCATTGGACTGATCATAAAGACCCAGTAGAACACAGAAATCAAGCATCGCTGGCTGCAGTCAGTAAGTGGGTGGGTGATAACTTTGATCCGCCTGCGTAGGGACCGAGAGTGAGCAGTATCAGTCCTCGTTAAACTGTTCTACCGTAAAGTGCTTGACTTCGCGTACATGTCGTCGGGCTACCAAAGCAGGTGAGCCATCCCCTCTGCATAGGATTAAAATTGTGATGCCATGCCTTCAGATCATCCTCAGGAATGTTTCCCAGACAGTTGCCAATAGTCCATTGTGCAGCTCTAGTGCGACGTAAATTAAGTACCTATCTTTGGACTGAGGGAAACTTTATTTGAGAAAACCTTTGAAGACGTTATGTTTTATCAGAGGTTTAGATTCATCTTGATGATTATCTATAATGAATATTCTGTTGTAAAGCTGGAAAAAAAATTTCTTCATAACTAAGTAAAGAAAATATTTATTTTTTTTTATTAATTTTCTATAAAAATATCCAAACTTATTTTGTGAGTAAAAAACTGATAAATTCTAAATTAAAATTCAATAAAAGAGTAGATGCAAAAAATAAATAGTTATGCTTATGTTGACCAAATTTTTCGATTGCAATACTTCACATTAAGATTAGACAAAGCAATATTTCATAATTAATTTTTTTTCTTCCCTTTTTTGTTTGGCATGTTTATATCTACTTATAACTATAAATATTTTATGCTTTTATATTTCTTGTCAGGTTTATTATCTGCAAGATCTTGAGAAAAAATTTGCTCGTCTGTGGACAGAATGCCAAAGGTGTCAGGGAAGTCTGCATCAAGAAATATTGTGCACTAGGTATGTTACAAAATAAATCAATATTTTAAATTTCCTTTATTTTCAATCAATTTCATTCCCACGACACTATGAAATCTTATTTTGTACAATTGTCTTGTTTTAACTTTTTGCACTCCAGGCACCTATTTAATGACATTATCACTCTAAAACTTAAAATTCTTATATTTTAATAATTTATAACCACGTTGTTTAACTAGGTTTAGAAATTATATTAAAAATATTGTACAATTTTTAAATAAATAATCCAAAGAAACTGGTAAGATATTACCTGATTAAAAAATATATGAATAGGAAATAACGTTTACAAGTGCTCAAAAACAGATGCCCATTTTATGTTGATTGTTATTTCTTATTGACACGAAGCAAATGATGTTTTTGATCAGGTGATTATACAACGTAGTTTAAATTTATTGTTTATGTTAGTTCAAAAAGCATTAAGTACTCGCAGCGCAAAAGGTTCTACTAACATTTAAATCTAAAATACATGCAATTGATTATATTATATATTAAATATATATTATATATGAAATATTTCTTACAAAATATGGAAGTAATGCGTGTAATAAACCTAACTAAATTATCCAAAGTAATTGGAACCAGACCTACTTTGAATCATATTAATATTTGGATTTTACACTTTTTAATCTATTTTCAATTATTGAACTCTAAAAATTGTACATTTTTTTAAAAATATAATGCTATAGATTATTTTAAAAATGTAAGCTGCATGAACTATTTGTAACTACTTTTTGAGAAACTATTACCAAAAACAGGGATGTGATTCATCCGCGGATTTCTGCTTTTTTTTTTTCAGATTTTTCCCTCTAATTTCTGCAGAAATTTTTTTTTTGCACAAGTTAAAATGTTTTATGAGGAATTTTCCGCCGAGCGAAAGTATTAAAGTCCTCATTCCTCTCTGTGAAGTTTCTCTAAAAATCATTCCCTTGGGATAAAACTGGTTGACCTTTATTACAGGGATGAGATTTTTCAGCGGATTTTCGCTTTTGTCACTCGAATTTCAGCCTTTTTATCAAAAACTCCGATTCTCTAAAAGTTTCAGGTTTTTATTTTATATAAATATCCCTCTTTTTTTGAAAATTCAGTCGTGAAATAAAATAATTATATTTATTTACGATTTTCAAAGATAAACAGAAAATTCAAACTGCGTTCTAGCTGCTAACCCTTCTGCATTTTTACTTATTTTAGCTATTTTCTCCGATTTTACGCACAGAAAAAAAGATTTTCCGTTTTTTATCTGTCTGTTCCATAGCTCGTATTTTTCGTAATTCTGATGTCGCTGCTTCCTATTTTCTGGCGTTAAAGCAATGATAAAAAAAAAAGCGGTAGATTTTGCGGTGAAAATATTTATTTGCTCATTCAATTAGTCTTGTAGATTTTTATTGATTATGTCTAAACAAAAGCAATACAACCAAGCCTTTTAGAAATCCCTAGTCCATGCTCTTCAAATATCTCGATTCTTATTCACACGATTTTAACGTCAATCATCGATTTTCGTATTTGCCTAATTTAAAAGTTGCGATTCTTATTTACACTATTTAAATATCGTACATTATGATTCTTATTTACGAGATTTAAAAATCCAGTAACACGTTTTGCATTGATACATTTTTAGAATCGCAATTTTATTATGAAACATAAATTTTCGTATTTGCCTGATTTAAAAGTTGAACATTGTGATTCTTATTCGGGCGATTTAAATATCGTACAATGTGATTCTGATTTACGAGATTTAAAAATCTAATATTGCGATTTGTATTTAAGCCCTTTTAAAACCCTATGTAACGATTCGTATTCACTCAAGCTTAAAGTACAATGTCGTGATTAGTTTTTGTTGTTTTTCTAATATCAAACATCGATTTTCGTATTATACATTCTTTAAAAATTAGACATTGGGATTTGTATTCGTGCGCTTTAAAAATTATGCACCGTGATTCGTATTTACGTGATCTAAAAATTACGCATCATAATTTGTATTTTCACATTTTTCATATTCGATATAGAGTTTCATATTCACGTGATTTAGAAACCTCATATTGGGATTCATATTCTCTCAATTTAAAATCATGCATGTGATTCATACAATTTTAAAATTTATCATCAGGATTTAAAATCACATGGTTTACAAGTTTAAAAATTTCGCTTTTTTTGTACAATTTTTGGATCTATATATATATATTCATTCTTGGACTAATGTCATCCCTGCAACAACAAAAAAATCAAATTTGAACAAAACAGTCTTTTTTTTAAATATCAGAAGTCCGAATTTAGAACTAGATGTACAATCTGAACTATTCTAAGTATGTTCCAGTATTTAAATAAAACTTGTTATTTAATTTGAAAAAGATAGAAAAAAACAGTTGTCTTTACGTTATTTTTTATTTTTAACAGCAATTTAATAAGTCGTTTGTTTTTTTTAAATTGGTATAACTATGGATATATCATTTCACAATTCACTTTCCCCAGACAGATAGCACTACTTCTTTTTTGACTTCACTGATTGTTGATATTAATATAATTGATTTATATTCTTTTACAAGCTTTCTCCCTATTTCATTCGTATTACAATATTAATTCTATCTTGCACAGATAACATAATATGAATAACATAATTGTAATGACATAAAGTTTTCATTTTATAAATACATTATTCATACGTTATAAATACATTATACTCTGGAAATTAAAGTTAAAAACATTCTAAATCTTTATAAATTATGGGAGTTTACGTGAAATGAAATAAATCTGCTGTTTTAAAAGCTAGTATATCGATAACGGGAGGGAAACAAAAAGAAAAAAATATGCAAATGTTCTATGATATTAAGCCGAGGATAAATTCTTTACCTCTTTATCTACTTAATTACTCAGGGTTGCCACTCCACAGGGAGAATTGAGAATAGGAAATACCAAAAAAATACAGGAAAATTAAGCTAAATATCAGGGAATTATAAAATTTCCCTGACAAACTGGGAATTTTATTTCTTATTTTTCTCTTTTTAAAAATCAGTACCTCTCAAAGCCCTATCTGTAGGATATTTAGAGATAATAGTTCAGCTATATTATTTCATTTATTATAACATTGTTTTATGTTGAGCTGTTTTCTTATTTTTCCAAGTTTTTCCTGCTGCTAAAACTGGCATCTTTATCCTACTATAGTTCACTAGAGCACAGTTATAGCGTTTTTCCTCTTAATATATTATGTATAATGTGTACAGGGAAAACAGGGATTTTTTTTACAGATATGAGAAGCAACGCTGTACTTTACGCATTTAAAGGTAGGTATTCCATCAATTAACAGACCAAGCGAGGAAAGAATTGTATTTGAAGAATCAAGGCAATTAATGACTAATTAAACACCTCCATCAAGCAAAAACAATGATATAATTTAATGTACACAAGTTGTTATGTTAATACAGAAAAGAGAAAAGCATTTTTTTTTCAAAGTTAGGTTAATTTTACCCAAAACAAAACAATAAAGCATTAGTTTCGAATAAAATGATTTTGAAATGGTTTTTTTTTTGTTTTTTTGTTGTTGTTATAGCCGAGATTGTCCTATATTTTATATGCGGATCAAAGCGAGGAAGGATCTGACCGATCAAGAAAAAATCATTGAGAGATTTGGTCATTCCACACTTGACTGGTAGACTTGTTCCTTCCTTTTTAGCTGTGCTACTTTTCTTTTTCTTTTTTTATAAATACAAAAACTTTTTCATGTCATCTCTTGTTTCAAATTTTAAATAAATAGCTTATTTTTCCTTAATTTATAAAACACTTGGCCAATAAAGTAAAAAAATACGATGTTCAGTCTAGTGTTGTTTTTTATTGCTGTAAGTTTTAAAAATTAAAATCAGCTGATTAAAATTCAGCTGATTCAATTGTTTCAAGCTGTAACTAATGTATATTTCGTGTAAATTTAAAAAATTTAAGTTCCACTTACTTTGCTTTCTTCTAATTGCAAATGTAAAAATTGTATTTAATTTTTTAAATTAAAAGATTTGTTTTGCATTTATGATGTTTAGTGTTCATTGAAAATATAATATTTGTTCTGAGTGTGTTTTATTTTTCGTTGAATTTGTCAATTCTTAACTGTTTATTATTTTAATTAAGATTTTTTATAAAACTTGTGTTAAACCTATATTCCTCGGTGCTCAAAATGTTTTGAACTTCTATTGATATGATGGTTCCTGTATAATAATTGCTTATATTGTGCCTTTAAAAAAGTTAAATTTATATCCCATTAGTTAACTTGATTTGTTAGCACTTGTATATAGTTATAATGCTCATTAATGTGTTAACAAACTGAATTACTTGAACTGAACAACTTGAAGATCTTCAAAGTGCATAATATTCAGTTTTTGTCTGGAAAAAATAACTTGCTTTTAGGGGTTTTTTTAAAAAATTCTGTTTAATGAGATTGTATGCTTGAATAAAAAGTATTCAGTTAATTCACTTGAGTTGCTTTTAGTAAAAAATTTCTACCCATTTAGGTTTCATATAATTATTTTCTTAATAAAGCTTAAATTTCATTGC
The DNA here is from genome assembly GCF_982258835.1 of Parasteatoda tepidariorum. Taxonomy (NCBI): domain Eukaryota; kingdom Metazoa; phylum Arthropoda; class Arachnida; order Araneae; family Theridiidae; genus Parasteatoda; species Parasteatoda tepidariorum. The sequence goes on along the minus strand of NC_141755.1, from coordinate 119,256,741 downwards.
ATATTTAAAAATGTTTATTTTACTAGCTTATATAAATCATTTGTCTTCAAATTTTTTTAGTGTTAAATTTTTTTTCTTCTTGTAACTTCTTAATAAGGATGTCTATTGAAACTAAACTGTGATACTATCTAATAATTGTTACTGATTATCCATGCATCTGAGATTTTGTAAGGCATGTAACATAAATATTAGTCTATTTTGTCTTCTTTTTTTTTTTTCTCTGTTATATGACATTATTACATTGGGTCTCTGTTCAAAGTTATTGTTATGATTTTTTACTTTACTAATGAAACATTTTATCTATTTTTTAAAGAAATTAAGTTCTTTAACAAATGTTTACTTAAAGATTACTTATTAAAGATCTTTTTGTTTAAAATAGATAATATAATTAACTTTTCTGTGATTTATAGTTTACTAATTTTTGTTATAAAAGTTTTATTTTCAAGTAAGAATTTTTATGCTACTATTTTAAATAATGTGAAGATTGAAGAAATAAAGCATATTTTAATTTAGTTTCTTTCTGTTGGTTACTTATTGTTTTCATTTGCCCCATTTTTTTCCCTCAAAAATATAATCAAAAATTATTAGACCAAAATTATTAGTTAAATATTGTTTATTATCTTTCATAGTTACAACTTTAATTCTTTAAAATAATGCTCTTAAACAGTATTATCAATAAAGTTCAAATAAATTTATCTCAGCATTTCAGCTAGACTCATCTTCCCAAAAAGTTATTTTTAATAAATTTTTTCTTATTTGTTTTCAAATCTAGTTGAAACAAATTCACTTTTAAAAAAAAAATTCCAATATGAAATTTTATTTAAACACCAGCTTATTTTGTTTTGTAATTATTTTTTATGACACCTTATTTTACTTCTGTATAATATATTATGTAATGTGTAACACTGTGTAATATTTTATTACCTACACACTATTTCTCAAAGTTGACTATAGAGGCAACTCCGCATGCGTTAAACTAAATTGTTTTTGTCCATCTTACTAAATGTTTAAAAGAAAAGATGCTTATTAGAATTTTCAATCACAATTTAAATTAAATTTTTTGATTATTTGTTATTCTGTTTAGTGTTGTAAAAATTTTACGTAATTTTGTAAATGTTTTTCAGTTTTGGAGGGGTTTTTTTTCTTCAAAATTATATCAGCTAAATTAATATGTTAACACCTGTTGATAGAGTTCAAAATATATCATGTCCAGTTTCAGTCTTGAAAAATATCATAATTTGCAATTTCATTTAATTGTATGCTTAACTTAAAGTTATTCAATCAATTGTATGCTTGAATTAAAATTATTCAAATAAGCTACTTGAGTTTTATTTAGCAAAAACTTTTGATCCTTTTTTGGAGTTTTTATAAGTATATTTTACATAAAACTTTACTTTTATTAGGTATTGTTTTTTTAATCATTTGAATATAAATCATTTGTCTCACTTTCTTTTTATTAAATAGTTTTTCTTTATTTCTATAACCCTTTATAAAATATATTTATTGAAAATAAACTGTGATACTATATCATTGTCCATGCATTTAGAGTTTATGTAAAATGTATATAAGGAAAAAAACCAGAATGTAAGACTATTTTTTAATGAAGCTCACTTTTTGGCATCATTACATTGGCACACTTTTCAATGTTGTCATTATCATTTTTTAATTTACTAATATTAAAATATTTCATCTATTTTTAAAGAAATTGATCAAGAATTTTTTACTGAAATCTAACTATATAATAAGATCTTTTAGTTTCAAAAAGTATTTTATTTTTTGGGCAATTATGATTCACTAATTTCTGTTGTGAAATATTTATTTTCATACATAAGTTTTTATGCTGCTATTTTGAATGATACAAGAATGGATAAATAAATCCTATTTTTGTGTCAATAATTTTCTGTTTGTTATTTATTTATTTTTTTCTCTTATAAATGAAATTTGTAGTTGGTAATGTTGCTAAATTTAACAACTAATTGTTTGACTCTTACTTATATTTTACGTTTTTTTTTATTTTTATTATAGCCTTGTGAGGCAACTAACTATTTGTTCTTCGTGAACTCGCCGCTTTGGTGATCCATGAGCTTTACTACTCCTCATTGATTCTGCTGCATTCAGCAGCCTTTCTTTTAATCTATGGTGTTTGTCTTTTAGAAACAAATTAAAAAGATGGGATAAAAAGCCCACTATACCACCAGTTAGTGGCCAAATATTTTGCTAAAAGTAAAATTCGGAAATACTTTGGAATACCGGCTGATGAAAAGGGAAAAATTATTGATGAAAATTTTAGTATGTGTAGATCTCACGTCATTAAAATATCATTATTAAATAGTATTCTTTTTTCTTTTTTTTTAAAATATGTAATATTTTTTTTCTATTTTATTCAGATCATTAATCATAAATAACAAGGAGAAATTATCATTTAATGCTAATAATTTATCAATGTATATGGAACTCTTTTTTCCCTCTTAGTTGATATATGGTTAAATTTTTTAAATACCCAGCCATTTACTAAATTATGATTAATAAAAGTGTTTTAGGGGAAAAAATTTTCATTTTTATCATCCTTTGGGTAATGAAAACATTGTCAAATATAATAGAAATATATATATATATTATTTTAATTGCATTGTGAATTTTCGATATTTTCTGACGATATATCGCGATATTAATTCGCAAACACCCCAGCACTAGTTCTCTCTCTTCTTTGACCCCATGTGCATAGGCATAGCGTTGGGGGGAGGGGTACATGTGCCCCCTCATTAATTTTCAGAATTTTTTTTGAAAATTATTACTTTAAAAGAAAACACTAAAAAACTATTTTTAATTTAATGAAAAGTTAATAACTTTAGTTAGTTTCATAATTTAACGAAATAATTTTCTATTTATTACTTTTTGGCTTAAGTGTTATCTTAAATACCATTTAATAATTTTTTAAAAAAATTATTTCTATCATTAGTTAATGATTTTGATGTTGAAATTGATAAGCTTTAATGTAGTTTATAATTACAATTGTTTTCGATTAACATTGTGAATTAATTTTAAGAGATCTTGTTTATTTTTTTGTAACTGTCAAAAGTATCGCTTAAAGTTATTTTTGTTTTATGGCATTGAACAAGTTTGTTTGGAACTTAAGTCAGTTTGTCATTCCAAGTCAGTTTGTTTCGAAAATTTTTATACGTATTTGTTTTAAATATAAATTTTTAGGCAAAATTTTATATAATACTTAAGTTTATAATTCGTATAATGTTTAACCAATAAGTTCTATTTTATACGAAATATCCCTTTTTACATTACTGATTAATTTTAAATGTAATGTGTCAATTTTCGGCAGGTTTCAATAGAATGTGCTCTATACTATTTTATTTAATTTTCTCTTAGTTTTTAAAAACCTACTGACGGACTTGAAATAACGGGTTGAACTAAATGCAAAAAAATATTAAAAAGTGGCGCATTATTGCAAATGGTTAAAAATGTTATTCTTTTAAATTTTAAGGCAATTTCATATCAAGTAATTACACTGTTAAATAATAAATAAAGCACTTTATGATGGATCTTATTTTCTGATAATCTACCGTTTAATAGTTCAAAGAAACGAATTAAATCTATAAAAAAAATTATCGCATTTTGGGAACAGTGGTAAAGCGATTGTGTTACTAATTGCAAGCCTAGACTATTAACGCTACTCTTTTATTAAAAAATATATATATATATTGTGACTAAGTTGCATCAGGTTTTGTATTATTTTTCAATCACAACTTCTTGTTTAAAAATTAAAATGAAATATAAATCCCATAAAAATAATTTCCTAACATTTACTTAAGTAAATATTATATATTAGAGAAATATAGGAATGAAAAGTTTTAAAAAAATCAATACAACAAAAAAATTTTTACAATTAACTTAGAACATCGAACTTTTATTTTTCCATTCCTGTAAATACAATTGAAGAGTACGCAAATAATAAATAAATAACAGGTGGATAATAATAACGGACCATCCTTTTTATTAATGATCAGATCTCCACGCGTTTAAGACGTGACAGCTAATATGCTGATTAATTAGTGCAGACAATTTTTTAAGTTATGAAATCAGACACAAAAACACATACCTTTTTTTTTTCTCTCGATGGATTCGAATTTCTGGTCGGGGAAATATGGCCCCAATAGTTTTTTTTATAACCGTCGTTAAACAGCTGACCCAATTTTGGGTTTACGACTACTAATGTTCAACTCCGTAGCCTTGCAATTTTGAAACTCAATCGAGAAGACAAGGAAACTCCTAGATCAGTACCCCTTAGAAGTATTGATTCGTTATGGGAACGTGGAGGACTTTGTCACTCCACAGATTTAACGTGCACCAGTCACCATTTACTACTCGCGGAGTCTTCGGCCGGCGGGGATCAAGCCCACATCCTCTCTTGGACATTAGTCCAGTGCCCTACCAACCAACAGAACATAGGTAAAAAACTTTGGACCCTTTAATCCTCATTTTACTTTTTGCATATTTTGCCTTATCTTAATAACTTTTAATGCGAATTGGAAATTTTACGCACATAATAAAAAAATCCGTTTAAAGATAATTCCATGCAAAAAACAACTTTTAGTTGGTATTTATTATTTTTTATTCCTTTATTTAACAATACTAAAAATATTTTGAATTGTAAGGTACATAATTTTCTACTCCATTTTAAAATATGTAAATAAATAAGGAAAAAAATTTGAACGATATCAGCAAAATAGTTCCTAAGAAATTGAATTTTAATGACTTTTTTAAAATTTGCCGATTTTTCTCAAAAATTCTTATTTTGCCATGTATTTATTATATTCTTTAAAATTATGTAAAAATTTTATACATTACAATTCAAACTTTTTTCGACTATTACTAAATAAAATAATAGTAAATCATTTAGTAAAAGTTATTTTTTTGCATTGAATTATCTTTGGATAAACGAATTTTATAGTTGTGTGCGCATTTTTTTTAAAAATTTGTTTAAAAAGTTTTCGAGATACAACGAAATAAGCAGATATTAAAATTATGAATAAGGGATCCAAACTTTTAGACCTTTCTTTTGACCTTATTATTGAAGTCAAAATTTCCAAATTGCGGCTAACCTCCGCATATTTGGGGAGCCCATTCCGGAGCCATATCCGAACCCATTTGAAAAAGAAAAGCTATGTTTATTCTTCGAAAGTACGATTTTGTGTCTGATTTCGTAGCTTACATTATCGCCTGCACTAATTATTTAGCATTTTGAGGTCACCTTCGCAAAAAAATAACAAGATTGAGTCCTGGATAGTGAAGATCATTAAATAAGTAGTCCTCATTTGCGCACAGTACATTAATCTTAAGCTTTTACAATAAATGGTTATAAATGAGAAACTTTGCCAAAATTTTAATTTTAGGAAATAAAACAAAAATGTAGGCTTGCCATGGTTTCGCAATATGCCCTGAATTCATTACAGAATCCGTAATCTCCACAAAAGTTTTTATTCTTGCCAATTTACTAGTTATTAGCTCCTATATATAAATATGTAATGAGTAAAAAAAAAAAGAACACGTGCCCCCTCAAAAATTTCGTTCTCTCTAGGCCTATTGTGCCCGAGAGATTAAATAACCTCGCTTCTATGACAAACGTTTGCAGTGAAAATCAAAATCTTTTAATTTGAAAATTCATCAGAAATCGTCTAGTTGGGAATTCACACTTCAAGAAGACCTCCCATACATAGCTGCCAACTGTTCCTATGAAATCGTATTTGTTCCGAAAATACGATTTTAGATCAAAATGTTCAGATTTGTTCGATATTATAGCAACTTTACACTTCTTATGCCAATTTTCTTTCAACCCAGGAAAGGTTTAAAACCTAGAAACAGGGCATGTGATTTTTTCCTCGAATTTCGCAGATTTCCGCGAGACAATTGGTCAGCGGACTTCCTTGAATTAAAAATTTATAATCCGACAAAATTTTGTAACTTTTGCTAAATCACGCTAAACGAGACATTTATGATTCTTACGCCCATTTGATTTAGCTGATTTTCGCCATTATATATCTTAGGAACTCCGTCAGAATCTGCTAATATCGCAATTCTTATTCACACGATTTTAATATCAATCGTCGATTTTGGTACTTAGCTGATTTAAAATTTACGCGATTTAAAAATTCAAAATCGCAATTTTTATTTTCTTGTTTTTAAAATCCAATATAGCGATACCTATTCGCGCGATTTTGGAATTCAATATCGCTATTCTTGTAAGAAGTAAGTTTTTTTTTAATTAGTTACTATAAAGTTGTGATGTTCTTCATTAATAAGTAATTTAATTAAAACAGTAAACTCAAAAACTATGTTATATATGAAACGTGCATGGTCTATAAATTGATATTTTGCTACTGATATTATGATTTTTGATATTTTGTTTTACCCTTTGTGTTCCTATTTTTGTTTTTAACAAGTTGGCAGCTATGCCCATACGCGGGGCCCTAGGCCATTCAAATTTTTGGAGCCCCGATTAAATTTTTTTTCTCGTATATTTTTTATTTATTCAAATATAAAAGTATTTATATATCTTTTCATTTAAGAAAGCATATTTAAAATTAAAATAAATAATAGTAAATTAAATTTTACTTTATTTTGTTAAATTAGAATTAAAAAAATTATCGTATTTTATTAATATACATTTGAAATAGATTTTTTTTTTAAAAAAAAAAAACCATTGTTTTTCTTAATTTTTTCAAAAATTTTTTTTTAAGGGGGGCTATGGCCTAATGGGTAATTCGTCCCTGCCCACACATGTGACCTATGACGTCAGTGCCAGCTAATCTTTATCCGCAAAATGGCGTATTAAAGTTGAGCTAAATTTCTCTACATAAGTTAGAATGTTACTAAACGATAAGTTAATTAAATACACAACCGTATTAGTTGAAACATAATTATTTCTCTTCGACTTAACTTAGATTTATTATTACTTTTCTTAGATTTATTATTACCTTTTCTGTTTTGTGTACCTGGCAACTTCGATGCATAATTTGTTTATGTTCCACATGGCTTCGTGTCTGTCTCTGTGTAAAAATGCAGTGAAAGAATTGAAATATTTGAGACAAAATTTAGAATGTGTCACTTAAGAGAAATGATTCTTGGCGGGCCTGGCTTACTCGAAATAGAATGGAAAAAACAGTTGTTAGCGTAAACAACTGCCGCATTTTAACAACCAATCAGGCTCGAGATATCCACTCTACGTCACTTGCTGGCATCCCATTTGCTTATATTCTTTTGGTTCTAAAATGAAAGGATAGCGATGTATGTGTTTATCTAAATTCGTCGTTATTATCTGTTCTAGTTTCACCAATGGCACAATCTAAAGATTCTTGGAGAAAAAGGAGGTTTCTGAAACTAATTTTTTAAAAGCAGCGAAGATAGTCCTAAGAAAAAATAAGATGGTCCCTTTGGTAGGTAAAATTCTGAAATTTAAGATGGGGGGGGGGGGGAAAACCTAAAACTCTGCGTCATTTTTTGCGAAAGCAATGAACTTCGTCGTACAGAAATATCGAAAAAAGCTCCTGAAAAATAAATTCATATTTATGAATCTAATTTTTTTAAAAAAAAATCTAAAATCGGACTACGTAATTAGTTTTGTACTCTTTAAGCTTTATGTCTGTTGTATTATTAATACCTACTGTATACTCGTAATCCAGCATGCAAACATATATACACAAATTCTTTATTTTATTATTTATATAAATTATTATTGTGAAAAAATACACGTCTTGCTTGTTTGAAACTGTGGGTTAGAGTTCCCTGACCATCAGGCTAACAGTGGGAGGTTTTCCTTTCCATGTAACGCAAATGCTGGTTAATTCCCTCAAAAAGTCCTTGACGAAGGCAAATTTTTTTCAATACAGGAGTTTCCTTGTCTTCTGTATTAGGTTCAAAATTACAAGGCTACGGGGTTGAACATTAGTTGTCGTAAACCCGAAATTGGGTCAGCTGTTGAATTACTGTTATAAAATAAAATATTATGTCCTCAAATAGTTTTTGAGTTATGATGAATATACTGGGAAAATTTTCTAAAACAGTGAAGTGACGACGGCAGTAACTTTTTTTTTAGTAAACAGAAAGGTTATTGCCGTTTATAGATGCGTCTAAGCCATAGGTTCCCAAAGTGGTCCAGGTGCACCCCCAGGGGTCCGTAGGAGACCACACGGGGGTCCACGTAGACGTGAAAAGAAAACAGGGGTTCACAAGTTGCAAATGGGGGTCCACGAAAAATTTTCTGGTTTTCATAATAAAGAACAAAACTTTTGGCTTGGCTTTACCTTAAAAACTTTGAAGTCGGACACTAAAGGCGAATCGATAGTCCTGAGTGATTTTTTTTTTTACAGAAAAATCTATTCCATTTACAAATATAATTTCGGTGGCAGCAGATGGAGCTCCTGCCATGTTCGGGTGATACCGTGGGTTTATAAGCTATCTTAAAAGAATAATACCAGGACTAATTGCAATTCACTGTGTCATCCACCGACAACACCTTGTAGAGAAAAATTTGAGTGATAGATTGCCCCAATCGCCTCAATTTATGATTAACGCAGTTAATAAAATAAGAAGCAATGTTTTGAATACCCGTTTATTTGCACTATTGTGCGATGAAAATGATGAAGATTTCCAACGACTACTCTTGCATACTGAAGTACGCTGGTTGTCGAAAGGTGCATGCTTATCGAGATTTTATTCACTTTTCGAATCAGTGATAGAGTGTCTGGAAACACCAGATTTAAAAGAAAATCTGATCAAATATAAAGCGGATATTGCGTACTTAACAGATTTATTCATAAAATTCAATGACGTTAACTTGCAGTTACAAGTGGACAGCCTTAATTTAATAAAAACAAAGGGGGTAATTTCGGCTTTTCTTGGTAAATTGAAATTAGCACCAACGAGGAACTAACTGAAGGTGGAATTTAAAAAAGGCTATCAAACATTTTGGCTGCAGGCAGAAATCCCCGAAAAATATCCTGAGCTATGGAAAATTGCGAGAAAATTTTTGATAGCGTTTCCCTCGTCATATCTTGTCGAAAGAAGTTTCAGTGCCGTTACCAACCTGCTGTTAACAAAAAAAATAGCAGATTGAACATCACAGAATGGGGAGATTTGAGATTACTTCTTACAAAACTGAAGCCAAATATTGATAATTTGCTGTCAATTCATCAAGTGCATCAGTCTCATTAAAAATATGACTATTTTTTATTGTTGATTTACATTTCTGAGTTCATTGTTGATTTTTTGTAATAATAAATGATTATAATTTTGTATAACCACAAGTATTATTTTAATAAATAGGACACAAGAAAATGTGCTACTTTTTCTCCCTTCTTAGCACCCCCAATTTAGGGCGATATTTCTTAGGAGTTTTGGGAATACAGTAGAAATGTAGCAGCAGGGGGTCTACCGAAAATAGTAAAACTTTGAAAGTGGTCCACGAGAGAAAAAAGTTTGGGAACCTCTGCTTTAAACTATGCATTTTTTTAAATTTATTTATAAACACTGCTAAAACATTACTAAAAATCATAAAATGTTTGAAGTAAATTAAAATATATGATCACAAGTGCTCTAAATATATAAAAGATTGCTTTGGCTTTTGATAAACATGTTTCAAACATTTAGCTACGTAACAAGCTAAACGAGGAAAAATAGTTTAAAAACTTATAAATTTGGAAAACTTTAGTTTCATTGCGTGATATGAAACAAAACAAGCTTAGGGGAACATAAAAACTGAATTTTAATTTAACCAGATATTTTATTCCACAAAAGTTGTTCCATATTGTGGGTAAAATTAAAATATTACCCACATTGCAAATAAGTGCAAATGTTACAATTTTATTTTAAGTAATGAGTATAATTCAGTTGTTTTTTAAGCTTTATATGAATTATTTTGGTAATTAGTTAAAACTATTAATTATTTTGAATAATAATAAATGTAAAGAATAAAACATTTTGAACTTGAAATCAATCCTAATTTCTCTCTTTTTATTTTAAAATTTTAAAGCAACGTCTGGCAAATTGCCAAACTAATTTAGAATTGCCTACTAAGTTTTAGTTATGAAACTTTCAATTTCTTTGTCTACGATTCCTTAGGTTGCCACGCTATCATATTTATCATTAAATGTAATTTGGCGCGTTTCGGATTTATTACCATGCTAATTTTAATTTTTATGTTTGAAGTTCTTGCAAGGCTTCCTTTTTGAATAAGTCCGTTTAATATATAGTAATTGATTGAATTGTTTTGAATAAGGTAATTGCTACCACTCTTATGGAAGAAAGACGCTACAATATCTTCTTATTTTTTACTTCAACTTTTATTATACCTAAATTTAGGATTTAATATCAATGAAAAGATATAATTTTTATAAAACAAAATTAACGTTTCAATTCTTTTATTGGACTATATGTGTAGAATATTCTTCGAGAAATGTTTGTATTTTTCAGTTGTGGTCATAATTCTTGATCTCAAAAACTGCATAAAGAAAATACTTTTTATTTTTATTTTTCGTTACCCAAATCTAACTTTCGTTTCAAAATCGAAAATTTTCCATTGGTACTGCGTAATTGAAATATATATATATATATATATATATATATATATATATATATATATATATATATATATATATATGTTACGCTTTGAAAGCCTAAACATTGTAAGTTCGTAGTGTGGCCGGTGCTTCTTGAAAAAGATACAGGAATCATAATATAATTTTATTAAAGTAAGGGCCAGAGCCCCAGAATGACAACCTTACATGCTGGTGGATAGGTAGAGAAAAGCACATTTGACCTTGGAAAGAGGGTTTTTATATCTTTCTGGACAATATATTTAAATGTTAATAGGTCTCAGTAGCGTGGAACTGATCAATTTCCCAAGCTACTAAAGCCACATCATCACATTTTTTGAGATAATTAGATCAATATTATTACTTTCTTGTGGGAAAGGTTTTTAAACGTTTGCGCGTTGGATAAATGCTCTATTTAAGGATTATATTTAATATATAATTGTTTTAACATTACATAATATATATATATATAAGAGCAAAAACACTTTTTAGAATACTATACTATTATCGATGATTAATTCCGCGTTTCGAACTAGAGACGTTCTAGATTAAGTAAAGGGCCAAACTAACATTCGCGATAAGAACTCACCCTCATTTTGCGCTATGCAGTGAAGAAAATCACGTAAATCTGTGGACAGCTCTATTTTCTGATTTATTCTGGTCCGGTAACAGTAACGATTTAAACTCGCTTGTCATTTTAGAGGTGTCCTACAATTTGATGGAATAATTATTTTCTGACTCTAGAAAAGCATAAAAAAGAGGCATGCGCTTTCGGTAGTAAATTTAATTTTGGAACATTTAATTTTAGAACCAGCTTTGCACAGCCGACCAAACCCAAGTCAAAATTCCATCAAAATATTTTGAAAGTTAATGTTGGTTTTCAGTGTGATTCCAAATGGTCCAACATCATTTGATGGTCGCCATCATCCCACTATGCGTTCATTGTTTTTGATATGCCAACAAACTTCCATCATTCCAAGATGGAAAATGCCACTTTAATTCTATGATGGTTAACCATCAAGAGAAGTTTGATTCTCATGCACCAACAATCCATGATGGTTCTAACTATACATTTCCATGATGGTTTAATGGAAATTATTGTTGGTTCAGCAGGAATACACCATCAAAACAATTTTTTTTTTGTATGGCCCATCATCAATCAGTCTGAATTCCTACATTGCTATGATGGGGGTTCATGGTCGTTCCAACATTTGATTTTTAATTAACTATGATGGAAATTTCTGATAGTTCAACATGAACAAACCATCAAAACAAGTTGCTATTCTTATGTTGGACAATCATAAATCAGTTTGAATTCCTACATAGGGGTGATGATTACTTATATTGGTCACCATCAAAAATATAATAGTTCATGATGGAATTATTGATGGTTACCATCAAGATTATGTTAGTCCATCAATGGAAAATAATAAAAAATTTCGACTTGGGAAGTTTTGCATCTTTGGCTCAATGTCCAACTTCTTAACATTGTAATTTTGAACCCGACACAGAAGACAAGACAACTCTTGAATCAAGCATTAGGATAAATCAGCCATCATGGTAGAATTTTCGATGGGTTTTAGCCTCATTTGCGTTATACGAAGAGGAATACGACAGAAAACATCCACCATTACCCCGACAGCAAGGGGATTCGAACTCATGAGCTGTCTACCACTGAGGATACGTCAGCACTGTGGTCATTGCGAGCAGGGAGTAGTCCGCCAACCATCACTGGGATTCGAACTTGGGTCAACTCATTATCATCAACTGATAAGCGAGAGCTGTATCTCCTGATTTATTCATAGCTCCGGGCAAACTAATCATGACCCATTTTTTTTATGTCCGTCGTTGAACAGCCGACCCAATTTTGGGTTTACGATTACTAATATTCAATTCCGTAGCCTTGTAATATTGAACCAATACAGAAAGCAAGGAAACTCGTGAATCAGTACTCCCGAGGTATTGATTTGTTATGGAGGACTTTGCGACTCAACAGATTTAACGTGCGTCAGTCACCATTTTCTACGCGGGGAGTCTCCGCAGTCGAGGATCGAATCCACGAACTCTTGGACATGGGCCCAATCCCCTACCAACCAGGCTATCCCGGCCTTATAATCATGATTTTGTCCTGGTTAGCAAACTAATCATGACAGACAATGATTCGTGCACCTTAGTTTGTGTCATCATTTGATTTCGGTGATTTAAGTATTCGGGATAACATTTGTATTTAGCACAGTATAACTTCCTCTGACACTTCTAGCATTAAATTCAACCAACCTAATTTTTTTTTTGTTTCTTGATATGAGTAAAAAAATATTTATTATATGAATAAGCTGTTCATAATATTTAATAAGTTAATCATGTTTAATAAGCTTTTCGTCACCTGGAGGATTATACAGGGTGTTTGATAAGGACCAATCTCAGCATATTTTTTTTTTTGGAAAACTTATCAAATACGAAGTAAAAAATGTACACGTTTTAAAAAGCAGAATAATAAGGCGAAACATATACACATACCCTGACGGAATCTAAAGAATCACCAGTGATGAAAGTGAGACACGTAGACATGTTTGATTGCTAATAATCACAATTCAACTTTTTCCTCGATATTCTTTGCAGCCACATCCCTCTCTCTTGACACGTTAGAGCGTTTTTCCTGGCTTAAATATTTTTTCGCAAACCTCTAACTTATTACTAAATTTCAGAAAACGTTCCTTAAATATGTATTAAACTTGATCGGATCAACCTAGCATTAACCTATTACCTATCCTTAACAATTTTATTCATTCTAAATTAATTCGCTGTCCTATTCTAACTTTCAAGTATCCATAGTGAAGCGCAAGTAACATTATACAAAATCTTTCCATTCATATTAAAATAGCATTATTTTCTGTTTGAAATATGATAAATTCAATATTTATTTTTAACATATCTTTTAAAAGTCCAAGTTAAATTCCTGTGAAAGTAAGTTTTATGCAATATGAAGAAATAAAACAAAGAAGCTAATTATAAAACACTGAGATATTTTCCCTCTTTTTAACTTGCGTTAACAACAGCATTATCTTATAATTTTTAAAAAAAATCTTTTTGTCGTTTAGTTGTAATAAATAGTAAATGTAACTTCAAAAAAATTAAGAAAGTTAATCACAAAAATTCGCCTATATTATTGCTAAGTGAAAAGAAAATTATTTAACTTTCTAAGTTGTCTACATCATACTTAATTTTAATCTTTCATTAAAATATAAGTACTCAAAATTGAAATGAGAAAACAAAAATTGCTTGTTGCGTCTCAAAAAATTATTTTCTCTTAAAAGTAGCCAACTATATCGCCAGGAGGAAAATCGGACAACCATTTAAAAAATTTGCATAAATTTCAAGTAGACGTTGTGAACAAAATCTGTTTCAGATTTTTAATTGGTCGATCCAGCGCATGTGACCTCGAATATTGGCTTTGTAGCTTACCCGTGATGATTCTAACTTGGAATGTAAAACTTCAATTTCTAGTATTCGAGTTTTGCATTTGTTACACAAAAGAGATTAATAGAAGATTTCTTCTTGGATTTAGAAATTCTTCACTGAAACAATGCTGGTAACTAAATTTTTTACTATTTCCGTATTCATTTCAATTATTATTTTATAAAAAATGTTTTCTTTTCTTTAACATTAAATTGCCAACTTCGTTATAAATCTAAATTTCTGCTATTTTTAATTATGTAATTTTTGTTTGATCCATGCGAGACAAAAGTTCTTAAAAATAAACTAAACTTTACGGTTTCTAATAACTTTAAAAGAAATGAGTGCATTAATTGAAATGTTCTAACTTGAGAGATGAAATATTTCACCTAAAGGTTAATATTTTGAGTTGAGGCTGTCCTTTTCATCATTTGTTATTTTAAACGTCGTCTGAAAACCTACGAACTTTAAACTTAATTCGTTAAAAATAAATATTTAAATTAAAATAAATTTTAATTATGTATTTCCCACACGGAAATAAAATTTCAGGAATTTTCTTTTATTGCATTTCCTCAAAAAATGATTTTTATGTAAAAGTATTGCGGTTTGAAGATTAATAATATATGTAGTTGAAGCAATCATTTTCTTTTTTCTCTCTTTATTTTAATATCGTTTGATAGCAATTTCAAACGTTTTAAGCATTTAAATAAATATAAGCTGTGCTTGAATGAGTACTTAGTTTGTAGCTATTCATGTTATTTGTATGCATGGTTTTTTTAAATTTTTTTATATGGTAATGGTTTGTTTTTGGTACTACAGATATTGATCTCTATTCAATAGTTCTGTTCATACTCATTTATTGTTAGATAAAAGATTGTTATTTGTAACCAATACCAATGTATATTTCTATGTTAAAGCTAACGTAAGAAATTATCGGGAAGTAAATTTATATTTAATGTATTTATGAGCAAGTGACTAATCATTAAGTAAAATGTTAGCTAGAAAACAAAGAGATATTTTTCTATTAATATTTTGGGATTGGGTGATGAATCGATATATCACGAAAAATAGATTTAAAGCATAAATCGTCATGCCGATATAGCGGCTTTCGTTTTTCGCAAAGTGTAAATTCTGATTTCAGCCGTCGATAGAAGAAAACCCTCGTGATTTAAACATAAGATTTAACATGCGATTTAACATAATTTAACATGCAATTTAAACATAAGATTAACATGACTTTTACGAAGAGTAAGTTCGCTTCATGAAGTCGAATGGCAAGAAGAGAATTGAATCATAAGTCGCGGTTTCGTACGTGGATCACTCATGAAATTTAGAACGCCTTGCTTAGTTTCTTTATGTACCCTTTTCCCCCCGCGTCTTTTATTTCTTGATAATCATTTTCTGAAGCACTTTTGTTACCTCTGATTGGTTCTGAATCCGGTCTATTTATGAATAAAAATAAATAATATGTACCAAAAAAAAAAAAGATCCCTTTTTAATAATTTATTTTAAGCGATGTCCTTTAAAAGTGGTATTTTGTAATTAAATAATGTATAATTTGTGTTTCCACTCTCTCTTTTTTTTTAAAATTATCTCAACGCATGTCGTAAATATGACAATTTGATAGAATTCGGTTTATTTAAAAGTGGTCACAGTAGGGGAGAGTGGGGTCAATTGTAACAGGTTACGATTGTAACAGAGCAAAAATTTCGAGTGTCGGTTTCTAGATTTGGTTTCTAGGTGGCGCACAGGGTGTATTTAATAAATCTACATGTACACCCCTGCTGGCAACCATTTTTATGTACTTTTGAAAGAGTTACATCACAAAAGATATTTTCAAGCTACGTAAGTACTTTTTTTGGTATTAGAATATTATATTGTAACAAAGTAATTTTGTTTAAACAAATAAAAGTTTTTAACCGAATATGTAAGTGGACACCTTAATTAACATTTCAATAAAAAAAATTAGTTTAGTTAATTAACTAGCATTTTTTTTAACAAATGAAGCTGAAATGGCGTCTTGGGGACATTTGTAACAATAAGTAAAGGGACGATTGTAACAGCTGAAAATAAATAATCTTATGTTTACAAACCATTACTTAACTTCTTAAGAACCACCAATAGTTTCCTATATCATTTATATTATGCTGCGTGTGCATTATTTTATTTGTCATCTTTCACAGCATAAATTAAAATTTTTAACCCCTAAAAGTCAAA
Source organism: Parasteatoda tepidariorum (assembly GCF_982258835.1). Taxonomy (NCBI): domain Eukaryota; kingdom Metazoa; phylum Arthropoda; class Arachnida; order Araneae; family Theridiidae; genus Parasteatoda; species Parasteatoda tepidariorum. Next base: position 119,240,470 of record NC_141755.1, on the reverse strand, counting down.
AGTTTAACCCTTTAAGTATCTGCTCATTATTATTTTTACTCCTAAAATATAACTACTATTTTGATCAATAAAAAAATATATCACAACTATGATAATATGTATAATTAACTATGTTTTAGTTGAATTTATGAACTGTTACAATTGACCCCGTAAGTGGGGACAATTGTAACAAGTACACGACTGTCAAAAATTGTTAATAACTAATATAATAACATTTAAAATAAGGTATTTATTTTTTTTCTAGTAGAGGATAGTCTACTTTACTCGTCTGTCAATTAATACTAATAATATATAGGATTTTTTGTTAGTTAAAAATAGTTAAGTAAAAAATGTTACAATTGACCCCACTCTCCCCTACCCTTGCTACATTTTTTTAAATAAAGGTTAATAATCATTCATTTTGTGGATGCTTTACATGCTCATTTAACTTACTATCAATAATTTATCTTCAAAAAATACTTAAAATGTTTAATTTTTAAATTTTTTTAAAAAAAATTGAACTAATTTAAAGTTTTTAAATCTCTTAGGCTTTTTTTATTTTAACTTATTTCAAAAATTTTTTTTCCTACTGCTTACAATATTCATTTTAACAATTTTGTGCATTCATAACTTACAATAAAAAAAATTATCTTCAAAAAATAGTTAGACCGTTTAATTTTTTTTAAATTTTAATTTTTTTTAAAGTTCGAAATTTTTAAATCCTTAAGGCTAAAATATTTTCAAAATTTTTCTTTTTCTTTGTGCTTACAATATTAATCTTAACAATTTTGTGCATTCATTTGTTGATCTTCCAATTAGAACATTTTTTATTGATTATTTTGTAAAAAAAGTAGAAAAAAAGGTTAAAAATTCCTGCTAGGCATATATAACCAGGGTTGGCAAGGTTTAGGATAGAATGGATTAATCCACGGTTTAAACCGTCCTGTCCAAAACCCAACAGTCCTAAAACTGTCTTAAACTGTCCCAAACCCTTTTACTCAAATTATGTCACAATTTTGTATGAACAATATTTAAAAGGTAAAACCAGTTCAAAACCAGTTTAGGACGTCCAAAACCCCAATCCTGTATATAACATACTGTAAAAATTGTTATAGCTCATAAAATGCTTATTCTAAGCACAGTTTAAATAAGTGTATTATACTTAAGATAAACAAGTTCACTTCAAAACTTTATCTTAAATAGAAAAAATTCCTTAGGGATTTAATTAAGATTAAAACACAAAATTATCGAGAAAAAGCAAAGTCTGTCTGCTGATCAAGTTTCTGTTTTAGGGCAATCTAAAATCATTCATAACTTTTTAAAAAATATAGATAGAGAGATGATTTTTTTCCCAGTGCATTTGAAATAGTTTGAAGTTTTATTTTAAGCCATAAAAAATACTGATATTTTGGTCATTTTTGGGGTACTGTGACCCCTTAAATCAAAAAACTTTCAGTCTTATTTATTTATAAAAACTTAAAACAGGCCTATATTTATTTTGGGGATATTTTCATATCGTGATCTGTCACGCCAAAATTTTTTAAGAATTTCGCAATCCATGTTACTAACAAGGAAAACTAGAGAAGTGTGACCCGCCAATTTTGAAATAAACTAGTGGGATGTATGCCTTATGAGGAATAATTTTAGGGGGCAACATTCGTTTCGGCCCATAGAAGGTCCTATGAGAAATAAAAAATAATTCAATATATAGAAAAATCGGTATTTTATTACTTCAGTGCAGACTATTAGTTATTGTAATTGTCTCATAATCCAATTAATTTGTAATTAATCAGATAATTAACTAATTTGCTAATTAATAAATTAATTAACATTCGTTTCGGCCCATAGAAGGTCCTATGAGAAATAAAAAATAATTCAATATATAGAAAAATCGGTAATTTATTACTTCAGTGCAGACTATTAGTTATATTAATTGTCTCATAATCCAATTAATTTGTAATTAATCAGATAATTAACTAATTTGCTAATTAATCAGAAAATTAATTATTAATTAATTATTAATTAATTAATAATTAATTATTAATTAATTTGCAATTACATACTCCAATTAGTTCGGAAAGTTTTTTGAAAATAAATTTAAAAAGATTTGATGTCAATTTTTTTTCAAATTAACCTAACAGGTTTTTCTGAAAAACTACAGATATATAAAATTTTCGAAATCAATTTCGACAATAAATATGCATTATATAGTACGTGAAAGTATCAACAAAATTAATTGGAGTATGAGACAATTACAATAACTAATAGTCTGCGTTGAAGTAATAAAATACCGATTTTTCAATATATTGAACTATTTTTTATCTTTCACAGGACCTTCTATGGGCCGAAACGAACGTTTCCCCCTAAAATTATTCCTCCTTAGGCATACATCCCTCTAGTAGTTTATTTCAAAATTGGCGAGTCCCTAGTTTCCCTTGTAAGTAAGTTACTTGTTTTTTTTTCCTTCCTTTTTTTCCCAAATTTATATATATTTAGCTTTTTTTATTTTCAAAAAATGTTTTATTAAAGTTAAAACGACTAAATTTTTATAATTAAGTAAAAGGATAAGCGATGGTTTTACGCTTTAAAATTCCTTTTTTTTTTAATAATTCAACAATATTACTAACAATTTTATTTAATTTTTCAATTTTTCTTAAAATTCTTCAAGTGCATTTAAGTAAAATATTTTGTTAGATATTCATTATTATTTTCAAACCAATAGATCTTCTACCAATTTTCTTAAAAAAATATAAATAAATTAAACAAAATGTACCACATTTATTTTTATATTTATTACATAAATAAAATATTTAGCGATGTTTCAAGTGCACGTTTTATTTTTCAATAAATAATTTATAAATTTGTTTTACTTAAATGTGCGATTACTTTCTTTTTTTTAATACACTTACAAAATATTTCATACAATATTTTGATAGAATTTTATCATTATTTTTGAACCAATATATCTTAGGTCATTTTTGATAAAAAAAAAAAATATATATAAAAACAAAGCTTGCGTTTGTTTTCTACTTTTAGAAATCGGTCTTAAGTATCTTAATTATTTTAATTGAACAAAACTAAAGAAGGCTATCGATGTTAGAAATATTTTTTTATAATTAATATTTTCTTTTGTTATATGTTTATTTCTTTTGATTATTGATTGATCTAAGATTTTTGATTGTGTATTTAAAATTAAAAGAAACAATTCGAACATATATTTTCGTACATATATATCGATATCGTACATATATATCGAGATGTCTACACTAACATCGCTCATGTATTAGATTTTCAATATGAGATAGTAACCATTAATTTAAATCTAAAATCATTTCTATAAATAAAACTATATTATATACATGATAGTATATCATAACCATCAGGGGTCTGTATAGAAGAAATTTGGATCCGTTAACGGACCCTTCACAAAATATCTTTTCATAAAAACAGACCCTTCACAAAATATTTTAACTTAAAAATGAACCCTTCACAAAATAATTTATCTTTTAATCGGACCCTTCACAAATTTGTTTATCCTCATTATTGTTTTGTTAATCGAATAAACCCTTTCCAGGAAGGGGGGGGGGGAGAAAGTAAATTAAATAAAATTTGTTTTCAGTCGAAGCTTCTTCCTTTATTCGCATGAATTGAATATTCTGCTTTCTCTGTATAGGCTGAATATTCTGCTGTATAGGCTGAATACCAAATATTTGTAAATTGCTTCTCTAATTTAGTACCAGCAATTGCTGTTCATTTTTTAAAATTGAATTTTTTTAATTATAATTTTACAGTGTTGAGCAATAATCTTGTATGTCTTTACAATTTAAAAACTCCTTGAAAAAGTTTATTTGCAATAACAGGACCCTATTTGCACAAATTCACAAAAGCTGGACCCTGGTTGAAAGAAGGTGACTTGATGTTTATTTTGTATTCACAAATTAAGAGTAATTTTTTCACAATTTTACAAAAACGAACCTTTTACAATATGGCTAAACAGACTCCTGATAACTTTATTGCAATTTGATTATAATACATACAAAAAAAAAAAGCCCAATTAACTAAAAACTTCAACCAGTTTTTTTTCTCTCGAAGTATTGGATTTAAACAGTGAAAAATATATGGCAGTGATAATGGTAATTCAATTTTATCATTAACCAATTCTTAGGTAATTTATTGAATAAAATTGCAAAAAATTGCTTTACTAATTTCACTTTTTATGTGTAGAAAAAAATATTTTATTTATTGAATAAAATATCTTCTCAATTAATTCATTTTACAGTGAAGTAAAAGTTTAAAGTATTTTCTTAAATCAAAAAATGATTATCAGTGACGATGATTTCCCTTGAGATTAAGATAAAATGTATCCAAAGTTTTTGTTTTTATCAAGATATAAAACTAGACCACTAACAACATATTTATACAAAAATAATTCATTTCTGTCAAAGGTTAGGCATTTTCATTCATAAGTAGTATATAAAAAATAAGTATGCCAATTTTTTTAGAATATTACTTCTCAAAGTGATCATTGTATTGTGCTTCATTGTTAATAAGATTATCGTAATAAGGTTTCAAGTTCTTATTTATACTCAGAGTTTAGATTTCGTCAGGAATAAACCTGCTTCTTTGAAAACACTGAAAAGTGGAAAAAATAGAAAAATTAAATGTTGAGAAATACAATTGCTTAATGATAATTAATGTTTGAAACATTCATATTTATAATTTTTTTTAAATATTTCGTACAAAAAAACAAAACAAAAATGTTTCACATTTTTTTAAAATTTTTTTTATTTTGAGAGATGATTGTGCTCCGGAAAAAATCCGCATTATTCTTTATCCGCTTTCCGAAGTTCAAAGGTCCAGAAATTTCAAGTTATGTTTCATTACAAGTTATGTTAAGAACTTATATTAGCAAACGATATTTTTTATTTAAACATTATTCTGTTTATTTATTTATCTTTGATACTTTTTTCCAAAAGACTTTCTCATTCTTTGTTTGCAAGCTGCCAGCAGTATATTAATTATTATTTTTTTTAGTCAATAGAATATCGCTTAGCGCTAACTTTCACGTTTATTTTTTTTAATATTTAAATTTTATACAGACTTTTAACATTTATTATAAAAATTTTGATTTTTTATCTTTATTGGATTAGTAAATATATACAGTGCGCAAAAATAAATAAATAAAAATAAAAAAATAAACGGGCCAACCAGAATTACTTTCGATTTAATGTGATGAGATATCTCCACGTTCTAGAACTAAATATAAATTGGTCGAAGGAGGTAACCTCAAATATTCTAATTACTTCGAACAGACGATTTTATTTTAGGTTAGGAAATCAGACTGAAAAACTTACTTCGATCAGGGTCTGTTTAAAAGAAATTTGGGCCCGTTAACGTACCCTTCACAAAACATCTTTTCATAAAATGGACGCTTCACAAAATAATTTATCTTTACAAAAACAGGACCTTTCACAAAATGTCTGGACAGATAATACAATTAAACATAAGCGCTAACTTTTTCTTATCATTTAACTTAGCACACATTATTTGTAAACTGGGCAAATATGTTGTGCTTGCAAATTTATCTTCTCGAACACAAGTGAAGAAACGAAATTTGAAGAATTGAAACAAGTCTATTTTATACTAAACCACAAGTTTTCATACTTTACATTATTTTAATTGTATTTTTTAAATTATACTTTACATTTTTTTATATCATATTTAGGCAAATCAATTTCGTTATTTTTTCGACACTGTTAGTTCTAAGAATTGAGAACGATTCGTTTTTTCTCTTTTGTATCATTTTTGCTGTTTTTCTGTTTTTATTATACGAAACATTTCAGATAGCCTATTCGTTTATTGTCCCTTTTTTCATGTACTGTAATAGATAGATAATATGGAAAAGTGTGACTTTTGGTGTAAAAGTTTTGTTCTAGAAACCTAGAACATTTTTTACCTGTTTTTTTTTCTTAATTAACCTTCTTTTTATAACTTTTGATCATGACGCAGCATTTTTTTAGAGAGCGCTTATAATAAACTTCATTATATTGCAATTTTTTTTGAAACACACGGAATTATTAGAGTTTTATTATTAATCGAGAAAGTTTTTTGTTTTTGTTTCTTTCTAGTTCGTTCACCAGGAGATTTGGTACTTGGCTCCGCTTCCTTGAATGCAGAGTTCATTTCAGCTCTGGAATCTCCGCACTTGAAATTCAGACAATATTAATGATCGCCAAACACAAACACTGAATTCTTTTTCAGTCACTTACTACGCTTTCTTTTTCTTTTCTTTTTTTTAATAACGGCAGGCACTTGAACTCTCGTTCTTTACCTCGGAAGATGCCGGGAGTGTTGCTCATTTAACGTTACCCAGTGACGCACCTGTGGGTTCCACCTTCATTTGCCCTAAACTTCTTTTAACCTAAACTGTCAAAATGGAAAAAAGGGTGGGGTCGAGCTGGTGTGGTAGTCAAAGATAAGAAAATAATTTTGTTCTTCAGCAAAAGGGAAAACACATGAGGGAAAAGAGCGTGTTGAAGATGATGTTAGGGATTTTTAACTGCTTTGGAACACTATAAGTGTGATGCAAAGGAGTATCAATTAAAAAAACTGTTTATTTATTTATTTTCCGTTTCACGTACTTGATAACATATTCAACGTAACAAAAGCGAAATAATTAGCATTATTATTTTACGCAAATTCATTCAAAATTTTTATTTCTGATGTTTCTTTTTTTTTTTTTCTTATCTTTTAATAAATCTTTACAATATTTTTTAACTCTTTTTCCTTTATTTATAAACATTGCGTGATTCTCAAGTGGAAACATAATACAAGAAGTTTATATTGCTTTGATAACAATAATATATTTTACAATAATAACATAAAAATATTTTTGTTAAAATTAATTATAGTTAAAAAATAAATAAATACATTGATCTTTAGTATGAAAAGCTGCAGAATTTTTATTTATTTAATTTTTGTGCATTAAAATAATTACAAAAAAATAAATAAAGCAAGAAATGAGCTCGAACATCATTTACTATTTCAAAAATAGTTTATTTTTCATTTTTCTGCATATTTCAATACATTATTTTTCTGTACAAAATTATATTTTAACAATTTATAATAGCACAATAGTTGAAATGGTGTACTGTATACTAAATAAAAAACTTTATTTTTATTTTTTTGAAAGTGATGATTTTTTAAAACTTTTATGAATAATAAAATTTTTCTTAAAATTACAAAAATTTTAATAATAGAATTAATTATTACAAAACCTTTTCTAAAATTATTACAATTACATTCTACATTTCGTCTAGGCTAAATGTGGTAAAGAATTTTTTTTTTAATATATGTTAACAAAACAATTAGTAATTTAAATTTTTAATGTCTGCAAGTTTCATTAGCTGCAGATAGTATTGTACAGATTTTATCGTATCACAAATTAATTTTTATGAAACTTCAAATGTAAATAAACTTGTTTGCTTAAGTTTAAAAAATGCTGAAGTTCAATTAATTATAATTTGAAGTAGAATTGATTTCAAAATTTTTCTGTTTGAAAATCAAAATCATATTATTAATGAAGTAGTAAAATGAAATAACTTAAAGTATTAAAAGAAAAAATAATAATAATCTAAGATCTTAAATTTATAACTTCGGTTTAAAAAATAATTTTCTTAATAATTTGAAAATATTTATATTGGACAGATGCAACTAATTACAAAAAAATTAAATAACTAGCTAGGCTTTAATGCAAATTCAAATTAGAATGAAGATAACTCGGAAAAATTTGTTACACAATTAATGAGAGAATAGGATTACTAATTTATTTAGAATCTCGTCCCATTTTTGATCTGTTATGGAAAATGAAAATTACTCGTATTTAAACAAAATTAATATACAATCTTTATATATTAAAAATTCGTAACGCTGTTTTGGGTGTTCAATTTAACCTTACATGTTGTATAAAAATTATAAGATAAAGAGGAAAATAAATATAAGAGGACAAAATTTATAATACTTATCTTATTATTTAGCTTTTTTAGACTTTGAAAGCTTATTTCGCTAATTTTTTATTACTTTTAAGTTTGCATTACATTTTGTTTTGCTGCCCAAATTCAGTAAAACTTTCAAGTTTCAAGATATGCTGGGGGGAAAAAAACTTAATATATAGTGATAAGAACAGTTTCCTATTTAAATTATTATAAGTTTCGTCAACAAATAAAATTACCTATCTTTTAATTCTTGTTGAATCATTCATTTTCTGCTCATTAGGTGGAGTTTTTTCATCAAGTTCGTATGATTGCATTTCAAATCAAGTTAATCGTTATGATTAACATGTTAACAAAATGGTTGTATATTTTGAAAACAAAATATTCGATCTTTTGTAGGAAATATCGGTCTTTAAGGAATATGAAGCAATGAGGCGAATGAGAAGCAATTACAAGAGTTGGCGACTGGCTGAGTAATTTATATATATAATAAATAATATATTAATTAATAAATAACATATTAATTAACAAATAATGACTGAAACAATGATTTATCACGTTTTTATTAAAAAAAAGGGGGTATTTCGGGTTTTCTTAGGATGGCTGACTCTTATATAGCTTGCTTCTAACATTAAAGTTGAAAGATTAGTACTATTTGTCACTTGTTTTGTTGAAATGCAACCTGCTTGGCTATTAGGTTTATTTTTTTAAACGACAAACAGATTGTTATATAAAAAATTTAAATTATTTAATTAGATGTCCAATTCAAATTGTTCCAACTTTCGTTTACAATAAATTTATTTAAATGTTTTTTTTTCTTTAACAGATTGTATAGTAATGTTGTAACCATATGATAACTAAGAGAAAATTTTTATTAACCTGTACAAAGTTAAAGAATGCATTTACACAGTAAATCCCAAATTAGGGAAATTTATAACTAAAAATTGGCTGTTTGCTAATATGTGTTATGTTATTGACCCTCATAGCAACATAATATGACAAACAGCACTACTTGTTCGTGTTGAGCGCAATTTTCCTACGTAGTTACTGCCGAGTCTATTGCGAATGAGTGTATATAGTATTATCTTAAAAATTAAAAAAAGAAGCTAGATGAAATAGAAAGAACTAAAAATAATGAATAAAATTTTGCAGTTATAAGTACAACAAAATTAAATTCAATTTATTACAAGAAAATTATATTTCTTTTGTTTTTAATAGTTATTTCATGATTAATTTTTGTAGTTTCGCACGAAATCTTAGTATTTACCTAATCTTTATTTTTTATTAGCGTGGTAAAAAAATTATTAATTGTTTTCCTATATAAATAGGTACAGTTTGGTCCAAATTTCATGAATTTATATTTTTAGTTTTATAATAAAAAACTCTGTGTTAAAATAATTTTTTTTTTAAATTGCTTTGTTAATTTTCTTTTCTATTCGTTAAATTTTTATAATTATTATTTTTTTTCCTTTCTGTTTTAATATTAATGTATTTTAGTGACTTTAGATATTAGTTTTTTTTTTAAAAAAAAAAAAAAGAAAAATAAACATAGTTTAATAATGAATTTACAACAATTAGTTTTTATCTTAAAATTGTAGATTTTAGGCAGGATACTTCAAATCTGCAGAATATGAAGAAAAAAATTGTATGGTATGAAACTTTATTAAGCCATCTGTCATGAGTTACTCACCAAAATTAGTTCCATTTTTTAAAAGTACCCTATATTAAAAGATTGCAAATTAAAACATCTATATATTGTTACTTCAATAACTTCAAATATCAATGTTTCCAACATCAATACTCTAAATTTGATGTAATCATCTATTAAATGCAAATATTTTTTTTTAAATTTGTAAAAAAACAAAATTCAATTAAAAAATTTTAGGCTCATTTCTTAAATTATAATTACTTAATATTTTTTTGGTAAGTTATGTAAACATAAATTCTGCATAATAGATATTAATTTAAAATACCTCAAGCATTTTATCTACGAGACATTTTTCGTAATTGCACTTGTTTTATTTAGTATCTAAAATTTTTTATTATTCAGTATCTAAAATATATATTATTTTTATTTGCGAAGGATACAATGGATCAACAGTTATTCTATGCGTAATTATTATAAGGTTTGTTAAATTTAATGCATACATAAAGTTGGTATAGGACACTTCAACAGTTTTTTAATCTATCATCAAATTAAGTTAAAACTGTTATAAGTATAAAACTGATTGATCATAAACTTAAGTATAAAACTGTTAAGGAGACAAGTAATTCTTTTAGTTTAAAAAATTTATAAATTTTATTATGATTTCCAATTTTAGGTTTTTTTATTTTCACTTTTATATTAATGATGAGTAACTTTAACTAAAAAATCAATACTAACTTAAACTTGTTTAAATTTTTTTGTTCAATATTTTTTTTAATTTTTTTTTTTACGTCTTTCATTTTTTTCTCTTTAGTTTGATAGAAACTACTTTAGTTTTTTTTTCATTATCAAAGAAATCGTCATGAAGCCCATCTTTATAATTAGAAGAATTAGTTGTTTCATTTTTAAAAATGCAAAACACTGAGTATCGATCTGTACCACTTTCTTAGCAGGAATATGCCCAGTTAATTAGCTGTAAGTCTATTCAATATTTTCTAAATTAATAAATTCTTATTCTGTATTAACTTTAAAACAGTATTCATTAAATTATATGTCTCAGTTATGATATTTAACTGTTCTATAATTGTTCAAACAACGTACATTAATTAGCAAATTTGCAAATTGCCGGGAATTATTTCTGGAATTACCATTTTTGAGAAGAATAGATTGTCATATAAACTAAACAGGGAATTAATCTTAAATTTTCTAAATGAGTAGACTTTATTTTGATTAAACTTTCAAAGTTGTAGCTAAATTTCAGTTTGTTGCTTTTTAAATGGCAAATTTACAGGTTAAATTTTTAAATTTACATAAAGATTTGTATTTTAAAATTGATATAAAAATAAATTTATTAATAAATTAGCAATATGTTTAATAGTTTAAAAAGTTGTTTTGATTGTCTGTTTACTGTATAAAATAAATGAGCGATTGTCTTATTAAATATGTGATTCATAACACAGACACTTGTTTACGGCCCTAATCAAATGAGTTTTTTTTAATTAAATTTTCACTTTGTTCTTATATTTATATCAAAAAAAGATTATATCAAAAATATTAAAATGAAATAATAATGTTTAAATAATAATAATCGTATAAATTCGATACCATTTTTCATTATTAATTTTGCCTTGCAATTGTTATCTTCGCATCGCCAATAAATTGCGTCGCCCTTATATTTTCGATATATATTGAAGAGATAACTTTTGTAAAGCAAAAGATAACCATTTCTGGAGGATTTGATATATTTTAACTCAGACATTTTCGAAAATGGCTCCAAAAAAAAGGTGAACGGTATATGTTAACGAGAGTATAAATGAACGGTGGTGAGGGGAAAAAGTTTTTCCCTTTCAAGTTGTTTTCCTGGAGAAAAGGATTCTGTCCCCTATATAAAATCCCTCTATGGAAATAGTACCCTCCCCCTACAAACGGACCCTCGGTGCCACAGGTGCACATCATTAATCATCTTTTAGGTCTGAAATGGGTTAGGTGAAAAGAAGAAGACACCCACCTGTGAACCTAAGTCACGGAGGCGAACAACATTACACTGTCACAAACTCGTTCATATAGGGTGGGCCACATTCACACACAACAGAGGACAACAACATAGAAAGAGAAACATCCATGCCCAGTACGGGATTCGAACCCACAGCCATTGGTTTCGCAGTCAGGTACGCCAACAGCTCGGCCACCTGGCCGGCTTACTTCACTTTATCATCTGCTATTATACCTTTCGATTCTCTAACTAATTAAATATATTTTAAATTTAAAAATTACTGTTTTCCCAACAAAATGCTTGATAAATGACAAACTATTCACTCAAAAGAGAGAGTTATCATTAAAAATGGCTCGAAATAAAACCAAATTTATGAAATATTTAATGTTTAAATAAATGCAGACAAAGTTTTTATAATTTAGTAATATAATATTTTTATATATTATAAATAATATTTTTAATAAATATTTATTCCATACGATCGCCAAATAGCAACAACCTTCTCCCAAAATTAGCGAAATAGTATCGTTGCATACCACGTGATGAAGGCGGAGCCGAGTGCCAACTCCTGGTGAACAAGCTATAGCTTATCCTTTAAAAACATTTTTTTTTAATTATTTTTGTTTTATCAACGTTTTTATTATAAAGCGATAATTTTTAAGAGCTTTTTGTTTGACTTTATTCTTCACTTTTTCTTGAAAATACGGTAATTGGAAAATAGATGTATGAGCAATTCTACAAATAAACGCCAGTTAGGCGGCCAAAAAAAAAATAAAAAAATTTTTTGGGAGGCACACTATTTCTACATGAATTTTCTTCTTCTTTACACCCTAAAAAGGCGAGAAAAAATCGTGAACATGAAATTTTTTCTTTGTGACATACTTTAAATGTGACATACTCTTTCTGACATACTCAGATAAATCTGAGCCGTTTATTTAGATAAAACGATTTTTACATAAATATAATATTATTATAATGTCTCTCTAATATGTATTTATAGAGATTTCATACTATAAGATTATATTTTAGTATAAAAAACAAAAATAAAAAAATTTAATCAAAGTTCGTAAATTGAAAAAATCGGGAAAAATTCAAAATTGGTATTTTGTCATTTAAAGTATGTCACAAAGAAAAAATTTCATGTTTAATATTTTTTCTTGCTTTTTTAGGGTATAAAAAAGAAGAAAATTCATGTAGAAATAGCGTGCCCCCCCCCCCCCCAAAAAAAAAATTTTTTGTTTGGCCGCCTAATTCGCGTTGATTTGTAGAATTGCTCATATCGTCGCTTTGAAACAAAACCGTAAAACTCAAAAAAATCGAAAAATGAGATATTTGGGTCACTTTGTGTAAAAAAAATCGCCCTTTTAGAGAAACAAAGTATTATCTTCATAGTTCAATAAAATTAATTTAGAGAGCAGATAAATCGTTATCGCATTGGCGCGATCAGCATTAACGCAGAAAGTTAGAAATTGCTCTCCTGAAAAATTTGCTTTTTTGAGTTACCACGGTTTAGTTTCAAGGCGACGATATGAGCAATTCTACAAATAAACGCCAATTTTTATATTAAAATATAATCTTATACTATGAAATCTCTATAAATACATTTTAGAAAAACATTATAATAATATTATATTTATGTAAAAATCGTTTTATCTGAATAAATGGCTCAGATTTATCTGAGTATGTCAGAAAGAGTATGTCGCATTTAAAGTATGTCACAAAGAAAAAAATTCATGTTCACGATTTTTTCTTGCCTTTCTAGGGTGTAAAGAAGAAGAAAATTCATGTAGAAATAGTGTGCCTCCCCAAATTTTTTTTATTTTTTTTTTGGCTGCCTAACTGGCGTTTATTTGTAGAATTGCTCGTATAGCTTTAAAATTTTCTTTCCATTATTAAGATTTTACTTTTCTCTGTTTCGCTTTTGTATATAATCTAAGTTTCTATGATCCTTTCTATACGAGCACGGCATTTTCAAAAGCTTTTCTGATATGCTGTAATCTTTAACGTTGTTTTATGAATACGTTATCCCATATTCTTAGCATTGAAATTTCGGTTTATATGTTGCTATCTGGCCTCGATATGTGGAATTCGGTCGATTTTTATTTTCGAATATTCGGTTATTCCTCCAAATTTATTTCATCACCGAAAAAACGATGGAAAAATAACTGATTTATGATGCAATAGGTACGAAAATAAATTGTGTCAAAAAGTGATTATTTAAATGCGCAATTAGAAAATCGCGTGACGTAATAACATTGTAGTCCAAATAACGGGATCGTCAAAATCACGTGGAAAAAACTTATAAATAATTGCCAAGAAAAAAAAAAGTAAATAAAAAATATACCATTCACTACAAAATGAAGGAAATTACCCATTGGCTAAAATGGTTGATGTCTAATTTTTTTTAATTTTTGGAAGAAAAAAAAAATCGTTGTGTTACGAAGCCTCCGCAGGTTGTGCACCCCTAGGTAAAGTCTGTATTTAGTATGTTATTCGTTAAGTATTAAAAAAAATGATTTATATATTTACAGTAATTCATAAAATGAATCTGAAATTATATTTTATTATAGTCAATTAAACAATTACATGAATTATTTTAATTTCTTAAGAAATTGATTTAATTAACTTATTGAAAACTTGATATTAGTAACTTAATTGGGAAGGGATGCATTGAATAGCTAGGAATTACAACTTGTTAAAAAAAATAACTTTTAATAAGGATATTTCGTTTTTAAAAATAAATTTCTTTCATTTGGGATGGAAGAAACTGAAGATGTCGCGAGTATAGTTCGTTCACGTGGAGTTGGCTCTTGGCTCCACCTCCTCGGACGAAAAGTTCATTTCAGAGCGGAAGTAAGAGAAGAAACGTCTCCGCGCTTGAAATTGAGACAACCCTAAATGCGGGTCAAACGCAACAGTGGATTCTTTTCCAGTCACTTCGCTTTATCATCTGCTATTATACCTGTCGTTACTCTAGCTAATTGAATATATTGTTGCAAAATGTTTTAAAAAGGAAATTATTCACTGAAAAAAGAGAAATATCAAATTTATGAAATTTTAAATGTTAAAAAGATGCACATAAAGATTATGAAATAAATATTTTAGTCATACGATAGCAATCTTGTTCAGGATTGTTTACATCCTTCTCCCAAAAGTATTAAAATACTATCGTCGGATACCAGGTGATGAAGGATGAAAACTGCCAACTCCTGGTGAACGAACTATACCTGGCAATTACCTGGCCAGATTTTTTTATCGTATTGTTTTCGGGACCCGGTAAAAAAAATTTACTTTCCGGTACCGAGTACCTGGACTCGGGTTTAAGATCCAGAGCCGAGTAACACTCATTAATAATCATTTTCAGATCTGAAACAATTCATAATTACAGTTGTAGTTGGAAATCCATGTAATCTATTAGTTTCGTAATCAAGTAGAAATATTTCAAAACTAGTTTCGGCACGACATATTTGTTACTATGCACTTTAAACTTTATTATTATATTTTACTATATTATTTACTTAAAACTTGAATAATCTGCTCTCTATAGAAAAGTGTTCGCTTTATAGAGAAAGACATGTCAATTCAGAAATCTAATGTTAAAAAAATTTTTTTAATCAATTAACATGATTGGCAAATAATGCAAAATTAGAAGTAGGTAATTACATTGATATTTATGTAAATATAATACATTGAAGCATAACGAATGAAATAGAAAGACGACTGAACAATGGATATATTTGTATTACTACCCATTTGTCAAATGGGTGTTGTTTTGGGTTCGATGGCGTGCGCTCCTTATTTGGACGTCATCACACTTTTCGACTGTGTTCAAGAGTAATAGCAAACTGGTCGCATGCGTTGCTATGGCGACAGCTGCTATTTGATAATTTTTCTAGAATTCTTTTATTTGTCTTGCTTTTGTTTACTTTTGCATAAAAAGATTAATAGAAGCTTTTTATGTTACATATATATTAATGCAGCATTAAAATTTCATGATCTTTAGATTTCTTTATTTTCTATTTTATTTATTTTTATTTTTTTATTTTAGTACTTTTGGGGCTGCAACTCTTTTCTATGTGTGTGGAGGGTATGATGGTATTTCATCATTAAATACCGTTCAATGTCTTGAAGCAAATGGGTATGTTTATTGGTTTTATATAATTCAAATAAGTTATAAATAGGTATAAATTTGTTAAATTTAAAATGCAAGTTTATTATATTTATTGTTTGATATTATTATAAGCTTGCTTTAAGCAAATGAGTAAATGTAAGAACTGACCCAGATAGTAAAATAATGTTTATTTCTACTAACAGGGTTGCCACAGACGACTAAAATGCGACTATTTGCTACTATTTTCGGCCTTGGGCGACTATTGCGACTTTTTTTGCCTGAAAAGGCTAAAAAAGCGACTACTTTCAGGAACAGGCGACTATTGGGAGACTATTTTACTTTAGGTGAAGTTTTTTTTTTTTCGCAAAAATGAGCGTTACTTTTGGACGTACGTAATGCCGTCTACCACAAGCCTGTGCTCAGTGACGTCATCACGCTAATCCCTCCTTTGTTACTTAACCACACTGAAGAGAAAGGAAAAAAAATCTGCGTTCCTTCATTATTGGTTCGTTCAAGTGAAAGCGTATTTTATTTTTTAATTGTATATCTATGTCGTGTGATATCTATGAAATGTGTTATGAAGATGGACACCACCAGTGTCCTCTTCATAGCACATTTCAGGTAAGTGAGTTTTATGTTGATTTAGATTTTTCTTAATATTCAATTCTTGAATATTTCTTAATATTCAAGATATTTTTCTTAAAAAAAGTTAGTAAAATTACATTTTATTTTTTGTTGCTGATATTTTTAAAAATGTATAAAAATAAAATGGCATAGGGACGAATCGGTTTTATTACAAAATGACAATGCCTCTGTTAATAGGCGATAGATATATCGCAAAATATTGATTAAACGTGATCAGAGTGAACGTCACGTCGGAGTAAGAAAGGTGAAGGCTAACGCAGTTTTACCGCGCTGAGAAATTTCATTTCAGTTTTGCTGCAAAAACAATGTTTGTTTCAAAATTGGTTACGGGATGTTGAATGGCAAAGGACAATTTTAATCTTAGGCCGTGGTTTTGTGTGTTATTAGCGTCACAATGTAGAACCCAATAAATTCTCTTTTGCTTCCTTTTTTTCCCCCCCATGAAGATTACTTTTTAGTGAGATTTCGCATTTTATTTTGTTAATTATTTTCCGAGAGACTCTGGCTAATATGAGATTGCTGTGTATCATTTCGTTCTGAATTCATCCATTTATGAAAAGAAAATCTATTTTAAGCGATTCGATTTGATTGCGGTATTTCATATTTAAATAATTATTGTTTAGTTCTGATAAATTTTTCTTTTCTTTATTTCTTTCAATGTACCTCACTAATTTGATTGAATTTAATTATTTTTAAACCAATAATTCTTTAGTTTTTGCTTCTACAAATTAAAACGAAGCTTATATTTTATTTTATATTTGGCCATCTGTCAATCCAACTTAATTATTTTAAATCATCGAAATTGATAGCGATGTTTTTTCAAAAATTATTTAATACTTAAAGCATATTTTGTTAACTTTCTCAACTATGTTTTTCTTAATTTATTTAAACTCTCTCAAAAAATATGAGCAAATTTTAAAAAAAAAGTTTTTTTAATTTTAAAATTAATTTTTATGTTAAAAAAAATTAAAACATAGCTTGCGTTTTTTTTTTTTTTTATAATTAAAATGATTAATTTATTTTCTTAAATAAATAAAAATTAAGCGATATTTTCTCGTTTTTAAAAAGGCGTTTTCTTTAATGATAATTATTAGTTTTATTGTTTTTATTTTTTATAAAATTTCCTTTTTTTATTTTA
This sequence comes from Parasteatoda tepidariorum, assembly GCF_982258835.1. Taxonomy (NCBI): domain Eukaryota; kingdom Metazoa; phylum Arthropoda; class Arachnida; order Araneae; family Theridiidae; genus Parasteatoda; species Parasteatoda tepidariorum. The sequence continues at coordinate 119,222,968 of NC_141755.1, read as the reverse complement.
TCGATTTTATTAAAATAAGGATAAATAAAACAAATTTTTTTTTTACTTTCGGTACTGCAAGTTTTTTTTTCCCTAATAAATACGAAAAAGGCGTTTCACGATAATTACGTTTTTTAAATTTAGTCTATTAATTTAAAAAAAAACACACACACTATTTAAAATTTTTTTAAAAATTATTACTAAATTAAGGGATATTTTAAAAGTAGCAGCATTTAATGATCCTGAAAACCGGGAAGAATTTTGCTCGGTTTTCCCGCTATTTTGAAGTATAACGATTAGAAAAAATAAAAGAAAGCTGAATTAGATCAAGAGGGGGCAGGAAAGGGACAACTGCACGGGGTTCGTACAGACTCCTTAGAAACTCCTTGGAAATAAAAAAGTCTCCAAGGAGTACTTGGAACTACTTAGATTTCCAAATTGGTCCTTAGAAACTCCTTAGATTATTGTGTTGCATACATGAACTTACTAAGTCCGCTGATGAATTTGCGGTCAAAATCTAATAATTTAAGAAAAATTTTAAAAGAAAAAAAAATAATTGCAAGAGTTAGATTAAAAAAAAGTAACTGCAAATAATTTTAATTCTACATGTCGCAAGCAAACTTAATTAATGATTTACTGTGATTTTTTTTTGTATAAAATGTCCTAGATGATGATTTCGTTTGCTGTTTGATTTACGAGGGGGTGGGGAAAATGCATTGCACATGCATATCAGTGAACAGAAGATGAAAGAGAAAAATATATTTATCTATTTGACATCGATTAATGAAAATAAAATGTTTTTCTTTTGAAGTGCGGTATCATTCGCAAGTTTTTCTTGATGTGGAATCACACCTACTTTAATTAAAAATCGCGTTTTTATAAAATAAAAAAAGGAGAATTGTTTATTAATTTAAGCATACAATTATTTTATGAAGCAGATTGCAGTTTCGTTTTTCTGATTCCACTTTCTTTTTTTTCTTTTTCATGATAAATTTTGCACTCAATAAAATTATTTGTATTACCAAATTTTTTCATTAGTTTTTTTTTTAAAGTCCGTTGATCTTGCCTTGTTCTAGGTTTTAATATTTATGCTAGTGTCGTTTTTTAACTATCGTTTCGGTTCGATAATTTTCAAGTGTTTTTATTTAGATTAATAGGTTTTCCTTTTATTTTCGCCCCCCCCCCCCATGAAATATATTGCGTTATTTAATCATTGATTTTGTTTATTAGTTGATTTAGGAATCGTAATTATTTTTTAAACTTGTTTTTCTTGTCTAAACTTGCAAATTCTTTTATTCTTTTAAATTTTATTTTACTACAATTTTTTTTCCTTTTTAGATTTAGGAGTGCTTTTCTTTTTTCTCTTACTTTAAAATGTGTTTAAATTTTTTCCTTGTAATTTGAGTTTGATAAAACATCGATTAACGACACTTTTTTGTCGATCCAGGAAACCGGGAAATTAAGACATCCGGGATAGCGATGGTCCCGAGCATCTCGGATAATTGGTTCTTTATTGTACAGACATTAGTATTTTTATACATTAGTATTGAATTGGTTTTTTAAAATAAAATAGTTATTCAATTTGTTTATTTTTTAGAAGTTTTTGTGCATTTTTATTACAGTGTCAAGGGTTTTTGAATAATGTTTTATTAAGGAAATGGTATTTATTTAAAGAGTATCTACCTAATATAGTTTTGTGTTGCTAAATCTGTGTTTAATTATTTTATTTCCATTTAATATTTTTAAACAATTATTGCTCTATTAGTGTGTAAAATTTCTTGCATTCTTATATTTAATAAATTTTTTACTTAAAATTCCTTAGAAGTGCTAAATGTTGCATACCATGCACCTTTTTTTACCCCTCCTGAAATCTCCTGAATTCTTGTTAGGGAAACTCCTGAATGTTAATTTTGCTAGGTTGGCACGTCTGAAAATGTATTTAGGTGGGAAAGTGATAACTTTATTTATTTTTCTTGATGAAGTTTGACAAAGTCAAAATTTATATCAAAAGGGTTAGAAAAAAATTTCTTATGCAATATATACATTTTTGCAAGTTTTTTATAATAACTGCTTTTTAATTTGAAAAAAAAAAAAAAAACTGTCTCGTTATCTTTTACACAAAGTTTTTAAATTTTGGACTCCTTGGATTTCTTCTTCTTCTGATCTCTGTATGAACCCTGATATCAATGAATGTCCGAATTAAGGAACTTCTAGCTAAGAGTGTTGACATGTGAGATTTATTTTAAATCCACTTTAGTTACTCCGTTTTTGTTATCCTTGATTTATTACGATGAATTGTTTTATTATTTCCGATAATGCATTATTTATTATGAGCAAAACCTTTTTTAATCACCAGTTATAATCATCTATTTGCCATCAATTAACAAAACAATTTTTTTTTTTTAATAAATTCTGATTTTTTAGAAAATACGGTATCATTTGTAAGTTTTCTTGATGTGGAATAAAATGCTTATTCCATGCATAATAAATCCCTCATAAAATGCTTATTCCATGCATTGTTTAAATAAGATTATTATACGTGAGATAAAAAAGTTTACTTCGAAGCTTTACCTTAAATAGAAAAAATTCCTTTGGGTTTTAATTAACATGAAAACACAAAATTATCATCTATGAGAAAAAGTACTCTCTGCTGGTCAAGTTTCTGTTTTAGGGCAATCTAAAATCATTCATAACTTTTTTAAAAAGGTAGATAGAGAAATGTTTGAAATAGTTTGAAGTTTTATTATAAGCAAGTAAAAAATATCGATATTTTGGTCATTTCTTGGGTACTGTGAACCTTAAGTTTTAAAAATTTAAAAATTGAAGCATTTATATAATCGCGCTGAAAATTTTTTAAGAGGTATATCTAGTAAAATATTAGTTTCATGGAAAATTATGTAGTTTTCCCATTGCTTTACATAAATGTAATTATTTCCGGCCATGCCTGGTGGCGGAATCACGGCGACAGAGTTGTTACAGAGTTCTAGCTCTAAGACTTTCTTTCAAAAAGTTAAAAAAAAAAAAAAAAAAAAAAGTCTTTTCTACAAAAAATTACACGTGATGTTTGAATCATGCATTTAGATAATCACTTTTTGACGCTCTAAATTTAGGCCGATTATATCGTAATTCGATGTAATGTTTCGATTGTATTTTCGGCAGTTATTGATTTTAACGAATCTTGTAATCATGTTCTGAAAGCCTAAAAAAATTTAATTTTGTGTAAGCAAATAAGAAGTAATTTTTTTTAGCAATAAAGAAATAGAATTTCTTTAAATTTTAAGTAACAAAATAATAGTTCTGGTTTGAGTTTCAAAAAAAATTTTTTTTTTGCCTAATTAAAAAAAGGTTTTTAGTTCCTCAGCTATTAAAAATGTAAGCCTACGTCCAGTTGTAAAAACAATTAACTATATCTAAAACACCATGAGGTTAAATTGGAATTCTTTAAACATTTTACTTTCAAATAAGAAGAAAAAAAAGTTAAAGCATATTATCTTGTTTTTTTTCCTGTTAAATATGCAACAAGAAATTTAACTATTACTGATGAATATCTCTTAAAATAATATTGCTAACTCAAAACAAACAACGTTATTTAAACATTTAACTTCAGATATTGGTTTAACTAAAATATAATCAATCAATATTATAAAGAGATATTTAGATAAAATATAGTATTAAATGGCTCTATATTGAAGTGTAAGTAAATATAAATTTTAATCATAATTATCATCCGGAATTATTTTCTTTTGATTACTGTAAATATATTACTTACCCAAGATTTTCTGGTACCTCTGTTTGATAATTGGGGGGGGGGGGGGGTACACTTTGTGTACGAACTACTTAAAGTAACACATTAAAACAATTTTTATTCAATAGAAACAATATATTTCACAATAAATTTCTTCACATCTATCTTAATTTTTAACAAAAACTAAAGTTGTACCAAAACATTAAAAATTTAAATAAAATCTTGCTCAAAATAAATTTAGTCAAGATGATTAATAAAAAAAAGCAAACATTTTCAATAAAATATTTTAAAATATTAACACTTTCCTTGTACCAATTTATACTTTATTTGTTCCTCCCTTTCTCACCCTTTTTTAATTTTTATTTTTAATGTTTTTTTTCTTTCTTTTTACTAATAACCACTGCAATGCTGTTGTCTAAATAGAAAGTTCACTGGGCGTTGTAGGAAGATGGTGTCCCACCTCTTTGCAGGTAGGGGAGGCCCAGTGACACTTTCAAAGTACCAAGCAGTACAAAACTCTCTTCTGTTATTATTTCAGCTCTAACGTTTCCTCATATTTTTTAAATATTTTTTTCTTTCTAATATGTAACTGATACGTTATTTGTTCTTTCCTTTCTCACCGTTTTTTAATGTTTTTTTTCTTTCTTTTTACTAATAACCACTGTGTTGCCTGCAATGCTGTTGTCTAAATAGAAAGTTCACTGGGCGTTGTAGGAAGATGGTGTCCCACCTCTTTGCAGGTAGGGAGGCCCAGTGACACTTTCAAAGTACCAGGCAGTTCAAAACTCTTTTCTGTTATTATTTAAACTCTAACGTTCAATCATTTTTTTTTAATATTTTTTTTCTAATATGTAACTGATACGTTATTTGTTCTTTCCTTTCTCACCTTTTATTAATTTTTATTTTTAATGTTTTTTTTCTTTCTTTTTACTAATAACTGTGTTGCCTGCAATGCTGTTGTCTAAATAGAAAGTTCACTGGGCGTTGTAGGAAGATGGTGTCCCACCTCTTTGCAGGTAGGGAGGCCCAGTGACACTTTCAAAGTACCAGGCAGTACAAAACTCTCTTCTGTTATTATTTAAGCTCTAACGTTCCCTCATATTTTTTAAAAAATTTTTTTTCTAATTTGTAACTGATACGTTATTTGTTCTTTCCCTTCTCACCTTTTATTAATTTTTATTTTTAATGTTTTTTTTCTTCTTTCTTTTTACTAATAACCACTGTGTTGCCTGCAATGCTGTTGTCTAAATAGAAAGTTCACTGGGCGTTGTAGGAAGATGGTGTCCCACCTCTTTGCAGGTAGGGAGGCCCAGTGACACTTTCAAAGTACCAGGCAGTACAAAACTCTCTTCTGTTATTATTTAAGCTCTAACGTTCCCTCATATTTTTTAAATATTTTTTTTCTTTCTAATATGTAACTGATACGTTATTTGTTCTTTCCTTTCTCACCTTTTATTAATTTTTATTTTTAATGTTTTTTTTCTTCTTTCTTTTTACTAATAACCACTGTGTTGCCTGCAATGCTGTTGTCTAAATAGAAAGTTCACTGGGCGTTGTAGGAAGATGGTGTCCCACCTCTTTGCAGGTAGGGAGGCCCAGTGACACTTTCAAAGTACCAGGCAGTACAAAACTCTCTTCTGTTATTATTTAAGCTCTAACGTTCCCTCATATTTTTTAAATATTTTTTTTTCTAATATGTAACTGATACGTTATTTGTTCTTTCCTTTCTCACCTTTTATTAATTTTTATTTTTAATGTTTTTTTTCTTTCTTTTTACTAACAACTGTGTTGCCTGCAATGCTGTTGTCTAAATAGAAAGTTCACTGGGCGTTGTAGGAAGATGGTGTCCCACCTCTTTGCAGGTAGGGAGGCCCAGTGACACTTTCAAAGTACCATGCAGTTCAAAACTCTCTTTTGTTATTATTTAAGCTCTAACGTTCCCTCATATTTTTTAAATACTTTTTTTCCTAATATGTAACTGATACGTTATTTGTTCTTTCCTTTCTCACCTTTTATTAATTTTTATTTTTAATGTTTTTTTTCTTCTTTCTTTTTACTAATAACCACTCTGTTGCCTGCAATGCTGTTGTCTAAATAGAAAGTTCACTGGGCGTTGTAGGAAGATGGTGTCCCACCTCTTTGCAGGTAGGGAGGCCCAGTGACACTTTCAAAGTACCAGGCAGTACAAAACTCTCTTCTGTTATTATTTAAGCTCTAACGTTCCCTCATATTTTTTAAATATTTTTTTTCTTTCTAATATGTAACTGATACGTTATTTGTTCTTTCCTTTCTCACCTTTTATTAATTTTTATTTTTAATGTTTTTTTTCTTCTTTCTTTTTACTAATAACCACTGTGTTGCCTGCAATGCTGTTGTCTAAATAGAAAGTTCACTGGGCGTTGTAGGAAGATGGTGTCCCACCTCTTTGCAGGTAGGGAGGCCCAGTGACACTTTCAAAGTACCAGGCAGTACAAAACTCTCTTCTGTTATAATTTAAGCTCTAACGTTCCCTCATATTTTTTAAATATTTTTTTTTCTAATATGTAACTGATACGTTATTTGTTCTTTCCTTTCTCACCTTTTATTAATTTTTATTTTTTATGTTTTTTTTCTTTCTTTTTACTAACAACTGTGTTGCCTGCAATGCTGTTGTCTAAATAGAAAGTTCACTGGGCGTTGTAGGAAGATGGTGTCCCACCTCTTTGCAGGTAGGGAGGCCCAGTGACACTTTCAAAGTACCATGCAGTTCAAAACTCTCTTCTGTTATTATTTAAGCTCTAACGTTCCCTCATATTTTTTAAATACTTTTTTTCCTAATATGTAGCTGATACGTTATTTGTTCTTTCCTTTCTCACCTTTTATTAATTTTTATTTTTAATGTTTTTTTTCTTCTTTCTTTTTACTAATAACCACTCTGTTGCCTGCAATGCTGTTGTCTAAATAGAAAGTTCACTGGGCGTTGTAGGAAGGTGGTGTCCCACCTCTTTGCAGGTAGGGAGGCCCAGTGACACTTTCAAAGTACCAGGCAGTACAAAACTCTCTTCTGTTATTATTTAAGCTCTAACGTTCCCTCATATTTTTTAAATATTTTTTTTTCTAATATGTAACTGATACGTTATTTGTTCTTTCCTTTCTCACCTTTTATTAATTTTTATTTTTAATGTTTTTTTTCTTTCTTTTTACTAATAACTGTGTTGCCTGCAATGCTGTTGTCTAAATAGAAAGTTCACTGGGCGTTGTAGGAAGATGGTGTCCCACTTCTTTGCAGGTAGGGAGGCCCAGTGACACTTTCAAAGTACCATGCAGTTCAAAACTCTCTTCTGTTATTATTTAAGCTCTAACGTTCCCTCATATTTTTTAAATACTTTTTTTCCTAATATGTAACTGATACGTTATTTGTTCTTTCCTTTCTCACCTTTTATTAATTTTTATTTTTAAAGTTTTTTTTCTTCTTTCTTTTTACTAATAACCACTCTGTTGCCTGCAATGCTGTTGTCTAAATAGAAAGTTCACTGGGCGTTGTAGGAAGATGGTGTCCCACCTCTTTGCAGGTAGGGAGGCCCAGTGACACTTTCAAAGTACCAGGCAGTACAAAACTCTTTTCTGTTATTATTTAAGCTCTAACGTTCCCTCATATTTTTTAAATATTTTTTTTTCTAATATGTAACTGATACGTTATTTGTTCTTTCCTTTCTCACCTTTTATTAATTTTTATTTTTAATGTTTTTTTTTCTTTCTTTTTACTAATAACCACTATGTTGCCTGCAATGCTGTTGTCTAAATAGAAAGTTCACTGGACGTTGTAGGAAGATGGTGTCCCACCTCTTTGCAGGTAGGGAGGCGCAGTGACACTTTCAAAGTACCAGGCAGTACAAAACTCTCTTCTGTTATTATTTAAGCTCTAACGTTCCCTCATATTTTTTAAATATTTTTTTTTCTAATATGTAACTGATACGCTATTTGTTCTTTCCTTTCTCACCTTTTATTAATTTTTATTTTTAATGTTTTTTTTCTTCTTTCTTTTTACTAATAACCACTCTGTTGCCTGCAATGCTGTTGTCTAAATAGAAAGTTCACTGGGCGTTGTAGGAAGATGGTGTCCCACCTCTTTGCAGGTAGGGAGGCCCAGTGACACTTTCAAAGTACCAGGCAGTTCAAAACTCTCTTCTGTTATTATTTAAACTCTAACGTTCAATCATTTTTTTTTAATATTTTTTTTCTAATATGTAACTGATACGTTATTTGTTCTTTCCTTTCTCACCTTTTATTAATTTTTATTTTTAATGTTTTTTTTCTTTCTTTTTACTAATAACTGTGTTGCCTGCAATGCTGTTGTCTAAATAGAAAGTTCACTGGGCGTTGTAGGAAGATGGTGTCCCACCTCTTTGCAGGTAGGGAGGCCCAGTGACACTTTCAAAGTACCAGGCAGTACAAAACTCTCTTCTGTTATTATTTAAGCTCTAACGTTCCCTCATATTTTTTAAATATTTTTTTTTCTAATATGTAACTGATACGTTATTTGTTCTTTCCTTTCTCACCTTTTATTAATTTTTATTTTTAATGTTTTTTTTCTTCTTTCTTTTTACTAATAACCACTCTGTTGCCTGCAATGCTGTTGTCTAAATAGAAAGTTCACTGGGCGTTGTAGGAAGATGGTGTCCCACCTCTTTGCAGGTAGGGAAGCCCAGTGACACTTTCAAAGTACCAGGCAGTTCAAAACTCTCTTCTGTTATTATTTAAGCTCTAACGTTCCCTCATATTTTTTAAACATTTTTTTTTCTAATATGTAACTGATACGTTATTTGTTCTTTCCTTTCTCACCTTTTATTAATTTTTATTTTTAATGTTTTTTTCTTTATTTTTACTAATAACCACTGTGTTGCCTGCAATGCTGTTGTCTAAATAGAAAGTTCACTGGGCGTTGTAGGAAGATGGTGTCCCACCTCTTTGCAGGTAGGGAGGCCCAGTGACACTTTCAAAGTACCAGGCAGTACAAAACTCTCTTCTGCTATTATTTAAGCTCTAACGTTCCCTCATATTTTTTAAATACTTTTTTTTTCTAATATGTAACTGATACGTTATTTGTTCTTTCCTTTCTCACCTTTTATTAATTTTTATTTTTAATGTTTTTTTTCTTTCTTTTTACTAATAACTGTGTTGCCTGCAATGCTGTTGTCTAAATAGAAAGTTCACTGGGCGTTGTAGGAAGATGGTGTCCCACCTCTTTGCAGGTAGGGAGGCCCAGTGACACTTTCAAAGTACCATGCAGTTCAAAACTCTCTTCTGTTATTATTTAAGCTCTAACGTTCCCTCATATTTTTTAAATACTTTTTTTCCTAATATGTAACTGATACGTTATTTGTTCTTTCCTTTCTCACCTTTTATTAATTTTTATTTTTAAAGTTTTTTTTCTTCTTTCTTTTTACTAATAACCACTCTGTTGCCTGCAATGCTGTTGTCTAAATAGAAAGTTCACTGGGCGTTGTAGGAAGATGGTGTCCCACCTCTTTGCAGGTAGGGAGGCCCAGTGACACTTTCAAAGTACCAGGCAGTACAAAACTCTTTTCTGTTATTATTTAAGCTCTAACGTTCCCTCATATTTTTTAAATATTTTTTTTTCTAATATGTAACTGATACGTTATTTGTTCTTTCCTTTCTCACCTTTTATTAATTTTTATTTTTAATGTTTTTTTTTCTTTCTTTTTACTAATAACCACTATGTTGCCTGCAATGCTGTTGTCTAAATAGAAAGTTCACTGGACGTTGTAGGAAGATGGTGTCCCACCTCTTTGCAGGTAGGGAGGCGCAGTGACACTTTCAAAGTACCAGGCAGTACAAAACTCTCTTCTGTTATTATTTAAGCTCTAACGTTCCCTCATATTTTTTAAATATTTTTTTTTCTAATATGTAACTGATACGCTATTTGTTCTTTCCTTTCTCACCTTTTATTAATTTTTATTTTTAATGTTTTTTTTCTTCTTTCTTTTTACTAATAACCACTCTGTTGCCTGCAATGCTGTTGTCTAAATAGAAAGTTCACTGGGCGTTGTAGGAAGATGGTGTCCCACCTCTTTGCAGGTAGGGAGGCCCAGTGACACTTTCAAAGTACCAGGCAGTTCAAAACTCTCTTCTGTTATTATTTAAACTCTAACGTTCAATCATTTTTTTTTAATATTTTTTTTCTAATATGTAACTGATACGTTATTTGTTCTTTCCTTTCTCACCTTTTATTAATTTTTATTTTTAATGTTTTTTTTCTTTCTTTTTACTAATAACTGTGTTGCCTGCAATGCTGTTGTCTAAATAGAAAGTTCACTGGGCGTTGTAGGAAGATGGTGTCCCACCTCTTTGCAGGTAGGGAGGCCCAGTGACACTTTCAAAGTACCAGGCAGTACAAAACTCTCTTCTGTTATTATTTAAGCTCTAACGTTCCCTCATATTTTTTAAATATTTTTTTTTCTAATATGTAACTGATACGTTATTTGTTCTTTCCTTTCTCACCTTTTATTAATTTTTATTTTTAATGTTTTTTTTCTTCTTTCTTTTTACTAATAACCACTCTGTTGCCTGCAATGCTGTTGTCTAAATAGAAAGTTCACTGGGCGTTGTAGGAAGATGGTGTCCCACCTCTTTGCAGGTAGGGAAGCCCAGTGACACTTTCAAAGTACCAGGCAGTTCAAAACTCTCTTCTGTTATTATTTAAGCTCTAACGTTCCCTCATATTTTTTAAACATTTTTTTTTCTAATATGTAACTGATACGTTATTTGTTCTTTCCTTTCTCACCTTTTATTAATTTTTATTTTTAATGTTTTTTTCTTTATTTTTACTAATAACCACTGTGTTGCCTGCAATGCTGTTGTCTAAATAGAAAGTTCACTGGGCGTTGTAGGAAGATGGTGTCCCACCTCTTTGCAGGTAGGGAGGCCCAGTGACACTTTCAAAGTACCAGGCAGTACAAAACTCTCTTCTGCTATTATTTAAGCTCTAACGTTCCCTCATATTTTTTAAATACTTTTTTTTCTAATATGTAACTGATACGTTATTTGTTCGTTCCTTTCTCACCTTTTATTAATTTTTATTTTTAATGTTTTTTTTCTTCTTTCTTTTTACTAATAACCACTCTGTTGCCTGCAATGCTGTTGTCTAAATAGAAAGTTCACTGGGCGTTGTAGGAAGATGGTGTCTCACCTCTTTGCAGGTAGGGAGGCCCAGTGACACTTTCAAAGTACCATGCAGTTCAAAACTCTCTTCTGTTATTATTTAAGCTCTAACATTCCCTCATATTTTTTAAATACTTTTTTTCCTAATATGTAACTGATACGTTATTTGTTCTTTCCTTTCTCACCTTTTATTAATTTTTATTTTTAATGTTTTTTTTCTTCTTTCTTTTTACTAATAACCACTCTGTTGCCTGCAATGCTGTTGTCTAAATAGAAAGTTCACTGGACGTTGTAGGAAGATGGTGTCCCACCTCTTTGCAGGTAGGGAGGCCCAGTGACACTTTCAAAGTACCAGGCAGTTCAAAACTCTCTTCTGTTATTATTTAAACTCTAACGTTCCCTCATATTTTTTAAATATTTTTTTTTTCTAATATGTAACTAATACGTTATTTGTTCTTTCCTTTCTCACCTTTTATTAATTTTTATTTTTAATGTTTTTTTTTCTTTCTTTTTACTAATAACCACTGTGTTGCCTGCAATGCTGTTGTCTAAATAGAAAGTTCACTGGGCGTTGTAGGAAGATGGTGTCCCACCTCTTTGCAGGTAGGGAGGCCCAGTGACACTTTCAAAGTACCAGGCAGTTCAAAACTCTCTTCTGTTATTATTTAAACTCTAACGTTCAATCATTTTTTTTTAATATTTTTTTTCTAATATGTAACTGATACGTTATTTGTTCTTTCCTTTCTCACCTTTTATTAATTTTTATTTTTAATGTTTTTTTTCTTTCTTTTTACTAATAACTGTGTTGCCTGCAATGCTGTTGTCTAAATAGAAAGTTCACTGGGCGTTGTAGGAAAATGGTGTCCCACCTCTTTGCAGGTAGGGAGGCCCAGTGACACTTTCAAAGTACCAGGCAGTACAAAACTCTCTTCTGTTATTATTTAAGCTCTAACGTTCCCTCATATTTTTTAAATATTTTTTTTTCTAATATGTAACTGATACGTTATTTGTTCTTTCCTTTCTCACCTTTTATTAATTTTTATTTTTAATGTTTTTTTTCTTCTTTCTTTTTACTAATAACCACTCTGTTGCCTGCAATGCTGTTGTCTAAATAGAAAGTTCACTGGGCGTTGTAGGAAGATGGTGTCCCACCTCTTTGCAGGTAGGGAAGCCCAGTGACACTTTCAAAGTACCAGGCAGTTCAAAACTCTCTTCTGTTATTATTTAAGCTCTAACGTTCCCTCATATTTTTTAAACATTTTTTTTTCTAATATGTAACTGATACGTTATTTGTTCTTTCCTTTCTCACCTTTTATTAATTTTTATTTTTAATGTTTTTTTCTTTCTTTTTACTAATAACCACTGTGTTGCCTGCAATGCTGTTGTCTAAATAGAAAGTTCACTGGGCGTTGTAGGAAGATGGTGTCCCACCTCTTTGCAGGTAGGGAGGCCCAGTGACACTTTCAAAGTACCAGGCAGTACAAAACTCTCTTCTGCTATTATTTAAGCTCTAACGTTCCCTCATATTTTTTAAATACTTTTTTTTCTAATATGTAACTGATACGTTATTTGTTCGTTCCTTTCTCACCTTTTATTAATTTTTATTTTTAATGTTTTTTTTCTTCTTTCTTTTTACTAATAACCACTCTGTTGCCTGCAATGCTGTTGTCTAAATAGAAAGTTCACTGGGCGTTGTAGGAAGATGGTGTCCCACCTCTTTGCAGGTAGGGAGGCCCAGTGACACTTTCAAAGTACCATGCAGTTCAAAACTCTCTTCTGTTATTATTTAAGCTCTAACATTCCCTCATATTTTTTAAATACTTTTTTTCCTAATATGTAACTGATACGTTATTTGTTCTTTCCTTTCTCACCTTTTATTAATTTTTATTTTTAATGTTTTTTTTCTTCTTTCTTTTTACTAATAACCACTCTGTTGCCTGCAATGCTGTTGTCTAAATAGAAAGTTCACTGGGCGTTGTAGGAAGATGGTGTCCCACCTCTTTGCAGGTAGGGAGGCCCAGTGACACTTTCAAAGTACCAGGCAGTACAAAACTCTCTTCTGTTATTATTTAAGCTCTAACGTTCCCTCATATTTTTTAAATATTTTTTTTTCTAATATGTAACTGATACGTTATTTGTTCTTTCCTTTCTCACCTTTTATTAATTTTTATTTTTAATGTTTTTTTTTTTTTTCTTTTTACTAATAACCACTGTGTTGCCTGCAATGCTGTTGTCTAAATAGAAAGTTCACTGGGCGTTGTAGGAAGATGGTGTCCCACCTCTTTGCAGGTAGGGAGGCCCAGTGACACTTTCAAAGTACCAGGCAGTTCAAAACTCTCTTCTGTTATTATTTAAGCTCTAACGTTCCCTCATATTTTTTAAACATTTTTTTTTCTAATATGTAACTGATACGTTATTTGTTCTTTCCTTTCTCACCTTTTATTAATTTTTATTTTTAATGTTTTTTTTTTCTTTCTTTTTACTAATAACCACTGTGTTGCCTGCAATGCTGTTGTCTAAATAGAAAGTTCACTGGGCGTTGTAGGAAGATGGTGTCCCACCTCTTTGCAGGTAGGGAGGCCCAGTGACACTTTCAAAGTACCAGGCAGTTCAAAACTCTCTTCTGCTATTATTTAAGCTCTAACGTTCCCTCATATTTTTTAAATACTTTTTTTTCTAATATGTAACTGATACGTTATTTGTTCGTTCCTTTCTCACCTTTTATTAATTTTTATTTTTAATGTTTTTTTTTCTTCTTTCTTTTTACTAATAACCACTCTGTTGCCTGCAATGCTGTTGTCTAAATAGAAAGTTCACTGGGCGTTGTAGGAAGATGGTGTCCCACCTCTTTGCAGGTAGGGAGGCCCAAAGACACTTTCAAAGTACCATGCAGTTCAAAACTCTCTTCTGTTATTATTTAAGCTCTAACGTTCCCTCATATTTTTTAAATACTTTTTTCCTAATATGTAACTGATACGTTATTTGTTCTTTCCTTTCTCACCTTTTATTAATTTTTATTTTTAATGTTTTTTTTCTTTCTTTTTACTAATAACTGTGTTGCCTGCAATGCTGTTGTCTAAATAGAAAGTTCACTGGGCGTTGTAGGAAGATGGTGTCCCACCTCTTTGCAGGTAGGGAGGCCCAGTGACACTTTCAAAGTACCAGGCAGTACAAAACTCTCTTCTGCTATTATTTAAGCTCTAACGTTCCCTTATATTTTTTAAATACTTTTTTTTCTAATATGTAACTGATACGTTATTTGTTCGTTCCTTTCTCACCTTTTATTAATTTTTATTTTTAATGTTTTTTTTCTTCTTTCTTTTTACTAATAACCACTCTGTTGCCTGCAATGCTGTTGTCTAAATAGAAAGTTCACTGGGCGTTGTAGGAAGATGGTGTCCCACCTCTTTGCAGGTAGGGAGGCCCAGTGACACATTCAAAGTACCATGCAGTTCAAAACTCTCTTCTGTTATTATTTAAGCTCTAACGTTCCCTCATATTTTTTAAATACTTTTTTTCCTAATATGTAACTGATACGTTATTTGTTCTTTCCTTTCTCACCTTTTATTAATTTTTATTTTTAATGTTTTTTTCTTTCTTATTACTAATAACCACTGTGTTGCCTGCAATGCTGTTGTCTAAATAGAAAGTTCACTGGGCGTTGTAGGAAGATGGTGTCCCACCTCTTTGCAGGTAGGGAGGCCCAGTGACACTTTCAAAGTACCAGGCAGTACAAAACTCTCTTCTGTTATTATTTAAGCTCTAACGTTCCCTCATATTTTTTAAATATTTTTTTTTCTAATATGTAACTGATACGTTATTTGTTCTTTCCTTTCTCACCTTTTATTAATTTTTATTTTTAATGTTTTTTTTCTTCTTTCTTTTTACTAATAACCACTCTGTTGCCTGCAATGCTGTTGTCTAAATAGAAAGTTCACTGGGCGTTGTAGGCAGGGCCGTAACTACGCCGGGGCAGCCGGGGCCCCGATGGTCAAGGGGGCCCCATATGAAGAGACCACATCATGTTTTTTTCAAAATAGAGCACTCTAATTATATGAAGGAAAGAAATTGTGTTAAGATAGAATTGATGAAAATTTTCTTTTTTGTAATTGCGTACCTACTATAACATAAAGGGAAGGGTAAAAAACTGTAAAACACCTTTTCGAAAATTATTTCCCTTTCTCAAAAGAATAAACCCGCTTTGCAGAGAAGGGGAAAGGCCACAGCTGCATGTAGTTGATTGCGTCTGACCCAGTGGCGTGCCAACCAGGGGTAGGCAGAAGGCCCCTCTAAAATTTAAGTGATTGGGCAAACGATGCGTTTCACCCCTCCTGAAATTTAGACACAAAAATAAAGTCAAGTAAAATCAGTAATTTAAAAAATTTTTTTTTTCCAATTTTGAAGCTATTTTTGAAATAGAAAACTTTATATTCCTCTAACATTTATGTGCTTTGCCTCTTCTGATATTTAGTTATTCGCCAAGACGAAGTCTATTTAAATAGGTAATTTTAGAGGGGGGAAAAAAGCTATTCTTTCTCAGCCTTGAAGATATACATCAAGTAGGAAACTTTATTCTGTTATGGGCGATTAATATGTTTTATATGTAAGTAAAGTAAAAGTAAAAAAAATATTTTATTTCCAATTTTCACTCTATTTTCTTCCGAAATAGTAATGAGGAGACGAACATAGTGCTTCGCCCCTTCTGAAATTTCAAAGTGCTCAAAAATAATAAAAATTTATAACTAATAAAAATGTCATCTTTGAATCTATTTTCCGAATGGAAAGCTTTATTTTCTTCTGAAATAAAAGTTAGGGGGTGAAAAATTTTCTTTTCATCTTCTGTAATTTAGACATTAATAGAATAAAATCAAGTAAAGTTGGAAATTTAACAAGAAAAAAATTATTTTGTTTCATAACTTCGACAATGTTTTCCAAATAGAAAACTTCATTTTCCTCTTAAATTATAGTAAGGGGATAGAAAACTTATTTTCTTCTGATATAAAGTAAGGGGGGCTAAAAAAGTTTTTGTATCTTCTGAAATTTAGACATTTGAAATAATATAGTACAGTAAAATTGTTTTTTTTTTTTTTTTTTGTTTTTTTAAAAAAAAAGAACTTTGAAGCTATTTTCCAAAAAGAAAATGTTATTTTCCTCTTAAATTAAAGTGAGGGGGTAAAGAATATACTTCACCCCCTCTGAATTTCAGACATTCGCAGGAATAAAGTCGAGTAAAATTTATATTTAACTCTTATTTTCGACTTTAAAGCTATTTTCCAAATCGAAAACTTTATTTTTCTCTGAAATTTAATTGAGATGGAAGATAATGTGCGCAGTTACAGTACCATCTATATGTCCCTCAAGTTGTCTTAAACTAGCAATTATCTAGATGTTCTAGGAAAACAGATGTAAGCCTTTAAGGTCCATCCAAGGGGATGACTCTTGTCCACATATACTTAGGTCATTTTGTCAAGAAATTTTTTCTGAGACAAACGTAAAACGTTGCAGTTAAATTCCAGTTTTTAACTCATTTAATTGAGTCATTTAAATGAACCATTTTTAATTCAGATATAAATTTTCTGTTACCTTTTGTTTTGTTCAATTTTTGAAATTAAAATTTAACTTTAATTAAGAGTTATTAAAATTATTTTCAACTTCCTTTTTTTCAAACATAAATCGTGATATCAATAATTCCCATTCTTAATAAAAATTTTCCTTGGAAAACAGGAAAACCCAAAGTAAATTTATTTATAAGGAGGTAAGTAAATGTTTGCATTAATTTAACTCATTTAATACATTTAAATTTTATATTTATATACTGTTAGAATTCCTTTATAAGAATGGTAACATAAAAATTGCTTTTTTTATGTTCGTGTATAAAATTTAATTTGTATAGTACTTTAATTGATAATTTTACTGTTTATTGTGAGCATGGATTTTGTTCTTATTTTATATTTTTTAAATTATTAAGACCCCTAAATTTTTTAAATTGGAACTTCGAATATTTCGGGTTTTTAACAGCTTTGTTTTTATTAAAAAATGAAATGCAATCTTTATTTTATATAAAAGAAAATAATATTTAATTTAATAAAAAAACGCATTTAATTTAATAAAAAGGCTATGAACATCAGCTTAGAAATCCGTAGCAATTAAAATTCATTGCCATGACAAACCATTAAAAGGAATTTTTTTTAATTAGCAAATATGCTTTGACTTTTTCTCATTTTTCTTTCATAAAAAAACAACAAAAAACTATTACTCTTTGTCATAATTTTTTCACATATGATTACATAGCGTCATGAATACATAGGCCAAATATTCAAGAACGAATTCTTTTCAAAATATAGCTATATTTTCTAGGGATCTGCCCATATTGGAGTAAGGCAACTTTGTTTTTGTTAATCGATGTATATAGAGAAAAAATTTCTGTATATTTTTTCATTTAGGACTTTTTAAAATGTGGATATATGTGCCGATAGAAAAAAAAAATCTATACTTTCCTTCAGTTTCCATAACGCGATCAAAAACTTTTAGATTTGAAACTAAAAAATAATTTTCATTTTTATAATGGCTTTGTCTTGAAAAGACCATCCTAACGGTATAATAACCGAATTCAATAGGTTTATAAAATTGGTATTTTATGATTAACATTATATTTAGAGGAAACAGATTCGATTTTCTAACCCCCGTGATATAGGAGGTAGCTGTAATCTGGGAAATATGGTCCCAATAGTTGGGTCGGGTCAGCTGTCCAAAGTTTGGACCCCCAAATGTTATATTTTTGTTTTCTTCTTTTTTTTTTGTATTTCACTACAGATTGAGAACTTTTTAAGGGAATTGAAAAATTTTTGCACACAATTATAAAATTCTTTTATCTAAAGATAATTCCATGCAAAAAATAAATTTTAGTAAATATTTATAATTTTTTATTTCATAATAGTTTGATGTTGTTGATCATTTACGTCGCACTAGTGCTGCACAATAGACTATTAGCGACGGTCTGGGAAACATCCCTTGAGGTTTGATCCTCTGCAGAGGGGATGGCACCCTCGCTTCGGTAGCCCGGCGACCAGCACGCGAAGTCGAGCACTTTATGGTAGAACAGTTTCACGAGGACCAATACCGCACTCCCTAGGTCCCTACGCAGATTGATTCAAATGGTCACCCACTCGCACACTGATCGCAGCCAGTGATGCTTAACTTTGGTGATCTGCTGGGAACCGTGTCTTAACGATCAGTCCACTTCCGGACAATAATAGTCTGAAAACTTTTGAATCGTAAGGCATACAGTTTTTTTTTGTATCATTTTAAAGTACCTAATTCCACATGGAAAATACAAAATTTGAGCGTAATTGGTTGATTAGTTCTTTAGAAATCGTGTTTTATAAGTACGACTTTTTTAAAATTTAATTTCTCAAGACTAATCGATTTCGCTGAAACTTTGTATTTTGTCATGTGGAAAACTTTCAATGTTTTGTAATCCAATTTATATGCGAACAAATAACTTGTTTTCATAAATATATTCGCTAACATAATACATAAATAGCTAAAATGACTGTCAGAGATGGAGTACTGAAAGTTTTTGAAAGGGCCTCCGCCAAAAATTTTTGCCCCAGGGCCCCGAGGGGTGAAGTTACGGCACTGGTTGTAGGAAGATGGTGTCCCACCTCTTTGCAGGTAGGGAGGCCCAGTGACACTTTCAAAGTACCAGGCAGTTAAAAACTCTCTTCTGTTATTATTTAAGCTCTAACGTTCCCTCATATTTTTTAAATATTTTTTTTCCTAATATGTAACTAATACGTTATTTGTTCTTTCCTTTCTCACCTTTTATTAATTTTTATTTTTAACGTTTTTTTCTTTCTTTTTACTAATAACCACTGTGTTGCCTGCAATGCTGTTGTCTAAATAGAAAGTTCACTGGGCGTTGTAGGAAGATGGTGTCCCACCTCTTTGCAGGTAGGGAGGCCCAGTGACACTTTCAAAGTACCAGGCAGTACAAAACTCTCTTCTGTTATTATTTAAGCTCTAACATTCCCTCATATTTTTTAAATATTTTTTTTTTCTAATATGTAACTGATACTGTATTTGTTCTTTTCTTTCTCACCTTTTATTAATTTTTATTTTTAATGTTTTTTTTCTTCTTTCTTTTTACTAATAACCACTCTGTTGCCTGCAATGCTGTTGTCTAAATAGAAAGTTCACTGGGCGTTGTAGGAAGATGGTGTCCCACCTCTTTGCAGGTAGGGAGGCCCAAAGAAACTTTCAAAGTACCATGCAGTTCAAAACTCTCTTCTGTTATTATTTAAGCTCTAACGTTCCCTCATATTTTTTAAATACTTTTTTCCTAATATGTAACTGATACGTTATTTGTTCTTTCCTTTCTCACCTTTTATTAATTTTTATTTTTAATTTTTTTTTCTTCTTTCTTTTTACTAATAACCACTCTGTTGCCTGCAATGCTGTTGTCTAAATAGAAAGTTCACTGGGCGTTGTAGGAAGATGGTGTCCCACCTCTTTGCAGGTAGGGAGGCCCAGTAACACATTCAAAGTACCATGCAGTTCAAAACTCTCTTCTGTTATTATTTAAGCTCTAACGTTCCCTCATATTTTTTAAATACTTTTTTTCCTAATATGTAACTGATACGTTATTTGTTCTTTCCTTTCTCACCTTTTATTAATTTTTATTTTTAATGTTTTTTTCTTTCTTATTACTAATAACCACTGTGTTGCCTGCAATGCTGTTGTCTAAATAGAAAGTTCACTGGGCGTTGTAGGAAGATGGTGTCCCACCTCTTTGCAGGTAGGGAGGCCCAGTGACACTTTCAAAGTACCAGGCAGTACAAAACTCTCTTCTGCTATTATTTAAGCTCTAACGTTCCCTCATATTTTTTAAATACTTTTTTTTCTAATATGTAACTGATACGTTATTTGTTCTTTCCTTTCTCACCTTTTATTAATTTTTATTTTTAATGTTTTTTTCTTTCTTATTACTAATAACCACTGTGTTGCCTGCAATGCTGTTGTCTAAATAGAAAGTTCACTGGGCGTTGTAGGAAGATGGTGTCCCACCTCTTTGCAGGTAGGGAGGCCCAGTGACACATTCAAAGTACCATGCAGTTCAAAACTCTCTTCTGTTATTATTTAAGCTCTAACGTTCCCTCATATTTTTTAAATACTTTTTTTCCTAATATGTAACTGATACGTTATTTGTTCTTTCCTTTCTCACCTTTTATTAATTTTTATTTTTAATGTTTTTTTCTTTCTTATTACTAATAACCACTGTGTTGCCTGCAATGCTGTTGTCTAAATAGAAAGTTCACTGGGCGTTGTAGGAAGATGGTGTCCCACCTCTTTGCAGGTAGGGAGGCCCAGTGACACTTTCAAAGTACCAGGCAGTACAAAACTCTCTTCTGCTATTATTTAAGCTCTAACGTTCCCTCATATTTTTTAAATACTTTTTTTTCTAATATGTAACTGATACGTTATTTGTTCGTTCCTTTCTCACCTTTTATTAATTTTTATTTTTAATGTTTTTTTTTCTTCTTTCTTTTTACTAATAACCACTCTGTTGCCTGCAATGCTGTTGTCTAAATAGAAAGTTCACTGGGCGTTGTAGGAAGATGGTGTCCCACCTCTTTGCAGGTAGGGAGGCCCAGTGACACTTTCAAAGTACCATGCAGTTCAAAACTCTCTTCTGTTATTATTTAAGCTCTAACATTCCCTCATATTTTTTAAATACTTTTTTTCCTAATATGTAACTGATACGTTATTTGTTCTTTCCTTTCTCACCTTTTATTAATTTTTATTTTTAATGTTTTTTTTCTTCTTTCTTTTTACTAATAACCACTCTGTTGCCTGCAATGCTGTTGTCTAAATAGAAAGTTCACTGGGCGTTGTAGGAAGATGGTGTCCCACCTCTTTGCAGGTAGGGAGGCCCAGTGACACTTTCAAAGTACCAGGCAGTACAAAACTCTCTTCTGTTATTATTTAAGCTCTAACGTTCCCTCATATTTTTTAAATATTTTTTTTTCTAATATGTAACTGATACGTTATTTGTTCTTTCCTTTCTCACCTTTTATTAATTTTTATTTTTAATGTTTTTTTTTTCTTTCTTTTTACTAATAACCACTGTGTTGCCTGCAATGCTGTTGTCTAAATAGAAAGTTCACTGGGCGTTGTAGGAAGATGGTGTCCCACCTCTTTGCAGGTAGGGAGGCCCAGTGACACTTTCAAAGTACCAGGTAGTACAAAACTCTCTTCTGCTATTATTTAAGCTCTAACGTTCCCTCATATTTTTTAAATACTTTTTTTTCTAATATGTAACTGATACGTTATTTGTTCGTTCCTTTCTCACCTTTTATTAATTTTTATTTTTAATGTTTTTTTTCTTCTTTCTTTTTACTAATAACCACTCTGTTGCCTGCAATGCTGTTGTCTAAATAGAAAGTTCACTGGGCGTTGTAGGAAGATGGTGTCCCACCTCTTTGCAGGTAGGGAGGCCCAAAGACACTTTCAAAGTACCATGCAGTTCAAAACTCTCTTCTGTTATTATTTAAGCTCTAACGTTCCCTCATATTTTTTAAATACTTTTTTCCTAATATGTAACTGATACGTTATTTGTTCTTTCCTTTCTCACCTTTTATTAATTTTTATTTTTAATGTTTTTTTTCTTTCTTTTTACTAATAACTGTGTTGCCTGCAATGCTGTTGTCTAAATAGAAAGTTCACTGGGCGTTGTAGGAAGATGGTGTCCCACCTCTTTGCAGGTAGGGAGGCCCAGTGACACTTTCAAAGTACCAGGCAGTACAAAACTCTCTTCTGCTATTATTTAAGCTCTAACGTTCCCTTATATTTTTTAAATACTTTTTTTTCTAATATGTAACTGATACGTTATTTGTTCGTTCCTTTCTCACCTTTTATTAATTTTTATTTTTAATTTTTTTTTTCTTCTTTCTTTTTACTAATAACCACTCTGTTGCCTGCAATGCTGTTGTCTAAATAGAAAGTTCACTGGGCGTTGTAGGAAGATGGTGTCCCACCTCTTTGCAGGTAGGGAGGCCCAGTGACACATTCAAAGTACCATGCAGTTCAAAACTCTCTTCTGTTATTATTTAAGCTCTAACGTTCCCTCATATTTTTTAAATACTTTTTTTCCTAATATGTAACTGATACGTTATTTGTTCTTTCCTTTCTCACCTTTTATTAATTTTTATTTTTAATGTTTTTTTCTTTCTTATTACTAATAACCACTGTGTTGCCTGCAATGCTGTTGTCTAAATAGAAAGTTCACTGGGCGTTGTAGGAAGATGGTGTCCCACCTCTTTGCAGGTAGGGAGGCCCAGTGACACTTTCAAAGTACCAGGCAGTACAAAACTCTCTTCTGTTATTATTTAAGCTCTAACGTTCCCTCATATTTTTTAAATATTTTTTTTTCTAATATGTAACTGATACGTTATTTGTTCTTTCCTTTCTCACCTTTTATTAATTTTTATTTTTAATGTTTTTTTTCTTCTTTCTTTTTACTAATAACCACTCTGTTGCCTGCAATGCTGTTGTCTAAATAGAAAGTTCACTGGGCGTTGTAGGAAGATGGTGTCCCACCTCTTTGCAGGTAGGGAGGCCCAGTGACACTTTCAAAGTACCAGGCAGTTAAAAACTCTCTTCTGTTATTATTTAAGCTCTAACGTTCCCTCATATTTTTTAAATATTTTTTTTTCTAATATGTAACTAATACGTTATTTGTTCTTTCCTTTCTCACCTTTTATTAATTTTTATTTTTAATGTTTTTTTTTCTTTCTTTTTACTAATAACCACTGTGTTGCCTGCAATGCTGTTGTCTAAATAGAAAGTTCACTGGGCGTTGTAGGAAGATGGTGTCCCACCTCTTTGCAGGTAGGGAGGCCCAGTGACACATTCAAAGTACCATGCAGTTCAAAACTCTCTTCTGTTATTATTTAAGCTCTAACGTTCCCTCATATTTTTTAAATACTTTTTTTCCTAATATGTAACTGATACGTTATTTGTTCTTTCCTTTCTCACCTTTTATTAATTTTTATTTTTAATGTTTTTTTCTTTCTTATTACTAATAACCACTGTGTTGCCTGCAATGCTGTTGTCTAAATAGAAAGTTCACTGGGCGTTGTAGGAAGATGGTGTCCCACCTCTTTGCAGGTAGGGAGGCCCAGTGACACTTTCAAAGTACCAGGCAGTACAAAACTCTCTTCTGTTATTATTTAAGCTCTAACGTTCCCTCATATTTTTTAAATATTTTTTTTTCTAATATGTAACTGATACGTTATTTGTTCTTTCCTTTCTCACCTTTTATTAATTTTTATTTTTAATGTTTTTTTTCTTCTTTCTTTTTACTAATAACCACTCTGTTGCCTGCAATGCTGTTGTCTAAATAGAAAGTTCACTGGGCGTTGTAGGAAGATGGTGTCCCACCTCTTTGCAGGTAGGGAGGCCCAGTGACACTTTCAAAGTACCAGGCAGTTAAAAACTCTCTTCTGTTATTATTTAAGCTCTAACGTTCCCTCATATTTTTTAAATATTTTTTTTTCTAATATGTAACTAATACGTTATTTGTTCTTTCCTTTCTCACCTTTTATTAATTTTTATTTTTAATGTTTTTTTTTCTTTCTTTTTACTAATAACCACTGTGTTGCCTGCAATGCTGTTGTCTAAATAGAAAGTTCACTGGGCGTTGTAGGAAGATGGTGTCCCACCTCTTTGCAGGTAGGGAGGCCCAGTGACACTTTCAAAGTACCAGGCAGTTCAAAACTCTCTTCTGTTATTATTTAAGCTCTAACGTTCCCTCATATTTTTTAAACATTTTTTTTTCTAATATGTAACTGATACGTTATTTGTTCTTTCCTTTCTCACCTTTTATTAATTTTTATTTTTAATGTTTTTTTCTTTCTTTTTACTAATAACCACTGTGTTGCCTGCAATGCTGTTGTCTAAATAGAAAGTTCACTGGGCGTTGTAGGAAGATGGTGTCCCACCTCTTTGCAGGTAGGGAGGCCCAGTGACACTTTCAAAGTACCAGGCAGTACAAAACTCTCTTCTGTTATTATTTAAGCTCTAACATTCCCTCATATTTTTTAAATATTTTTTTTTCTAATATGTAACTGATACTGTATTTGTTCTTTCCTTTCTCACCTTTTATTAATTTTTATTTTTAATGTTTTTTTTCTTCTTTCTTTTTACTAATAACCACTCTGTTGCCTGCAATGCTGTTGTCTAAATAGAAAGTTCACTGGGCGTTGTAGGAAGATGGTGTCCCACCTCTTTGCAGGTAGGGAGAC
This sequence comes from Parasteatoda tepidariorum, assembly GCF_982258835.1. NCBI lineage: Eukaryota > Metazoa > Arthropoda > Arachnida > Araneae > Theridiidae > Parasteatoda > Parasteatoda tepidariorum. The sequence continues at coordinate 119,198,779 of NC_141755.1, read as the reverse complement.
CCAGTGACACTTTCAAAGTACCAGGCAGTTCAAAACTCTCTTCTGTTATTATTTAAGCTCTAACGTTCCCTCATATTTTTTAAATATTTTTTTTTCTAATATGTAACTCATACGTTATTTGTTCTTTCCTTTCTCACCTTTTATTAATTTTTATTTTTAATGTTTTTTTCTTTCTTATTACTAATAACCACTGTGTTGCCTGCAATGCTGTTGTCTAAATAGAAAGTTCACTGGGCGTTGTAGGAAGATGGTGTCCCACCTCTTTGCAGGTAGGGAGGCCCAGTGACACATTCAAAGTACCATGCAGTTCAAAACTCTCTTCTGTTATTATTTAAGCTCTAACGTTCCCTCATATTTTTTAAATACTTTTTTTCCTAATATGTAACTGATACGTTATTTGTTCTTTCCTTTCTCACCTTTTATTAATTTTTATTTTTAATGTTTTTTTCTTTCTTATTACTAATAACCACTGTGTTGCCTGCAATGCTGTTGTCTAAATAGAAAGTTCACTGGGCGTTGTAGGAAGATGGTGTCCCACCTCTTTGCAGGTAGGGAGGCCCAGTGACACTTTCAAAGTACCAGGCAGTACAAAACTCTCTTCTGCTATTATTTAAGCTCTAACGTTCCCTCATATTTTTTAAATACTTTTTTTTCTAATATGTAACTGATACGTTATTTGTTCGTTCCTTTCTCACCTTTTATTAATTTTTATTTTTAATGTTTTTTTTTCTTCTTTCTTTTTACTAATAACCACTCTGTTGCCTGCAATGCTGTTGTCTAAATAGAAAGTTCACTGGGCGTTGTAGGAAGATGGTGTCCCACCTCTTTGCAGGTAGGGAGGCCCAGTGACACTTTCAAAGTACCATGCAGTTCAAAACTCTCTTCTGTTATTATTTAAGCTCTAACATTCCCTCATATTTTTTAAATACTTTTTTTCCTAATATGTAACTGATACGTTATTTGTTCTTTCCTTTCTCACCTTTTATTAATTTTTATTTTTAATGTTTTTTTTCTTCTTTCTTTTTACTAATAACCACTCTGTTGCCTGCAATGCTGTTGTCTAAATAGAAAGTTCACTGGGCGTTGTAGGAAGATGGTGTCCCACCTCTTTGCAGGTAGGGAGGCCCAGTGACACTTTCAAAGTACCAGGCAGTACAAAACTCTCTTCTGTTATTATTTAAGCTCTAACGTTCCCTCATATTTTTTAAATATTTTTTTTTCTAATATGTAACTGATACGTTATTTGTTCTTTCCTTTCTCACCTTTTATTAATTTTTATTTTTAATGTTTTTTTTTTTCTTTCTTTTTACTAATAACCACTGTGTTGCCTGCAATGCTGTTGTCTAAATAGAAAGTTCACTGGGCGTTGTAGGAAGATGGTGTCCCACCTCTTTGCAGGTAGGGAGGCCCAGTGACACTTTCAAAGTACCAGGCAGTACAAAACTCTCTTCTGCTATTATTTAAGCTCTAACGTTCCCTCATATTTTTTAAATACTTTTTTTTCTAATATGTAACTGATACGTTATTTGTTCGTTCCTTTCTCACCTTTTATTAATTTTTATTTTTAATGTTTTTTTTCTTCTTTCTTTTTACTAATAACCACTCTGTTGCCTGCAATGCTGTTGTCTAAATAGAAAGTTCACTGGGCGTTGTAGGAAGATGGTGTCCCACCTCTTTGCAGGTAGGGAGGCCCAAAGACACTTTCAAAGTACCATGCAGTTCAAAACTCTCTTCTGTTATTATTTAAGCTCTAACGTTCCCTCATATTTTTTAAATACTTTTTTCCTAATATGTAACTGATACGTTATTTGTTCTTTCCTTTCTCACCTTTTATTAATTTTTATTTTTAATGTTTTTTTTCTTTCTTTTTACTAATAACTGTGTTGCCTGCAATGCTGTTGTCTAAATAGAAAGTTCACTGGGCGTTGTAGGAAGATGGTGTCCCACCTCTTTGCAGGTAGGGAGGCCCAGTGACACTTTCAAAGTACCAGGCAGTACAAAACTCTCTTCTGCTATTATTTAAGCTCTAACGTTCCCTTATATTTTTTAAATACTTTTTTTTCTAATATGTAACTGATACGTTATTTGTTCGTTCCTTTCTCACCTTTTATTAATTTTTATTTTTAATTTTTTTTTCTTCTTTCTTTTTACTAATAACCACTCTGTTGCCTGCAATGCTGTTGTCTAAATAGAAAGTTCACTGGGCGTTGTAGGAAGATGGTGTCCCACCTCTTTGCAGGTAGGGAGGCCCAGTGACACATTCAAAGTACCATGCAGTTCAAAACTCTCTTCTGTTATTATTTAAGCTCTAACGTTCCCTCATATTTTTTAAATACTTTTTTTCCTAATATGTAACTGATACGTTATTTGTTCTTTCCTTTCTCACCTTTTATTAATTTTTATTTTTAATGTTTTTTTCTTTCTTATTACTAATAACCACTGTGTTGCCTGCAATGCTGTTGTCTAAATAGAAAGTTCACTGGGCGTTGTAGGAAGATGGTGTCCCACCTCTTTGCAGGTAGGGAGGCCCAGTGACACTTTCAAAGTACCAGGCAGTACAAAACTCTCTTCTGTTATTATTTAAGCTCTAACGTTCCCTCATATTTTTTAAATATTTTTTTTTCTAATATGTAACTGATACGTTATTTGTTCTTTCCTTTCTCACCTTTTATTAATTTTTATTTTTAATGTTTTTTTTCTTCTTTCTTTTTACTAATAACCACTCTGTTGCCTGCAATGCTGTTGTCTAAATAGAAAGTTCACTGGGCGTTGTAGGAAGATGGTGTCCCACCTCTTTGCAGGTAGGGAGGCCCAGTGACACTTTCAAAGTACCAGGCAGTTAAAAACTCTCTTCTGTTATTATTTAAGCTCTAACGTTCCCTCATATTTTTTAAATATTTTTTTTTCTAATATGTAACTAATACGTTATTTGTTCTTTCCTTTCTCACCTTTTATTAATTTTTATTTTTAATGTTTTTTTTTCTTTCTTTTTACTAATAACCACTGTGTTGCCTGCAATGCTGTTGTCTAAATAGAAAGTTCACTGGGCGTTGTAGGAAGATGGTGTCCCACCTCTTTGCAGGTAGGGAGGCCCAGTGACACTTTCAAAGTACCAGGCAGTTCAAAACTCTCTTCTGTTATTATTTAAGCTCTAACGTTCCCTCATATTTTTTAAACATTTTTTTTTCTAATATGTAACTGATACGTTATTTGTTCTTTCCTTTCTCACCTTTTATTAATTTTTATTTTTAATGTTTTTTTCTTTCTTTTTACTAATAACCACTGTGTTGCCTGCAATGCTGTTGTCTAAATAGAAAGTTCACTGGGCGTTGTAGGAAGATGGTGTCCCACCTCTTTGCAGGTAGGGAGGCCCAGTGACACTTTCAAAGTACCAGGCAGTACAAAACTCTCTTCTGTTATTATTTAAGCTCTAACATTCCCTCATATTTTTTAAATATTTTTTTTTTCTAATATGTAACTGATACTGTATTTGTTCTTTCCTTTCTCACCTTTTATTAATTTTTATTTTTAATGTTTTTTTTCTTCTTTCTTTTTACTAATAACCACTCTGTTGCCTGCAATGCTGTTGTCTAAATAGAAAGTTCACTGGGCGTTGTAGAAAGATGGTGTCCCACCTCTTTGCAGGTAGGGAGACCCAGTGACACTTTCAAAGTACCAGGCAGTTCAAAACTCTCTTCTGTTATTATTTAAGCTCTAACGTTCCCTCATATTTTTTAAATATTTTTTTTTCTAATATGTAACTCATACGTTATTTGTTCTTTCCTTTCTCACCTTTTATTAATTTTTATTTTTAATGTTTTTTTCTTTCTTATTACTAATAACCACTGTGTTGCCTGCAATGCTGTAGTCTAAATAGAAAGTTCACTGGGCGTTGTAGGAAGATGGTGTCCCACCTCTTTGCAGGTAGGGAGGCCCAGTGACACTTTCAAAGTACCAGGCAGTACAAAACTCTCTTCTGCTATTATTTAAGCTCTAACGTTCCCTCATATTTTTTAAATACTTTTTTTTCTAATATGTAACTGATACGTTTTTTGTTCGTTCCTTTCTCACCTTTTATTAATTTTTATTTTTAATGTTTTTTTTCTTCTTTCTTTTTACTAATAACCACTCTGTTGCCTGCAATGCTGTTGTCTAAATAGAAAGTTCACTGGGCGTTGTAGGAAGATGGTGTCCCACCTCTTTGCAGGTAGGGAGGCCCAGTGACACTTTCAAAGTACCATGCAGTTCAAAACTCTCTTCTGTTATTATTTAAGCTCTAACATTCCCTCATATTTTTTAAATACTTTTTTTCCTAATATGTAACTGATACGTTATTTGTTCTTTCCTTTCTCACCTTTTATTAATTTTTATTTTTAATGTTTTTTTTCTTCTTTCTTTTTACTAATAACCACTCTGTTGCCTGCAATGCTGTTGTCTAAATAGAAAGTTCACTGGGCGTTGTAGGAAGATGGTGTCCCACCTCTTTGCAGGTAGGGAGGCCCAGTGACACTTTCAAAGTACCAGGCAGTACAAAACTCTCTTCTGTTATTATTTAAGCTCTAACGTTCCCTCATATTTTTTAAATATTTTTTTTTCTAATATGTAACTGATACGTTATTTGTTCTTTCCTTTCTCACCTTTTATTAATTTTTATTTTTAATGTTTTTTTTTTCTTTCTTTTTACTAATAACCACTGTGTTGCCTGCAATGCTGTTGTCTAAATAGAAAGTTCACTGGGCGTTGTAGGAAGATGGTGTCCCACCTCTTTGCAGGTAGGGAGGCCCAGTGACACTTTCAAAGTACCAGGTAGTACAAAACTCTCTTCTGCTATTATTTAAGCTCTAACGTTCCCTCATATTTTTTAAATACTTTTTTTTCTAATATGTAACTGATACGTTATTTGTTCGTTCCTTTCTCACCTTTTATTAATTTTTATTTTTAATGTTTTTTTTCTTCTTTCTTTTTACTAATAACCACTCTGTTGCCTGCAATGCTGTTGTCTAAATAGAAAGTTCACTGGGCGTTGTAGGAAGATGGTGTCCCACCTCTTTGCAGGTAGGGAGGCCCAAAGACACTTTCAAAGTACCATGCAGTTCAAAACTCTCTTCTGTTATTATTTAAGCTCTAACGTTCCCTCATATTTTTTAAATACTTTTTTTCCTAATATTTAACTGATACGTTATTTGTTCTTTCCTTTCTCACCTTTTATTAATTTTTATTTTTAATGTTTTTTTCTTTCTTATTACTAATAACCACTGTGTTGCCTGCAATGCTGTTGTCTAAATAGAAAGTTCACTGGGCGTTGTAGGAAGATGGTGTCCCACCTCTTTGCAGGTAGGGAGGCCCAGTGACACTTTCAAAGTACCAGGCAGTACAAAACTCTCTTCTGCTATTATTTAAGCTCTAACGTTCCCTCATATTTTTTAAATACTTTTTTTTCTAATATGTAACTGATACGTTATTTGTTCGTTCCTTTCTCACCTTTTATTAATTTTTATTTTTAATGTTTTTTTTTCTTCTTTCTTTTTACTAATAACCACTCTGTTGCCTGCAATGCTGTTGTCTAAATAGAAAGTTCACTGGGCGTTGTAGGAAGATGGTGTCCCACCTCTTTGCAGGTAGGGAGGCCCAGTGACACTTTCAAAGTACCATGCAGTTCAAAACTCTCTTCTGTTATTATTTAAGCTCTAACATTCCCTCATATTTTTTAAATACTTTTTTTCCTAATATGTAACTGATACGTTATTTGTTCTTTCCTTTCTCACCTTTTATTAATTTTTATTTTTAATGTTTTTTTTCTTCTTTCTTTTTACTAATAACCACTCTGTTGCCTGCAATGCTGTTGTCTAAATAGAAAGTTCACTGGGCGTTGTAGGAAGATGGTGTCCCACCTCTTTGCAGGTAGGGAGGCCCAGTGACACTTTCAAAGTACCAGGCAGTACAAAACTCTCTTCTGTTATTATTTAAGCTCTAACGTTCCCTCATATTTTTTAAATATTTTTTTTTCTAATATGTAACTGATACGTTATTTGTTCTTTCCTTTCTCACCTTTTATTAATTTTTATTTTTAATGTTTTTTTTTTCTTTCTTTTTACTAATAACCACTGTGTTGCCTGCAATGCTGTTGTCTAAATAGAAAGTTCACTGGGCGTTGTAGGAAGATGGTGTCCCACCTCTTTGCAGGTAGGGAGGCCCAAAGACACTTTCAAAGTACCATGCAGTTCAAAACTCTCTTCTGTTATTATTTAAGCTCTAACGTTCCCTCATATTTTTTAAATACTTTTTTCCTAATATGTAACTGATACGTTATTTGTTCTTTCCTTTCTCACCTTTTATTAATTTTTATTTTTAATGTTTTTTTTCTTCTTTCTTTTTACTAATAACCACTCTGTTGCCTGCAATGCTGTTGTCTAAATAGAAAGTTCACTGGGCGTTGTAGGAAGATGGTGTCCCACCTCTTTGCAGGTAGGGAGGCCCAAAGACACTTTCAAAGTACCATGCAGTTCAAAACTCTCTTCTGTTATTATTTAAGCTCTAACGTTCCCTCATATTTTTTAAATACTTTTTTCCTAATATGTAACTGATACGTTATTTGTTCTTTCCTTTCTCACCTTTTATTAATTTTTATTTTTAATGTTTTTTTTCTTTCTTTTTACTAATAACTGTGTTGCCTGCAAAGCTGTTGTCTAAATAGAAAGTTCACTGGGCGTTGTAGGAAGATGGTGTCCCACCTCTTTGCAGGTAGGGAGGTCCAGTGACACTTTCAAAGTACCAGGCAGTACAAAACTCTCTTCTGCTATTATTTAAGCTCTAACGTTCCCTTATATTTTTTAAATACTTTTTTTTCTAATATGTAACTGATACGTTATTTGTTCGTTCCTTTCTCACCTTTTATTAATTTTTATTTTTAATTTTTTTTTCTTCTTTCTTTTTACTAATAACCACTCTGTTGCCTGCAATGCTGTTGTCTAAATAGAAAGTTCACTGGGCGTTGTAGGAAGATGGTGTCCCACCTCTTTGCAGGTAGGGAGGCCCAGTGACACATTCAAAGTACCATGCAGTTCAAAACTCTCTTCTGTTATTATTTAAGCTCTAACGTTCCCTCATATTTTTTAAATACTTTTTTTCCTAATATGTAACTGATACGTTATTTGTTCTTTCCTTTCTCACCTTTTATTAATTTTTATTTTTAATGTTTTTTTCTTTCTTATTACTAATAAAGACTGTGTTGCCTGCAATGCTGTTGTCTAAATAGAAAGTTCACTGGGCGTTGTAGGAAGATGGTGTCCCACCTCTTTGCAGGTAGGGAGGCCCAGTGACACTTTCAAAGTACCAGGCAGTACAAAACTCTCTTCTGTTATTATTTAAGCTCTAACGTTCCCTCATATTTTTTAAATATTTTTTTTCTAATATGTAACTGATACGTTATTTGTTCTTTCCTTTCTCACCTTTTATTAATTTTTATTTTTAATGTTTTTTTTCTTCTTTCTTTTTACTAATAACCACTCTGTTGCCTGCAATGCTGTTGTCTAAATAGAAAGTTCACTGGGCGTTGTAGGAAGATGGTGTCCCACCTCTTTGCAGGTAGGGAGGCCCAGTGACACTTTCAAAGTACCAGGCAGTTAAAAACTCTCTTCTGTTATTATTTAAGCTCTAACGTTCCCTCATATTTTTTAAATATTTTTTTTTCTAATATGTAACTAATACGTTATTTGTTCTTTCCTTTCTCACCTTTTATTAATTTTTATTTTTAATGTTTTTTTTTCTTTCTTTTTACTAATAACCACTGTGTTGCCTGCAATGCTGTTGTCTAAATAGAAAGTTCACTGGGCGTTGTAGGAAGATGGTGTCCCACCTCTTTGCAGGTAGGGAGGCCCAGTGACACTTTCAAAGTACCAGGCAGTTCAAAACTCTCTTCTGTTATTATTTAAGCTCTAACGTTCCCTCATATTTTTTAAACATTTTTTTTTCTAATATGTAACTGATACGTTATTTGTTCTTTCCTTTCTCACCTTTTATTAATTTTTATTTTTAATGTTTTTTTCTTTCTTTTTACTAATAACCACTGTGTTGCCTGCAATGCTGTTGTCTAAATAGAAAGTTCACTGGGCGTTGTAGGAAGATGGTGTCCCACCTCTTTGCAGGTAGGGAGGCCCAGTGACACTTTCAAAGTACCAGGCAGTACAAAACTCTCTTCTGTTATTATTTAAGCTCTAACATTCCCTCATATTTTTTAAATATTTTTTTTTTCTAATATGTAACTGATACTGTATTTGTTCTTTCCTTTCTCACCTTTTATTAATTTTTATTTTTAATGTTTTTTTTCTTCTTTCTTTTTACTAATAACCACTCTGTTGCCTGCAATGCTGTTGTCTAAATAGAAAGTTCACTGGGCGTTGTAGGAAGATGGTGTCCCACCTCTTTGCAGGTAGGGAGGCCCAGTGACACTTTCAAAGTACCAGGCAGTTCAAAACTCTCTTCTGTTATTATTTAAGCTCTAACGTTCCCTCATATTTTTTAAATATTTTTTTTTCTAATATGTAACTCATACGTTATTTGTTCTTTCCTTTCTCACCTTTTATTAATTTTTATTTTTAATGTTTTTTTCTTATTACTAATAACCACTGTGTTGCCTGCAATGCTGTTGTCTAAATAGAAAGTTCACTGGGCGTTGTAGGAAGATGGTGTCCCACCTCTTTGCAGGTAGGGAGGCCCAGTGACACTTTCAAAGTACCAGGCAGTACAAAACTCTCTTCTGCTATTATTTAAGCTCTAACGTTCCCTCATATTTTTTAAATACTTTTTTTTCTAATATGTAACTGATACGTTTTTTGTTCGTTCCTTTCTCACCTTTTATTAATTTTTATTTTTAATGTTTTTTTTTTTCTTTCTTTTTACTAATAACCACTCTGTTGCCTGCAATGCTGTTGTCTAAATAGAAAGTTCACTGGGCGTTGTAGGAAGATGGTGTCCCACCTCTTTGCAGGTAGGGAGGCCCAGTGACACTTTCAAAGTACCATGCAGTTCAAAACTCTCTTCTGTTATTATTTAAGCTCTAACATTCCCTCATATTTTTTAAATACTTTTTTTCCTAATATGTAACTGATACGTTATTTGTTCTTTCCTTTCTCACCTTTTATTAATTTTTATTTTTAATGTTTTTTTTCTTCTTTCTTTTTACTAATAACCACTCTGTTGCCTGCAATGCTGTTGTCTAAATAGAAAGTTCACTGGGCGTTGTAGGAAGATGGTGTCCCACCTCTTTGCAGGTAGGGAGGCCCAGTGACACTTTCAAAGTACCAGGCAGTACAAAACTCTCTTCTGTTATTATTTAAGCTCTAACGTTCCCTCATATTTTTTAAATATTTTTTTTTCTAATATGTAACTGATACGTTATTTGTTCTTTCCTTTCTCACCTTTTATTAATTTTTATTTTTAATGTTTTTTTTTCTTTCTTTTTACTAATAACCACTGTGTTGCCTGCAATGCTGTTGTCTAAATAGAAAGTTCACTGGGCGTTGTAGGAAGATGGTGTCCCACCTCTTTGCAGGTAGGGAGGCCCAGTGACACTTTCAAAGTACCAGGTAGTACAAAACTCTCTTCTGCTATTATTTAAGCTCTAACGTTCCCTCATATTTTTTAAATACTTTTTTTTCTAATATGTAACTGATACGTTATTTGTTCGTTCCTTTCTCACCTTTTATTAATTTTTATTTTTAATGTTTTTTTTCTTCTTTCTTTTTACTAATAACCACTCTGTTGCCTGCAATGCTGTTGTCTAAATAGAAAGTTCACTGGGCGTTGTAGGAAGATGGTGTCCCACCTCTTTGCAGGTAGGGAGGCCCAAAGACACTTTCAAAGTACCATGCAGTTCAAAACTCTCTTCTGTTATTATTTAAGCTCTAACGTTCCCTCATATTTTTTAAATATTTTTTTCCTAATATGTAACTGATACGTTATTTGTTCTTTCCTTTCTCACCTTTTATTAATTTTTATTTTTAATGTTTTTTTTCTTTCTTTTTACTAATAACTGTGTTGCCTGCAATGCTGTTGTCTAAATAGAAAGTTCACTGGGCGTTGTAGGAAGATGGTGTCCCACCTCTTTGCAGGTAGGGAGGCCCAGTGACACTTTCAAAGTACCAGGCAGTACAAAACTCTCTTCTGCTATTATTTAAGCTCTAACGTTCCCTTATATTTTTTAAATACTTTTTTTCTAATATGTAACTGATACGTTATTTGTTCGTTCCTTTCTCACCTTTTATTAATTTTTATTTTTAATTTTTTTTTCTTCTTTCTTTTTACTAATAACCACTCTGTTGCCTGCAATGCTGTTGTCTAAATAGAAAGTTCACTGGGCGTTGTAGGAAGATGGTGTCCCACCTCTTTGCAGGTAGGGAGGCCCAGTGACACATTCAAAGTACCATGCAGTTCAAAACTCTCTTCTGTTATTATTTAAGCTCTAACGTTCCCTCATATTTTTTAAATACTTTTTTTCCTAATATGTAACTGATACGTTATTTGTTCTTTCCTTTCTCACCTTTTATTAATTTTTATTTTTAATGTTTTTTTCTTTCTTATTACTAATAACCACTGTGTTGCCTGCAATGCTGTTGTCTAAATAGAAAGTTCACTGGGCGTTGTAGGAAGATGGTGTCCCACCTCTTTGCAGGTAGGGAGGCCCAGTGACACTTTCAAAGTACCAGGCAGTACAAAACTCTCTTCTGTTATTATTTAAGCTCTAACGTTCCCTCATATTTTTTAAATATTTTTTTTTCTAATATGTAACTGATACGTTATTTGTTCTTTCCTTTCTCACCTTTTATTAATTTTTATTTTTAATGTTTTTTTTCTTCTTTCTTTTTACTAATAACCACTCTGTTGCCTGCAATGCTGTTGTCTAAATAGAAAGTTCACTGGGCGTTGTAGGAAGATGGTGTCCCACCTCTTTGCAGGTAGGGAGGCCCAGTGACACTTTCAAAGTACCAGGCAGTTCAAAACTCTCTTCTGTTATTATTTAAGCTCTAACGTTCAATCATTTTTTTTTAATATTTTTTTTCTAATATGTAACTGATACGTTATTTGTTCTTTCCTTTCTCACCTTTTATTAATTTTTATTTTTAATGTTTTTTTCTTTCTTTTTACTAATAACCACTGTGTTGCCTGCAATGCTGTTGTCTAAATAGAAAGTTCACTGGGCGTTGTAGGAAGATGGTGTCCCACCTCTTTGCAGGTAGGGAGGCCCAGTGACACTTTCAAAGTAACAGGCAGTACAAAACTCTCTTCTATTATTACTTAAGCTCTAACGTTCCCTCATATTTTTTAAATATTTTTTTTTCTAATATGTAACTGATACGTTATTTGTTCTTTCCTTTCTCACCTTTTATTAATTTTTATTTTTAATGTTTTTTTTTCTTTCTTTTTACTAATAACCACTGTGTTGCCTGCAATGCTGTTGTCTAAATAGAAAGTTCACTGGGCGTTGTAGGAAGATGGTGTCCCACCTCTTTGCAGGTAGGGAGGCCCAGTGACACTTTCAAAGTACCAGGCAGTACAAAACTCTCTTCTGCTATTATTTAAGCTCTAACGTTCCCTCATATTTTTTAAATACTTTTTTTTCTAATATGTAACTGATACGTTATTTGTTCGTTCCTTTCTCACCTTTTATTAATTTTTATTTTTAATTTTTTTTTCTTCTTTCTTTTTACTAATAACCACTCTGTTGCCTGCAATGCTGTTGTCTAAATAGAAAGTTCACTGGGCGTTGTAGGAAGATGGTGTCCCACCTCTTTGCAGGTAGGGAGGCCCAGTGACACATTCAAAGTACCATGCAGTTCAAAACTCTCTTCTGTTATTATTTAAGCTCTAACGTTCCCTCATATTTTTTAAATACTTTTTTTTCTAATATGTAACTGATACGTTATTTGTTCGTTCCTTTCTCACCTTTTATTAATTTTTATTTTTAATGTTTTTTTTCTTCTTTCTTTTTACTAATAACCACTCTGTTGCCTGCAATGCTGTTGTCTAAATAGAAAGTTCACTGGGCGTTGTAGGAAGATGGTGTCCCACCTCTTTGCAGGTAGGGAGGCCCAAAGACACTTTCAAAGTACCATGCAGTTCAAAACTCTCTTCTGTTATTATTTAAGCTCTAACGTTCCCTCATATTTTTTAAATACTTTTTTCCTAATATGTAACTGATACGTTATTTGTTCTTTCCTTTCTCACCTTTTATTAATTTTTATTTTTAATGTTTTTTTTCTTTCTTTTTACTAATAACTGTGTTGCCTGCAATGCTGTTGTCTAAATAGAAAGTTCACTGGGCGTTGTAGGAAGATGGTGTCCCACCTCTTTGCAGGTAGGGAGGCCCAGTGACACTTTCAAAGTACCATGCAGTTCAAAACTCTCTTCTGTTATTATTTAAGCTCTAACATTCCCTCATATTTTTTAAATACTTTTTTTCCTAATATGTAACTGATACGTTATTTGTTCTTTCCTTTCTCACCTTTTATTAATTTTTATTTTTAATGTTTTTTTTCTTCTTTCTTTTTACTAATAACCACTCTGTTGCCTGCAATGCTGTTGTCTAAATAGAAAGTTCACTGGGCGTTGTAGGAAGATGGTGTCCCACCTCTTTGCAGGTAGGGAGGCCCAGTGACACTTTCAAAGTACCAGGCAGTACAAAACTCTCTTCTGTTATTATTTAAGCTCTAACGTTCCCTCATATTTTTTAAATATTTTTTTTTCTAATATGTAACTGATACGTTATTTGTTCTTTCCTTTCTCACCTTTTATTAATTTTTATTTTTAATGTTTTTTTTTTCTTTCTTTTTACTAATAACCACTGTGTTGCCTGCAATGCTGTTGTCTAAATAGAAAGTTCACTGGGCGTTGTAGGAAGATGGTGTCCCACCTCTTTGCAGGTAGGGAGGCCCAGTGACACTTTCAAAGTACCAGGTAGTACAAAACTCTCTTCTGCTATTATTTAAGCTCTAACGTTCCCTCATATTTTTTAAATACTTTTTTTTCTAATATGTAACTGATACGTTATTTGTTCGTTCCTTTCTCACCTTTTATTAATTTTTATTTTTAATGTTTTTTTTCTTCTTTCTTTTTACTAATAACCACTCTGTTGCCTGCAATGCTGTTGTCTAAATAGAAAGTTCACTGGGCGTTGTAGGAAGATGGTGTCCCACCTCTTTGCAGGTAGGGAGGCCCAAAGACACTTTCAAAGTACCATGCAGTTCAAAACTCTCTTCTGTTATTATTTAAGCTCTAACGTTCCCTCATATTTTTTAAATATTTTTTTCCTAATATGTAACTGATACGTTATTTGTTCTTTCCTTTCTCACCTTTTATTAATTTTTATTTTTAATGTTTTTTTTCTTTCTTTTTACTAATAACTGTGTTGCCTGCAATGCTGTTGTCTAAATAGAAAGTTCACTGGGCGTTGTAGGAAGATGGTGTCCCACCTCTTTGCAGGTAGGGAGGCCCAGTGACACTTTCAAAGTACCAGGCAGTACAAAACTCTCTTCTGCTATTATTTAAGCTCTAACGTTCCCTTATATTTTTTAAATACTTTTTTTATAATATGTAACTGATACGTTATTTGTTCGTTCCTTTCTCACCTTTTATTAATTTTTATTTTTAATTTTTTTTTCTTCTTTCTTTTTACTAATAACCACTCTGTTGCCTGCAATGCTGTTGTCTAAATAGAAAGTTCACTGGGCGTTGTAGGAAGATGGTGTCCCACCTCTTTGCAGGTAGGGAGGCCCAGTGACACATTCAAAGTACCATGCAGTTCAAAACTCTCTTCTGTTATTATTTAAGCTCTAACGTTCCCTCATATTTTTTAAATACTTTTTTTCCTAATATGTAACTGATACGTTATTTGTTCTTTCCTTTCTCACCTTTTATTAATTTTTATTTTTAATGTTTTTTTCTTTCTTATTACTAATAACCACTGTGTTGCCTGCAATGCTGTTGTCTAAATAGAAAGTTCACTGGGCGTTGTAGGAAGATGGTGTCCCACCTCTTTGCAGGTAGGGAGGCCCAGTGACACTTTCAAAGTACCAGGCAGTACAAAACTCTCTTCTGTTATTATTTAAGCTCTAACGTTCCCTCATATTTTTTAAATATTTTTTTTTCTAATATGTAACTGATACGTTATTTGTTCTTTCCTTTCTCACCTTTTATTAATTTTTATTTTTAATGTTTTTTTTCTTCTTTCTTTTTACTAATAACCACTCTGTTGCCTGCAATGCTGTTGTCTAAATAGAAAGTTCACTGGGCGTTGTAGGAAGATGGTGTCCCACCTCTTTGCAGGTAGGGAGGCCCAGTGACTCTTTCAAAGTACCAGGCAGTTAAAAACTCTCTTCTGTTATTATTTAAGCTCTAACGTTCCCTCATATTTTTTAAATATTTTTTTTTCTAATATGTAACTAATACGTTATTTGTTCTTTCCTTTCTCACCTTTTATAAATTTTTATTTTTAATGTTTTTTTTTCTTTCTTTTTACTAATAACCACTGTGTTGCCTGCAATGCTGTTGTCTAAATATAAAGTTCACTGGGCGTTGTAGGAAGATGGTGTCCCACCTCTTTGCAGGTAGGGAGGCCCAGTGACACTTTCAAAGTACCAGGCAGTTCAAAACTCTCTTCTGTTATTATTTAAGCTCTAACGTTCAATCATTTTTTTTTAATATTTTTTTTCTAATATGTAACTGATACGTTATTTGTTCTTTCCTTTCTCACCTTTTATTAATTTTTATTTTTAATGTTTTTTTCTTTCTTTTTACTAATAACCACTGTGTTGCCTGCAATGCTGTTGTCTAAATAGAAAGTTCACTGGGCGTTGTAGGAAGATGGTGTCCCACCTCTTTGCAGGTAGGGAGGCCCAGTGACACTTTCAAAGTAACAGGCAGTACAAAACTCTCTTCTATTATTACTTAAGCTCTAACGTTCCCTCATATTTTTTAAATATTTTTTTTTCTAATATGTAACTGATACGTTATTTGTTCTTTCCTTTCTCACCTTTTATTAATTTTTATTTTTAATGTTTTTTTTTCTTTCTTTTTACTAATAACCACTGTGTTGCCTGCAATGCTGTTGTCTAAATAGAAAGTTCACTGGGCGTTGTAGGAAGATGGTGTCCCACCTCTTTGCAGGTAGGGAGGCCCAGTGACACTTTCAAAGTACCAGGCAGTACAAAACTCTCTTCTGCTATTATTTAAGCTCTAACGTTCCCTCATATTTTTTAAATACTTTTTTTTCTAATATGTAACTGATACGTTATTTGTTCGTTCCTTTCTCACCTTTTATTAATTTTTATTTTTAATTTTTTTTTCTTCTTTCTTTTTACTAATAACCACTCTGTTGCCTGCAATGCTGTTGTCTAAATAGAAAGTTCACTGGGCGTTGTAGGAAGATGGTGTCCCACCTCTTTGCAGGTAGGGAGGCCCAGTGACACATTCAAAGTACCATGCAGTTCAAAACTCTCTTCTGTTATTATTTAAGCTCTAACGTTCCCTCATATTTTTTAAATACTTTTTTTTCTAATATGTAACTGATACGTTATTTGTTCGTTCCTTTCTCACCTTTTATTAATTTTTATTTTTAATGTTTTTTTTCTTCTTTCTTTTTACTAATAACCACTCTGTTGCCTGCAATGCTGTTGTCTAAATAGAAAGTTCACTGGGCGTTGTAGGAAGATGGTGTCCCACCTCTTTGCAGGTAGGGAGGCCCAAAGACACTTTCAAAGTACCATGCAGTTCAAAACTCTCTTCTGTTATTATTTAAGCTCTAACGTTCCCTCATATTTTTTAAATACTTTTTTCCTAATATGTAACTGATACGTTATTTGTTCTTTCCTTTCTCACCTTTTATTAATTTTTATTTTTAATGTTTTTTTTCTTTCTTTTTACTAATAACTGTGTTGCCTGCAATGCTGTTGTCTAAATAGAAAGTTCACTGGGCGTTGTAGGAAGATGGTGTCCCACCTCTTTGCAGGTAGGGAGGCCCAGTGACACTTTCAAAGTACCAGGCAGTACAAAACTCTCTTCTGCTATTATTTAAGCTCTAACGTTCCCTTATATTTTTTAAATACTTTTTTTTCTAATATGTAACTAATACGTTATTTGTTCGTTCCTTTCTCACCTTTTATTAATTTTTATTTTTAATTTTTTTTTCTTCTTTCTTTTTACTAATAACCACTCTGTTGCCTGCAATGCTGTTGTCTAAATAGAAAGTTCACTGGGCGTTGTAGGAAGATGGTGTCCCACCTCTTTGCAGGTAGGGAGGCCCAGTGACACATTCAAAGTACCATGCAGTTCAAAACTCTCTTCTGTTATTATTTAAGCTCTAACGTTCCCTCATATTTTTTAAATACTTTTTTTCCTAATATGTAACTGATACGTTATTTGTTCTTTCCTTTCTCACCTTTTATTAATTTTTATTTTTAATGTTTTTTTCTTTCTTATTACTAATAACCACTGTGTTGCCTGCAATGCTGTTGTCTAAATAGAAAGTTCACTGGGCGTTGTAGGAAGATGGTGTCCCACCTCTTTGCAGGTAGGGAGGCCCAGTGACACTTTCAAAGTACCAGGCAGTACAAAACTCTCTTCTGTTATTATTTAAGCTCTAACGTTCCCTCATATTTTTTAAATATTTTTTTTCTAATATGTAACTGATACGTTATTTGTTCTTTCCTTTCTCACCTTTTATTAATTTTTATTTTTAATGTTTTTTTTTCTTCTTTCTTTTTACTAATAACCACTCTGTTGCCTGCAATGCTGTTGTCTAAATAGAAAGTTCACTGGGCGTTGTAGGAAGATGGTGTCCCACCTCTTTGCAGGTAGGGAGGCCCAGTGACACTTTCAAAGTACCAGGCAGTTAAAAACTCTCTTCTGTTATTATTTAAGCTCTAACGTTCCCTCATATTTTTTAAAAATTTTTATTCTAATATGTAACTAATACGTTATTTGTTCTTTCCTTTCTCACCTTTTATTAATTTTTATTTTTAATGTTTTTTTTTCTTTCTTTTTACTAATAACCACTGTGTTGCCTGCAATGCTGTTGTCTAAATAGAAAGTTCACTGGGCGTTGTAGGAAGATGGTGTCCCACCTCTTTGCAGGTAGGGAGGCCCAGTGACACTTTCAAAGTACCAGGCAGTTCAAAACTCTCTTCTGTTATTATTTAAGCTCTAACGTTCCCTCATATTTTTTAAACATTTTTTTTTCTAATATGTAACTGATACGTTATTTGTTCTTTCCTTTCTCACCTTTTATTAATTTTTATTTTTAATGTTTTTTTCTTTCTTTTTACTAATAACCACTGTGTTGCCTGCAATGCTGTTGTCTACATAGAAAGTTCACTGGGCGTTGTAGGAAGATGGTGTCCCACCTCTTTGCAGGTAGGGAGGCCCAGTGACACTTTCAAAGCACCAGGCAGTACAAAACTCTCTTCTGTTATTATTTAAGCTCTAACATTCCCTCATATTTTTTAAATATTTTTTTTTTCTAATATGTAACTGATACTGTATTTGTTCTTTCCTTTCTCACCTTTTATTAATTTTTATTTTTAATGTTTTTTTTCTTCTTTCTTTTTACTAATAACCACTCTGTTGCCTGCAATGCTGTTGTCTAAATAGAAAGTTCACTGGGCGTTGTAGGAAGATGGTGTCCCACCTCTTTGCAGGCATGGAGGCCCAGTGACACTTTCAAAGTACCAGGCAGTTCAAAACTCTCTTCTGTTATTATTTAAGCTCTAACGTTCCCTCATATTTTTTAAATATTTTTTTTTCTAATATGTAACTGATACGTTATTTGTTCTTTCCTTTCTCACCTTTTATTAATTTTTATTTTTAATGTTTTTTCTTTCTTTCTTTTTACTAATAACCACTGTGTTGGCTGCAATGCTGTTGTCTAAATATAAAGTTCACTGGGCGTTGTAGGAAGATGGTGTCCCACCTCTTTGCAGGTAGGGAGGCCCAGTGACACTTTCAAAGTACCAGGCAGTTCAAAACTCTCTTCTGTTATTATTTAAGCTCTAACGTTCAATCATTTTTTTTTAATATTTTTTTTCTAATATGTAACTGATACGTTATTTGTTCTTTCCTTTCTCACCTTTTATTAATTTTTATTTTTAATGTTTTTTTTCTTTCTTTTTACTAATAACCACTGTGTTGCCTGCAATGCTGTTGTCTAAATAGAAAGTTCACTGGGCGTTGTAGGAAGATGGTGTCCCACCTCTTTGCAGGTAGGGAGGCCCAGTGACACTTTCAAAGTAACAGGCAGTACAAAACTCTCTTCTATTATTACTTAAGCTCTAACGTTCCCTCATATTTTTTAAATATTTTTTTTTCTAATATGTAACTGATACGTTATTTGTTCTTTCCTTTCTCACCTTTTATTAATTTTTATTTTTAATGTTTTTTTTTCTTTCTTTTTACTAATAACCACTGTGTTGCCTGCAATGCTGTTGTCTAAATAGAAAGTTCACTGGGCGTTGTAGGAAGATGGTGTCCCACCTCTTTGCAGGTAGGGAGGCCCAGTGACACTTTCAAAGTACCAGGCAGTACAAAACTCTCTTCTGTTATTATTTAAGCTCTAACGTTCCCTCATATTTTTTAAATACTTTTTTTCCTAATATGTAACTGATACGTTATTTGTTCTTTCCTTTCTCACCTTTTATTAATTTTTATTTTTAATGTTTTTTTTCTTCTTTCTTTTTACTAATAACCACTCTGTTGCCTGCAATGCTGTTGTCTAAATAGAAAGTTCACTGGTCGTTGTAGGAAGATGGTGTCCCACCTCTTTGCAGGTAGGGAGGCCCAGTGACACTTTCAAAGTACCAGGCAGTTCAAAACTTTCTTCTGTTATAATTTATGCTCTAACGTTCCCTCATATTTTTTAAACATTTTTTTTTCTAATATGTAACTGATACGTTATTTGTTCTTTCCTTTCTCACCTTTTATTAATTTTTATTTTTAATGTTTTTTTCTTTCTTTTTACTAATAACCACTGTGTTGCCTGCAATGCTGTTGTCTAAATAGAAAGTTCACTGGGCGTTGTAGGAAGATGGTGTCCCACCTCTTTGCAGGTAGGGAGGCCCAGTGACACTTTCAAAGTACCAGGCAGTACAAAACTCTCTTCTGCTATTATTTAAGCTCTAACGTTCCCTCTTATTTTTTAAATACTTTTTTTTCTAATATGTAACTGATACGTTATTTGTTCTTTCCTTTCTCACCTTTTATTAATTTTTATTTTTAATGTTTTTTTTCTTTCTTTTTACTAATAACTGTGTTGCCTGCAATGCTGTTGTCTAAATAGAAAGTTCACTGGGCGTTGTAGGAAGATGGTGTCCCACCTCTTTGCAGGTAGGGAGGCCCAGTGACACTTTCAAAGTACCAGGCAGTACAAAACTCTCTTCTGCTATTATTTAAGCTCTAACGTTCCCTCAGATTTTTTAAATACTTTTTTTTTCTAATATGTAACTGATACGTTATTTGTTGGTTCCTTTCTCACCTTTTATTAATTTTTATTTTTAATGTTTTTTTTCTTCTTTCTTTTTACTAATAACCACTCTGTTGCCTGCAATGCTGTTGTCTAAATAGAAAGTTCACTGGGCGTTGTAGGAAGATGGTGTCCCACCTCTTTGCAGGTAGGGAGGCCCAGTGACACTTTCAAAGTACCAGGCAGTACAAAACTCTCTTCTGTTATTATTTAAGCTCTAACGTTCCCTCATATTTTTTAAATACTTTTTTTCCTAATATGTAACTGATACGTTATTTGTTCTTTCCTTTCTCACCTTTTATTAATTTTTATTTTTAATGTTTTTTTTCTTCTTTCTTTTTACTAATAACCACTCTGTTGCCTGCAATGCTGTTGTCTAAATAGAAAGTTCACTGGTCGTTGTAGGAAGATGGTGTCCCACCTCTTTGCAGGTAGGGAGGCCCAGTGACACTTTCAAAGTACCAGGCAGTACAAAACTCTCTTCTGCTATTATTTAAGCTCTAACGTTCCCTCTTATTTTTTAAATACTTTTTTTTCTAATATGTAACTGATACGTTATTTGTTCGTTCCTTTCTCACCTTTTATTAATTTTTATTTTTAATGTTTTTTTTCTTCTTTCTTTTTACTAATAACCACTCTGTTGCCTGCAATGCTGTTGTCTAAATAGAAAGTTCACTGGGCGTTGTAGGAAGATGGTGTCCCACCTCTTTGCAGGTAGGGAGGCCCAGTGACACTTTCAAAGTACCAGGCAGTACAAAACTCTCTTCTGCTATTATTTAAGCTCTAACGTTCCCTCATATTTTTTTAATACTTTTTTTTCTAATATGTAACTGATACGTTATTTGTTCGTTCCTTTCTCACCTTTTATTAATTTTTATTTTTAATGTTTTTTTTCTTCTTTCTTTTTACTAATAACCACTCTGTTGCCTGCAATGCTGTTGTCTAAATAGAAAGTTCACTGGGCGTTGTAGGAAGATGGTGTCCCACCTCTTTGCAGGTAGGGAGGCCCAGTGACACTTTCAAAGTACCATGCAGTTCAAAACTCTCTTCTGTTATTATTTAAGCTCTAACGTTCCCTCATATTTTTTAAATACTTTTTTTCCTAATATGTAACTGATACGTTATTTGTTCTTTCCTTTCTCACCTTTTATTAATTTTTATTTTTAATGTTTTTTTTCTTCTTTCTTTTTACTAATAACCACTCTGTTGCCTGCAATGCTGTTGTCTAAATAGAAAGTTCACTGGGCGTTGTAGGAAGATGGTGTCCCACCTCTTTGCAGGTAGGGAGGCCCAGTGACACTTTCAAAGTACCAGGCAGTTCAAAACTCTCTTCTGTTATTATTTAAGCTCTAACGTTCCCTCATATTTTTTAAATATTTTTTTTTCTAATATGTAACTGATACGTTATTTGTTCTTTCCTTTCTCACCTTTTATTAATTTTTATTTTTAATGTTTTTTTTCTTTCTTTTTACTAATAACTGTGTTGCCTGCAATGCTGTTGTCTAAATAGAAAGTTCACTGGGCGTTGTAGGAAGATGGTGTCCCACCTCTTTGCAGGTAGGGAGGCCCAGTGACACTTTCAAAGTACCAGGCAGTACAAAACTCTCTTCTGCTATTATTTAAGCTCTAACGTTCCCTAAGATTTTTTAAATACTTTTTTTTTCTAATATGTAACTGATACGTTATTTGTTGGTTCCTTTCTCACCTTTTATTAATTTTTATTTTTAATGTTTTTTTTCTTCTTTCTTTTTACTAATAACCACTCTGTTGCCTGCAATGCTGTTGTCTAAATAGAAAGTTCACTGGGCGTTGTAGGAAGATGGTGTCCCACCTCTTTGCAGGTAGGGAGGCCCAGTGACACTTTCAAAGTACCAGGCAGTACAAAACTCTCTTCTGCTATTATTTAAGCTCTAACGTTCCCTTATATTTTTTAAATACTTTTTTTCTAATATGTAACTGATACGTTATTTGTTCGTTCCTTTCTCACCTTTTATTAATTTTTATTTTTAATTTTTTTTTCTTCTTTCTTTTTACTAATAACCACTCTGTTGCCTGCAATGCTGTTGTCTAAATAGAAAGTTCACTGGGCGTTGTAGGAAGATGGTGTCCCACCTCTTTGCAGGTAGGGAGGCCCAGTGACACATTCAAAGTACCATGCAGTTCAAAACTCTCTTCTGTTATTATTTAAGCTCTAACGTTCCCTCATATTTTTTAAATACTTTTTTTCCTAATATGTAACTGATACGTTATTTGTTCTTTCCTTTCTCACCTTTTATTAATTTTTATTTTTAATGTTTTTTTCTTTCTTATTACTAATAACCACTGTGTTGCCTGCAATGCTGTTGTCTAAATAGAAAGTTCACTGGGCGTTGTAGGAAGATGGTGTCCCACCTCTTTGCAGGTAGGGAGGCCCAGTGACACTTTCAAAGTACCAGGCAGTACAAAACTCTCTTCTGTTATTATTTAAGCTCTAACGTTCCCTCATATTTTTTAAATATTTTTTTTTCTAATATGTAACTGATACGTTATTTGTTCTTTCCTTTCTCACCTTTTATTAATTTTTATTTTTAATGTTTTTTTTCTTCTTTCTTTTTACTAATAACCACTCTGTTGCCTGCAATGCTGTTGTCTAAATAGAAAGTTCACTGGGCGTTGTAGGAAGATGGTGTCCCACCTCTTTGCAGGTAGGGAGGCCCAGTGACACTTTCAAAGTACCAGGCAGTTAAAAACTCTCTTCTGTTATTATTTAAGCTCTAACATTCCCTCATATTTTTTAAATATTTTTTTTTCTAATATGTAACTAATACGTTATTTGTTCTTTCCTTTCTCACCTTTTATAAATTTTTATTTTTAATGTTTTTTTTTCTTTCTTTTTACTAATAACCACTGTGTTGCCTGCAATGCTGTTGTCTAAATATAAAGTTCACTGGGCGTTGTAGGAAGATGGTGTCCCACCTCTTTGCAGGTAGGGAGGCCCAGTGACACTTTCAAAGTACCAGGCAGTTCAAAACTCTCTTCTGTTATTATTTAAGCTCTAACGTTCAATCATTTTTTTTTAATATTTTTTTTCTAATATGTAACTGATACGTTATTTGTTCTTTCCTTTCTCACCTTTTATTAATTTTTATTTTTAATGTTTTTTTCTTTCTTTTTACTAATAACCACTGTGTTGCCTGCAATGCTGTTGTCTAAATAGAAAGTTCACTGGGCGTTGTAGGAAGATGGTGTCCCACCTCTTTGCAGGTAGGGAGGCCCAGTGACACTTTCAAAGTAACAGGCAGTACAAAACTCTCTTCTATTATTACTTAAGCTCTAACGTTCCCTCATATTTTTTAAATATTTTTTTTTCTAATATGTAACTGATACGTTATTTGTTCTTTCCTTTCTCACCTTTTATTAATTTTTATTTTTAATGTTTTTTTTTCTTTCTTTTTACTAATAACCACTGTGTTGCCTGCAATGCTGTTGTCTAAATAGAAAGTTCACTGGGCGTTGTAGGAAGATGGTGTCCCACCTCTTTGCAGGTAGGGAGGCCCAGTGACACTTTCAAAGTACCAGGCAGTACAAAACTCTCTTCTGCTATTATTTAAGCTCTAACGTTCCCTCATATTTTTTAAATACTTTTTTTTCTAATATGTAACTGATACGTTATTTGTTCGTTCCTTTCTCACCTTTTATTAATTTTTATTTTTAATTTTTTTTTCTTCTTTCTTTTTACTAATAACCACTCTGTTGCCTGCAATGCTGTTGTCTAAATAGAAAGTTCACTGGGCGTTGTAGGAAGATGGTGTCCCACCTCTTTGCAGGTAGGGAGGCCCAGTGACACTTTCAAAGTACCAGGCAGTACAAAACTCTCTTCTGCTATTATTTAAGCTCTAACGTTCCCTCTTATTTTTTAAATACTTTTTTTTCTAATATGTAACTGATACGTTATTTGTTCGTTCCTTTCTCACCTTTTATTAATTTTTATTTTTAATGTTTTTTTTCTTCTTTCTTTTTACTAATAACCACTCTGTTGCCTGCAATGCTGTTGTCTAAATAGAAAGTTCACTGGGCGTTGTAGGAAGATGGTGTCCCACCTCTTTGCAGGTAGGGAGGCCCAGTGACACTTTCAAAGTACCAGGCAGTACAAAACTCTCTTCTGCTATTATTTAAGCTCTAACGTTCCCTCATATTTTTTAAATACTTTTTTTTCTAATATGTAACTGATACGTTATTTGTTCGTTCCTTTCTCACCTTTTATTAATTTTTATTTTTAATGTTTTTTTTCTTCTTTCTTTTTACTAATAACCACTCTGTTGCCTGCAATGCTGTTGTCTAAATAGAAAGTTCACTGGGCGTTGTAGGAAGATGGTGTCCCACCTCTTTGCAGGTAGGGAGGCCCAGTGACACTTTCAAAGTACCATGCAGTTCAAAACTCTCTTCTGTTATTATTTAAGCTCTAACGTTCCCTCATATTTTTTAAATACTTTTTTTCCTAATATGTAACTGATACGTTATTTGTTCTTTCCTTTCTCACCTTTTATTAATTTTTATTTTTAATGTTTTTTTTCTTCTTTCTTTTTACTAATAACCACTCTGTTGCCTGCAATGCTGTTGTCTAAATAGAAAGTTCACTGGGCGTTGTAGGAAGATGGTGTCCCACCTCTTTGCAGGTAGGGAGGCCCAGTGACACTTTCAAAGTACCAGGCAGTTCAAAACTCTCTTCTGTTATTATTTAAGCTCTAACGTTCCCTCATATTTTTTAAATATTTTTTTTTCTAATATGTAACTGATACGTTATTTGTTCTTTCCTTTCTCACCTTTTATTAATTTTTATTTTTAATGTTTTTTTTCTTTCTTTTTACTAATAACTGTGTTGCCTGCAATGCTGTTGTCTAAATAGAAAGTTCACTGGGCGTTGTAGGAAGATGGTGTCCCACCTCTTTGCAGGTAGGGAGGCCCAGTGACACTTTCAAAGTACCAGGCAGTACAAAACTCTCTTCTGCTATTATTTAAGCTCTAACGTTCCCTAAGATTTTTTAAATACTTTTTTTTTCTAATATGTAACTGATACGTTATTTGTTGGTTCCTTTCTCACCTTTTATTAATTTTTATTTTTAATGTTTTTTTTCTTCTTTCTTTTTACTAATAACCACTCTGTTGCCTGCAATGCTGTTGTCTAAATAGAAAGTTCACTGGGCGTTGTAGGAAGATGGTGTCCCACCTCTTTGCAGGTAGGGAGGCCCAGTGACACTTTCAAAGTACCAGGCAGTACAAAACTCTCTTCTGCTATTATTTAAGCTCTAACGTTCCCTTATATTTTTTAAATACTTTTTTTCTAATATGTAACTGATACGTTATTTGTTCGTTCCTTTCTCACCTTTTATTAATTTTTATTTTTAATTTTTTTTTCTTCTTTCTTTTTACTAATAACCACTCTGTTGCCTGCAATGCTGTTGTCTAAATAGAAAGTTCACTGGGCGTTGTAGGAAGATGGTGTCCCACCTCTTTGCAGGTAGGGAGGCCCAGTGACACATTCAAAGTACCATGCAGTTCAAAACTCTCTTCTGTTATTATTTAAGCTCTAACGTTCCCTCATATTTTTTAAATACTTTTTTTCCTAATATGTAACTGATACGTTATTTGTTCTTTCCTTTCTCACCTTTTATTAATTTTTATTTTTAATGTTTTTTTCTTTCTTATTACTAATAACCACTGTGTTGCCTGCAATGCTGTTGTCTAAATAGAAAGTTCACTGGGCGTTGTAGGAAGATGGTGTCCCACCTCTTTGCAGGTAGGGAGGCCCAGTGACACTTTCAAAGTACCAGGCAGTACAAAACTCTCTTCTGTTATTATTTAAGCTCTAACGTTCCCTCATATTTTTTAAATATTTTTTTTTCTAATATGTAACTGATACGTTATTTGTTCTTTCCTTTCTCACCTTTTATTAATTTTTATTTTTAATGTTTTTTTTCTTCTTTCTTTTTACTAATAACCACTCTGTTGCCTGCAATGCTGTTGTCTAAATAGAAAGTTCACTGGGCGTTGTAGGAAGATGGTGTCCCACCTCTTTGCAGGTAGGGAGGCCCAGTGACACTTTCAAAGTACCAGGCAGTTAAAAACTCTCTTCTGTTATTATTTAAGCTCTAACGTTCCCTCATATTTTTTAAATATTTTTTTTTCTAATATGTAACTAATACGTTATTTGTTCTTTCCTTTCTCACCTTTTATAAATTTTTATTTTTAATGTTTTTTTTTCTTTCTTTTTACTAATAACCACTGTGTTGCCTGCAATGCTGTTGTCTAAATATAAAGTTCACTGGGCGTTGTAGGAAGATGGTGTCCCACCTCTTTGCAGGTAGGGAGGCCCAGTGACACTTTCAAAGTACCAGGCAGTTCAAAACTCTCTTCTGTTATTATTTAAGCTCTAACGTTCAATCATTTTTTTTTAATATTTTTTTTCTAATATGTAACTGATACGTTATTTGTTCTTTCCTTTCTCACCTTTTATTAATTTTTATTTTTAATGTTTTTTTCTTTCTTTTTACTAATAACCACTGTGTTGCCTGCAATGCTGTTGTCTAAATAGAAAGTTCACTGGGCGTTGTAGGAAGATGGTGTCCCACCTCTTTGCAGGTAGGGAGGCCCAGTGACACTTTCAAAGTAACAGGCAGTACAAAACTCTCTTCTATTATTACTTAAGCTCTAACGTTCCCTCATATTTTTTAAATATTTTTTTTTCTAATATGTAACTGATACGTTATTTGTTCTTTCCTTTCTCACCTTTTATTAATTTTTATTTTTAATGTTTTTTTTTCTTTCTTTTTACTAATAACCACTGTGTTGCCTGCAATGCTGTTGTCTAAATAGAAAGTTCACTGGGCGTTGTAGGAAGATGGTGTCCCACCTCTTTGCAGGTAGGGAGGCCCAGTGACACTTTCAAAGTACCAGGCAGTACAAAACTCTCTTCTGCTATTATTTAAGCTCTAACGTTCCCTCATATTTTTTAAATACTTTTTTTTCTAATATGTAACTGATACGTTATTTGTTCGTTCCTTTCTCACCTTTTATTAATTTTTATTTTTAATTTTTTTTTCTTCTTTCTTTTTACTAATAACCACTCTGTTGCCTGCAATGCTGTTGTCTAAATAGAAAGTTCACTGGGCGTTGTAGGAAGATGGTGTCCCACCTCTTTGCAGGTAGGGAGGCCCAGTGACACATTCAAAGTACCATGCAGTTCAAAACTCTCTTCTGTTATTATTTAAGCTCTAACGTTCCCTCATATTTTTTAAATACTTTTTTTTCTAATATGTAACTGATACGTTATTTGTTCGTTCCTTTCTCACCTTTTATTAATTTTTATTTTTAATGTTTTTTTTCTTCTTTCTTTTTACTAATAACCACTCTGTTGCCTGCAATGCTGTTGTCTAAATAGAAAGTTCACTGAGGGTTGTAGGAAGATGGTGTCCCACCTCTTTGCAGGTAGGGAGGCCCAAAGACACTTTCAAAGTACCATGCAGTTCAAAACTCTCTTCTGTTATTATTTAAGCTCTAACGTTCCCTCATATTTTTTAAATACTTTTTTCCTAATATGTAACTGATACGTTATTTGTTCTTTCCTTTCTCACCTTTTATTAATTTTTATTTTTAATGTTTTTTTTCTTTCTTTTTACTAATAACTGTGTTGCCTGCAATGCTGTTGTCTAAATAGAAAGTTCACTGGGCGTTGTAGGAAGATGGTGTCCCACCTCTTTGCAGGTAGGGAGGCCCAGTGACACTTTCAAAGTACCAGGCAGTACAAAACTCTCTTCTGCTATTATTTAAGCTCTAACGTTCCCTTATATTTTTTAAATACTTTTTTTTCTAATATGTAACTAATACGTTATTTGTTCGTTCCTTTCTCACCTTTTATTAATTTTTATTTTTAATTTTTTTTTCTTCTTTCTTTTTACTAATAACCACTCTGTTGCCTGCAATGCTGTTGTCTAAATAGAAAGTTCACTGGGCGTTGTAGGAAGATGGTGTCCCACCTCTTTGCAGGTAGGGAGGCCCAGTGACACATTCAAAGTACCATGCAGTTCAAAACTCTCTTCTGTTATTATTTAAGCTCTAACGTTCCCTCATATTTTTTAAATACTTTTTTTCCTAATATGTAACTGATACGTTATTTGTTCTTTCCTTTCTCACCTTTTATTAATTTTTATTTTTAATGTTTTTTTCTTTCTTATTACTAATAACCACTGTGTTGCCTGCAATGCTGTTGTCTAAATAGAAAGTTCACTGGGCGTTGTAGGAAGATGGTGTCCCACCTCTTTGCAGGTAGGGAGGCCCAGTGACACTTTCAAAGTACCAGGCAGTACAAAACTCTCTTCTGTTATTATTTAAGCTCTAACGTTCCCTCATATTTTTTAAATATTTTTTTTCTAATATGTAACTGATACGTTATTTGTTCTTTCCTTTCTCACCTTTTATTAATTTTTATTTTTAATGTTTTTTTTTCTTCTTTCTTTTTACTAATAACCACTCTGTTGCCTGCAATGCTGTTGTCTAAATAGAAAGTTCACTGGGCGTTGTAGGAAGATGGTGTCCCACCTCTTTGCAGGTAGGGAGGCCCAGTGACACTTTCAAAGTACCAGGCAGTTAAAAACTCTCTTCTGTTATTATTTAAGCTCTAACGTTCCCTCATATTTTTTAAAAATTTTTATTCTAATATGTAACTAATACGTTATTTGTTCTTTCCTTTCTCACCTTTTATTAATTTTTATTTTTAATGTTTTTTTTTCTTTCTTTTTACTAATAACCACTGTGTTGCCTGCAATGCTGTTGTCTAAATAGAAAGTTCACTGGGCGTTGTAGGAAGATGGTGTCCCACCTCTTTGCAGGTAGGGAGGCCCAGTGACACTTTCAAAGTACCAGGCAGTTCAAAACTCTCTTCTGTTATTATTTAAGCTCTAACGTTCCCTCATATTTTTTAAACATTTTTTTTTCTAATATGTAACTGATACGTTATTTGTTCTTTCCTTTCTCACCTTTTATTAATTTTTATTTTTAATGTTTTTTTCTTTCTTTTTACTAATAACCACTGTGTTGCCTGCAATGCTGTTGTCTACATAGAAAGTTCACTGGGCGTTGTAGGAAGATGGTGTCCCACCTCTTTGCAGGTAGGGAGGCCCAGTGACACTTTCAAAGCACCAGGCAGTACAAAACTCTCTTCTGTTATTATTTAAGCTCTAACATTCCCTCATATTTTTTAAATATTTTTTTTTTCTAATATGTAACTGATACTGTATTTGTTCTTTCCTTTCTCACCTTTTATTAATTTTTATTTTTAATGTTTTTTTTCTTCTTTCTTTTTACTAATAACCACTCTGTTGCCTGCAATGCTGTTGTCTAAATAGAAAGTTCACTGGGCGTTGTAGGAAGATGGTGTCCCACCTCTTTGCAGGCATGGAGGCCCAGTGACACTTTCAAAGTACCAGGCAGTTCAAAACTCTCTTCTGTTATTATTTAAGCTCTAACGTTCCCTCATATTTTTTAAATATTTTTTTTTCTAATATGTAACTGATACGTTATTTGTTCTTTCCTTTCTCACCTTTTATTAATTTTTATTTTTAATGTTTTTTCTTTCTTTCTTTTTACTAATAACCACTGTGTTGGCTGCAATGCTGTTGTCTAAATATAAAGTTCACTGGGCGTTGTAGGAAGATGGTGTCCCACCTCTTTGCAGGTAGGGAGGCCCAGTGACACTTTCAAAGTACCAGGCAGTTCAAAACTCTCTTCTGTTATTATTTAAGCTCTAACGTTCAATCATTTTTTTTTAATATTTTTTTTCTAATATGTAACTGATACGTTATTTGTTCTTTCCTTTCTCACCTTTTATTAATTTTTATTTTTAATGTTTTTTTTCTTTCTTTTTACTAATAACCACTGTGTTGCCTGCAATGCTGTTGTCTAAATAGAAAGTTCACTGGGCGTTGTAGGAAGATGGTGTCCCACCTCTTTGCAGGTAGGGAGGCCCAGTGACACTTTCAAAGTAACAGGCAGTACAAAACTCTCTTCTATTATTACTTAAGCTCTAACGTTCCCTCATATTTTTTAAATATTTTTTTTTTCTAATATGTAACTGATACGTTATTTGTTCTTTCCTTTCTCACCTTTTATTAATTTTTATTTTTAATGTTTTTTTTTCTTTCTTTTTACTAATAACCACTGTGATGCCTGCAATGCTGTTGTCTAAATAGAAAGTTCACTGGGCGTTGTAGGAAGATGGTGTCCCACCTCTTTGCAGGTAGGGAGGCCCAGTGACACTTTCAAAGTACCAGGCAGTACAAAACTCTCTTCTGTTATTATTTAAGCTCTAACGTTCCCTCATATTTTTTAAATACTTTTTTTCCTAATATGTAACTGATACGTTATTTGTTCTTTCCTTTCTCACCTTTTATTAATTTTTATTTTTAATGTTTTTTTTCTTCTTTCTTTTTACTAATAACCACTCTGTTGCCTGCAATGCTGTTGTCTAAATAGAAAGTTCACTGGTCGTTGTAGGAAGATGGTGTCCCACCTCTTTGCAGGTAGGGAGGCCCAGTGACACTTTCAAAGTACCAGGCAGTTCAAAACTTTCTTCTGTTATAATTTATGCTCTAACGTTCCCTCATATTTTTTAAACATTTTTTTTTCTAATATGTAACTGATACGTTATTTGTTCTTTCCTTTCTCACCTTTTATTAATTTTTATTTTTAATGTTTTTTTCTTTCTTTTTACTAATAACCACTGTGTTGCCTGCAATGCTGTTGTCTAAATAGAAAGTTCACTGGGCGTTGTAGGAAGATGGTGTCCCACCTCTTTGCAGGTAGGGAGGCCCAGTGACACTTTCAAAGTACCAGGCAGTACAAAACTCTCTTCTGCTATTATTTAAGCTCTAACGTTCCCTCTTATTTTTTAAATACTTTTTTTTCTAATATGTAACTGATACGTTATTTGTTCTTTCCTTTCTCACGTTTTATTAATTTTTATTTTTAATGTTTTTTTTCTTTCTTTTTACTAATAACTGTGTTGCCTGCAATGCTGTTGTCTAAATAGAAAGTTCACTGGGCGTTGTAGGAAGATGGTGTCCCACCTCTTTGCAGGTAGGGAGGCCCAGTGACACTTTCAAAGTACCAGGCAGTACAAAACTCTCTTCTGCTATTATTTAAGCTCTAACGTTCCCTCAGATTTTTTAAATACTTTTTTTTTCTAATATGTAACTGATACGTTATTTGTTGGTTCCTTTCTCACCTTTTATTAATTTTTATTTTTAATGTTTTTTTTCTTCTTTCTTTTTACTAATAACCACTCTGTTGCCTGCAATGCTGTTGTCTAAATAGAAAGTTCACTGGGCGTTGTAGGAAGATGGTGTCCCACCTCTTTGCAGGTAGGGAGGCCCAGTGACACTTTCAAAGTACCAGGCAGTACAAAACTCTCTTCTGTTATTATTTAAGCTCTAACGTTCCTTCATATTTTTTAAATACTTTTTTTCCTAATATGTAACTGATACGTTATTTGTTCTTTCCTTTCTCACCTTTTATTAATTTTTATTTTTAATGTTTTTTTTCTTCTTTCTTTTTACTAATAACCACTCTGTTGCCTGCAATGCTGTTGTCTAAATAGAAAGTTCACTGGTCGTTGTAGGAAGATGGTGTCCCACCTCTTTGCAGGTAGGGAGGCCCAGTGACACTTTCAAAGTACCAGGCAGTTCAAAACTTTCTTCTGTTATAATTTATGCTCTAACGTTCCCTCATATTTTTTAAACATTTTTTTTTCTAATATGTAACTGATACGTTATTTGTTCTTTCCTTTCTCACCTTTTATTAATTTTTATTTTTAATGTTTTTTTCTTTCTTTTTACTAATAACCACTGTGTTGCCTGCAATGCTGTTGTCTAAATAGAAAGTTCACTGGGCGTTGTAGGAAGATGGTGTCCCACCTCTTTGCAGGTAGGGAGGCCCAGTGACACTTTCAAAGTACCAGGCAGTACAAAACTCTCTTCTGCTATTATTTAAGCTCTAACGTTCCCTCTTATTTTTTAAATACTTTTTTTTCTAATATGTAACTGATACGTTATTTGTTCGTTCCTTTCTCACCTTTTATTAATTTTTATTTTTAATGTTTTTTTTCTTCTTTCTTTTTACTAATAACCACTCTGTTGCCTGCAATGCTGTTGTCTAAATAGAAAGTTCACTGGGCGTTGTAGGAAGATGGTGTCCCACCTCTTTGCAGGTAGGGAGGCCCAGTGACACTTTCAAAGTACCAGGCAGTACAAAACTCTCTTCTGCTATTATTTAAGCTCTAACGTTCCCTCATATTTTTTAAATACTTTTTTTTCTAATATGTAACTGATACGTTATTTGTTCGTTCCTTTCTCACCTTTTATTAATTTTTATTTTTAATGTTTTTTTTCTTCTTTCTTTTTACTAATAACCACTCTGTTGCCTGCAATGCTGTTGTCTAAATAGAAAGTTCACTGGGCGTTGTAGGAAGATGGTGTCCCACCTCTTTGCAGGTAGGGAGGCCCAGTGACACTTTCAAAGTACCATGCAGTTCAAAACTCTCTTCTGTTATTATTTAAGCTCTAACGTTCCCTCATATTTTTTAAATACTTTTTTTCCTAATATGTAACTGATACGTTATTTGTTCTTTCCTTTCTCACCTTTTATTAATTTTTATTTTTAATGTTTTTTTTCTTCTTTCTTTTTACTAATAACCACTCTGTTGCCTGCAATGCTGTTGTCTAAATAGAAAGTTCACTGGGCGTTGTAGGAAGATGGTGTCCCACCTCTTTGCAGGTAGGGAGGCCCAGTGACACTTTCAAAGTACCAGGCAGTTCAAAACTCTCTTCTGTTATTATTTAAGCTCTAACGTTCCCTCATATTTTTTAAATATTTTTTTTTCTAATATGTAACTGATACGTTATTTGTTCTTTCCTTTCTCACCTTTTATTAATTTTTATTTTTAATGTTTTTTTTCTTTCTTTTTACTAATAACTGTGTTGCCTGCAATGCTGTTGTCTAAATAGAAAGTTCACTGGGCGTTGTAGGAAGATGGTGTCCCACCTCTTTGCAGGTAGGGAGGCCCAGTGACACTTTCAAAGTACCAGGCAGTACAAAACTCTCTTCTGCTATTATTTAAGCTCTAACGTTCCCTAAGATTTTTTAAATACTTTTTTTTTCTAATATGTAACTGATACGTTATTTGTTGGTTCCTTTCTCACCTTTTATTAATTTTTATTTTTAATGTTTTTTTTCTTCTTTCTTTTTACTAATAACCACTCTGTTGCCTGCAATGCTGTTGTCTAAATAGAAAGTTCACTGGGCGTTGTAGGAAGATGGTGTCCCACCTCTTTGCAGGTAGGGAGGCCCAGTGACACTTTCAAAGTACCAGGCAGTACAAAACTCTCTTCTGTTATTATTTAAGCTCTAACGTTCCCTCATATTTTTTAAATATTTTTTTTTCTAATATGTAACTGATACGTTATTTGTTCTTTCCTTTCTCACCTTTTATTAATTTTTATTTTTAATGTTTTTTTTTCTTTCTTTTTACTAATAACCACTGTGTTGCCTGCAATGCTGTTGTCTAAATAGAAAGTTCACTGGGCGTTGTAGGAAGATGGTGTCCCACCTCTTTGCAGGTGAGAGGCCCAGTGACACTTTCAAAGTACCATGCAGTTCAAAACTCTCTTCTGTTATTATTTAAGCTCTAACGTTCCCTCATATTTTTTAAATACTTTTTTTCCTAATATGTAACTGATACGTTATTTGTTCTTTCCTTTCTCACCTTTTATTAATTTTTATTTTTAATGTTTTTTTTCTTCTTTCTTTTTACTAATAACCACTCTGTTGCCTGCAATGCTGTTGTCTAAATAGAAAGTTCGCTGGGCGTTGTAGGAAGATGGTGTCCCACCTCTTTGCAGGTAGGGAGGCCCAGTGACACTTTCAAAGTACCAGGCAGTTCAAAACTCTCTTCTGTTATTATTTAAGTTCTAACGTTCCCTCATATTTTTTAAATATTTTTATTTCTAATATGTAACTGATACGTTATTTGTTCTTTCCTTTCTCACCTTTTATTAATTTTTATTTTTAATGTTTTTTTCTTCTTTCTTTTTACTAATAACCACTCTGTTGCCTGCAATGCGGTTGTCTAAATAGAAAGTTCACTGGGCGTTGTAGGAAGATGGTGTCCCACCTCTTTGCAGGTAGGGAGGACCAGTGACACTTTCAAAGTACCAGGCAGTTCAAAACTCTCTTCTGTTATTATTTAAGCTCTAACGTTCCCTCATATTTTTTAAACATTTTTTTTTCTAATATGTAACTGATACGTTATTTGTTCTTTCCTTTCTCACCTTTTATTAATTTTTATTTTTAATGTTTTTTTCTTTCTTTTTACTAATAACCACTGTGTTGCCTGCAATGCTGTTGTCTAAATAGAAAGTTCACTGGGCGTTGTAGGAAGATGGTGTCCCACCTCTTTGCAGGTAGGGAGGCCCAGTGACACTTTCAAAGTACCAGGCAGTACAAAACTCTCTTCTGTTATTATTTAAGCTCTAACGTTCCCTCATATTTTTTAAATATTTTTTTTTCTAATATGTAACTGATACGTTATTTGTTCTTTCCTTTCTCACCTTTTATTAATTTTTATTTTTAATGTTTTTTTTCTTTCTTTTTACTAATAACTGTGTTGCCTGCAATGCTGTTGTCTAAATAGAAAGTTCACTGGGCGTTGTAGGAAGATGGTGTCCCACCTCTTTGCAGGTAGGGAGGCCCAGTGACACTTTCAAAGTACCAGGCAGTACAAAACTCTCTTCTGCTATTATTTAAGCTCTAACGTTCCCTCATATTTTTTAAATACTTTTTTTTCTAATATGTAACTGATACGTTATTTGTTCGTTCCTTTCTCACCTTTTATTAATTTTTATTTTTAATGTTTTTTTTCTTCTTTCTTTTTACTAATAACCACTCTGTTGCCTGCAATGCTGTTGTCTAAATAGAAAGTTCACTGGGCGTTGTAGGAAGATGGTGTCCCACCTCTTTGCAGGTAGGGAGGCCCAGTGACACTTTCAAAGTACCATGCAGTTCAAAACTCTCTTCTGTTATTATTTAAGCTCTAACGTTCCCTCATATTTTTTAAATACTTTTTTTCCTAATATGTAACTGATACGTTATTTGTTCTTTCCTTTCTCACCTTTTATTAATTTTTATTTTTAATGTTTTTTTTCTTCTTTCTTTTTACTAATAACCACTCTGTTGCCTGCAATGCTGTTGTCTAAATAGAAAGTTCACTGGGCGTTGTAGGAAGATGGTGTCCCACCTCTTTGCAGGTAGGGAGGCCCAGTGACACTTTCAAAGTACCAGGCAGTTTAAAACTCTCCTCTGTTATTATTTAAGCTCTAACGTTTCCTCATATTTTTTAAATATTTTTTTTTCTAATATGTAACTGATACGTTATTTGTTCTTTCCTTTCTCACCTTTTATTAATTTTTATTTTTAATGTTTTTTTTCTTTCTTTTTACTAATAACTGTGTTGCCTGCAATGCTGTTGTCTAAATAGAAAGTTCACTGGGCGTTGTAGGAAGATGGTGTCCCACCTCTTTGCAGGTAGGGAGGCCCAGTGACACTTTCAAAGTACCAGGCAGTACAAAACTCTCTTCTGTTATTATTTAAGCTCTAACGTTCCCTCATATTTTTTAAATATTTTTTTTCTAATATGTAACTAATACGTTATTTGTTCTTTCCTTTCTCACCTTTTATTAATTTTTATTTTTAATGTTTTTTTTTCTTTCTTTTTACTAATAACCACTGTGTTGCCTGCAATGCTGTTGTCTAAATAGAAAGTTCACTGGGCGTTGTAGGAAGATGGTGTCCCACCTCTTTGCAGGTAGGGAGGCCCAGTGACACTTTCAAAGTACCATGCAGTTCAAAACTCTCTTCTGTTATTATTTAAGCTCTAACGTTCCCTCATATTTTTTAAATACTTTTTTTCCTAATATGTAACTGATACGTTATTTGTTCTTTCCTTTCTCACCTTTTATTAATTTTTATTTTTAATGTTTTTTTTCTTCTTTCTTTTTACTAATAACCACTCTGTTGCCTGCAATGCTGTTGTCTAAATAGAAAGTTCGCTGGGCGTTGTAGGAAGATGGTGTCCCACCTCTTTGCAGGTAGGGAGGCCCAGTGACACTTTCAAAGTACCAGGCAGTTCAAAACTCTCTTCTGTTATTATTTAAGCTCTAACGTTCCCTCATATTTTTTAAATATTTTTTTTTCTAATATGTAACTGATACGTTATTTGTTCTTTCCTTTCTCACCTTTTATTAATTTTTATTTTTAATGTTTTTTTTCTTTCTTTTTACTAATAACTGTGTTGCCTGCAATGCTGTTGTCTAAATAGAAAGTTCACTGGGCGTTGTAGGAAGATGGTGTCCCACCTCTTTGCAGGTAGGGAGGCCCAGTGACACTTTCAAAGTACCAGGCAGTACAAAACTCTCTTCTGCTATTATTTAAGCTCTAACGTTCCCTCATATTTTTTAAATACTTTTTTTTCTAATATGTAACTGATACGTTATTTGTTCGTTCCTTTCTCACCTTTTATTAATTTTTATTTTTAATGTTTTTTTTCTTCTTTCTTTTTACTAATAACCACTCTGTTGCCTGCAATGCTGTTGTCTAAATAGAAAGTTCACTGGGCGTTGTAGGAAGATGGTGTCCCACCTCTTTGCAGGTAGGGAGGCCCAGTGACACTTTCAAAGTACCAGGCAGTTCAAAACTCTCTTCTGTTATTATTTAAGCTCTAACGTTCCCTCATATTTTTTAAATATTTTTTTTTCTAATATGTAACTGATACGTTATTTGTTCTTTCCTTTCTCACCTTTTATTAATTTTTATTTTTAATGTTTTTTTCTTCTTTCTTTTTACTAATAACCACTCTGTTGCCTGCAATGCTGTTGTCTAAATAGAAAGTTCACTGGGCGTTGTAGGAAGATGGTGTCCCACCTCTTTGCAGGTAGGGAGGCCCAGTGACACTTTCAAAGTACCAGGCAGTTCAAAACTCTCTTCTGTTATTATATAAGCTCTAACGTTCCCTCATATTTTTTAAATATTTTTTTTTCTAATATGTAACTGATACGTTATTTGTTCTTTCCTTTCTCACCTTTTATTAATTTTTATTTTTAATGTTTTTTTTCTTTCTTTTTACTAATAACTGTGTTGCCTGCAATGCTGTTGTCTAAATAGAAAGTTCACTGGGCGTTGTAGGAAGATGGTGTCCCACCTCTTTGCAGGTAGGGAGGCCCAGTGACACTTTCAAAGTACCAGGCAGTACAAAACTCTCTTCTGCTATTATTTAAGCTCTAACGTTCCCTCATATTTTTTAAATACTTTTTTTTTCTAATATGTAACTGATACGTTATTTGTTCGTTCCTTTCTCACCTTTTATTAATTTTTATTTTTAATGTTTTTTTTTCTTCTTTCTTTTTACTAATAACCACTCTGTTGCCTGCAATGCTGTTGTCTAAATAGAAAGTTCACTGGGCGTTGTAGGAAGATGGTGTCCCACCTCTTTGCAGGTAGGGAGGCCCAGTGACACTTTCAAAGTACCAGGCAGTTCAAAACTCTCTTCTGTTATTATTTAAGCTCTAACGTTCCCTCATATTTTTTAAATATTTTTTTTTCTAATATGTAACTGATACGTTATTTGTTCTTTCCTTTCTCACCTTTTATTAATTTTTATTTTTAATGTTTTTTTTCTTTCTTTTTACTAATAACTGTGTTGCCTGCAATGCTGTTGTCTAAATAGAAAGTTCACTGGGCGTTGTAGGAAGATGGTGTCCCACCTCTTTGCAGGTAGGGAGGTCCAGTGACACTTTCAAAGTACCAGGCAGTACAAAACTCTCTTCTGCTATTATTTAAGCTCTAACGTTCCCTCATATTTTTTAAATACTTTTTTTTCTAATATGTAACTGATACGTTATTTGTTCGTTCCTTTCTCACCTTTTATTAATTTTTATTTTTAATGTTTTTTTTCTTCTTTCTTTTTACTAATAACCACTCTGTTGCCTGCAATGCTGTTGTCTAAATAGAAAGTTCACTGGGCGTTGTAGGAAGATGGTGTCCCACCTCTTTGCAGGTAGGGAGGCCCAGTGACACTTTCAAAGTACCAGGCAGTTCAAAACTCTCTTCTGTTATTATTTAAGCTCTAACGTTCCCTCATATTTTTTAAATATTTTTTTTTCTAATATGTAACTGATACGTTATTTGTTCTTTCCTTTCTCACCTTTTATTAATTTTTATTTTTAATGTTTTTTTCTTCTTTCTTTTTACTAATAACCACTCTGTTGCCTGCAATGCTGTTGTCTAAATAGAAAGTTCACTGGGCGTTGTAGGAAGATGGTGTCCCACCTCTTTGCAGGTAGGGAGGCCCAGTGACACTTTCAAAGTACCAGGCAGTTCAAAACTCTCTTCTGTTATTATTTAAGCTCTAACGTTCCCTCATATTTTTTAAATATTTTTTTTTCTAATATGTAACTGATACGTTATTTGTTCTTTCCTTTCTCACCTTTTATTAATTTTTATTTTTAATGTTTTTTTTCTTTCTTTTTACTAATAACTGTGTTGCCTGCAATGCTGTTGTCTAAATAGAAAGTTAACTGGGCGTTGTAGGAAGATGGTGTCCCACCTCTTTGCAGGTAGGGAGGCCCAGTGACACTTTCAAAGTACCAGGCAGTACAAAACTCTCTTCTGTTATTATTTAAGCTCTAACGTTCCCTCATATTTTTTAAATATTTTTTTTTCTAATATGTAACTGATACGTTATTTGTTCTTTCCTTTCTCACCTTTTATTAATTTTTATTTTTAATGTTTTTTTCTTCTTTCTTTTTACTAATAACCACTCTGTTGCCTGCAATGCGGTTGTCTAAATAGAAAGTTCACTGGGCGTTGTAGGAAGATGGTGTCCCACCTCCTTGCAGGTAGGGAGGCCCAGTGACACTTTCAAAGTACCAGGCAGTACAAAACTCTCTTCTGTTATTATTTAAGCTCTAACGTTCCCTCATATTTTTTAAATACTTTTTTTCCTAATATGTAACTGATACGTTATTTGTTCTTTCCTTTCTCACCTTTTATTAATTTTTATTTTTAATGTTTTTTTTCTTCTTTCTTTTTACTAATAATCACTCTGTTGCCTGCAATGCTGTTGTCTAAATAGAAAGTTCACTGGGCGTTGTAGGAAGATGGTGTCCCACCTCTTTGCAGGTAGGGAGGCCCAGTGACACTTTCAAAGTACCAGGCAGTACAAAACTCTCTTCTGTTATTATTTAAGCTCTAACGTTCCCTCATATTTTTTAAATATTTTTTTTTGTAATATGTAACTGATACGTTATTTGTTCTTTCCTTTCTCACCTTTTATTAATTTTTATTTTTAATGTTTTTTTCTTCTTTCTTTTTACTAATAACCACTCTGTTGCCTGCAATGCTGTTGTCTAAATAGAAAGTTCACTGGGCGTTGTAGGAAGATGGTGTCCCACCTCTTTGCAGGTAGGGAGGCCCAGTGGCACTTTCAAAGTACCAGGCAGTACAAAACTCTCTTCTGCTATTATTTAAGCTCTAACGTTCCCTCATATTTTTTAAATACTTTTTTTCCTAATATGTAACTGATACGTTATTTGTTCGTTCCTTTCTCACCTTTTATTAATTTTTATTTTTAATGTTTTTTTTTCTTCTTTCTTTTTACTAATAACCACTCTGTTGCCTGCAATGCTGTTGTCTAAATAGAAAGTTCACTGGGCGTTGTAGGAAGATGGTGTCCCACCTCTTTGCAGGTAGGGAGGCCCAGTGACACTTTCAAAGTACCAGGCAGTACAAAACTCTCTTCTGCTATTATTTAAGCTCTAACGTTCCCTCATATTTTTTAAATACTTTTTTTTCTAATATGTAACTGATACGTTATTTGTTCGTTCCTTTCTCACCTTTTATTAATTTTTATTTTTAATGTTTTTTTTCTTCTTTCTTTTTACTAATAACCACTCTGTTGCCTGCAATGCTGTTGTCTAAATAGAAAGTTCACTGGGCGTTGTAGGAAGATGGTGTCCCACCTCTTTGCAGGTAGGGAGGCCCAGTGACACTTTCAAAGTACCATGCAGTACAAAACTCTCTTCTGTTATTATTTAAGTTCTAACGTTCCCTCATATTTTTTAAATACTTTTTTTTCTAATATGTAACTGATACGTTATTTGTTCGTTCCTTTCTCACCTTTTATTAATTTTTATTTTTAATGTTTTTTTTCTTCTTTCTTTTTACTAATAACCACTCTGTTGCCTGCAATGCTGTTGTCTAAATAGAAAGTTCACTGGGCGTTGTAGGAAGATGGTGTCCCACCTCTTTGCAGGTAGGGAGGCCCAGTGACACTTTCAAAGTACCAGGCAGTTCAAAACTCTCTTCTGTTATTATTTAAGCTCTAACGTTCCCTCATATTTTTTAAATATTTTTTTTGTAATATGTAACTGATACGTTATTTGTTCTTTCCTTTCTCACCTTTTATTAATTTTTATTTTTAATGTTTTTTTCTTCTTTCTTTTTACTAATAACCACTCTGTTGCCTGCAATGCTGTTGTCTAAATAGAAAGTTCACTGGGCGTTGTAGGAAGATGGTGTCCCACCTCTTTGCAGGTAGGGAGGCCCAGTGGCACTTTCAAAGTACCAGGCAGTACAAAACTCTCTTCTGCTATTATTTAAGCTCTAACGTTCCCTCATATTTTTTAAATACTTTTTTTCCTAATATGTAACTGATACGTTATTTGTTCGTTCCTTTCTCACCTTTTATTAATTTTTATTTTTAATGTTTTTTTTCTTCTTTCTTTTTACTAATAACCACTCTGTTGCCTGCAATGCTGTTGTCTAAATAGAAAGTTCACTGGGCGTTGTAGGAAGATGGTGTCCCACCTCTTTGCAGGTAGGGAGGCCCAGTGACACTTTCAAAGTACCAGGCAGTACAAAACTCTCTTCTGCTATTATTTAAGCTCTAACGTTCCCTCATATTTTTTAAATACTTTTTTTTCTAATATGTAACTGATACGTTATTTGTTCGTTCCTTTCTCACCTTTTATTAATTTTTATTTTTAATGTTTTTTTTCTTCTTTCTTTTTACTAATAACCACTCGGTTGCCTGCAATGCTGTTGTCTAAATAGAAAGTTCACTGGGCGTTGTAGGAAGATGGTGTCCCACCTCTTTGCAGGTAGGGAGGCCCAGTGACACTTTCAAAGTACCATGCAGTACAAAACTCTCTTCTGTTATTATTTAAGTTCTAACGTTCCCTCATATTTTTTAAATACTTTTTTTTCTAATATGTAACTGATACGTTATTTGTTCGTTCCTTTCTCACCTTTTATTAATTTTTATTTTTAATGTTTTTTTTCTTCTTTCTTTTTACTAATAACCACTCTGATGCCTGCAATGCTGTTGTCTAAATAGAAAGTTCACTGGGCGTTGTAGGAAGATGGTGTCCCACCTCTTTGCAGGTAGGGAGGCCCAGTGACACTTTCAAAGTACCAGGCAGTTCAAAACTCTCTTCTGTTATTATTTAAGCTCTAACGTTCCCTCATATTTTTTAAATATTTTTTTTTTCTAATATGTAACTGATACGTTATTTGTTCTTTCCTTTCTCACCTTTTATTAATTTTTATTTTTAATGTTTTTTCTTTCTTTCTTTTTACTAATAACCACTGTGTTGCCTGCAATGCTGTTGTCTAAATAGAAAGTTCACTGGGCGTTGTAGGAAGATGGTGTCCCACCTCTTTGCAGGTAGGGAGGCCCAGTGACACTTTCAAAGTACCAGGCAGTTCAAAACTCTCTTCTGTTATTATTTAAGCTCTAACGTTCCCTCATATTTTTTAAATATTTTTTTTTCTAATATGTAACTGATACGTTATTTGTTCTTTCCTTTCTCACCTTTTATTAATTTTTATTTTTAATGTTTTTTTGTTTTAATTTTTAATGTTTAAAATTTAATTTTTAATGTTACAGAGGGGTGCCATCCCCTCTGCAGAGGATCAAAATTGTCTTCGAATCATCCTCAGGGATGTTTCCCAGACCGTCGCCAATAGCCCATTGTGCAGCTCTAGTGCGACGTAAATGAACAACAACAGCAACAACTCCACTGCCGGACCTAAGTTAAATAAAAGAAGTAGACAAGGAAGAATTTATATTTCAACAAATTCGATGTGCTTCTATACGGCTCTGTATTCAATTTATTTAACGTTAACTAACATTTAGAATTAATTATGTAGGGCTTTGCATCTGGAGTGCAAGTACTCAATCATTAGCGCACTGTCTTGAATGTGTGACAAAAATTCTAAAAACGCCATTCTAGTAAACCTGACAAAACGATTAAGCGTTAACGATGATGTAATCGACTAATCAAGTGCCTCTATTTATTAAAAAGTCGGTCAGCCAAGCAACAGCCTTAGCGGTGACTGCAGATGCCAACAGTATTAATGTATCAATAGAGACTTATATTTCGTTAATTTTGATGTCTGTTTTTTAGAAGAAATAGACAGTCGGAAATGTGAAGGAAAAAGATCAAGATATGTACAATTAAACTTTATTTTCACGTTACGAATGTAAAATTGAGTGACGGGTTTTAAATTTTTGCCAGCTGCTACAGATCTGATATTAAATTTATAATAGTTCCATGGTTATAATGGTTGCAACAATCTACCGTCCTTGGTGTGATTGTTAGTTTAACAGATGAAATCTTATAAAAATTTATAATGTCCTTCAAACTTCGCCAGTTAGAACGGGAGACTAGAGACAAATCTCCTGTTCCAGTCAAAGTAAGCAATTCTTTATAATATTTCTTACCTTTACTTCAGTATAAAACAAAAATATAAATAGGGGGGCTATATCCTTATCTGTCGCTCTAACTACAATCGCCAAGGTGCCAAAAATATTTTGAATTTGCATTTAACAAAAAACATGCTTTTCTCCTTCTGTGATTTTTTAGGTGCTTGCGGTCGCTACCCCGATGTTTTTAAGACGACGTTTATTCAGCTGCAGATCAGGATTCAGAAATCTTCCTTATGAACAAGTTGCGTATACTGAAAGAAGAATATTTCCATATCGGGGAAGATTTCCTTACTGTGATCTGCAGCAGAATAATTGCCAAGTCATGGCAACTAGTACTCTGCAGAGAAACTAGAGAATGAAATCCCAGAAGGTGCTCACACAATGGCTAAAATCGTCTGTAAGACTTCACGTTTATTTGCTACAGATCACAGTGCAGAAATCTTCCTTATAAATAATAGATATCTCCTGAACGATATAAATAACTTCAGAAATTTCGACTTGCGCATTTAAGTTTTTGTAGCAGTTTTATTAAGTTTTGCGCATTAAAGTGTGCAAGAAACTGAAGAATAAAATCCTAGAAGGGGTCCAAATAAAAGCGTATAGCAGTTGGTAAGAATATGTTTCTTCTGCTGCAGATCCAGAAATCTTCCTTCTTCTAAAAGGAAGATATTTCCATATCAGGATAGATTTCTGTACAGTGATTTGTAGCAGAATAATCGCCAAGTCTTTGCAACTTCCAGGCAGCAGCCTGCAAGGCTCTAAAAAAAAGCAATGTGCCAACTGAAAGGGTATAATGCGAAGATTTCTGTTGTGTAATCTGAGACAGAATAATCGCCAAATCTTGGCAACCTCCGGGTGAGGATAATGATCCTCGAGCAACTGGAGAAAAAATCTCTGAAAGGGACCAGCTCGAAGGGTGTAACTCTTAGCCTACCTTTAGCAAACATCTATGTGATTTTTTTTTAAAAATTGCAAGTTTAAAACCCATTTGGCACCTTGGCGATTGTAGTTGAGCCATCAGATCACGATGCAGTAAGATATTTTCATATATTGATCTGTTTGAAAATGTGAACTTTTGGCTAAGGCAATTGGAAAAACTTAATTTCATAATTGACTTAATGATGATAATTTTTACATGAAAACCATGCATTTAAATCAAATTAATTTAATATGTATTAATCTATGACCAGTAATGAAAAAAATTTTATAAAACAAACATTTAGTTACCGTTTTAAATTGTTTCTGCATAGCAAAATGTAATTACTCTCCCCTTACCTAAACGTTTTAAAAGCACTTGAAAAAAATATTAAATTTTTTCTATGAATTTAGATTTACAATATAAAAATAGAAAGATATTTCAAATATTTAATTGAAAATTTAATTACTATTTTTAAGACGATAGATTATATTTAGAATTTGGAAAAATATTAAGAATTTTTAATTTTTCATTCCAAAAACATCTTTGTATCACTTATATTTTTATATTCCTTAAATCAGACCACATTTTGTAAGCAAACTAATTATAATTTCGAACCAAAATTCTTGTTCTTACTTTTAAAATACATTTTTGTGTACAGAGACAATAATTACAACAACAACAAAAAAATGTCAATGACAGTGAACTAGAAAAAGACAATATTTTATTTCAAGATATATATTTTTCATAACTACATCATCTGCTCTATAATAGTTTATTAACATAATAAATATTGTTTGTTTTACATTTTAAATTATTTGTATATTTATCTAAATAGTT
The DNA here is from genome assembly GCF_982258835.1 of Parasteatoda tepidariorum. NCBI lineage: Eukaryota > Metazoa > Arthropoda > Arachnida > Araneae > Theridiidae > Parasteatoda > Parasteatoda tepidariorum. Next base: position 119,154,670 of record NC_141755.1, on the reverse strand, counting down.
TATCGTTTAGAAATTGGCCAAGGTTGTGTTTTTATTATCTTGTGCATGTGACCAATAAAACTTTTTATCCAAACATTCCAGTAAATTTTCAGTTATATTTTTACTCAGGTAGATGTTTTATTCTTGGTCTTTTTATCACCAATATTTATGAAATTTTTCTAAATTTTATAAATGTTGAGCAATTGAAATTGAAACAGCAAATTTTTATAATACTTAAAAAATGTTTCTTTTTTTTTTTAAGTTACCAAATACTTGTCTCTACTCAAAATTTTTTAAATAAAAACTGACAAAAAATCAAAATTATTCAATTAAATCAAAATTCAGATATTTGCTTCGTTTAAATTATAATTTAAAGCAACTATGCAAAGATTCTAAATTATTCAATTATTAATAAGGGTAATAAATAAACACAAAAATGCTAAATAAACTTCCAGTTAAAAATTTAAAAAAAATAATAATAAAAATGCTGTTAAAATTCGAATTAGGTATTATTATTTTTTTTTAAAGTTATTCAGTTAAGGTTTTTTTTTTCTTTGTACAAAGTTAATATTTTGATATTCTAAATCAAACTACAGTTGGAACTCAAAACTGAATGTATTCATAACTATATAAGCACTTGTATATAAATTATTTTAAATTTATCTTAATATTCTTATTATCGAATGATAATGTTCTTTTATTATTATTTGAAATCTGACAAAAAAGAAACTAAATATGTAATAACATAATCACACGCATCAAACTCTTTAAAAAATTTTTAAATATTATAGAAATTATAGACCCATAGGTAATTACTGTTCTCTTTTACATTTAAAGTACGAACAGTAATTACAAAATAAATCTTTGTCAAATAAATGAAAAACTATTTAATTTCTTTAATTAAACTATTTATATCTAGATATGCTGTATATATTCTATCTAAAGGTACCTTTTGATAGATGAAGGTTGACATAGTCGGTAATTAAATCCCCTCAAGGCTTTAAAAATGTTGGCAAAATTACTAAAAATTCTGAAAGTTTTAATATTTGATTGTCTACCACTCTATAAAATATTTTTCAAAAAAACATAGTTATTAACAGCCTTTAATAAGATGTTTTGCACTTATTTTTATTAGAGATATCGTCGTGATGACAAAGAGAAGGAAAAAAGTGACTCCAGTGATGATGATAATTATGAGCCATATATTCCCCTGAAAGAAAGAAAAAAGGAAAAGGTAAGACTTTTGGTGCTGGATTCTGTCATCCAGACAAAAACAAGCAAAATACACTCATTTAGTTTTAATTTCAATATAAGTTTTAGTACAGGGATGCACAACCCAAAACTTGTCCCCAAAGAAGAATGTGACATGATCCCAGAACAGTTTTGAATGACACTAATAAAAAAAAATTTGTGAAATCTTTAAAATATAGATAAAAAATATCAAAGTTTTGTTCTGAACACAAATGTAAAAGTGACAGAACAACCCTTTTATATTTAGACTGTGCTCCATATTTTATTATCAATTTAATGAATCTAGCTGAATCAACCACCTTTTTTACCTAAGTATCAGGATTCTTAAGGCTCTTCTCTCTGTCCTGGGAGAGGTAGAACCTACATTCAGGTGATCTGTTAGCAGTTTTTTTTTTTTTTAAATCAAAAACTGGTTTTTAACATGACTTGTTTTTGAGCGGCACAGAGTTATTGCCATTGACTTTGTGTGGAAGAAAACCTTTGGAAGTGACCATCAAAACTGAGCAAACCTCAGCACAGAAGGCAGATACGGTCAAATAAGGAAACACAAAAATATATTAACGAAACATGCAAAATATGCATTTTACAATAAATATAAATCATTCTGATATTTTCTGCAATGTATATTTTTATTTCAGTATATTAGGGGTGATTGTATCCTGGAAGTACTCCGAAATTCCGGTTTTTAATATCTTTTTTCGGGGTCTAAGAACTAGAAGCCGGGCCTGCAATTTTTGAACGAATATTGTAAAGTTCCCACAAAATTTTGATGCTTTTTCTAAATCCCTTTAACGAGGCGTTTACCCACATTCTTCGCTAATTACGTGAGAAATTACGTCATATGGGATTCTTCCGCCAATTTGGTTCTTTTGGTTTGGCCGATTTTCACCATTTTGTATATTTGGACCTGTGCCGGAATCTCTTAATATCCCGATTCTCATTAACGCGATTAAACGTTCATGGAGATTCCTATTCGGGTGATTTAAAAGTCCAATGCTGCGATTCATACTCAAATTCGCGTATTGTAATATCATACTAAAAGTATTAGGTTTTATAAAAACCATACAGAAGGAAGTCCAAAGCAATTACTGCGGAAAAAGTGATCGAGATACAATATAGATTTACAATAGAATACTACAACAGAATCTTTCAATATAGTGTTAACTCAAATGTGCAATTCAGAATTGTCAATTTTTTTTTTGTATTTATTTTTTTAAATTTTTCACTATGTTCAGAATTTTCTTCAGACTTCACATCAACAGTAGACAGGTCGCAGGTTGTGCATCCCTACTACTAGTATGAAACTACTTATGAAACACTAGAGCGAATTATGTACAGTCCTAGAAATTTATAATGTTATACTCCTTAAATTTGGTTGCCTATTTTTATTGTTAAATTATTGAAACAATTTAAACCATTAAATAATAATTGTTTGCAGCTTGTGAAGTTGCGTCGTTTAGGAACTATATTACAAGAAAAAGAAAAATTTAAAGTCAAATCAAAAAGTGAAGGCGATAGTGATGAATTGAATGACGATTTTGGAAGAAAGTATAATGTCAGTCTACTTGATCAGCATGATGAGCTAAAGAAGAACGCAGAAGGTAAATGTGTTGTTTGCTTTGTAGATATTATCGGTACCGTCTTTACATGTTGCACACCCGGGCAGTGCCCGTGGGGGGGGGGGGGGCTCGAGAATATTACTTTTCATAAATTCTATTTTAAAAAAACTAAGAATAAACAAAATTGCCTTATATATTTTTATAAATAGATATATTCTATTGTATAAAGTGTGCATTTTGTTTTTCTTTCTAAAAATAGTGATTGATTATCATGCAAATAACTATAATTTCAGTTTATCACCAGACAAACTTAGAAAGGCAATCCAAATCTAGTTTTTTGTGTTCCAATGAAGTTTTTATTTGCATTGAGTTTTTTGGGTTTTGTGTAGTCAAAAGGTGTTTAAATTTGTTAAAATTATTGCACATATTGAAAATACTTTATTCTATGTATGTGAAGTTTTTTACTTAGATTTTTAACACTATGACATGTTATAAGGGCTTAAAACATTTGTTTGCCCGGGAACCCTGCATATTATGTAAAGAATATGTATAGCTGCCAACTCTACTGAATTTTCCAGTAGACTACTGGATTTTTTCAGTTTCTCGTGGTCTACTGGTTTAATTAAAATTATGCTAAAATTGAGTCCAATTTCTAAAAAAGTCCCTATTGAAATAGAATTATTGTTTGCTATAGTATTTAAATAAGTACAGTAGAGAACCAATTATCCGGGATGCTCAGGACCATCGCTATCCCGGATGTCTGAATTTCCCGGTTTTCTAGATCGACCAAAAAGTGTCATTAATCAATGTTTTATCTAATCCGAATTACAAGGTAAAAAGTGTAACACATTTTATAGTAAGAGAAAAAAGAAAAGTACTCCTAATTTTAAAAAAAAAATAGTAGAAATATAACCTGTAGAAGAATAAAAAAAAATTGCATGTTTAGACAAGAAAAACAAGTTTAAAATATACAAAATTCTCATACTTATTTTTTAAAAATAATTACCTAAATTAACTAATATAAGCAAAGCCAATAATTAAATAACGCAATATATTTCATACCTAATTATACAGGGGAAAACGATAAAATAAAAGGAAAACTTATTAATCTAAATAAAAACAAAGAAAATTATCGAACCAAAACGGTAGTTAAAAAGGGCACTAGCATAAATATTAAAACCCGGAACAAGGCAAAATCAACGGAATTAAAACCTAATGATAAAATTTAAGAATAAAACGAATTAATTTATTGAAACCAAAATTTATCGTGAAGAGGGAAAAAAATTAAAACATCGTGGAATCAGAAAAACAAAACTGTAATCTACTTCATAAAATAATCGTATGTTGAAATTAATAAACAATTCTCCTTTTATTTTTTATAAAAACGCGATTTTTAACGAAAGCAGGTGTGATCCCACATCAAGAAAAACTTGTAAATGATACTACACTTCCAAAGAATCAGAATTTATTCAAAAGAAAAATATTTTATTTTTGTTAATTGATATCAAATAGATAAGTATATTTTTCTCTTTCATCTTCTGTTCACTGATATGCCTGTGCGATGCATTTTCCCCACCCCCTCTTAAATCAAAGAGAAAACGAAATCAGCATGCCACTCCTTTGAGTTTGATTCACATCCTAAAGGGGAAAATAAAACATTCATCCCTTCCATGCCTCCTCTCTATCTGAAGATCTTCAAGGTCATGAAAGAAGCGACGTTTCTCTGAGTAAACAGGGGAAAAAATTCTCCCATTCCTCACATTTTCCACTACTCAACTTTAAGGATGAGTCCAATTTCCGCTTTTTTTCATAATCGTTCTAGTTTAAAATGGCTGAAAACCCGAGCAAAATTTTTCTGGTTTCCCGGTTATCTGGTTACGAGATAAATGGATCTCTACTGTATTAATAATACATAAGGAAGTGAACCTCATTTATACAAATCAGTTCAAAACTTCTTTTGTTCTAAAATGTTCGGTTTATTATTATTCAGAAATCTCTTTTTAAATTAATTAAACCATATTTTGTTAAACTATATTGATTAATAATTTAAACTATATTTTATATATTATGTATTTTAACTATCTTTGATTAATTAAATGCCTATTACTATTCAAAATTATAAGTAAATATAATACATAACATTTCAAGCATGTTTAATGTCAATAATAACTGGGAAATATTGCAGTTTTTCTATTTTTATGACTAGAAAAATCCCTAAAATGTGTAAAATATTTAGTACATTATGCAACAATTATCATGAAATGTATGCTATTTTGTAAAATCTACTGGATTTTTTCCTATCCATGTTTGCAGCTATGAATATGACTCTTATTATCTTATTAGCAGCTCGTAAGGAGAGTGCTCTTGAAAAACAGCTGAAGGAGGAGGAAAAAATTTTAGAAAGTGTTGCTGAAAAGAGAGGTAAATACGGCTCCTTTTTTATTATTTTGACTGACTTTCTAAATTCTTTTCACAGGCGTACATCAACAACAACAACAGGGCTGTAAATAAAATAATAGCAACATACTAAGAAAACATTTTTAATGATACTAGTAAAATTACATCACTTCCTTCAAAATAATCACCAGCAAAGTATCGTACCATTTGCCTGATTTCAAGATGGCATAGGATTCTGTTGACAAAAAGAAACAGAACAGGGCTAAATAAAAGAAATTAAAAAAAAAGACAATCTTCACTGTTCTTATTTATCCTTACTAAAAATAAATAAAAATACTAAAATTGTTTCTTTAAAGACAGGGTTGTTGAAATCTGTTTTTTTGGTTCTTTTTTTTAAAAAAAAGAAAAAACGTAACCCATTGGTTTTTTCAGACTTATGAAGTTTTATTAGATTTTACCTAATTTAATTAGGTTTTTTCAAACTTAATTGAAATTTTCATTTCTTTTATTCTTTATAGTCTTAGAGTAAATCTTGCTGCATTAATAAATATCATTAATTCTATTAATAATAAAGCAATTAGTAACCATAATTATCAATACACTTTATTATCAATGTCATTTTCATTGCTAAGTTTGCAAACATATTTTTAATGACAGTAATAGGGCTCAATTACCTTTGTAGGATTTACCACTTCTGTGTTAAAATAGATTTATAAAAAACGACTAAATGTTTAAGTGAGGAATTAAAATTCCTTATTTCAATTAAAATTAACAACATCAATTTTCAAAGTAAATTTTTAATTTGAAAAATGTATTTATGCAATGCTACATTGCATTACTTTTTTAACTGTATTATTGTGTTCTTTGTTACATACGGTGAAAAAGAGCTTCAGGAATAAACTTTATACTCTTGTTTTTTTTTAAAAAAAAAACATTATCCTTATGGAAAGAACCTGTTTGCATCTAAGTGCACTGAAATGGATGCAAAGCTCCCAGCGTGAATGTGTCCCGCATTGAACTGATCGTAAAGACGCACTTCCCAGTAGAACACTGAAGTCGAGTATCACTGGCTGCTGTCAGTAAGCGGGTGGGTGACTACTTTGATCAGCCTGCGTATGATCAGAGTAAGTGAGCGGTGTCGGTCCTCCTTGAACTGTTCTATTGTAAAAGACTCAACTTCTCATTCTTCGAGCTAACAAAGCAGGGTTGCCATCCCCTCCGCATGGGAGCAAAATTGCGATGGTATGTCTTCAGATCATCCTCGGGGATGTTTCTCAGACCATCGCCAGTAGCCCATTGTGCAGCTCTAGTGTGATGTAAATAAAGTACCTACCTATAGTTTGTCTAAAGTAAGAACTCCCCTAGCCATACGTTTGGATTCGTGGTGGTGTCTACAGTAACGAGGTATAACTATTTCAAGAAGGGGTGTGGGGTTATTGTTTAGGACTGGTTTTGGATCTGAAAGGGAATCTTTTTCTTTGGTTTATTGTGTTAGCCCTAGAGTGAGGAGAGGCTACCCTCCCTGAAATGCGCTACTCTTGTTTCTATAGCAGTAGACAGCCTCAGACTTTGCGGGGGGGGGGAGTTTTTACTGTAGACAAACAATACCTACCCAGCAAGAGCGTATTTTAACATCACCAACTCTTGTAATCATGTTGCACAACCTTCTTTTTGCTTGCTTTCTTAAATTATGTGAAATGAGGAAATTCAACTTATGGTCTAAGCTAATCCAATGCTCTTGCAACATCATAGAATTATTTCTTTTTCAAGAACAAATGTTCTCCTTATTTATCAAAATATGTCGCCAAGTCTAGGATTACTGTAAGACTGCAAAACTATAACACTTTTTCAATAATTCTATGATAAATTCGTAAAATATAGCATGATGTAAGTTACGGCTTGACGAGTTTAACTTTTAAAAGCTTCGATTTCGTTTTGAAAGCATATTTATATAATTTGATAACTGAATAAAACAGAATCACGGATATATACTTAAATCCTATACTACTGCGACTGTCTCTTCTCAACTTGCAACAGAATGTAGTATTTCAACAACAGGAATAATCTGGAGTTTTGAACAGATTTATTTCACCAGTTAAAATGTGTTATATTTTAAAAGTTTTATTTGAAACTGTATGTAATTAAACTCTCAGATTGGAAAAATCATATCTGAAATTATATTTTTTTAATAATTTTCCTGTTTCTTTGAATTGTGATTCGAATAATTTTTTATATTGTATCTTGTTATAACAGTAGTTTCAATTGTATTGTGAATTAGTATCTCAAATTTTTGTGAGAATACTTTATTTCATTATTTTCACTTTCTAATAATACATGTTTTTAAAAACGTTAATTAAAATTTTTGAAGCACAGAATGTAGAAGTAATGGAAGCATAAATATTTCAATGTATTTTATTTTATTGCAAACTTAATATCCAGAGCTAATTTGTTAATAATAAAATGTAATTACTGAGTTGCCACTCCACATGAAAAGAGAGAAAGCCTAGAAAATACAGGGAATTTAAAAATCACCTAAAATAATGTGAAATTTTGATTTTTTTTTTTTTTCATTATGAAGTGGGACAATACAGGGAATTTTGTTTCTTAATTTCGTCTTAAAAAAATTTTGACAACTCAAAGCGTAATCTATGAAATATTTAAGAATATTATTTCAACTATAATAAATTATTTCTTTTACTTATATCATTATTTAAGTGTGTTCAGCTGTTCCTTTTTTTTCCTCTAAGATTTCCAACAATTAAAAATAGTATATATATAAAAGCTCACACAAGGGCATAGTAATTGTGGTTCCTCTTTATACATTGCGTATAATATGTGCAGGGGCACAGGGAATTTTTTTTTCCATGTTTAAGTGGCAACCCTAAATTAATAAAATCAGAACAACCCTGAAATAAAAAGAACATTCATTTTTCAGATTACATTAAATAACATTGATGATGCACCAAAGAATTAAATTTTGCCTAGAAGTATTTTTGCAAAGATGTTCCATTTACTTTGAATGATTTTCTGACCACCCTTGAAAGAATGCTAAGGAAAAGCATTCAAATAGCTAATCTTGTTATAATCTATTAATCCTATCTTTCCCTTTTTGGGGGGGGGGGTTTGAGTGACAACACTGAATTAATAAAATCAGAACAACTCTGAAGTTGCAATAAAGGAACATTCATTTTCAGCTTTTAGATTACATTAATTAACATTTATAATGCACCAAACTATTAAATTTTGTCTGGAGAGATTTTTCAATGATTGACTGACAACCATTGAAAGAATGCTAAGGAAAAACAAACAATAGTTCAAATAGTTAATCTTGTTATAACCTAATAATCCTATCTTTCTGATGTTTATCAAAAGGCTGTTACAAAATATATTGTAACAGAAAATATTTCATTCTAGATTTTGTTGAAATTAGTTTAATTTCCTTTTAGCATTGATGGGTGTGGCTGAACTTGCTAAAGGCATTCAATATGATGAGCCAATTAAAACTGGGTTCGTCTATTTTTCACTATTATAAATTTTCTTTTTAGTATTGTAATTGTTGTTTTATGTTGCAGTTTTCTGCATGATTTGTTTTAGATTTGATTTACATAGGACTTAATTATTTTATTAAACAAATTGGTTTAAATCTAAGTATTGTTTTATATAGTGTTTAATAACTTGAATAATAATAATTTAGATTGCTTTTTTAACACAAATAATTTTTTATTTGTTAACGAATTCCTTTAAATTGCTTTGTTATAAAATTTATAATAATGGGGAATATTGTATCTTTGTTTCTTGTTTTTTTATAATTTTTTTAAGTTTTATTATTACTTTTTTTTTTTAGTGATAAATTTTTCTTATTTATATTTTTAACTGTCCGAAGCAATTTGCTTCTGAAATTTTAATTTCTGAAACAAATTGTTTCCCCAAATAAATATGTCTTTTTGTAACACTTGATTGAAAAGTTAGGGATTGAGTTTTTATTGTAACTGAACATTCAGGAATTTGTAAAACAAAGTTGTTGATGTAATTGCAATGGTAATGTTCAGGTTTCAATCATAACAGAATTGGGAACTAAATCTGTGTTAATGCAATAAGACATTTTGGAATCTTTGAATTGAATACCTTGATGTAAATTCTTCATACTTTCAAAACTTTTCTTATATCTTGATGTTATTTCTTAATAGTACTTGCCTTAATAGTGCCCTGTGGCAGAATCGAGGCAACATTTTTGTAAAACTTTACAGAATTCTTGCAGAAAGAATTTTCTTTTTGGGAAGTAAAAGATTTTGGTTTGCTTTTCTGCAGAAATTTTCACTGAAAATTTGAATCACACATTTAAATAATCACTTTTTGAAGCGCTCATTTTATGCCAATATTGTAAATCCAATTTGAGTGTATTTTTGGCAGTTATTGACATTGATTTTCACGTGACTTTTAGATATCCCGATATATATCAGGGCATATGGGAAATTAGAATAGCGCATTTGATTATTTATTTTTTGAAGCAATTATTCTATCGACCTTTTTTTTTTTTTTTGGTAGTTATTGCTTTTGATTTCAAAATAGTTTTTACAACCTGATATCTTTTATATGATATTATTTATTACAGCAATCAAATCTTGAAATGAAGCATGCAACTGCTTTCTATAGAGTTCGATTAGCATGATTTCCTCGTCTGTCTGTTTTTCGGTAATTACTACTGCAGATTTCATGATATTTTAGTTATTTTTTTAATTAGACGATGTTTTGCAAAATGAGATAACGGAAATAACTAGTGCATCCCCCCTTCCTACAAAATTCGAGAATATTAGAATCCCATAATATTACATTTAAGAAAAATATTACATATTCAATTAAAAAAATTACATTGCTGTTTTGTTTTTGTAAACACAGCGTTTTTGATACATTAAATTAGTAACTTACATCTTTGTTATTATTGAAAGTATCTTGCCGAAAAATATTAGTAAAGAGAGTTTTGTTGCAGAAAGCCTGAAAAAATTCTGCCACAGGGGTACTTTGAATTCTACTCTAATACTTTAAGTAATTTGGTCTATTTATCGAGAAGGAAGAAAAAATAATTATTTTGTTGCAAATCAAGGATGAGCCTCTTAATGGCATTATAGTTTTATCATAAGATTATAAAAATTACTTATGTATGTTTATAAAAATTACTTATGTATAAACTTATTGATGTTAGGTGGAGACCCCCACGCTACATATTAGCTTTGTCAGAAAAGAGGCACGAGCGAGTACGTCGGAAGTATCGGATACTTGTCGAAGGAGATAACATTGTTCCACCAATCAAAGCATTCAAAGTTAGTCATATTTTTGCTGAATTTGCTTTTTAATATTTTATTGTTAAATTTTGTTTTCAACTTTTTGATCTTAAATTTTTAAAAAAAACTTGATTCTTTTGATTTCATTTTAAGACAGGTTTGAAATGTCTGTTTTATATAAATGCTGCAAAACTCAGTAAGAAAGAATGATTGAAATTTTTAATTATTTCCCTAAAGTAAATAAAGTACTTTGTAATGAATAAAAGTTATAAATTTAAAAATATTTTCTGAAATATTTTTGAGCAAACTTAAATGCATTTGCATGCACATAGAATTATACTTATTAGTTTTTTGCCAAGCTTTTTTTCGAACAACCTTGTTTTAATTCAAATTTTCAGTTAAGAAACTTTAACTTATTTATTCTTTTACTCTTAAATTATTAGTTTATCAAAACATAAAAAGAAAAGTATCCTCTGTGATAATGTGAACTTGAAAACCTTTACATTAAAATTTTGCTGTGTTTAATAATTTTACCTAGCAAAAGAACTTGTTTTGCAGCTACAATAACCAGGATTGGCATCTTGTCCTGAAAAGGATATTGGAAGAATTTATGTGAAATGGACGAAACTAAAACTGACCAATACACTTGTTTATCAATAAGTAATACAAGAATATCTTAAATATAAATAAATTTGATATAGTAACAAAAAGTTTGAAAAAAAAAATTTTTAAAAAGAAAAACAACTATTTTATTATTATTAATTTTAGTTTTATACCAAATTTAAAACTCTTTGTATAATTCTATATAAAACTCAGTTTAAGTATTCAGAATATTTGATTATAAAGAGAATCATGCTATTTATAAGTATGGACAATACAATCTTTGATTTGTTAGTTTTGCCATATTAATTGAATCCAATTATGATATTTTTAAAGTTCTTTATATGAGTATAAAATTAGGTTTTAATATACTCATTTAAAGAGATTTTAAGGAAACTCCATTAATGGAATTAGATTTCAAGGTAAAATCCTAGAATAGTCCACTCCTTCTCTTTTTATAAAAACACATTTATTTGACAACCAACACATAAACTAAACAAAATTAAATTAAAATACCCACAACGGATTGGTATAAACCTTAAATTCAAAAACAAAAACTTTTCTCTACAAAAATCACCACCTCTCTGATGTTCCATAAATTGTCTCCTGATTTTAATTTATCTTGTTATGTTTTTTTTTATTCATGCTATTTGTTAGCCAGATATTTTTTTTTAGGTATTTTTTGACTTTACAGTACCAACGGCTGTATGATCATTTGTTTTGTAAACAAGACAATCTATTATAGCCCATATATTACACAGCTTTAGAGATTGAGACAGATATAATCAATAAGTTTAGGTAAATCTAATTTCATTTCATTTGCTGATTGCGCATTTTAAAAATGTGTGGCAATTCTAATAAAATTAAAGACAGCACTATTTTTCTCAGTTATCTTTCTTGTTCACAATAAAAATATTTAATTTCTGAATTTTTTTTCGTTATTTATTTTTAGGAAATGAAGTTCCCTAAATGTATCCTCCATGGTTTAAAGAAGAAAGGAATTACTAAACCTACTCCTATACAGATGCAAGGATTACCAGCAGTGTAAGATCTTTAACAAGATAAGATATGTGTGATTAAGTTTAAAAAAATAATTCCAGATACTTGATACCCAGAAGTAAAAGGAAAAAACTAAAATCATCATTACATTTTAGTTATCAGGATAACTGTATTTAAATTTTAAAACCTATTTGAAGTAAGGTATACAGGGCGTCCTAAAAGTACAAAACTAGTTAAATATCAAAAAATATGCATGGGATAAAAACTTACTTTGTTTACACAACACCAAAAAAAAAAAGGGAAAACTATATGAATTAAGGCCTTTTTATTACACTTATAAATAAATAGACAAAAAAATATCTTTATTACCAAAAGGGCAACAAAGAAATTGTACCCTATAATTTATTAAATATATTAGCCATAATAAAAATAAATTAAGATTAAACAACAAGTGCACATGAACTACAGTATATTATTGGCAAATCTGAAATTAAACTTGTGAAATATTTTCAAAAGATGTATCTAATGTTACCAACGTGCAATCTCACCGTCTGCAGGGAGACTGCATCGTGTTGGTAGGATTTCAGAGTTTCCAGAAAAAAAGTATCCTAATTCTACTAAAGGTCGCTGCATGTTTGTTTACCAGGATGTGTAACGTTTTTGAAGAGTGCTTATTTTTTAACAGCCCTTAATGGTACTTTTTTATTTGGAGTTTGTACAAAGTGCTTAGCTTTCTATCTTTTAAAAAGAGATTTTTTTTTTCTTTGCCGTGTCGATTGTAGTTCTAAATTACAAAAAATGCTTGATTTTCACTATTTTCTTTACAATATTTATCAGAAATTAGTTATTTTATCATGATTATATAAAGTTTGTGAAAAACTTTTTAAAATTTTATTGATTTTATGTTCATAAATTAAGAACTTTAAACGGTGGAAAAAATTATTATTGCACAGATCCTAATTATGATTTATTTTTAAGAAAGTGATTAAAAATATTTTTTGAGTACTTAAAAGGTGCTTATTTTTTGTTGTAAGAATCTGGCTATGCACCCTGTTTACAGATTGTAATTTTCTTGCAAAATTAAGATAAGGTAAAAACTGTTTTAAATGGAGAAAAATATTTATATTTGATATTTTGGAAAACATATTATTGACATCTCGAGACATTTGATCGTTCTCTTAATTTTCAAACACCCTGTATTAGCCTTGAGAAAAACGAAATGTTGTAAATGTAATATTAATTAGCTAAATAAAATTTTTCATCACTAAAAAATTTTTAATAATTCAACTAGCAATTTGTTGTATATTTTTATGTACTTGCAACTTGTTGGTATATTTTTAATGATGCCCTGAGAGCGTTTGTAATTATCTCAAGGCTTGTTTCTAAACATTATATATATATACAGTGAAACCTCCGTTAAGCGGACATTCATGGGACCAAAAAATTTGTCCATTTATGAGAGTTGTCCGTTTACGAGAAGGGTACCCTAATAACGAAATTTAACACCGTAAATTGTTTTTAGAATATTCTCAAAGATGTAGAAATAATTAAATAATGTCTACAAGGATACTGTAAATACCTACTAGAAAATTTATTTAAGCAATAAGAAGGATAAAAAAGAATATGTAAAGAAGTTTGATATAAATACATAATTCTGGATGTAGCTACAGATAAATAAATATAATTTTCCTATTAGCATAGATACTCAAGTTAGACATATGATACCAAATAGGAGCATACTGTCCTCAGTCCGTTTCAATTATTAGGGTCACATCCCATTACACCTACTTATCATTTGATAGGGAACATGGTTAATACCTTCTTGGAAAATAAACCTCCCATGATTCACAGAAAAAAAAGTAATGCATACCTGTAAGTCATGAGGACCTATGGAGATAATTATTCACAATTGATCAGCTATCAAGTGTCTGAATAAATGTTTCATTTATATAAACACCTCAAAGATTATACTTCTGTTCTCTTTTTTTTACCCCAGTTGTGTTAAATACAGTCTTCAAATTGATAAGAAAGTTAAAGAAATTTTCAATGGGGAAGAAGCATTGAGAGAAGTCATTTCAACTTGAGGGGTCTCATAACCTGTGTGGTCCAGATGAAAAGATCAAAAGATGCTGATGTCAGAATTATTTCAGGAGTGCAGTACCATTTTCTCTCCTTTCTTTACAAAGATAAGGCAAGGTGACAGGAGAAAGATTGATTTTTCGGTGGTGAAATAGCTTAACAATATTTTTAGTTATGGATAAGGCAAAAAGTTTTATTTACATGCTTTTGAAATGGTGAAAAGTTGCATTTTTTTTTAGCTTGCAATTTATTTAGAAAAAGTAGTGTCCGGTTTGTAGAGATAAAAAACGTTTCAGGATCAGAATGACTGTCCGCGTCCGGTTACGGGAGTGTCCGCTTTGCGGAGAATGTACATAATGATCGTAAGTATCGTAAGTAATGGTATCGTAAGTAATGTTTCGACTGTATTTTTAGCAGTTTATCAATATTGATTATCACACAGCTTTTAAATATCCTGATATCTTTAAACAAAAAGAAAATATGAATTGTGCATTTGAGTAACCCCTTTTTAAAAGTCCGATTCGAATGATTTCGTTGTTGATCTTTTTTTTAGCAATTACTACTACGGATTTCATGATTTTAAATTATTTTTTTATTGTGATGATTATTTAGAAAATGCGAGGAAGGAAATATTAAATGCTTTTCCCCCCTAACAAAATACAAGAATATCACCCGTAATATTAGAATAAAATATATGTTCAAGTAAAAAGAAATTATTTATCGTTTTCTTTTCTTTTCTAAACACAGCGTTTTGTTATTTTGAATTAGTAATATATATGTTTGTTATTGTTAAAAGTATCTTGCAGAAAGATATTAGTGCTGAAGAGTTTTGTCGCTTATAGCTGGGAAAAATTCTGTGACGGGCCATCTGAATTCCTTTACACTACCCCTCCATCTTCAATTTCCCTAAGAAATCCCATCTGTATTCTTTTATTTTTGTTGGTGACAGAATGAAATCTATATGCCACAAATCTTTCAATAATTGAAAAAATATTTGATTTTTACAAACGGGCAGCAATAATTTTACTGAGGATGGCATTGTTTAATATTTGCAATAATTCCATTCTTGTAGATTTTATTTTTGTTGGTGACAGAATGAAATCTATATGCCACAAATCTTTCAATAATTGAAAAAATATTTGACTTTTACAAACGGGCAGCAATAATTTTACTGAGGATGGCATTGTTTTGATATTTGCAATAATTCCATTCTTGTAGATTTTATTTTATTATAGTGGTGATCACTTTATATAATAGGTAAAAACATGGTAAATTTTAATTTTATGTGTATACCATAGTTAGATAATATAGACACGCGCTGTGTGGATACATTGGTGTTAGTTCTCCAATTTTTCAGATACTTTATTAATATTTATTATTAAAAAAAAGCATCCGTACTCGCAAAGAAAAAAAGTTTGCACAAGGGGGAAAGAAAATATGAAGCAGGCGACGTAATCATGATTTAATCAAGGTAGAAGAAATCAAACACCGATTTTCGTATATACCTGATTTAAAAGTTTCGTGTTCATGCGATTTGAAAATCGTACATCACGATTCCTATTCACTCGATTTAAAAATCCAATATCGTGATTCATATTCAAGCAGTTTTGAAATCCAGTATCCCAATTCTTGTAAGAATTAAGTTTTTTCTTGAATTAGTTACTATAAAGATGTTATATTCTTCATTAGTAAGTTATTTAATACAAAATTTTGGTTTTAAAAAATTATATTAAATATAAAACATGCATGGTATACGAATTGTTATCTAATTTTTGCACATAAAATTTTTAGAGATTTTCCCTTTGTGTCACAATTCCCCCTTATCATGCTTTGTGTTCCTGTTTTTTGTTTTAACAAGTTATGCAAATGTCTTTTATTAGTATATTATCTACTATAGTAATTTGGGTTCTAAATATGTTTAAATAATTTATCTAGATCAAGAAGAACGCTCACGAGCTGTTGATGCTTTTAGACAAGGAGAGAAAGATGTCCTAGTGGCTACTGATGTTGCTTCTAAAGGATTGGATTTTGATAATATTCAGCACGTCATTAACTTGACATGCCCAAAGATATTGAAAATTATGGTGAATACACTTTTTTGCATGCAACATCATAATTATACATTTAATTATGATATATATGATTCAAATATGATAATTTTTAACTAGTAAATGTTACCAATGTATGCATATGCTATTTTTTCGTATAATTCAAACATGGACTAATACTAATGCCTAGAAAAAGTTTGAGACCAGTAATGATATTAATTCAAAACGCTTCTGAATTACTTTTTGTCGTCATAGTTTTAATAATGTGTCATTTTGTCTTTAACTTCCAAAAAGAAATTGGGAGAAAAAAAAAGTTCACAAAATGATGTAATTTTTTCAATGACTGTTTGATTAAGGATTTTAACTCAGAAATTGTATCAGAACCCCCCCCCCCCCCTCTTTCTCTCTCTCAAGAACATTAGAACATTCATACCTTGACCTGTTGGTTTCGCCAGTTTTCTTTTATTCTTATAATCATAATAAAATGGCACTTTAAAAAAACTTTTATCTCGATAAAAAATAGAGTTCAATCACTGTATGATATTTTAAAAATTTACAGCTAAATTAAAATATAAGAGATTCAGTTATAATTTAATCTTTTCTATTTTATATTATATCCTAGTCCTAGAAATTATGATAGTAAGAAAAGTTAGTAAATGTAAAAAAAAAACATGATTTTTGCTAACAAAAAAAAATCTCGTAAGATGTATTACTAATACCTAATATTTAAAAACAGTATTATAGTTAAAATAGTTAGTTAATCTTTCTGAAATGGTTAAAATTGTTATTTAATTATTGAATAAATGAAATCATGATTATATTTCTCAAGTTCAACTTGCTAATGAATGTTAAGAAATAGGAGTCTATTTGTCAATTATGTATCTATTAAAGAATAAACAAGTTTAGATCAGAATACAAAATTAAAAATGATTTCAAGTTACTCTGATTGATGTTCATAAACTACACATTTAATAAGTTTTAAAGCTGCTGAATTTAAATTAGCATGAAACTAAATGGGTATTATTAAAGAAATTTGCCCTCAATTTATTTTGCATTTATTTAATAAAAAATTATTATTAAAATGTCTTACGGCTCACTTATCCTTTTTTTTAAATTTTTGGTCTATTTTGAAATATGATAATTATATGCATATCCCTTTTATTTCTTAGTAAGAAATCTTTGTTATCAAATAAGACTTGCTAAAACATCACACCTGAAATAATAGAGCTTTTAATTATAATGTATAACATTTTATACTTAAATTAATACATTTTAAAAAAATAGATTATTTAAATCAATGCTTTTTTCGTAATAATATAATCAAAAAGATATTCCTGTAAGTAAAATAATTTATTTATATGTAATTTTCGCTTTCATTATTTCTTTGTAAGAAAACCGATATCACTGAAATCGGACTTTTAAAAAAAAATCACACTAAAAAATTTATATTTACTAACAATATTTTACAAAATATATTTTACACTTAATTTTTTCAAAATAGAAATTCAGCTTAATAAAATTAATGGCATTATAAAAAAATCACAGTTGATTTAAATCAGTTATTCTTTTTAAAGGAATCAGATCAAAAAATATTTAAAATCAATTTAATTATCAAGGGTTCCATGTTTGCACAAGTATTAATTTAAGTAATTACATGAATCACACTATGTGAATTATAAACTATCCTATGGAGTTATAATTATGAACCATACTGTTTCCATGGAAACCATAATTGAGAGACTGAGTTGTTCTTTTAGACTGCATGTGATAATGTTATCATAATAGCCTTTGTTTTCAACCTTTTAACCTCCACCTAATTAAATTACCTTTCACATTGTTAACTAAAATTTAAGCACCTAGCTGTAACTTTTATAAAAGTTCAAATACCTGGATTAACGGGCATTCCATTGCTGATCATAGTGTGTGAAATTGTATTCAACGTTAATTTTCTTTAAAATGTGTTTTATTTGTAGTTCATCGTATTGGTAGAACTGGAAGATCTGGGAAAACGGGAATTGCCACCACATTTATTAATAAAGCCTGTGGTATGTATTTCAATGTTTGAAACAATTTGTTTTCCTGTTAAACATGTTATTGATTATATATGGTATCCTTTTTCTTTTATTTTTTTTGCTTTTGCCAGTCAAACAGTCTGTTTGTTGTTAATAAATAAAACTCTTTTTGGGAAAAAATCAGCTTATTTAATTTAAATCAATATTTTTTTTTTTTTTCAATTTACTTAATTTGAAATATTAGTTTTGATAGTTATTTTACAATTATCATATTTTATAATTTTTGAATGAACTCTTCTTTCTATTCCTTAAGAAGAAATAATAGCCCCAATAGTTTGGTTAAGAAAGCGCTCTTAAGTTTGGACTTCTTTATGTTGATTTCATTATTTCTTTAAGCGAATCTGAAACTTTTTGCGTGCATTCTGAAAAATTATGTATGCAAAGATAATTTAATGTAAAAAATAATTTTTAATTAATATTAATTATTTTTTGTTAATTTATTTATAAAGTTTGGTAAAAAAATTGTTACAACTTTTTATTTTCTGAGTAGGCTTTTACATTTAAATTTTTATTGATTCTTTTAATTTATCACATACCATCTTTGTAAGTTTCTAAAATTAATATTTAAAATTATGAAAGTAAATAGATCAAGGTGTGTATAAATATTAAAAAAAAAATTTTTTTTTGAATCTTAAAACATTTTAAATAAAAATTATATTAAATATACTAATGCAATTTACTTGTACTATCTTACATGTTGTTTTATCTATGCATTAGATATAGATTTGTTCCAGTGTATCTGATATTATGTATTAACTTAAAAGTATCTAGTACTTTAAATAAGTACATCAATTAAATTTTATAATATTAGTTTTAGTAAAACTTCTGAAAATCGTCAAGAGAAACAGGTGACAGTTAATGTAAAATTTTAACATCTTGATGGAACACCCAGAACAGTGTCATTTATAACAACTATAAGTATAAAGTTTTGGATAGCAATCATAGACCCAGTTCAAAGTAATAGATACTTTTTGAACTTATCTTAGAGTAGCCAGACTTATTCTTGGTTTCTTTTTTAAAACTGAATCAACATGCAAATAAAAGTAGAACAGATATCTAATGCAGAAGTTTGCATTATTATAAAAAAATTAATACCGATATTTTTTATAAAAAGAAATACTATTAATTTTTATTGTTTGCATTCACTATAGTTTTGAAGTTATTTTTTCTAAATATTTTGACGAAAAATACAAAGCATTTGGTTTGTTTTATAAGATAAATAGTTTAAAATAAATAAAAAAAATTTATTCATTTGGATGTTGTTGTAAAACTACTTAGAGAAGAAATTAATTTTAATTTGATTTTGACAATATTTTGTCACATGCAGAAGTATTTACATTCCTTTAACAGTTGGTTAAATTAACAAATACAAATATTAAGGTTTTGATGAGAATTCCTCTTTAATTAATTAAAAAATTAGATATTCATATGCTTTTTTCTTCTCAATTTTCTTTTCATAATTTCATACTCAATTTAAATATACTGACGTTTTATTTAAAGGACAAAATCTGAATTTTATGTCATGTGAAATTACACATAAGTTTTGCTTATAAAATTTTTCAGCCCTTCTCTTAATTTCGACCTAAATTTAAGATTGTACTGATTGAGGTGATTGTATTCCTGGTGTACCCCAGAATTCCGAGTTTTTCATATCCATCCCTCCCAGTCTAGGAACAGGGCATGTGATTTTATCTTCGACTTCTATGTATCTCAAGAATATTGATACACAGACTTCCGCGCATCAAAAGTTGTAATCTGACGAAATTTTCACCACAATCTAAAATTTAAAGTTTTAATAATAATAATTTATCATAATTTAACAAATTTTGAATCTCTTTATCAAGACGTTTTCATACTCTTATGCAATTGTGAATTTTTTTTTGGGGATTATTGTTTTTAATATCGCCATTCATACTCTTGCGATTTTAATATCAAACTTCTATGTTCATATTTAGCTTATTTGAAAGTTACCCATTATGAATCTTATTCACACATTTTAAAAATCGTACCTCGTTATTTTAAAATCCAAAGCCTCAATTTGTTTTTACAAGTTTTTGAAATTAATATCTCGATTCGTGTTCATGCAAGAATAAAATCATATATTGCTCTTCATATTCACCGGATCTAAAAATCATGCATCACGATTTCTACTTACATGATTCAAAAATCCAATATGGCTATTCCTATATGTAATTTAATTATATATCTTAGTTCAAAGAATTATATTAATTATGAATAGTATATAAATTGATATCTTCTTATCAAGTGTTTGCATTCTGTTCACTTTGTGTCACCCCAGAGGTACTTATTGATGATTAGGTACTAAAATAAAAAAACAATAGTTTCTATGCTACCAAAAAAATTGGTACGTATCTATACTCTGCATTTTACATTTATCTATGGTATTTATCGTAGTTTCAATTCCAATATTAAATAGTTTGAATAACATGTGATATTGCTTATAAATTGCAAAAATGTAATGAGATTCATAGTTTTTGAAATGTGTATTACTCTTCCACAGGTGAGTCCGTACTTCTGGATATGAAGCATTTGCTGATTGAAGCTAAACAAAAAGTGCCACCTTTCTTAGCTGCTCTACAATCTGAGAATGAGAAATATTTTGACCTTGGAGGTAGTCTTTTTTCATTTTTTGGTTTTAAAAGTACAGTAAGATCTCGATATAATGCCAGTGATGTTTTTATTAATGAAATCAATCTGCTTCAATTAATAAGCTTAGAAAATTGTGGTAGTATAATACTATATGTCAAATAGATACATTTGGCTTTAAAATTCACTTGTCACTCCATTTTTTTTAATTAACCCATTTGTACACAAAGCTCTGAATTCAAGCTTTGCACTGCTTTCTCCATATTCAATATTCGCAGACATCATTGATTACAGTGAATGTCGATTTTAATGGTAAGATTTTAGGGAGGCACATCTTTTATAAAAATAGTCAAAGATAACTTAGCCAGTGGTCACTGATACATTGCATTATAGAAATAAAGTATTGAAATACCAACAGTGTTTGCTTTTCTGCATTAATACCAAAAATAAATGAAAAAATTTCTTCAATTTTTCTTTTCATATAAAAAAAATGCATTTAACTAAATAAAATAAAAATTATCATAATAGTGGAAGTCTTAGAATTTTTAACTCATGATAAAAACACAATTTTTGTATCTTTAATGTTAAGATTTTGACAAGGACTTTGAAATTTATCCCAATAGCAGACTTCACGTAATATCCCAACAAGCACACAACTTTTGGGCTAGTGAAGGGACAATGCCGGCTCACCTAAAGTGCCATTACGGCGGGCTTTTCATTGCCGTATCGATTCCGTTAATAAAGTGAAATCTGGGCCAGAATGAGGGCCAGTGCATGGCATTTCAGGCAAACTTCTGGCAATCGTTGAAGGACCGGGACTATTTTGTTGCCTCTGGATTGCTTTGCCATTTTTGCCTGTTAAATACCGGGGAAAAAATTTTTTTTCACAGAATAAAGAGAAAATTGCCGTAAAGGCTTTTATTGAACCTTTATGATGTCTTTTTTGCCTTTTTATCAAAAGCTGAATACGTTCACTGGCATACGTCGTTGCCTCGCTTTCCGTTAAGGCACCTTAACTGTAGGCTGATTAGAAAACGTCTATGCCGTTTTCGCCCATATCGCACCTTTATTTCAGGTGTTTAGGCGAACTTCTTTGCCTTATTTACCAATGCACCACCCTTAACTCACCTCAAACTCGGTTCAATAGAAAGTTTTAATGGCGTCCTTGCCGGTATCACACCTTTATTTTAGGTGTCTCGGCATTTTTTTTATTTTTTATTATTAGAACTTAGCTTTTAATTTCAAATGCTTCTTGCTGCATTTTGTTACAATTCTTATTTAGGGAACATAAATTGTCACGAGTGTTTGTTCTACTCGGCTGATATCAGTGATAGTAATTTATTGATTCTTAGCTTTTTATATTGTAATATAACAACAACTGTCATTACATGCATACTGTTTTATGACAATATAAAAAACAAAATGGTGTAAAACAATTATTTAATTTATAACCAAATGTCCAATGAATCTTCGTACAATAAAATAGACTTTTTTTATTTCATTTTAAACAATTATAAGCGCTATCATTTAAAGTAGAAGCATATAAAAAAAAATCTTTTTGAATTGAGTATTTAAATTTTTTAAGCATTTTGAGATAGAGGAAATTAAGTACAAATTTTTATTCTAAAATAAAACACAATGCAACTCAATAAATAAGTTATTTAAGTTTTTAAAATAATGCTTATATATTTAAAACCTACATCTAGCTTTTATTGATAGAAACTTACACACAAAAGTTTATTTATCCTATAATTTTGTGTATATTCATCAAGTCATTAATTTTATTAAATATTAGATAAACAGTATATATCATAAATAGTTTTTTCAAAAAAAAATATTTTGTACTAGTAAATAATACACCATTTTAGTAATTTTAAATATATAAAAGCAGGAATTTTAACAACAATAAAGCTTAAAATAAACCATGAAGGAGTTTTATTTCCTTGTAACAAATCAATACATCTGTATACACTATTTACATATGGACAAATATATTTTCTTTATCCCATTCCAGAAGCTTTATTTCAATGAGCCTTTTTCCTGCAAAAAATAAAGCAATTTATTTTACTATAGATATATTAAATGTTCACAGAAAAAAAAATATCATTGATTTAAATCAACTGATTTTTTAAAAGCCATGGATTAAGACAAGCTGATTATTTTTACAAAAAATTATTAATTTAATTATAAAAATATGATATTGAATTTAGTTAATAAATATGCATTCTTTAGGTTGCATTTAAAAAAAACAACTAAGATCTGATTTCAGAGATAATGATAGTATTTCACTAAGAAATAATAAGAGATATGTATGTAAATTATTATAGTCATACATCCCTTTAATGATTATCCTTAAGAAAAGTATTGATTTAAAGAAATAGATTTGAAAAAAATCAATTACTTAAATAAACTTATCATTTAACTATTATAATTATAAATACTTTTTATACTATGTAACTAATAAAAACATTATTTATAGTATGTTTAATTCAAGTCTTTTTTTTCCATTAATAAGGTTATTTACTAAGAAATGGTGAAAGGGATATGCAAGCAAATTATTATTTTTTAAAATAGATCAACTGCCAAACATATTAAAATTATTCACATTTCATTTTTTAATTATTTAAATGCAGTTCATATATATGTAGCTCATAGATATCAAGACTTATTCTACCCAAAGTAATTTAAAAAAGTTTTTTCAGCAATGCAATCTGATCTAAACTAATTTAATCTGCTTTAGATATCTAATTGAAAAATAGTATCACAAACTTTAACATTCATTAGCAAATTGAGAATGAAAAACATAATTATAATTCTATTTATTCAATTAGTTTTGTAATAATTAAATAATTTTAACCATCTTAGTTAGAAATGTTAACTATTGTAGCTATAATAATATTTTAAAGTAATGTTAAGTGTTATGAAAACAATTCATTCAATGTTTTGAATGGTAAACGTAGAAAAAAAAAATTTTTTTTAAATGATTTTCTTAAACCCAACAATTTATTAACAATATTCATGTTATATTTAATTTTATTTAATGCGACATTATATTAATAACCAAATTGCTGGTACATTATACATTTATCAGTTAACTGTAAAAAAAAAGTTAACAAAAAAGTATAATTTGCTCTAAATATAAATTTTTTTAATTCCAGAAACAAAGCTTGAATAATTTTTTTAATTCTATTAATGAGCGATTCGTAACAGTTTGAGATTGATAATTAGGAAATGTTAATAGTACTTCTGTAACCAGTATCAATTATTTAATATTATTTCATACCAATATTTATTTAAAATCTGCAATTAAATTCGTGACATCCTTAATAAATTACTTTTAAGTGGAGTTTCAATTATTTTGAAAGGAAGGCAAAGTAAATATATGTGTCTTGGCATTTATATATATGTATATGTATATATATATATTACATCAGAAATACAAATCTTTTGATTATTCAAACTGATAGTTTTAGGAACTGCATTAGTATTTGTAGAATATGTGATGTTCTGAACACAGACATTGTCAGAAATCAGAGCAAAAAGCTAAAAAAACATGAGAATAAAGTTGTTGTTTTTTTTCTTTATCAGGAATTCAGAAATTTCGGGACTATGAACTCGGATATTATTTAACTTATTAAATAAACTATTATGCTAAAATAAATGGAGAGAAAATTTATACTTTATTATTAAACTATTAGTATAAAAACTTACTTTTATTATATCTTTCCTTATCAATTTTGTATCTTTTTTATCAAATAATTATAATGCACCATATAAGAAAACACTTTTTAATTATCATTCATATAAAATATATATGATATATTGCCTTAAATATATAAAAATTTATATTATGTTAATGGATTAAAAAATAATTATGTTCCATGAAATTTAATTACATACTAATATCATAAATTATACACATCTAAATAATAACATTAATTAAACAATATTGAAATATAGCATTTCTATATTACGGGCAAGCAAGGTAGAGAATCATTCTTTATGGTATCACTAAAATCAAATTTAAATGCTGAATGTTTATTTTGCTTGCTAAATAAAGCTGCATACTTAAATATTTAGTTCTTTCCTTTTTTATTAGATATTTTGTTAATATATTTAAAGAAAAGAGTGGATATTTTTAGTTGTTTATTGAAAATATTAATTAATATTTAAAGGAATAGTTAAATGCTATGAAAGACCTTGAATTGGCTCGGTTAATTTCAATTGGCTTAAAATAATGTCCCACAAATTGTTTTAAAAAAACACAAAACCCCCAGTTTAAACAAAAAAAACTGGTTTCTTTTCAACCATATGGTAACCTAAGGTAAAATATAAATTTATTTCTTACCATCCTTTTTGTTGATTTTTAAATTTTGAGTTTTATCTTCATTGTTGATCTTCCATCCTGACTCCCTATGAAAGAAAAAAAAACTATAATTAGAATATGATAGTTGTAAAATTAGTTAAAACAAAAACAACAAAATCGAAACATTAAAAAAAAAAAACTGTTTCTAAAATCATGTATGAAGATTAATGTAAATATTTTTATTTCAGTTATGGAATATGACAATAAGTTCATTGTTTATCATTTATCTTGTTTATACTCTAAGCATGTGGTGTGTTAGAGGAACTAAATGTGAATTGGTAAATTCAATAAAACTTAGCACGAGCTTGTAGGGGAATACTTTTAGCCTTTCAGCCCAAATTTAATGTGGACAAAGTTTTTAATTTTTTTCATGTATTTTTTTAAGTAAAAAATATTTGCTAAAATAATTGCTTTAATACGAATATTAAATGCTGGTGAAACTTATGGAAAAATGAAATGTTATATAATATTATCATTTCAAATAAAATAACGAAAAATATTTCGTTATTCATTCATAACTTTACGTAGTTATTTTAACAGTAAAAATAATTTCTTTTAAAATTTTGTTTTCTAACTAATTAAAAAAATAGAATGATAAAAAAATGTTATAACAGGCATGAAAACAGAGAAAACAAATACTAAAATATCGTAATGATATAAAATTGTCAGCACATCTTTTCACCTAATTTATACATTCATAAAGTGCATTTTTCATTTATTACGAAACCTTATTAAGAAATTATTAAATAAGAATATTGCAAAAATATAAATATAAAAGCTTATATGAGTAATAAAAACACTTGTTATTAATAAAGACTGTGTTAGAGAAATATATAAAGTGAACTTAATTTTGATAAGCACAATAATTATTAATTAAAAAAATCAAAATTCTTTTGCAAATCAAAAATATGTGATTTAATTGAAAAAAATATTAATATTTAATGTTTCACTATGTTCTTACCTTATTTTGCTGTTGATCGCTGGATTAGCATTTCTTGGATCTTTCGCCCTGTCTTTCCATAAAAGAAAAGGAATAAATTAGAATATGATCGTCATAAAAACAGTTAAAAATCAACAAAATCAAAACTGTTTCTAACTAATTATATTTTATAATTTTTGTTAAAAACAATTTTTTGATTTAAATGAAATTAATTTTGATTTAAAGGAAAGAGAAGGATCATATATTAAAATTACGGCGAATATTTATATTTTTGGTAACTGACGATAAGTTGAATGTTTACCAAATTTTCTCTTAAAATTTTTTTGATTCTAATTTAGAAAAAGAACTAGCCTTTTAGCCAATTAGAATTAAAATAAATAGATAAATTAGAATTAAAATAAATAGACAAATTCTAAATAAAGCTTTTGTTAGTTAGGGCTCCCTCTCAATTTTAAAAATAAAATTTCCTGAATTTTTGAGGAATAGTTTCCAACAATTTTTAGATTATATATTTCCACTACACAGTTATCATCATAAATTTTAATTAAACAATTAATAAAAATTATTTTTTGTAGAAAATGTATACACTTTCTTAAACACAAAATTGTCAAAGGTGAAGGCTGAACAGGTATATTTTAGAATTAACAACCATTTAAAAACTCAAAATAGTAAATTAAGAAGAAGATAAATTACATGAGATAAATTATAGATTTTGCACAATAACTGGAAAAAAAGAATTAGTAATCGTCTTTATAGCATTGAGGACCAACAATATTTAATACAAAAAGCTTTATTTCATGAAAAAAATTATTATACAGAAAATATTATTATACTTATGAATAAATTTTAAAAATAATAACCATGAAATAATATTCTAATTTCAATTCAAAAAAATTGAACGTAATTTTAAATTAAATTTGCTTTATAACAAATTCAGTTTTACAACATAATAATTTTATAACGAATTAATTCATTTTAAAACAAATTTAATCGTAAAATTAAACTTAATATAAAGATTTGAAATGTTCTTATACCTCTACAGCAATTCATTAAATGCAAAAGAAGTATAAAAACAACAAAATAAAAATTAGAAATACTGTCCTTCTATTTAATATGTCATTTTGTTATTTATTTATTTAGAACAAAGAATATATTATATTGAGTATCAAAACAAATATTTAAATTGTTTAGAAATATATTCTGAAAATACTCAAAAAAAACTTTAAAAGTGGAAGTGTTTAGTGGAACAATTTTTACATGTTTACCAACGTTATTATTATTTTTTTTAATTTAAAAAAGTCAAAGCAGAAAAATATCAAAATTAAAGTATAATTTAAATATAAAGTAACTAATTAGAGATGAGAAAATTTAAACTCTTACTATTTATTTATTTATTTTATGGTGGTTCAAAAAATATTTCTTCTTATATCTAATCAAAATTATTATTTGAAACAATAAGTGACACCCGCGGTTTAGATAATTCAAATAATGTTTTTTAACAATCCTTCAGAGAAAAAATATGGCTACCGAAATGAAGTAAATTATTAAATTAATCAATGCTTCCGAAAAATGAAAGAAGCATTTTTAATTAATGCATAAGAAATCATAAATTTTTCTTTTATTAGATAGAGTTAAAAGAACTTTTATTTATTAAAAAAATCGTCTAATTCATTTTAAAACTAAACTAGCAGCTTAAACTAAACAACAGGAAAGCATAAGATAAAATAGCCAACTGAAGTATTATAGTTATAAAACATAATTTCTAAAAACTTAGCAAATAAAATCAAAGCGAATTAAACTAATTTTAAAAAGCTATTTAATAAATAAGTTAAAAATTTTTTTAAATTACATGAACTAAAGAGAAAAAACTTGTTACTTACTTGCTCTCAAGTGGCACCATTTCTATTTTTCGAAGAAAGATAGGAGACCCCTTTAGAAACTAGGGGCTACGTTTATCTCCTTCTTTTTACACCCTTTTCGCCAAATGAATCTTTTAGCTTGTTCTATACATACAAGTAATCAAAGACCACCTACTGAGCAGCTTTTCCGTACTTGAAAGGAATGTTTCTTAGAATTGGGGGTAGGGGACAAAATGTGCTTCCCCACATTCTTTTTAGTTCAAGGACTTCAAACATACTTATCTGGTGATTTCAAACCGTAATGAATATCTATTTTGAATTCTTAAAGACAATTTCTGGTCCTCATAATAAAAAATTAATCTGCACTAAAATATTTTATTAACTATTAGCGATAAGCAAGCTTACTAAATTAAAAAATTATTGAAGTCAAAATTCATTTGAGTACTTTTCGTAAGAAAAATTTTTAATACATATAAACTGGGAAATAATGCTTACATATATATTTTGATTTGCGGAGTAGTAAATTAGAATATCGTTTCTTTATAATGAACAGTAAAGATTCCATAATTAAGGACGTTTAAGTAAATAAACCATTTTTTAGGTTTCTTCAGCTTTTTAACAATTTTAGTACATAAAAACACGTTCTACTTTTATGAAATATTTTTTATAAATAATTAAATAACTTTAATTGGGCAAATTTATTTACATTAGCAAACTGGCTGTGTAAAATATAATATTAGCACTACAAAATTATAAATTTTTAAAAAAATATATATATATTTTCGTCTAAAAGTCTTTATAAATCACTCCCCGAGTTAAGAATTTTTTTGTTTTTGTTTACGAATGAATGCATGACGACTGGTTTTTTTTATATCATTCAATTACATTACTAAAAAATAATTATATTTTTGGTTGAAAGCTAATGATCAGAAAGATTTAAAATCCTAAATAACCAACTGCAACAAATTCATTACCTTGGATACTTAAAGCAAAAATTTGAGGTTACTTTATTTTTCTACTAAATACTTACTTCTTTTAACTATCTTTATAAGGATAATGATGTTCTTTTAACTTTCTTACAGATGATATTCATACGATGAAATTCTATTTAGCTATGCATATTTATACTTTCTATGGCATTAAAATTCAGGATTTTTAAATTCTTTAACATAAAAATCGTAACTTTAACTTTAAAACTTTATTTTATTTACGTTTAAGCAACAACATTGATTTTAGAAATCCATTATTAGTTTTCAAACAGTTTTATTTAGTTTATATTTTAAATTTATACTTTGAAACACACTTATATACACGCAGTTTATATTTCAAAACATGCATCGAAATTTTTTGAAGTAACATCAGTTTTTATTTTGCTATTATTTGCATAGCTATAACACATGAAAAACGTTATTTTTTATTTTATCATTTGAAACTTTAAATATTTCATTAAATGCATAGTTAAAAATTACCTGTCTATTTTTTGTTTAAAAATCATTCCATTTATACAAAAATAAAAAATAGCAGGCTTTACCCTTTTCTTACTCCGCTCACTCCCGTAATTGCTTATCGTTCATTCATCATTGATTTTTTTTCTTTATATATACTTCCTTAAGCTGCAATATTTTTCACTTTTCGCAAAACACATAACATTTTATTTTCAAAATATACAAGTATTGCAGCTTTATGTAAGAACATTTTGCTAAGCATAATGAAATAGAGGATTTAATAAATTTGAAAAATAATTATCTGTACTTGAAAGAAAAAAAAAAACTTAAGGAAGTTAGATTGTGTAACTCAACTGGAAAAAAAAATGAGAAGTAATATTACTCGTTAACAAGACTTATTGAAGTTTAAACAGGGAACGGTTTTAGCGTTATTTATTAAGTTTATAGTTTTTAAAAATGTCAATATAATTATTAAGAGTGATATTAGGCAGCAAACAAATCTCTCTCTCTGACTGTCTTTCGCTACTTTTTATTGACAACAACTTGAGCGCATGTTTATAAAATAAATTTTTTATGACAATGGATAAATAGTCAATGGTCAATATTTAAAGCAAAAAAACTTAAAGAAAGATATAACGAATGAGTATTTAAATTTTCAATTGCTTTCAAACATATTGGAATTTCAAAACAAAATTCTTGTTAAGTTTACACATAAATCCGCCCTTTCAGCAAATTAAATTTTAACCAAGTTACCTTTCAGCCAACTACGCGAAGAAAAAGTTTTTCTTAAATTACCGCATTCTATGATAATAACAATTTTTCAAAACAAAACCATAGCTCTGTTAATAAAACCAAGTATTTAAACCATTTATTTGGTAATTTTTTTGTTAAAATGATAGCAGTTAACCGGATACTCTAGCTTTCAAAATTATAGCTCTTTTAACCTCACATTTAGTAAAAAATATAAAACTGAATAGTAAATTTTTCTGAACAAATGGTTTTTATACAGTGCTCTAAACTATCATGGTAAAATTATAAAATTTTACCACGTTTTTCGCATTTCAACTCATATTATAAAATCTAAATTTTTTATTACTTTACCGAAAACATTACTAAACCACTTCGTTAAAAAATACTGAGCTTTTTGGTTTTTCCCTATAGCCGGAAATAAAGTAAGTTTTACAATATTTTGGTAGTTTTGATTAAATTTTCTTTTCTAGCAAACATATCAACCAATCGCAGTATTTTTTTATTAACAATTAGTGATTTTTAAGTTAACAATCGAAATCGAAATTTTCTCTACAACTCATCATAAGAACAATCACGTGAAAAGAAAAAGAAGAAGAAAAAAGGTGCGTAAAAGGCAATAATAAAATTGCAATTAATTTTCGAACATATTTGAATACCGGTATTAATTTCAAGATCAAAATTAGCCTTTACAGAGCGCAAAATTTCTAATTAGTATTTGCATTTCTGTGTTCTACAA